>NC_133537.1:196478902-197103902 GCF_048544455.1 Silene latifolia
AACTTGAGGCTCGTGATTGTAACACCCCTACTTACCCGGCCAAGGTAACCAAGGGTGTTACCGTCTCGGTTTCCCGAGTTAGTGCATCAAAACTCCAATAACGAAATATTTTATTACAATCAAAGTTTAAAGTCGTTACAAGGTAAATTACATAAGAACAAAATCTCAGTACTAAAACACATATATCTCTAGTGTAGGCTACGCCACCTCGATGGAGGTGACTAGCCACTCTCAAGCAAGTCCAGCGCACGTACCATGTCCCGCTCGCAGTCAAAGCCATACCTGTTATCTAACTGCTCCCTATATAACCGGAAATATCATATCGATCAAAACAAGCCACCGCAATTAAATTCGGTGAAAATTACACAGACGTACACACGTCAGTTCCAGTAAAACATATCTATACACAATAACAATATGCACGACTCCACGACACGACATACGTACTCCATGTCTTTCGTTATAAACCTCACACTATACTCGTCCCATCTCATCAAACAACCAGCGACGCCTTCGCAACACCGTCCCAACAATCGGATCGCAGCCCGGGGTACTCGCATCGCAACACGAAGTCGGTAACCCCGACCATTAATGTGCACATCTTCCTTGTGGGTGGGTCCCTCCAAGAAGAGGTCTCAAGGCGTGTGGTCGATGTCCCACAAACACCTCCTCACTAGCAACACCACTCTGAATATTATCACGTCCGCCACCACTAAACTCAATACATCAAGCCACTACAACAACCATAACTATCTCAAGCCACCATGACTAAAACATGCCAAATCCATCCAAACTCCGCAATTATCATAATATAAAGACACTATAACAATATACATTAACAAGAACTGAGTAGGGAGAACCCTACCTCATAGCAAGACTGAATGAGCAACCAAAAGAATCGCATCAGGCTCACAAGATCATCATCTCCTACATAACCACATAACACTATCATAAAGCACTCTACAAATCTCTTATCATGTAAAACCTTATTTATACCACTCCATTAATTACTCATAACTAAACTATAAACTTAATAAATCAAACTCCCCAAAACTCCAAAGCTATGCAAGAGAGAGAAAAGGAGTGGAGGTTTGGCTTACCATGGAAGTAGGTGAAAGGTGGAGGGGGATGTAGTGGCTCCACATCTTCAAACTTGGAGACCATGCGAGAGGGTTATGAAGGGTTTAGAGGGAAGAGAGAGAGTTTTTATGGTTTTATTTTAGAGAAAGAGAGAGAAAAAAAAGAGCGATTTAGGGTTTAAGTAAAAGGGGGTAAAATGAGATCTGACACGGCACACTCACCCGGGTGTCGGGACTACTCGGCCAAGTGACACTCTGTCGATTACGGTGTGTACTCGGTTGAGTCGAACCTACTCGATCGACTACAGCTTTCACTCGGTCTTCTATAGCCCCACTACGTCTAGCATAGCTCACACTTGTCCATTGTACATTCGTCCTTCATTCTCGAGTAGGTTTTCATCGGGCCTAAATGTCTCTCTCGCCTCCCAAGTTTTTTTTAAAGGTCTCAAAAGGTCTAGGTATTATAGTGATATTGGGAAGCTACTTTCCTAAATTATTCTCAATCCTAAGAATGTGAGTGCTATGACATTAAGGGGTGGAAATGAGCTAGTGGGTGTTGAGAATTCAAGGGTTAAAGCTAGAAAAGATAATGGAGTTGAAGTTGAGAACGTGGTTGAGGATACCGTCTAAGAGGAGGCAAACATGCCTCATATGATTCCCTTTTTCAAAGATGTTCCACCATTTCTCGAGGCATTAAAAGTAAGGAGAAGATGAGATATAATGAAGGCTTGTATGACACTTTCTAAGAGTCTAAGGTAAAGCTTCCCTTTTCTAAGCCTTTAAAGAGTGTTCCTAAGTATGCCAAATTTTTCAAAACATTATTTAAAATCAAAAGGGAACAAAATTTGGAGATGGGTAAAAAGGTCAAGATTAGTGAGCATGTGTCTTTGACGATTTTTCAACGAAAATTACCTACAAAGTGTGTCGACTCTCGCTTGTTTACTATACCTTTCACAATAGGAGGAACATCCTTCCCTCGAGCTATGCTTGATTTAGGTGCATCTATTAATGTTATTCCCTACTCTCTTTATACATCATTAGACCTTGGAACTCTATGCCCTACGGCTGTAGTTATTCAACTTGCAGATAGGTCAACTGTTTCACCAAGAGAGGTGGTAGAGGATAGCATTGTCAATGTGGGTGGTTTGTATTTTCCAGCTTATTTCTATGTTTTAGACATGACCCATGATAACCATGATGCACCTATACTACTTGGGAGGTTGTTTCGCAAAACGGCTAGGACTAAGATTTGATATTTTTAATGGGACACTTAGCTTGGAAGTTGAAGGAAGAGTAGTTGAGTACACTTTACAAATGTCGAAAAATGACTCTTATACTATTTACTCCTTATCTGCTATTAGTGTTACTAACCAAAGTTTAAGTGATGATGATAGTCCTGTTCCCTAAGTGGTCCCTCATGCTCATCCCGAAGTTGTAGCCAAGGTAAGTTTAGGTATAAATATTTCTTTTATAACTTCTACTAATGTTGGTAAGAGTATTGACATTGGTGAGGAGTAAATTTCTCATTTTGCTCTTAATCCTGGTGGCCATTCTATGGTAGCTTGTTCTTTTGGTATGGGGAGTATGTGGTGAAAGACACCCATGTTGTTGGAGATGGTGTCTACCCTCACCGTGTCTTTGAATCTAGGAGGCCCATTGTTGTTAAGGGATATAATGATTGTGTTTCTGATACCTTGATGTACCCCAAATGTGGGGTTGTGTTGGACCATATGAGTTATATGTCTTTGTGTTTTCATAATGACAAGTGTACTTTATAATATATATGTATGTTGCTCGTAAACGTTTGTTAGTCTTAATTAGATTGAATATGGTTACATTGTAAGCAAGCGATGTTATAGCCGTTATGACTATAACCTTGAAGATTTGTGAAGTAGGTGAAGTAAAGTTATAGTTGTTTGAACTATAACTTTGAAGAATTATAAAGCAACTTTGAGGATCACTTCTAGAGAAGATAAGTACAAGTGTTAGAAAGCTCAAAAGTAGAGCTTATGATCAAGATGAAGAGGCGATCCATATACTGAAGATCTCCAGGAATATTAGCTAGTATAGATCATCATTCAATAACGGTATTTATAAAAGTAATATTGGCAAAATAATGTTATAGTTGCTTTACCTATAACTTTACTTACCAAGCTTATAGTTATAGTTGTTTCACCTATAACTTTGAGCTGCTACATGAAGTACATAGCTTAGGGTTTTAAAATCGATATTTTCGTATCCTAAGTTAAAAATCTTCCAAAAGAAAAGTGATTATTGTAGAGCAAGGTTTGAGCCAAGTTAGATCGAATGAATTTGTGATTATTCTATTGATTAGTAAAACAACTTATGAGTTGTCATGCTACGTAGGGTTTTCTAGGTCATTCATATTTAAACTCTAATCTATCCAATACAATCTAATATTCTAGATAGGGTTTTCACTAAAATGGACATGGGCTTATGAGCCGTTGTCTTCTACACGAAATTCCTAGTACAAGTTAAAAATTGGATTAAATCTTAGATAATATTTAATTTGGTATTTGTTATCTCTTTTATATTATTAAGATTAATTCTTTCTTATATTATAGAATATAGTTATTGTAAAGATATGAAGATAATATTTGTTTCTTGTGTAGCAATTTATACGAGATCTCACGGTTCCCTAGGGTTTTGTAAATAAAAACCTAGTTCTCCTCTCTGCTATATATACAGGAGTGCTTCTACATTTAAAACCAACTTTTCATGCTATAAAATTCTTTTGCAAACAAATCAAGTGAACTTTACATTTAATCAAGTAAACATATTTTGTTTTGCATACGAAAATTATTTAGAAAATTCGTGCTTCATATTGCTATTATTTCTAAGAATTACGATATTGGATAATAGTGCTTAGATCTGTTCTTATACGTTCAATTGTGTGAACATCAAAAGAACAATCAAACACTTTCTTATTAGCGTAAGATAAGTCGGGTATTTAATGATACTCAAAGTGAGTTACAAATAGACTTAGTTGCATGAGTGGGTTGATAATTTTGTAATCCGTAGAAAGGTACTAAAATTATTTATCGAGAATAGTGTACGTAGCGGTTTCGACTTGTGAAACTGAACCACTTCAAAAACCCACGTGTCTCTTGTATTATTTCTTTGTTTTGTTTCTTTACGTTTTGTAGCATTAGTTGATTAGTCGAGTTTAATCTATAAACCTCAAAAAATATGTTGACATACATGCTACATACGAACAATCGAAAAAGTGGGCATACTTTATTATACTCAGTTCACCCCTCTCCCCCCCCCTTCGGATCAACACCTGCGTCGTGTGGGACGTTAAACCGGCGTTTAAGGAAGGCAACCCAGTTTTAATGTTTTAATGTGTGCATTTTGATTTCGAATAAGGTAGGATGAATCTGCCATTTGATGCTACATGAACCCGCCCTTTTCTTTTTCTCTCATCCCTTGTTTTGCCATTGATGGCAATGTCATGTTCAAGTATAGGGGAGGATTTTAGATCATGATGGTGTGATATAGTTGCATTTAAGATACATTAAGTCATGTAGTTATATTTTAGTAATAAAGATGGGAAAGACCTTCCTTTTTCATGAATTTAGTTGATATTTTCTAGTTTAGAATGCGGTTCATATATTTGAAGTAGGAGTTTTAACACTTTCATGGTAGATACTTTTGCCTATTTTCACGAGTTTAGTTTAACTTGGGGTTCACCTTGGACCCCTAGTGGTGTGAAAAAGTCTTTGATTGTCATATTTATCACAAAAGTGTAGGTTGGTCAACATATCCTCCATCATTCCCAAAAAAAAACCTCACAAAAAAATAAAAATAACAAAAAAAATCACCAATAAAAGTGGATTGTTCTCATGTTGTGAAATGTGTATAAGAAGCTACGTTCCGAAGAGTTATGTAATTTTTACTCTATTGTTAACAAAATTTGTGCTTAAATACAAAATGCCTACCAAATTGAAATTCAAATCTTTACCGAGTCCTGTGGTATACAAAAGGACAACCATGTGAAGCTTGGTTCGTTGTTGTTACCTGGAGTTTCGATCTAATTGACCGAGTACGGAGGTGGAACAAAGGCTAATCTCAGCGAATTGAGAATGAACTGACACATCTACCAAATTAATAGAGTTTCTAACGTAGCCAAGTGAATTCAAATATTTCAAATTACCCAAAGTGAAGTACAATATGCTCAAAAGAACAATCCTACCACAAAAATAAAAATTATCCCATTCATACCATTTATTGATCAATTGAAGTTTGAGTGATGGTTGTGGCGCGTTTTAGTGTCTAATAACCCATTGCTCTTGAAGATGCACTCTTTGTTGAATTTGATGCTTGTTAGAGTTGGCTGGAGTGTCCCGTGCATTTATTACAATTTCTTAAATCATTCATTTGAACTTGCATTTCTCTTTTAGAATTTGTTAACTTGTGATTAAAATTTTAGTGTCTCCTTGGTCTAGGTGAGCTTACTCGGGGGCGAGTAAGGTCTAAGTGTGGGGAAATTTGAAGTGATGGTTTTATACTTGGGCTGAGCAAAACCGGAAATCCGATCCGGTTTTCAAAACCGGATCGGATATCCGAATTTAAAATTATCATTTTTTTTAATCCACATCTGATCCGAATAATTCGGATATCCGAAAATCTGGAATCCGAATATTCGGAAATCCAGATTTCGGAAACGAGATTCTATCCGAATTTAAATGTACAGTAAAAGTTCCACCGAGGCTGGTGGTATTAAGCTATTGGCAGACTAAACCTAAAGGCAATTTCGGTCAATTTCGCATTTGCAACCTACTAAAAAAGGTAACGTTTTCGATCCCATAACTTACAAGCCTTGATCGCATAAATTACAATTTTCGATCGCATAAATTACAAGTCTTTATTAAAAATTTCAAAACTAGTTTAAAAACCGTATTAACTAAACATAAAGTTTTCCTTTTATATATATATATATATATATATATATATATATAAATTTATTAAAATTCGGATCGGATTCGGATATCATATTTTAAGAAAATCAGAATCCACACACAATCCAGTTTATTCGGAAAAAACCGTATCGGATATCCAATTTAAATGGTATCCATATATTCGGATTTTTTTTCATATTCGGAAAAAAATCGGATCGGATAGTTTTTGCTCAGCCCTATTTTATACCATCTTTAGCAATCCATTTTTTAGCTACTTTAGCCCTATCCCCGACTTGTTGGAGTTAGTGTCCTCCACAATAGTGCGTTAACATAATAAATCTCATTAATGAAATATCATCAGATATTTAATTATTTGATCCTCGTCAGTTGATTAACGTAAATCGATAACGGTTGGCTGATTAGAGTTTGACGTTATTGTCGTGAGACGGTGGTGATCAACTGACCCCTTTCGGTCACACCTATAGAAACGAACCCGAATAGACAACTAATTAATTGTACTAGATACAATTTATTTAGTCCCTTGATTTGTAGACTAAAAGGTTAGTCAATTATTTTAAGAGAGAATTCGAGTTGTGAACTCGAGGAACGGCAGTTATTATTTAATTATGTGATAATTGAATAATAAATTTTGGGAGACGGGTTTTAGTTAATTAATTGTTAATTCACTAAAATTGTACTAATTGATTAATGTGATTAATATTAGTACGTAAATAATATGTGTAGTGGTACACGTATATTTAAGGAGTGATTTGGACGAATTAATTATGGAAGTATTTAAACATGAAACGATGTTTAAAATAAAATTACACGTATTTGTGCGACAAATATAAGAACCAACATGGACCCGTAAATGGGCAAGTGGACCGTGTAAAATAGAGTAGTGGATGATTAGTAACATAATCATTTCACCTTACCTTATATACTACCATAAGTTATCTTATATAGATTTTTCATGTGATGTAAAATTAAATAATATAAGACAATTTGTCCACTACCACACTCCATCCCACCCGCCACTTTTCCCTTCCTTATACTCCATCCTTAGTTCATTTCCACACTACATCATTTTGTATGTTTTGCATGTGAACAACTATCAATCATCTCTCTAAAATAATTATTCATCTTTACTAAGATTGTTAGTAAACAAATATTATTACTAAGACTTGTTAGTAATATTACAAATAATATCAAGGGTATAATATTAGTAAGTTCTAGTTAAATACTTGTTATTATTTTTGGGTAAGTTCTTGGGTGCATCTTGAAGGAGATCTTCTCTTTGAAGATTAGTAAGGAGGATCATCCATTTGGTATAAGCTCAAGAACAAACTAGTAAGGTGAACTAGTTTGTGCCCATTTTACCACAAAATCAATGTAAGAAAATTGTTTTTCCTTGAATTTTCATTTTTTATGCTTTCATATTAGCATGCATGTTACATAGATCACCTAAATGATAAATTATGAGATGATTTAATTTTTATTAGAGAGTCTAATATGGATCTATGATCTTTCAAGTGGTATCAGAGCTTAGGCTTGTAATTTGCATGTTGATTTTAAGCATTTTAATGAATTATGAGATAATTTATAAAAACTTAAAAATTGTGTTAGAAGAGGTTTTAGCACAAAATTTTTGGGGCATGCATACCTTGTTTTGATGTTTATTGGTTTTAGTGGTTAAAAATCGATAAATGTCGTTCTTTTTCTTTATAAACTATATCCGAAATTTTTGGACAATTTTTATGATATTTTGGTGTTCTTGGGAGTTTTCTAGAATACTAAAAATTTTTGTTTCAATTGTTTGGGTAATGTTTCAATTATTTTGGATTTTTACTTAAATATTATGATTTTACCGATTAAATTAGCAAAATATCACCAAATAAAACTAATTATTTATCATAAAATTAGTGAGGACTAATTTTGAGGTTCAAAACATTTTGGACAATTAGTTTGGATTTAAATGAGATTTAAGAATTGATTATTGATTTTTACATGTTAAAAATCGATTAAATTCACAAAAACCGAGATGGATACCACCGAATGATAGATAGGGCGATTTTGGCATCATTTTACAGCATTTTAAGCATATTTATTTAAGTTTAATGAATGATAGTCATTTATTTAATGTATTTATCTTGTTGTACCTAGTATGGCCTAGTTTATTTTTTAATCTTATTACCCGAAATGAATGGGAATATCGATTTGTTTGTAATTAAATACGATCTCGTATCGTCGGTTTGTATTTAATTAATAGTTTTATTTATTTTATTAATTAATGTATAATAGGAATAGCTATGTAATTCAATTGTAATAGTTATTCTTACCGGAGTTTCCAAAAGACGGATTACATCGAGACGGAGTCTATTTTTGGAAGGTGTTCCAAATCCCACAAGAAGGAGCCACTTATGGAATGAAGAGGCAAGGGACCAAGGAGTTGGTTTCCGAAATTTAATAGACTAGTTTCTATTAAATAGGTGGCCATACTAGGATTTTTCATATGCTTACTTGTTTGCTTGTTTTATTTTCGCGCATGCCAAAATCGCCATTCACATGCATTTTAGCTTCGCGATTGTCAATTCACGTCATTTGCATTCGCCAACTTAGTTCACTTATAGGGAATTTATTACTAAATTGACAAGATCTCTCACATAACTAAAATTGAGATTAGCCTTACCAATTAGTAACACCTATGAATCTCTTGTTCATTAGAGCCACGCTCGCCAAAGTGGGGTGTTCTCTTTTTACCTTGAGTAAGTAGGGTGGTAAACGGTTATCACGTGCCAAAATTGGTTGGACTCAACGGGATATAAGACGGTCTTGTGTTCCGGGGCTAGTAGATGTATTTAAGGAAATTCGTCGACCAAGAGTTCTAGAGGTAGAATTAGTCAACGTGACTTACCGAATTTACACAATTATGGGATGTTTCGCCCAAGTGATGCTCATTTTTGTTTCATATTTGGGTCTTGGAATCATTTATATAATTTAGTTGGAGATCATTATATAAATGTTAAAACTTGTTAAAGATGTTTCACAAGTAAAATTAAAACATTGAATGTTAATTTTTCCCTATTTTTCGTTCATTCTCATAAATGTATGGCATCGCGCACTTTATCCTCCTTTCTCTATTTATTTTTATACTTGTTTCATTCTTTCATAGAAAGCGGTTTCTTTGAAGGAATTAATGATTGGTAACATGATTTACCAATTCACCTACATAAGCTTACAACGTTTTTTGCGGTTATTATACAACTTAATTAACGTCCATACATATTAAAAAGGGGTTTCATGTTGCAAACTCATATTACAAGTTTAAAAGGAAGTCACATTTTATCAAGAGAGTCTTGATTTCGGAAGTGACACCTCCGTCATGATGATGACATATTAGTTTTAATTACTCAAGAGTAATTCAAAAGTTTGCGAAAAGAGTTTTCAAAAACACAAAGAACACTCCAATATGATACCGTCAAATGGCTCACTTCAAGAAAGGCCAAATCGATTGTTTATGCGCTAAAGAGTTTAGGCATATGATAACAATTGAACGGTTAGGTAGTCCAATTTCGCAAGAAGTTGAGATTTTGCCACATGTTGCACTCACTTTATAGTAATTCACTCTTACTAAGTGTATAAAATATCACGAATGACTTGAAGAGAGGTCTTCATAAGATTCATTTTTGCTTGTTGAAGCAAAGAGGAATGTGAAAGTGAGTGGGAGTTAAGAATAAGTAACCCTAGATGTATGCGATAGGACAAAATTAAAGGAGACATCTACTCAAAGGATAGGCTAGTTCCACTATCTTGGTATGAGATACCAAGTACGGGTCATTTCTTTGTAAAGAAGTTTACATGAATTGACAAAACGTAAGACGTCTAGCATAGGACATTTTTGTATAGAAATGGTGCTAGAGTAGCAATGATTTCGATAGGGACAAATGTACCTAAACTTGGTTTTAAAAGAATGTAATCATCTATGTTTATACATAGAAGGCATCACTCATGTGATTTAAAACAAAAGGTTATACCTACTCCTATGATAACTTGGTGGTTGGTTTAGACCACTCAAGTTAGAGGAATTTTACATTCTTTACGAAAACTAAATATTATATTATCTTGTAGATTTTAATGTCTCTAATCCGATGAACCCAATTGATCAAACCTCAAGTAAATTCGTTTAACATATAAACGATTAGCACATCGTATAACCATTTGATTGATAATCTTATGGTATATGTGCATGTATTATGTTTTCTTTTGCAGAAAAGAAACACAATAGTGAGGTGATTGACCATATACATACGGATGTGTAAGGCAAATAGTAGCTTTTATATACTTCGTAACTTTTACCGTAATGTTAAGTAGATATGATAACTTCATATCTATTTAATAAGACATAAAAGTGATTTTTTGAAACATGGAATATTTTCAAAGTGAAGTAGTAAACCAAAAGCATGTCAAGATCAAGATGTTGATCGGAAGTTTCAAAGTAGTGACTTTGAAGATCAAATGGGTAATATCAAGTAATGACCTTGATGATCACTAAGAAGATTGTGAACCAGTTCACATGTACCTTCTTCTAAGGACACCATAGAGTATGGTGTAGTGAAGAATATAAACCGAACTTTATGAGATATAGTTTGAGGTTTTTCGCAATTTTTGTAAGCTATTTTCTCACTAAAAGTTTTAAACCCGACTATAATAGCCTAAATGACTCCATATGAGATATGGATAGGGAGAGTCCCTAACTTGTCTTTTTATACATTTGGGACCATAAATGTTTATGTTCAGAACCAATTTATGTATTTGTGAGGGTTATCCAAAATTGAACCACTTGGTTTTTACTCCTCCAAAACGAGAACAAAGAGTTTGTGGCTCGTAATGCTGTCTTTCCAGAAAGATTTTCATTTTATGGAAAACAGAGTGGGAGAAATTTTGAACTTATGGAAGTCCAAGACCCACAAACTGAGTACAATGCAAGAAGATGTTCTTTATTGAGGCTCAGTGGTGAGTACAATGCAAGAAGACGTTCTTTATTGTGGCTCAGTGGTTACAAGGAGATAATTTTGCGATAATATTGCGTTACTTTTCAAAAGTGACGAATCTTAAACCCTCGTCAAAGGCTTTTCTATAGTATGAACTCTATGTGATGGCGTGTCACCATGCAATTCGAATTGATCTCCTTGCACACGATGCGATAAGGGTGGAAACACGAGATGTTTTCGAGACTTGATTTAAGGTGAATACTTTGGTTGGTTACCTTGATCTTGTCGTAAAGGTTACATAAGATGTTTAAAATTTGGGTTTGTTATAGAGAGTTTGTGACAACCCAAATGCCTTTATCAATTCGTATGGTCTTAGGAATATAGCCTCTCATGAGGATGAGTTTTAGGCAAAAGGATAACGAAACTTTCTCCTTGAATATATCTTATGAAGGGAGAAGTTTTATTGATGTTGTCAATGCTAAGAAGCCTAGCATGCTTGAAAGATCCCATTTGTAATCTATATACGTCAAAGAGTTGGAACTTTGGGTTCAATCATGTAGTCTATCAAAACGGTATTACTCGAGTGCCGAGATAACATGATGATACATGGAGTTTAGTGGGAGCTAAAGTCAGTTTCTTAGTCTAAAATATGTGCTTGACATATTAGTGACTAGAAATCTAGCTAAGGTGATGTTTCTTAGTCTAAATATGTGTTTGACATATTAGTGACTTGAAATATTATCGGGTGAATATTTGAGAGTAGCATGGCGCATCATAAATATCCGGATCTAATGAGATAGATCTCAATGGATACTAGGATCTTCGTCAAGAGACTTATGTGATAAGATTCTTGACTCGTTCAAGTTGTTGAACAATTAATATGATTTTTTTGCTTCCGTTGCAGGATCTATTAAATATGCTAAAAGCTGCTCTCGTCGGGACTTATCATATTGAGAATATGAGAAGTCATTACCAATCATTTCCTAGTGAGAGTCACTAGATAATTATCATGAACAACCTTGAGTACTTGAGAAGCACTGAGAATTTACTCTTATTGTTTGGTGGAATCATTCTATGCTTATAATATGTTATGGGCCTCGTTAAGGAATGGTTAGCATGTAAGAGTGCTATGTGCATAAAGAATAATATGTATAAGAAGTTATACATATGTGTATAAGAAGTTATACATGTATAAAGCACATGTATGAGGAGTCATACATAAAAGATGTCATATGAAGGATGTGTATGTATAAGTGTTATACGTACAAATCATGAACGAAAGCTAAGTACATTACAACATCCGATGTTGTAAGAGAGATAGTTGATAACCGGAATTTAATGGGACTAGAGTAGTTCTGTTAGCCGAATATCGTATCCCAAGAGACTGTGAAAACAGTGGGAGTGTTTGACTGGCTTTAGAACCAGAGTCTAAAAACTTGTTTAGACGTGTATTTATAAATGCTCTATGTGATGAAAAGATTGCATAGAACAAAGGAAAATAGAAATGGAAATTAGAGTGATGCAACTGTTGCTTATCCTCTAACCAAAGTTGTTGACATAAGGTAGATATGATGGTTATGTCATCTCAATGTGAATTGAGGTGTATACCTTAATTGCTAAAGATCGTTATGTAAATATTGGATAGAGTATTGATATTTACATAAGTGATGATCGCATTCATTGTTAGAGTTTCTTTAAGAACTCAATTATTCAGTTTGACTGAAAACAGTGAATACCTTGTTTATCTGAATAAGTTGTGGAGACAATGTTGAACACTATTTAAGTGAACAAGATGAACATTGTATTTTGTCCCTAGTCACTTAATGAAGTGACGTCTCGGAGTGACTAGATTGTAAGTTGATTGATGGTTGTTCAACACCATTAGGTCATACGTGATGACTGGTCGATTACATAGGCAGAGTGTGTGACACTTTGCCGGACAGTGACCATTTAGAGAGTCCCTAAGTTCTATTATAGACGCCTGGTCATGGCGGGGATCTCTAAGATGTTCTAATGAGTCGATTCTTTTGACTGGAGACTATCATCTGAGCAAGTGTAGTTTTCGAGTGACTTTGGTTTTTGTCCTAGGTCGTGCCGTGAAAGGAGGCCAAATGGGCATTTACTAGCTCATGGTGAGCTGTATTGTGCAATAGGATAGATAGGGCATACAGGAATTGTCCACCCACGTTGGGTATCTATATCTCAAGGCCACTCGAGGAGTTAATGACTACAAATGCGTGGCCACGCTCGGAAGTAATCTGTGAGAGATTTTTCCGGTCAGGTAGTCACACTCCCGATCGAGAAACCCACTCGCGATATGTTCGTGTGCAAGTGCGACCTGAAAGACACCTTACATTGAGTGGGAGATTAAAATGGACAAGAGAATTGTAGTGCACACCTTGTATCGGACAAGTGGGAGATTGTTGGAGTTAGTGTCCTCCACAATAGTGCGTTAACATAATAAATCTCATTAATGGAATATCATCAGATATTTAATTATTTGATCCTCGTCAGTTGATTAACGTAAATCGATAACGGTTGGCTGACTAGAGTTTGATGTTATTGTCGTGAGACGGCGGTGATCAACTGACCCCTTTCGATCACACCTATATGAACGAACCCCAATAGACAACTAATTAATTGTATGAGATACAATTTATTTAGTCCCTTGATTTGTAGACTAAAAGGTTAGTCAATTATTTTAAGAGAGAATTCGAGTTGTGAACTCGAGGAACGGCAGTTATTATTTAATTATGTTATAATTGAATAATAAATTTTGAGAAACGGGTTTTAGTTAATTAATTGTTAATTCACTAAAATTGTACTAATTGATTAATGTGATTAATATTAGTACACAAATAATATGTGTAGTGATACACGTATATTTACGGAGTGATTTGGACGAATTAATTATGGAAGTATTTAAACATGAAACGATGTTTAAAATAAAATTACACGTATTTGTGCGACAATATAAGAACCAACATGGACCCGTAAATGGGCAAGTGGACCGTGTAAAATAGAGTAGTGGATGATTAGTAACATAATTATTTCACCTTACCTTATATACTACCATACGTTATCGTATATAGATTTTTGCATGTGATGTAAGATTAAATAATATAAGACAATTTGTCCACTACCACACTCCATCCCACCCGCCACTTTTCCCTTCCTTATACTCCATCCTTTGTTCATTTCTACACTACATCATTTTGTATGTTTTGTATGTGAACAAATATCAATCATCTCTCTAAAATAATTATTCATCTTTACTAAGATTGTTAGTAAACAAATATTATTACTAAGACTTGTTAGTAATATTACAAATAACATCAAGGGTATAATAATAATAATAAGTTCTAGTTAAATACTTGTTATTATTTTTGGGTAAGTTCTTGGGTGCATCTTGAAGGAGATCTTCTCTTTGAAGATTAGTAAGGAGGATAATCCATTTGGTATAAGCTCAAGAACAAACTAGTAAGGTGAACTAGTTTGTGCCCATTTTACTACAAAATCACTGTAAGGAAATTATTTTTCCTTGAATTTTCATTTTTTATGCTTTCATATTAGCATGCATGTTACATAGATCACCTAAATGATAAATTATGAGATAATTTAATTTTTATTAGAGAGTCTAATATGGATATATGATCTTTCACGACTTGTGTTATTTATAGTTATTTTAGCTCCCTTGTGCATTAGAGTAGCAATTGTGTTGTTGGATGTGTTTCTGCGCATTTTTGGTTTAATGTGTACGTGTTGTGATGGAGGATTGCATTCCATGTTCAGAAAGAGATTTTGACATCTTTACACTCATGTATTAAACAAAACACATGCCAAATAACGGTCTAATAAGTGTTACAACCTCGTCGTTTGAAGAAAATTCAAGGCCCAGATCATCAAAGTCAAATTAAATAAGTCAAATGTGAAGTAGCAGGTAGCCGCATAGTGCGGCTGGAGCCGCATCATGTAGCCAGATCAGCCCAAAATTACTAGTTGGCCGCAATACACGGCTGGGGCCACATCACGCAGATGTGCATCAAAGTCAAGGCCGTAAGCATAAAAGTCAAACTAATGAAGTCAAAGGCGAAGTAGCAGGTAGCCGCACAGTACGGCTGCAGCCGTATCATGCGGCCAGATTAGTTCGGAATTAGCAGTTGGCCGCAACAGGCGGCTGGGGCCACATCGTGCGGTTGTGCACGGGATTACTCAAGTTGACTCGCCTCTTTGGATTCCTTTATTTAGTTGTTACACTAGCTTTATGGCATTAACTTGGGTTTTATTGGCTCTAACTACCCATTAGGTTTATCAGTATCATCATATTTTAGTCTCTATCATTTAGAAAGACACAAGAGACAAAAACTCAAAAAATAATCCTAGATTTCATTGTAAAAATTAGATGATTATAATGTTTTCAAGCATGATAATCATTAGCTAGTTCTTCATTTCTCATCTCGATTCTCAATCCAACATCGATGTAAGTTTTGAGACCAATATATTTATTGATGACAATAATTTATATTATCCCTTTGATTTAATTATAGTAATTGTATTGATTTGTGATTCCTGATTCAACCAAATTGATATCAATACTCTTATATTTGCTAGAGACTATTTGTATGCCTATTCGTCGTAGGCTTGTATTGTAGCAACTCGTGATATGATAATTTATATGTTGATCATTGTATTGTATTGCGGGAGGGGATAATCAATTGGTTAGAACTACATGTCGGCTTAGGATATGCTCGTCCCTTTTTCCTATTTCAATTGCTCGTATTGTAGAATTCTACCTTAATTATGCCGATTGATGTTAGGGTGATTCTATTCATATTTGTTAATTGTGAAGGACATTTAATTGGAATTGGTATATAATTTGGTCAATGATATTATTTACATTGTTGTTTGGTGCGAGTTGAGAGGTGAGAATACTTTTTATTACTGGTTTGCTTATTATTCATTAAATATTATTAGTGATATATTCTATCAAAACAAATCCGGTTTCATTTGTGATAAAATAAGACACTTGTTAATACAACCCTCCCTTGGGTTCGACCCTTAACTTACTGATCTTGTACTACATAATTAGTGAGTCTAAGGGTTTATAAATATTTTAATTTGGAGGCTCACGACAGTGAGAACTACGGGTGTTCATAATTGACCGAACCGCAAAAACCAAACCGAAAAAACCAAAACCGGCAATTCTTTTACGTTTCATTCACCGAACCGAAATTCCCAAAAAGTTTGGTGAACCGAAGCGAATGAAGTATCAAAAAACCGCTTCAGTTTCGATTTATGTTTTTATCACCGACGGTGAACTGAACCAAACCGATAAGTCAAACACCCATAACATAAGGTCCATGAGCTGGCCTAATAGTTTAATAAAATACCTTATTTGGCTCTTAAAACTCAAACTACTGCCAAACTCCTCAATCTCTCGTCTCCCACTATGAACCACACAATTCAAAATCTCATCTTTAATCACTTAATAGTTCACCGCCTCCGTCAAAACTCATTGCCATTCTCTAATCTCCCTCATCGGCGTCAACATTCACTATCGTTTCAGACTTTCACTCATGCCTTCATCAGTCACTTATCCCCTACTTCGACGATAGCTTCTCATCTATCATCTTGCGCTACCATCAGTGTCGTTCATCGCCTCCTGCCTTCTGTTTCCTCCCTTAGATGCCGCAGTTCTTCTACACGCACTAATAGGGTTGAGGTGGTAGGTGGTTCTATCGTCACATCATATGTATTGAACTCTAAAATTTGGGATTAAAGTTAAGATTGTACCATTTTTGTGAGATCTAAAATTTACATGCTTAATTTCCTTAAATTTTGTGATGTTCACACTTTTATGTGTTAATTATGAGTATGTGAGATAAATTTGGTACTTGGAAAGTTGGCAGTATCATCTACTTCAAATATTTTTTTTCCCCATAATGAAAAAACGGGTCAGGTTTGTAACACCCCGGCCCAAACTAGGTCGGGAGCGGTTACTTATGATAGCTCACCAGGCTGTGTACATGGCCCACAGATCAACACGAGTCCTTTATAGCGCATTTTGTCCTCACTCATGCGCATCCCGGAAACCATCCCAGGAGATCACCCATCCTAAGACTACTCCCAGCCAAGCACGCTTAACTTTGGAATTCTTTCGCATGGATGACCATAAAAGAAAGTGCACTTTGTTGATATAAGTAGTAGTTTCAATCCCTTTAAGCACTAGTCATTTAAGCCTATCAATGGACCTCTACAATTATTGTGGGGTATTACAATCACCCCCACTTGAAGAACGCAACGTCCTCATTGCGCCTGGGAGCATAACCGCTAACCCAGAATCCTCCCACGCTAGGTGGGTGATCATAATAGAGCGTATAACAACTGCCTCCAGGAACGTATAACAACTGCCTCCTATCACCACACGGTCGCAGGGTTGCTCTGATACCACTTGTAACACCCCAGCCCAAACCGGGTCGGGAGTGGTTACTTATGATAGTTCACCAGGCTGTGTACATGGACCACAGATCAACAGGAGTCCTTTATAACGCATTTTTTCCTCACTCATGCGCATCCCGGGAAATTTCCCAGGATGTCACCCATCCTAAGACTACTCCTAGCCAAGCACGCTTAACTTTGGAGTTCTTTCGCATGGATGACCATAAAAGAAAGTGCACTTTGTTGGTATGAGTAGTACTTTCAATCCCTTTAAGCACTAGTCATTTAAGCCTACCAATGGACCTCTACAATTACTGTGGGGTGTTACAAGGTTAACCGGTAAAACCGAACCGTTTCACTTGGTTCACCAAACCGGAAATAACCATAAAAAACGGTTTAGTAATGGTTCATATTTGGTCGAACCGATTTACCGGTTAACCGGTTCGATGAACCGTTACCGGTTTGAACACCCCTATTGAGAACACATCATAGCTTACATGATTGATCCAGCAGCGGAAGCATAAGGTGTCAATATCATGCGTTCAGCCTCTGTGGGCCTTGTAGGACACTGTGACTTACTCAAAGTAATCCCATAACCCATTGGTAGGAAGCCTCTCTTAGAGTTTTCCTTTTTAAACGAGTTAAAAATCTTATCAATAGAAGCATCTTGACTTAATGCTAATTTCCTCTTAGATCTATCTCCATAAATGAAAGGAGAGATTGATACTTAGAACTATATGAAGTTAAAAAGAATACAACGACAATTCAGCAAGTATAAGTCACAGTATAATCAACAGTGGATTTTGAAATAAGATCGAGAGTTAAAGTCTAGCGGAAATAAAATGTAAATAGACAAATAAACGTTTTGAAAACTGGTTCGGTCACTACTTCGCGACTTACGTCTAGCGTTACTTTATTGAATGTTTCAGTTATGTAAGCTCATACAAACTAAAACCCCGAACAATAAAAAAACTCCCCGACCTACTCCAGCTGCTATTGCTTAAAAGTTACCCTGCTTCCAAGACTTTTGCTTAAAGTTACTCTGCAATAAGACTTCTGCTTTGGGCTACTTCGCCGAAATATTTTATGATCAATAAGCTACTCCGCTTCCAAGACTTTTGCTTAAAGCTACTCCGCAATAAGACTTAATTTCTTAAGATAACGTTATCCTAAGACTTTGGTTTTTTACTTTGGTTCTACTCGGTTTATTACAAGACACATGAATCTCAATAAGTTCACATAATTGAATGACGAATATAATGTTTAAGTTCTTAACACGAGATCATCAAGCACGAATAAATTACTTAGTGCAACGAACTAGCTTTTTAAAAGACTCGAAACAATTTTCCTAAACACGACTCAAGTATTTGAAATGATAAACTATTTTGCAAATTTACTCGATTAAAGCTTAAGTCTTTTTCTCGTTTTAAATCGTTGTTGCACACTTGTCCAACTGAATATATTATGGTATTTATAATGTCCAAGTAGAGTATACTTCAAAAATTAAAATAACACACAACATTATAGTTCCAAGTATTAAACATATTGTAAAAAGCTTGCTTGGGCAACACTAGTATAAGACGGTTTCTTGCAGAAGTAAACTGATACCCCTTATGCAAGAATTCGGTTACTTGCATAAGTAATCAGCTTAACTGTTCAAGTAATCTTGTTGCCCACTCACACACAAATATGGGTTAAGTTTTTGATCAAGAAATGATCATAAATGATGGTGTTCATGGGAACCATAAACATTTTCATATTTGTAAAAGTAAACAACCCATGAGGTGCGGTATGATGTGATACTAATGAATGTTTGTCATATCCTTTTGGGTCGACCATGGCAATTTGATCGAAAGGTTGAACACGACGAAAGGAGTAATGTTTACATTGTGTGTAGACACCTCGTTTCTGCACCTCCCGCCAACCACCCAGTGATGATTGGGCCGCATGTTTAATTACGCAGAGCGATTTATGACATTTTGTAAGTTCGTCGACATGTGATAGCTCAAACAGTCAAGTCAACCTTATGGTCGTCACCTACACTCCTATACGGTCATTTTGATAGTAATTAGAGTTCATTTGGAGTTCGGGTCAAAAACCGCTTCCATTTTCTAAATCGTCTTAAACCCGAGTCGGAATATTCTGGAATTTTCCGAAGTATTATTCCTCAATTCTATCTATTATAAAGAAAATATCTACCTTGCGGAATAAGGAAGCCTACATCTTCCTTAATTGCTAAAACCAACCGCCGAAATCTTTCTTGCTCATGAGGAAACTGCCCAAGAGAGAACGCAACAGGTACTGCGCCTCTTGGAAAGGTCGCAGTTCCTGCTGCGCCTCTTCCTGGTCTGCTTTTTCTCCAGTTTCCAGATTTCCTCCGGATTTCTTTCCTAATCCTACTTTTTCCATAATTATTCTATGTGATTAGTATAAATAGAGGCCTCCGCCTCACATATTATACATGCGAGTGTCCGCCCTTCTCTTCTCCCTTTGCATTCTAAGACCGCGCTCTTGTTTTTCGACACCTACGTGCATGATCTATTCAACCACGTAAGCTCAGATCAATTTGAGTACCAGTCATGTTTGCATGACTGACTAATTTGACCACTACACTTTAATCAACTCCATCAATTTCTTCTAAATCCTCTTAAGAGGGTACTTTCATATTACATCGAGCCGAGCAATAATTAATACGACAACTTAGTTAATCTCGCTTCATCAAACATGTAATTCTGAGGGTGTAAATCCCATTTTTATTTATTGTATTTTATTTTGTATTAATTAATGTACGAGTTTATACCACAAGTACTCTTAAAACCGTTTTCAAAAACTCTTCTTTCAAATCTATTTTTCAAAACAGTAGTGAAAGACGTCCTAGAAGAAACGCATCAGCAGATGCGCCTTCTGGAAGGATCGCAACATTTTCCGTGCCTTTTCCAGGGGTTGCCTTTCTGCTGTTGTCTTTCTTCTTCTTCCTCGAGTATCTGTTCTTTCTTTTGTTCTTCGTTTTCTCTTATTCTTTCTTTCAAAGTTCTTACATTTTTATCTTATAATTTATTTTTATTAACGCTTTTCGATTATTTCCAACCTAAATCCCTTGTAACTAATATTTGCGGGTTTTCGTTATTAAATTCGAACCCGAATTTAAGAGGCTCGATTGGTTCATATCAAGTCCCTTGAATTCGTCTTTGACATATGATTTTGATTTTGTTTCTTCATCGATCTTTATCTTCCAATTTTTGTCTCTAATTCAAGTTTTGTATATAATCTGTTTCCGACATCGCATGATAACTAACTTGTAATATTTCATTTTAATTCGTTTTTATCGCTTTATGACGGTTCTTAAAGCATGTAATCTCACTAAATCATCTTCGCTCGAGTTATATAACAATAATAAACCTTAATCAACCCACGAACCGTAACAATTCAACGAGTCTGACTTTCACAGTCAGAACCCAACTCAAGAACAGACACACGGTTTGATGCGCCTCTTCTAATGGACGCGGCAGTTGCTGTGCATGTTTTGAGGTGGATTCTGCCTCTAAACTCATCTCGTTTAGATGTAGGCTTTCTAGTTAGGTTTTAACCGGCTAATATTTGTATTATCGCCGATAACTCGACAAATTTTCACATTTTCTTTAACTATTTTATTTCTTTAACCCTTTTTTCAATTCAAAATCCTTCTTTTTCGAGCGTACTTGTGACGTAAATTCAAGTTATCTATTGTAATTTATTTGTTTTTGTAATTATTTATTTATTTCATATTATGTATGATTTATTTACTTGGTAATCGCATGTAATTAATTTAACTTCCAAATTCGACCCAATAGGATGCTAAATTGTATGTCAACTGACTTAGTCTAATCTCACATGCTAGGATTAAAACGTTGGATGTTGCATTGCATGCATACAATTGACAACATATCGAATGTAAACAACTTCACTGATCATTAGTAAAGGCCGCTATCTAGGCGGGCGGGATTAGGTGTTCAAATAAACGAGCTTCCTAATACGTACCCTCACCCCTTACTCAAGATCTCTGTGAACATCCATGTTCATCGGCATCACGAGAGTCATTCTAGACATGGAATTCTAAGGATAACGAATTTCTGAGTATTCATGTCACTACTTTGTGTCTTCACATGACATGAAGTATTCGAACGGTTCCAATTTTCCATAAAAATTGGTGGCGACTCCACAAATGAGTAACGGCCCATGACATACCTCGGCCTCGCGTCGGAGTTCCGTGAGAGAAGTGCCTCTGCCTCGAAACCAACGCGCGGGTGCGCGCGGTGCGGGTGGTTGTATCCACATTTTGGCGACTCCGCTGGGGATGATACACTTAGACTAAGTCTAGTGTTACCTAGGGTAAAACTTGAACAAGGTTAGGGAATAGTTTATATGAGACAGTTGTCAGTTTTCATTACTCGGCCTTCTTAGGTAGTTTTAGCTAGCCTTCCTAGGCTACCCAACTAATTCGACCAATCGTCCCGTCTGGACGGTGCAAGTTCCTATTTGCACCCAAAGATGGATAGCGATTGACGTCAACCATACCGCAATGCTTACTCATGTTTGTATCAAGGGCTTTCACTACTCGAGCGAATGGACTAGGAACCAACCCGAATAATGTTTGGCACTGACCTCTCCACAGACCAGGGTATGATAACTTGGTATAGCAACCCAACCTTTAAACCAAAACCTTCTAAAAGCACTCAGCATACTGTTATAATGCCTATGTTTATGTTTGCAAGTTGTATGTTATCACCTTTTGTAACAAAACCATGACGAAATTTTCAAAAATCTTTCTTCAAAATACAAAAATGTAAATATTTCAAAGTGGCCTAAAAGGCTCAAAGCCAACAAAGTCAAGTTGAAACTCTGTCAAAATTTCAAAAAAAAAGTCAACCATTTCAAAAATCAAATTTCAAATCAACACTCCTAAAATCATACACAATGATTGTTTAGGACAACATTTCAAAAATCAACTTTCTTTCAACCCACGTGACACACACCTGTATTTTTTTAGTCAGTCCACGACTCTTGTCTTATCTGATTAAGTGTGCAAAGTAGTCGAATGTGTCTTGATTCATCGTCGGTTCTTATCCTCAGTCCAAGATGGTCGGAAGAAATGAAAGCGCAACAAGCTTCCATGGTCCCGAAGAAAATGGTAATAGTCAAATCCTGGCTGCGCTACTCCATCTTAAGGCTAGTCAAGATGTTGCCTATGCTCGTCTCCAAATGATCGAAAGTCACATAGTGGCCTTAGAAGCTAGGCTCCCTCCCACAGAGGATCCTATTCCCAACGTCCCATTGAATGACGATCCTTCACCTTATGTAAACGATTCTTCTCCGATCCTCCTTGAAGCTGAAAAGCGTCTTTAGTACTTAGAAGAACAACTAATGTACCTCAAAGGAGATGACATTTACAGGGAAAATAGCCAAAAATATGAAGCAGTAAATGCCCAACTACCAAGCAACTTCAACATGACTGACATCCCGAAATTCAAGGGGCACGAAAACCCTGTGAACCATATTCGTGCTTTCAAAGATTACATGTATATCACAGGCATCAAGCCAGAGATGTTCTTGAGGATCTTTCTTTCATCTCTCGACACCATTCCCAAACAATGTTTCTACTCTCTAGACCACAAGAAGATATTTACTTGGGATAATGCGGCCATCGAGTTCACTAAGCAATACGCTGATAATGCCGAAATTCAGGTCAACATGCGCACTCTAGAGGTTCTTACCCAAAATTAAAAGGAAGGATTCACCGACTTCCTATGTAGGCGGAGGAAGACTAGTACCCAACTTGTTGAGCATCCAGACGAGGACACTCTTATGGAAAAGTTCGTGGACAATCTAAGGCCTATCTATGCAAATCACTTGAGGTACCAAAACATCAAGTCTTTAAAAGACTTAACTGTACTAGGTACAGGAATCGAAGATGATGTTTGCAAAGGACTCTTGTCCGAAACGGTAGGACGCGGATATCAAGGGTCTACATCAACCGGAAGTCGTTCCTATGGTTTCACCAGTAATACCAACGATGTCAACCTCGTCCAGTCATCCAAGAAAAACAATAAACGAAGGAAATTCACCAACATCGGTGACACATACACAAATGCGCTGAAAAGGTTGATGAAGCATGGAAGAATACAACCAATAGGACCTACACCTGACCCGGAAAAGAAGTCCAAATTCTGGGATGATAATACTTATTTCGAGTATCACAGGGGCAAAGGACACGATACAGAAAACTGTTATAGGCTGAAGGATTCCCTCCAAGACATGATTGAAGATAGACGTTTGCCTATCTTTCCCGCAGGTAAGCCTAACAACACAAAGAATCCTCTTGGAATTCTAATGATCTCAGATGAGGAATCCACCTTGGATTGCTCACACCTTATCTCTTCAGTTGAAAATAAGATCAATATTGTCCACTATGGAGAAGCCTACTCTACCATCGCACCAACTATTGTAGATTTTATCGCATGGGCAAGAAGAGTGAGTAGGCAGTTTATTGAACTAGAAAATGTCATGTCGTCTTTGCGAATGTCAAGAATCTCGACACCAAGAGCCACACAAATGGCCATTTCCCTATCCTACGAGCCTACAATGCAAGAAGTCATCGCCGTAGTTGACGATTTGGTTCAACAGATTATCCATCTAGAATCCGAAATCTTAGGCCTCAAAGAGCTCGACACTATCAATGGTGTTTGGGCCAACGATGATGAAGATGTTTACCTCAAAGAAAATCTCTTGGTCAAAACTTTAGAGGATCTCGACGTAGATCACCTAACATGCCTGGTCGCCCATACCAAAATGTCACTCCAGTGCAAATGAATAATTCTGCTACAAATGGGAATGTCGTATCTCCAAGAGAGAATAATAAAGATTCAGTCACTGACCACCTAATGAAGCAACTACACAAGACAAAGGCTGATCTTTCAGTCTGGAAACTAGTTACTAGTTAATTTCCACATTGCCAAGCTTTGATGCAAGCATTGGCTAAACTCAACGTAGCACACGACTCTACTCCAGACGATGTGGTCAACCTAGTCCTCCAGGACCCAGTTACTTTCTCAGATCAAGATTTGCCACCTTTTGGTGTCACCCACAATCTAGCCTTGTACATTACGGTCACATGTCTTAAAAAGAATGTACCCATGACATTAGTGGATGATGGTTCCGCAGTCAACATCATACCATTGAAGACAGCTTATAAGCTAGGCATGAAAGAGTCAAACTGGACTCCAACTAATCAAGGTGTTCATGCATACGATGGGACGTGACGCAATGTGATAGGTCTCATCACTCTTACTATAGCCAATGGACCAATCGAAAGAACGGTCAACTTAAAAATAGTATACATCGAGGCATCCTTTAACATACTTTTAGGAAGGCTATGGATTCACACTTCTAAAGCTGTGACATCCACGCTTCATCAAAAGATCAAAATCCCTCTAGATGGTCGAATAGTGACGATCACTTCGTCACCTATCAAAGAAGTCATCAAGAAAATGTCTAGCAATCAGGTCGTGTCGGACCCAGTACACAAGTTAGGAGGATTTCAAATCATCAACCTAATGTAAAGTGAATTGGCACCTCTATAATTCAACCCCTATTCTAACTTAGTGGTTAACCACATACTCAAATCCCAAGGATACTTCCCAAGAATGCCACTAAACCCTATCTGGAACAACACTTTCCCACCATTCAAAGAAGGCCTTTCCCAGAAGATACCACTAGGATTGGAATACAAGCAAGCCTACCGTATCTGAGGCTGTCGAAATGCTCACTCAAGTCCACGATCACAAAATTCGGGGAATACAAATTCCACCATATCACCCTACGCTGAATGGGTACTTCATCAAGGAAGGAGACTATGAATCTTTTCACGGATTTCATGAACCTTGGATATTCAAAGGCAACAAGCTAGCTGGAATCGAAGTGTTCCATGATTGCTATTTAATTCCCCAGGAAATGGTTCCTACCGTCAAAAATCATTAGACACCTTGTCTCGACGAACAAGTCGTTAGCCTCTTATTCAAATAAGTTCGATTCGTTAAGGCAGCCCAAGACGAGATTATTACCATGATACTTCGAGATGACCATTTAAACCCTACGACACTCATCACGGATGCAAACCCAGCCCACCAACAGAAAGGATGAAGAAAGTCAATTAAATGGACCAACAATCAAGGAAGGCTCCTCAAGCTCACAACCGGAGAAGGAGAGATGTTCAAAGGAGAACTAGAAGACGACGAGTTCGAATCTAAGTCAGAGTCGGATTCAAAACTAAGTCTAAATCTAGGGAAGTCATTAGAGAGTCTCCTCCTGTTATCGCTCCCCATCCCTTTGTTTCTCCTAGTTTAGCATCGTCTAGTAATAGTAGCTCGGGGAATGCCCTAGTGACTGTCCCTTAACCACCACTAACTACAGCGCATATGGCTTCATTGTTTCAGATATTTTAAAACATTAATATGAATAAATCCGATTCTGCTTACTCTTCATGTTCACTTAATTCCAATTCTGTTTATTATGATACTGAGGATGATCCTGACCCAGACTCAATCGAATAACCTCCCTACATAATTAAAGAAATACTAAGGAGAGTAAAGGGGCACCAGTTATAAAGAACACTGAACCTATCAACGTAGGGACAGACTTAGAACCCCAAGAACTTAGGATAGGGACAACCCTGGACCCAAAGAAAGAGCTCGCTTCATCGACATGCTTCACGAATTCAAAGACGTCTTTGCTTGGTCCTACAAGGATATGCCATGGATAGACAGGGATATTGCAGAACATCGAATCCCAATCAAACCAGGTTTCAAACCCGTAAAATAGAAACTTCGATGAATGAGAATAGAATGGGCTCTCAAGATCAAAGAGGAAGTGGACAAACAGTTCAATGCCGGGTTCATCAAAGTTTCCGAGTATTCACACTCGGTGGCTAACATAGTTCCCGTACCCAAAAAGGATGAGTGAATTCGAGTTTGTGTTGATTTTAGGGACCTAAACAAGGCCAGTCCAAAAGATGATTTTCCACTCCCACACATCGACATACTAGTAGATAATACAGCAGATCACGCACTCCTCTCCTTTATGGATAGATATGCGGGGTATAATCAAATCAAAATGACTGAAGAAGATATGCACAAAACAGCGTTCGTCGCCCAATGGGGTATTTATTGCTTCACCGTTATGTCGTTCGGATTGATGAATGCCGGAGTGTGGACGAAGGAATTTACATCCACTTTATATTTATTATTTCATTTTAAACACTTTTGATTTTGAAAGAGTCGCCACTAAATTTTTAAATGGAATTTAGAAACCAAATTGTAGAGATTTTAAGTTATTGTGAGATTACGTGTTGGAAATTTTATTTTAATTTCATTAATTAACACCCAACTCCGCCCGTAACTATAACGGTCTCTACTAAATAAAACGATGGCTATTTTGGATATGTATCTCATGCGAGTATGCAATTATTGTTTTAAATCTTAACATGTGAATTTCATTCTATGTCGATTTAATGCATTTAACTTGTCAAAGTTATTTTAGCATATGAAGTTCATTTAGCTATTCTAGCAAGAAACAAACAAAGAGAGGAAGGAAAGAGATATTCTTACTCTTTAGCATAAGATAGATTAACAAACATGTGAATTAATTAAATAAAACATGATAAGATAATCAAATTAACATGCTTTAATAATCAAAGACATAAACTTTAACAAATTAAGACAAGTGTAGTTCATAAATTCAATCATCATGCTCAAATCAAACTAATTTAAACAAGATAAAATCAATTAAATCAATCAAACATGTTAAATTCATCATGTGATAAACATAGAATAATTCTTATCCTAACAGAAGACAAATCCAACATACAAAGGCCATCCATCGGCACATCCATACTACTAATCCCATTCTCCTTCATTCAACAACAACAAGATACAATAAACATCGTTTATTAAAACAAAGTAGTTGGTTTAGTTCTGTCAGAATCTGAATACGAGGATATGTAAATGAGAAGGGTAAACGACCGACAATTCTAGCGGCTTTCTTTCCCTAACTCAAGTCAACGCGGGTATTCAAATTAGCACTTTAACTTATACTCGTATCTATACTAATTATTTCATAATTAACAATTTATACGATAATAATACGATGTAGTAAACATATTTAAAAGACGGAATTAAAAGGGAGAAAGGAGAGATTTTTATGCACCCTCAACCTACATGTATCGTTGAAACCATCTTGGGTCGTAATCGATCGTAGATTTTATCTCGAGGGGTCGTCGTCGACGAAGCAACAAAGCAACAACACGTTTTTTGGTAAACCTGGACAGCAACTTTCAAACTGCAATTTCTCACTCGTTTCTCGATGAAAATTAGATTTTAAAGATGTTTTGAAAACTAGAAAGAGAGTAGAACAGATATCTTAAAATAAAACAAGCTCGTTCTGAGGTATTGGTCACGGAAAATGAGCACAAACAGAACTGGGCAGGCAGGAATAGCCGCGAAAACAGAGTGTATGACACTCTGTTTTTCGAGGGGTATCGTGTGCTCTCAAGGTCAATTTGGCTCGTGAATCTTTGTCTAAGGCGTAGATTGATGTTATATGGTTAATTAGGAGCAAGAAACTCTAGTTTTAATGGAGGTTTGATGGTTGAACGAAGGGTTAAAAGGAGAGGAAGTTGGTTCGAAAGTGCGTCGAAAATCGAGCCCAAATCAAGCATAAAACGAGCTCACAAATTGTGTGATTAAAACGAGTTTTCAACTTTCAAAATCGATTTTTCAAATCAAATAACACATGAAAATAAATGATTTTTCAAGTCAAATACACTCATAAAATGATTTTTCAAACCAAATATTTATTTTATTTTCAATAAAACAAACTTAAGAAAATAAATTCAAATTAAATAAATAAAATGAATTAAAACTCTTAATTTAAACATCGTTTAAATTAAATAAGAATTAAAACGTTTAAATTAAATATCATCAATAAAACGCTTCATCGACGATGCCCATTCAGCATCGTAAAACGAACTCCGAATAATGACAATGCCAACTAGTGAATACATGTCGTCCCATCATCATCGGGTGTTTTGACGGGATTTCTATAAATGACAATATCGACAGATATGGGTATCTACAGAGCCCCCACTTTGACTGAGGCTTGGACAAGGCGAAAGTCAAAGTATACCCCAGGTCCCTCTCGACCTGAGGATTTCACGGGTCGTTTATAGTCTATTAGACTTGCGTATATAAGCTCGTCAGCCATAAGAAGAGATCATACCTGAAGCTTCACTGGGGATTAATCATTGGTGGTCATCGACCCGTTGAAAAGGTGGTGAGTTGAGCCTTATCCTTAGGCGACTACGTATCCGTTGTGACAGAATTAAACCCGTATCGTAGTTCGACACTGCTGGCATGCATTCTGCTAATCTATGCCCAGAATGGAATGGGGTTTTCCAAATGAGGTTACCATTCCTTCAAAACTTTGCTTTTAGTTGTGGAGTTCCTCCACTTTGTATTGAATTGGATCGATTTGAATTTGATTTGATTTGAATTGTGGATGTCATCCGTTGATTTTGATAATGGTCTCTGAAGCCAGCGGCTTCAGAGCCCTCAGTTGCAATGGCTCTAAAGGCGAAGCCTTTAGAGCCCCCAGTTGAAGCATTTCCTATTACATTCGAAACATGGAAAACAAATACAACAATAATCATATTATCATATAAGCACACATTTAGATCATCGATCTTTGAAAGTTGAAACCTTTTGATAAACTGAGTCATTAACCCGAAGCTTGTATTTGAAACAACCATTGTTGAAATGGGCTTTAGGCTTGGATTTTGAAAAATATTTTCATGCTGGGGATGTATTGCTATTTGGATCATCGATCCTTGAAAAAGGATTTGAAAATGTGCCATCGACCCGGATAAGCATTTTGAAATTGGATTTGAATATGGGTCATCGACCCAGATAGACATTTGGAAATAGAAATGGAAATGGAAATTTTGAAAATGGAAATGGAAATTTTGAAAATGGAAATGAAAATGGAAATCGACCCGGATAAACATTTTGAAAATGGACTTGAAAATGGGCCATCGACCCGGATAAGCGTTTTGAAATTGGAAATGATCATCGATCTTTGAAAAAAGTTTTTGAAATCCCGATTTTCAAAAGGGAAAGGATAGGGTAGACTCGATTTGCATTTTGAAATGCGACAAATGGGTGAGACTCGTGACTGACGTGGGAGTAGCCGGCTACCTTCAAACAAAAATAAAAATAAAAAGCCGGAATTGTGTACGGGTTTTAACTCAAAAATTTTGACTTGATAAGGGTAGAAATGTAAATTAGCCGTTCCGACTTTCGAAATGTGACAACAAAAAAAATCCGCGCAAGGGATGCAGAAGGACAAAAATCCGGCTGAAGGGTGCCGCGGCCTCCCCCTTGACCGAAAGCATGGTGGTCAATCCTTGTTTAGGCAGGTTTTCCTATTTCCCTTAGGTTTCCTGAATTCCCTCAGTTTCCATATTTCTTCAGGTTTCCTTATTTCTTTAAGTTTCTTTATTTTAGTCCCCTTATTTTTCTATATAAAGAGACTAAGGCATGAGGAGAAATCACAAATCTAATTCTTTCTTTCTCACATCCTTCTTCAAAACTCTTCTAGTTATGAATCCTTTAATTGGAATGATGAAAGGTTAGGCCCAAGAATTCAAAGGGCGAGAAACTCAAGCATTTCTTGACTGGGGTATTCAACAGATACTTTTGCCGAAAACAAATATTGTCTCAAACCATTTTCTTAGATGAATGCCTAAAGAGGTGGGATCCCATTAACCATGTCTTTGCCTTTCCTAAAGGTGAGTTATGCCCACTTCCTGAAGAATTACTATCTAATGAGGGTGGAAAAATGCACAAAACCCTGTAATTCCAGATCCCATTCCAGATTGGGAGAGGAAATATCGAGATTATTTGGGCTTGCCCCGTGACGAAGCCCGTAGCATCGTAAAAGGGAAGAGAGTAAATTTACTCACACTGGCCCATAAGTTCCAAAAACCCTATGATCCTGCAATTCCTACAGTTTATCGTCGTCGGGTTTTTGGACTTATCTTATTACATTTTTATTGCTTTGAAGGAAGCATAGAGATCCCTTCTTGTGAAGGTCAAACTAGGCTTATTGGGGTCATGGAGCAGATGGAGAGCCACTCAAATCCGACTTGGATTATCTTGGCTGAGACTATTAAAGGGTTAGATATCGGAAAGGCTAACCCGATCGCTGCTTACACTGGATCATCCCGACTTCTACAGGTTTTGCCCTTCTTTTTCCTTCTTTCTTCTCGTTTTCTTCTTCTTTTTCACTTTTTTTTGTTCGGTTTTTTTTTTCGGCGTTTTTTCTTTTTTCTTTTTCCTTTTTTGTTTTCTTCTTTTTTCTTTTCTCCTTATTCACTTCCTTCCTTTACTAGGTATGGCTCTTCGATTACCTTGGATTATTTGATTGTTCTGCCCTCCCCGAGAAGTATCATGTGAGGCGTTGTATCAGTCGGCCTCTGAGGTGAAAATTGAATAGGTCGTCTGCTTATTGGCATGAAGTGCAGACTACGGGTGTAGGGTCCCATGTTCGGTGGGTCTTACCCAGGATTGCTATAGACTCTTTAACAGGCCTTTCTGATGTTGATACGACAAGACATATTCCTCTATTGGGTTTGGATCACCCTATCTATATTTATCCGGACCGTGTTCTTCGACAATTTGGTCGGCCACAAATGATTCCCTTGATGGAAACCGCCCCAGAACTGCCCTTCAACCTCATTCACTCTCGTTGCCAAGACCTTATGGCACCTGCCAAAGCTAATTCCCTCGACATGGGTGTCTTCTTCATACTTAAGATGGGTCAAAGAAACTTCCCCCGAAATTAGAAGGAAACTTTAGAAGGATGATGTTGTAGACTGGAAGTACTATGAGGAAAGCCACAAAAATCAAGCATTCTTTGAAATGAATTTAACTGCGACCGAGTCTGAACCTAAAACTGACAAAAACCCTAAAGATGATCCTAAGGTCTCAAGCGTTTGGAAAAGATTGGGGGTAAAGGCCGATGATGGGCCGACATTGGCTGAGACGTTGGGTCCCCGACCAAGTGTAAAAGACAGACTGGGCCCGCGTGAAGAAAGTGCAGTTCCTCCGAAGAAACGGGCTAGAGTGAAGATGGGTGAGACATAGTCTCGTGATGGTTTACATGACTCGGCTATATGAGGGATAGGTAGCCATTATATTATGTTTTATTATTATTAGATGGTTTAGACACTATGGACTTCGCCCGGAATTATTGAAATAAATAAAGGAATATATTTATTAGAAATTCCCAGTTTTGCATCTATAATTACATTGTTTCGGTTGTACTCTTTTAAAGAGTTGCCTACGTATCTGCTTTTCAACAGAATCAAACCGGGTTCGTAGTTTATAATTTATAATACAGAGACAACGAATGTCAGACTTTGAAACTAGACTCAAATACAAATGCAGTCCGAATTTTATTTCATAACATTTGAAAATGAGGTCTTTCGGGATAGTATTTTTTCAATTGGTCCAGATTTGTAGGATTCGAAAAGTCGTTTCCTTCTAGATCAGTCAGTCGAACCGCTCCTCCTGTCAGAATTCTTTTCACCAAATACGGGCCTGCCCAATTTGGTTTAAATTTACCCCTCGGGTCTACTGGTAGTAGTCCACGAACCGATTTCAACACCAAATCTCCTTCTTTGATTTTTCTAGGTTTCACCTTCTTATTAAAAGCCTTTTCTATCCTTTTCTGATAGAGTTGAACCTGATACAACGCATTCAAGCGTCGTTCATCCAGTAAAACCAAAGAGTCATATCTAGCTTGGACCCAATCTGCTTCAGGAACTTGGCTCTCAAGTAATATCCTTAGGGATGGTACCTCTAGTTTTATGGGCTGAACTGCCTCCATCCCATAAACCAGGTAGTACGGGGTTGCCCCCGTGGCTATTCTATTTGAAGTTTTATATCTCCACAAGGCAAAGGGTATCTTCAATGGCCAATCCTTATAGTTATCAGACATTTTCCTCAAAATGGCTGTAAGTGTTTTATTGGCGGCTTCTACAACCCCATTTGTCTGTGGCCTGTATGGTGATAACTTATTGTGCTTGATTTTATACTTTTCGAGTATAACCTCCGTTTCAGCTTGGAAATGGGTCCCCTTATCACTGATGAGTTCGTGGGGTGTCCCATATAGACAAATGATCTCATTTTCAATGAAGTGTGTTACTTGCTTTGCTTTTAGCACTTTATAAGACTTGGCTTCTACCCACTTCGTGAAGTAGTCGATTGCGACCAAAATAAAACAATGTCCTCCTAACCCAGAAGGGTTGACCTTTCCGATAATGTCGATTCCCCAGGTTGAAAAAGGCCAAGGTGATGTCATAGTATATAGCATAGAGGGTGGTACATGTTGTACATTTGCAAATATCTGGCAATTGTGGCAATGTCGAACATAATGTCGGCAATCTGCTTTCATTGTGGTCCAGTAATAACCAAGTCTCATGATCTTACGAGTCAACATGTGAGCATTCATGTGGGGTGCACATTCCCCGTCATGAACCTCCTCCATGACTTTGTCGGCTGTCTTTTGATCAATACATCACAATAAGACACCTTACGCGGTCTTTTTGTATAGTTTCCCTCCATTAGCCTCGACGAACTGGGTCGAGAGCATCCGTAATGCTCGCTTTCCCCGAGCATCGAGGTTGTCAAGGTACTCTCTTGTGTCTTTGAATTTCAAGATTGATGTGTACCAAGGTTCGATCTCATCTTCCTCAGTGTCATTAATCTCATTTATGTATGATGGTGCCGATCTTCGTTCGACACATAGTGGCATGCTGTCTATATAATCTGGGATGTTAACCAAGGCTTCCAACTTAGACAGAGCGTCGGCGAATTAATTCTCTTCTCTGGGTAAATGGACATAGTGTATTTCCTCGAAATACTTTTCCAATTCCTCTATCTTAGCCTGGTAAGGTGCCAAACTATTACATTTGATTTTCCACGACCCTGTTACTTGGTTAATGACTAAAGATGAGTCACCATGTACCGGTAACCTCTTTATATTTAGACTGATAGCATTCCGCAAACCCAGTAGGCATGCTTCGTACTCAGCAACATTGTTGGTGGCGAGGAAATCTAACTTGATGGATACAGGTACATGTTCTCCCTTTGGTGAAATGAGGAGGATTCCGACCCCATATCCCATGCTACTCGATGCTCCATCGAAATAAATATCCTATACTTCGTCTTCGAAATGAACCACGTTTTCCTCTGGGAAAGACCACATGTCCGTAACATTGTCTTCCTCTATTGGATTGTCAGCGAGGAAGTCGGCAACAGCCATTCCTTTCACTGCTTTCAAGGGTACGTACTTAAGATCGAATTCAGCTAACGTGGGAGTCCATCTCGACATTCTGCCATTTAATACTGGTTTTTCAAACAGGTATTTGATTGGATCCATTCTGGAGTATATACTGACACTATAACACAGCATATAGTGTCTCAGCTTCTTTGTTTCCCAGACTAGGGCTAGGCATGTTTTTTCTAACGTGGTGTACTTAGCTTCATATTCTAAGAACTTTTTACTGATGTAGTAAATTGCCCTTTATTCTTTTTGCACAATTTTGGCCAACATTGCTCCCATCGTGGTATCTGTTACTGTTAGATACAAGGATAGCGGCAATCCGGCTATGGGTGGACTAAGCACGGGTGGAGCAGACAGAACTTCTTTGATCTTGTCGAATGCAGCTTGACATTCACCATCCCACATCTCGTGTTCTCCGACTTTAAATTTCTTAAAGATCGGTTCACATATCATTGTCAACTTCGAGACAAAGCGGCTTATATATTGGATTCGACCCAGGAAACTTCGAATTTCTTTCTCATTTTTGGGATGAGGCATTTCCATAATGGCCTTGATTTTCAAAGGATCAATCTCAATACCACGGTGGCTAACGATGTGACCCAGGAGCTTCCCGGAAGTTACCCGAAGGCGCATTTTTGAGGGTTCAACCTCATGTTATATTTCCTTAATCTTTCAAGGAATTTTTATAAGGCCTTTGGATGACCGCCACATTCATTTGATTTCACAATCATGTCATCGACATACACCTCGACTTCCTTATGCATCATATCGTGCAATAACATTGTCGCGGTTCTTTGGTACGTTGCGCCGGCATTTATCAGCCCAAACGGCATTACCGTGTAACAATAGGTTCCCCATTGCGCGATAAACGCGGTTTTGTGCATATCTTCCTCGGCCATCTTTATCTAATTGTATCCGGCATACCCATCCATGAAAGATAGTAGGGCATGATTCACGGTATTGTCAACCAAGATATCGATGTGAGGTAATGGAAAGTCATCTTTTGGACTGGCTTTGTTCAAATCCCGGAAGTCCACACACACACGGACTTTCCCATCCTTCTTAGGTACTGGAACTACATTGGCTACCCAATTTGAATACTCGGATACTTTAATAAACCCCGCCTTGAGTTGTTTATCGATTTCTTTTTTTACTTTCAAAGACCACTCAGTACGCATTCTACGTAATTTTTGTTTGATTGGTTTGAACCCTGGCTTGATTGGGATTTTGTGTTCTGCAATTTCCCTATCGATTTATAGCATGTCTCTGTAAGACCATGCAAAGACATCTTTGAACTCATTCAGCAAATCTATGAACCCTTGTTTTTTTGTAGGATCTAGAGTGGTACCTATTTTGAGTTCTCTGGGTTCTAAGGTGGTTCCTACATTGATGGTCTACGTATCTTCGATAACAGAGTTTCTTTGGTCGTATTCCTCCAACCCCTTAACAAATTGCGGAGGCGGTACTATCTCCTCTTCCTCTTCTTAAACCTGTCCCTTCCCGGCCTCATTCTCAAAGTTGTGGACATGGGCCACGGGGGCGCTTGGGAAACAAGCGTTTGCATTTGTGGAGTCGCCACCAATTTATTGTGGAAAATTGGAAACCGTTCGAATACCTCGTGTCATGTCAAGACACAAAGGAGTGACATAAACACTAAGAACTCGTTACCCTTAGCATTCTATGTCTAGAATGACTCTCGTGGATGCCAATGAACACGGATGTTCACAGAGATCTGGAGTAAGGGGTGAGGGTACGTATTAGGAAGCTCTTTTGATCGAACACCTAATCCCGCCCGCCTCGATAGCGGCCTCTACTAATGATTAGGGAAAATCATCTATACTTGATATATTGTCGATTATATGCATGCAATGCAACATCCAAGTTTTGATCCTAACATGTGAGAATTAATACTAAGTAGGTGAAACAACTAATTTAACATACAATTGAGTCGAAGTAGGGATTTAGATTCAATTACATGTGGAAGCATACAAACAATACGATAAAATAAATACAATAATAAATACAATAATTACAACGGATTCGTGATTTATGTCGAAAATACCTATAAAAAGTGATAATTTGGGAAAAAAGAATAAACAAATTAGCGAACAGGAATTAGACGATAATACGAATAATAGTAGATTAATACGTAAACTAATTAAACTAGGTCAAGGCAGAGCGGAAGTTCAGGGACAGAAATCAACTTGAACAGCAGAGCAGAGCGCCTCTCGGAAGAGGCGCAGTTGTTGCTGCGTCTGCATTTCAAAAGGTGAGTTCGTCGTGTGAAGCCGAATCGCAAATCGTTAATATTTGTTGGTGATTTTAATGCTCGATTATGATATATGACTCGGATAAAAGTGATTTAATACATTAATTACATGTGAATGAGTCATAAAAGCGATAAAACATGAATAAAACCGATTAATATGAATTAATTACATGAATGAAAGATTGATTAGTGACATGAGTGAACTAATTAGGGTAAATATGACGAATTAATGAAGAACTAATGACGGACAAACAGGTGGGAATATATCAAAGATCGAATTCCAGAAACTCGATATGAAAGAATTGAATCTCTACAACCCGGATTGATTTCAATGACGAAACCCCGCAAATATTGGATTATAAGGGATTTAAGGCGGGAATTAACGATGAATTATATACTAACAGTGATTAACAATAGGTCGAATTATTAGAATTATTATGCTTAAGTCGTCATATGAACAATGAACAATAAACGAAAGAAAATAACAAAACGAACGAATTGACAGAAGACGAAGGAAGAAGAAAGGAAGCAGGAACTGTGGCTGCCTCACGAAGAGGCGCAGCAGGTGCTGCGTCGTTTCTCGACGTCTGTCTCCTGATAATCCGTAAAAAGGGTTTTAAACATGATTTTACAAATCGGTTTTTAGAAGTACTTTCGACATAAACCTTACAACATGATTATAAAAAGTAAATAACAATAATGAAAAGAAGGATTTACACCCTCAGACTTACATGTTTGACGAAACGAGATGAACCAAGTTTATGTTTTAGTGATGCTCGACAAGAATGTAACGAAAGTGCCCTCGTAAGAGGAAAGCGATTAAGTTTATTAAGTTGATTGATTGTGGAGTTGGTCAAATTGGTCGGTCATGCAAACGAGGCTGGTACTCAGAAGGATCCGAGCTTATGTGGTCGAAAGTTCAAGCACGTAGACGCCAAAAAGTAAGAACGTGGTCTAGAATGCAAAGAGAGAAGAGAAGGGCGGACACTCGCGTGAGAAATATGAGGAGCGAAGGCTCCTATTTATTCTAATCACGTGAAGGAATTAGGGTTTTCGGAGAGACTTTGGAAGTGAATCTCGAAAAGATATGAAAAGATACGAAAAATACGCAGAAAAGGACCTGGGAAGAGGCGCAGCAGGCACTGCGTCCCTTGGAAGAGGCGCAGCAACTGCTGCGTCTGTTCCCAGGTGGTTTCCTCCTGCGGAAGAAAGATTTCCGTGTTTAATTTATGGAATAATGGATTAATCTTATTTTCCTTAATATTTTGTGTGAATATTACGGGAAATTCTTTACCAAAGATTAAAAGATTGTGAAATATAGAATAGAAATATCCGGAACATTCCAGAACATTCTGACTCGGGATTTAGCGGTTATCAGAAAATGAAGACGGTTTTAGGCCCGGACTACAAATGTACTCTAATTACTGTCAAAACGATCGTATCGGCGCGTAGATGACAATTAAGAGGCAGACACCAGTGTTTGAGCAATCACTTGACAATAAACTTACGAACTGTCACAAATCGTTCCGCGTACCAAACATGCGGCCCAATCATCACCGGGTGGTTTGTGGGAGGTGCAGAAATGAGGTATCTACAGAGCCCCCACTTTGACTGAGGCTTGGACAAGGCAAAAGTCAAAGTTTAGCCATCAGGTCAATCGAAGATTACAACCTGACGAATATGGCGACGCGAGGCGGCTCAAGGGGTCTGAGCCAAGGACCTATCGTTGGGAACATTTTATAGTCTGTCGACTATCGGGGAGGGTCGTTTAAAGTCCATTAGACTACGTAAGGAAGATCGCCAGCCATAAGAAGAGACCATGCCTGAAACTTCTTTCTCAAGATGCTTCTGGAGGTGCATAGGAGCTAAGGTTAAGCGTTGGAGCTAAGGGTAAGCATAGGAGCTAAGGGTAAGCATAGAAGCTAAGGGTAAGACCTAAAAGATATATAAGGATTGTGCTCTAGGGTGTGGGAGCCTAAAGGAAAGCATCGATGGGAAGGAGGCCAAATATAAGTTCGACCAAAGGGGTAACTAAGGCTCGAGTGTAAGAACTCTGCCGGTCTAGGAACTTCTGGAGAACGACACCTGTATCGCACTCCGCGGGGAAACAAGAAATATCGTGAGTAGTAGGACACATGCGGGAACTGCTGGGAGAAATCTGCTTGGGTCGTCTTCAAACAAACTTCAGAAGAACTTGAGAAGGACGATTGTATGTCGTGAACTCTCGTTGGGGAAACATTATCGGGAATTTATCTCCATGTCTCGAGAGGGATTGTCTATCTGCTTACTTTCGCTGGGGGAATATAATGAAGGCGTGTCGAAACACCTATCAGAGAAAACTTGCTCGTTGTGACAAGCAAGGTCTTGGAATAAATAAATAATGTACGATAGTCTGCAGTTGGCTTAGAAATGCTGGTCTGGTCAAAGAATAATCGTCAAATGGACCAGAAAAGATAAAATGGCATCGGGGAAGAGGCGCACCAAAGATGGGCCCACAAATAACAAACTCATAACGAATTTTTGAAAATTCGTATGAAGGGAAGTTTAGGAAGAGGCGCAGCACCTGCTGCGTCTATTCCTAAGGGTGTCTTTCCTGTGTAAAAGCGCGATGAAACAGGGGTTCATTTCATTTGTTTTGAAACACAATTCCTCAATTTCTCTCTCAAATCTCAACCATTTCTGCCAAAATTTGATCCAAAAGCTTGAATTTACCATGACTAATCGAGTTATGTATATCATTCTTGCATTAATCTTCTATAATGGACGAATTGGATCGACAAAATCTAGGGTTTTCAACCCTAAAATGTCGAAAATTTGGGGCTTTTCCCCCAAATGATCTTGTCTTGTAAAATTGACTTTGTAGATGGCTAATTGGTAGTATAAGGATCATAACCATGTATTTGTTTCGAATTTTTGTTGAGTTTTTGGCATTTGAGTGAAATTGTGACGGTTTCACAGCTAAACCGTAAATTGCTTCGAACATAGCCTTAGGAATGCCCGTTTGCGATGAAACTTGGTATTTAGAATCCTTGGATGATGGGTAAACTTCCTACCATCTCGTAATTTTAGTTTGTGACGGCTTTTTCAGGACACCTTTCTAGGGCATAATCGCCGTTATAACGAAATGCTGTCGAAATTTTGACTCAAACCCATGACTAGGCTTCAACTTAGGCTTGAGTTAACCCATTACCACATGTGTGGTCGGGTTTGTGGGAATACGGCCAAAGATGGCGAGAAAAGGGCGACTTCGGAGCTTCTAAAACTCGAAAATCCCCTAATCAAGGTTCGTCGTCGCTTGACGCGGCCTACAACTACTTTAACATTGCAGGTGACGAGGCTTCTACTTCTGGGAGAGCTCCCATGGACATAGACACAGCCGTCGATAATTCTCGTGCTCTCGAGGAGGCAGTTGCTGAGGACGAGGTAGAGGAGGAGGAGGCCCCGAGGCGGGCCAACGTTGGGCGAGGCGGTCGTCAGCTGAGGGGAGCACCTGCGTGGGCTGAGACCTGGGACAGCAGGCACTTGCTTTGGGCTGCGGAGGGTCACCTGTCCTATAGGACGGTGAAGAGCTTGGTAATCTTGGATTCATTACTCATCATTCATCTTCTTTCGTTTCATTTGCTCATATCTTTTCCAATTTCATTCAAACTAAAGATAGCTTTTGTTTCAAATCATAATAGAAGGCCGGGAACATCAGATCGTTCTCGGGCTACAAGATGGAGATGGAGTTCTACGAGAGGCTTTCGGCGGAGGAGCGCGCCATGATCGAGCGGGGAGCATTCGGCGCCCTGGTGCAGGCTTGGAGGGATATCGCGAAGAGGAAGCTGCGGGCTAACCTTAGCCTGGTCCGCGCTTTCTTGGACCGATTCTGGGATACGACTTCCACTTTTCACATGCCGTTTGGTGAGGTGGGAGTCACGTTGGAGGACTACGGCATGATTTCCGGGTCAGGTGTGGGGACCGAGGCGGTGGAGTGGCCGGAGACTGCCATGAGGGTGGACTCGGTCGAGGCTAGGAGGTTGATCGGCTGGAACTTGGCGCCGAAGGCTGCTGTAGTGCGTGGTTTGGTGCCTAGTTCCTACGTCCGAGTCTACTTTGCGGGGAAGACCCCGGCGCGGGTGGTGATTGACGGGAGGGAGACGACTCCTCCTCCCTGCACAGCTGAGCAGAGGGCCCGTTTGTGGCTTTGGTGGTTTTCTGTCTTCGATCTACCCGGAGACAAGGGAGAGAGGTTGTCGACGAAGCTTCTTCCCTTCCTTTTCGACCCGAGCTCCCTAGGACGTTGGACTGGGTCACTGCTGGTTTTGCGGTCCTCATCCGCTTCATGAGGGCCATGGTTCATCCGGAGTTGATGGAGAAGGGGACTTCTCCTGGTGTTGTCGGCCCCGGACTATTGTTGGAGGTATGAACCTTCATTCAGACTAAAATCACTTCTTTTCTTTATCGAATCACGAAAGATCGTTATTGACTATCTTGCTTCACATGCGTGGGTGTACTCCTACTTTCCGAGCCTCTCGCCCAAGAGGACGGAGCCGCTGGAGAGGGCCTATCCCGTTGTGAGGGATTGGGTGATGTGTCGCACGAGGAGCAAACGTTCCTCTCACGGTGTCTACCGGCGGGACGTGAACGCTCTTCAGCTGGACAGCGTGAGCATCTCACTTATATTCGTTGCTTCTTTATTACTTTTTACCTATCATAAGAATGATTTCTTGCTTGTCTTTTCTTAGTGGGTGCCCTGGCCTTGGGCGGAGTACGCTGACGTTCCTCCTTTTGTGGCTGAGGTCCTTCGACCTAGGAGCTCGAGCCGGTTGTTGTTGAGGACGTCGATGGGTCCTGTGTGGTACTTGGGTGAGCGCTTGGCTCGTCAGTACTCTCGGGATGTCTTGACGGTTCCCATCGATCCTCCTAGGACGATGTTCAGGGAGCCTTCTGAGGCTGAGATGGAGGCTGACTTGGCAGGCGTCGGTGGCGACGCCCTCCTGCTTCCTGGTGAGGACTACTCGGCGTTCCTCTACGGGAGGTTGGCGTACTGGCCGGTTGTGGTGAGAATTTACTCTCCTTATGACCATTTCGAAAATATGATGAATGATCATCGATTTAATGGCAATCCTTTGTCTTTGCAGGAGGTTGAGGCGGCGGGCATCGAGCCCCCAGAGTACCCCGAGACCCTTGAGTACAATAACGCGACCGGGAGGACGACGATCTCCGAGCTGCGTAACTTTGACGTGGCTGTGACGGATGCTGGCTTGGACGATTGGCAGCATCTGATTCGGAGGGTGAGCCTCTAATTTGTATGATTTTTCTGTAAGAACACATTTGATTGAACTTATCCAATTATTGAGAACTTCTTATTTGAAAATACAGGTTGCGCCGTCTCGGTTTGTGGCGTTATGGAGGGTAGCCAACCTACTGCGAGCTACTGCCGTCGAGGCACTTGTCGGCGGTCGAGGTCGTCAGGTATGAACCTTTCGCCTATTTCATTTTTTGAATTTTCTAATTTCCTATGATTGCTCGAAATGGTTGACATGAGCCAATTTGTTGTTTGCAGAGGGAGCACGAGCAGGAGCGAGAGTTGGCCCAGTCTCGGGAGGAGACAGCTCGTTCGCTGAGGGAGCTCGAGGTTCGCGACGCCGAGGTTGCTGCTCTCGAGGCGAGAGTTCCGGAGTTAGGCGGCGACCGGCAGTAGTTTTTTTTTGTTGTTGTTTGTTTGTTTTTGGCTGTATCTTGCACATTTGTACATTTTAGGACCTATATTTTGGACATTTTGGACTTTGCTTGGGGCTCGAGCCCCCAGTTTGTTGTACATATCCCTCTTTTGGTTGTATATACGACGGCCTGAGTGCCTTTGCTGCTGGGTTGCGTAGTTTGTTCCTGCAGGTTAGCTTTGAACAGGTTTGGTAGATGACGGTTTACGACGTCATGCTGCCGAAATTTACATAGAAATCACATAGAAAATGTATGCATACATATGGCCTAAATTAGCGCAAAACAATGACTTGAAAATGCAAAAATGCAAAAATTTAGTCGGAAATGACCGGACGGTAGGGAGGGTTACCCCCTAAAAAAAGAAAAAAAAGAAAAACATATAAGTTTGAAATGGAGAGTGAAATGATTCCCTGAAAAGAAAATGTAAAAAAGAAATGTACAAGTGTGCTAAAATGACGAAAATGTCGATATCGTCTCGAGATGCGCGTCTGCGAAATTAGGAAACACGAAATATGGTAACTTTGACGTATTTACCAAAATAATAACCTGTATGAATAGGAAATTATTCGCTAAGGAATTTAGGAAAGATCCAACGCGGAAAATCACATAAACGATGCTGAGGAAGAGGCGCAGCAGGAGCTGCGTCCCTTTGAAGAGGCGCAGCGGGTGCTGCGCCTGTTCCCCGGTGTATCCGTCCCGGCGGATTTTAGGAAATAGATTTTAGTATAAATAGAGACGTCGATAGAGGTTTTATTCACACAATTCTTCCGTCTCTTCCTTCGTCTTATTACCTAAAATTCTCAAAACAATCCTTCATCATGAATACTCTTGAAATTCGTCTAAAAGAGTGGACCAATGAGTTTTCCAACGTGGAGAAACACGACATGGGTGCCTATAATTTTGGATCGTTGTTGAGTTTAAAGCTTATCAAGGTAGTCAAACCATTCCTAGATGCTTGTCTTGATTATTGGGACCCGAATTATCACATTTTTGCTTTCCCCGGAGGTGACGTTTGCCCATTCCCTGAAGAAATTGCTGCGATCGGTGGGTGGGACCCAGAACACTTGCCTTCTATTCCTTCTACTTCACAAGGGTATAAGAACAAATTTAGAGACTTGCTTGGGTTGACAAGGATTGAGGTGGATCGTCTAGTGACCTCGAAAGGAGTGCGAATGTTGGACTTTATTGACCGATTCATTAACAAGGCCGACCCCACCATCTCTTATGTTGCTAGGCGAAGGGCATTTGGATTTTGCTTGTTACATGTATATGTCCTTCAAGGGCACGTTGATGAGGATTTAAGAGGTGACCCCCGTTTCCTGGGCCTAGTTGAGAAAATGGAACTGCGCAGGAGCCCAGCTTGTTTATGTTTGGAGAGATCCTATTGGGCTTGGATAACGGGAAAGCCAATCGTGACCTACCTTAATTGGAAAGTCCCATTATCTTGCAGGTAACAGAATTTCTTCTCTTTTTTTTTCGTTTTTTTTTTTTTTTTAACACCTGCTTTTTGGTAGGTTTGGCTTATGGAGCGTCTTCGATTGATCGAGCCCCCGGTTAAAGTTTCTGCCTATCATGCTCGCTCAATTGCTATGAGGACTAGGCTCTACATGGTGGACTTCACTCGAGTCTGCAATTATTGGGAAAACAAATTGAGGAGTGACGATGGTCCCTTGATTAGATGGATCGTACCGTGGTGGCATCTCAAATCTGTCACTGGAGTGTCTTCCTTGGATCCTACCTGATATGTGCGCATTCCTGGCTTGGAATTCATGGTATGCATCTTCCCGGAGAGGCTGATGAGACAGTTGGACTCAAGGCACAATCCCGAAGCTTGATACATCGTCCCCGAGACTCACCGTGGCGCTTACTACTGAGAGTCGAAGGGAGTGGGCCCTTAAATGGGCTCAAAGAAACGTATGGTTCTTGAACTCTTCTGTTAGTGCCTTATGGGTGTCGGACTCCTATCTGCGATAGAGGAAAGCTACTAGTCCGGAGGAGTGTGAGAGATTAAGGAAGCGCGAGCCCGTTGACTACAAGGTGTGCGAGGTGGAAAAGGAGAAAGAGAAGCATCTGACTGAGGGAGAGGAAGAAGCCGGGTTTCGAGTTGTTCATCCTTCGAAGAAACCGAAGACCTCTCCTTCCGTGGACAAAGTGATTGACAAGAATGGGAAGGCTAGACCTCAAGAAAGACCATTGGTGATTAGGTCCGAAGTGGCACAAGAGCGTCCGGCTCGAGGTCGTGACAAGAAATATGACAAAAATGACAAGGGCAAAGGGAAAATGGAGGAATAGCCCAAGTCTTCATTATTATTTATTATTATTATTGTAATAAGAAGGTGGGGTTTTTAGAATCCTAGCCTATTTTTTTTTTCTTTACTATTATTATTATGTAGCGTACTATTATTATTATTAGAAAAACGAATGAAATAAAGGAGGTTAATTGGTTATGAAACCGTTGTGATTTTCTATTTATTATTCTTGTCGAATTTCAAACGCAATTGCAAATGTCCTTCTATTTACATTTTGAAATTAATGGGTTGTATCCTGCGAAGGATTGCCTACGTATTCATTAAAAAAATGAAATCAAACCCTTGCGCGTAGTTCGAGTAAATGTAAAAGAATAATTGTTCTAAGCAAGAGCTTGTAATGAACTTAGAAAATAAGCATGAGCTTTTTACTTACTCTTAAGATGCAATTTAGTTTATTTGATGATAGGAGGATGACAGATTGTCAAAATGCAAGAGCATGGTGACATTAGCTTATTCCAGCTTGGCTAGGAGCCGTTTATTTAGTGCCACAAGAGCGACACGTGAGGTTACGCGAGGCGCGTTTTTGTTTCTATTCTAGGCATAATACCGCTTTAGTTGGTCAAGGTTCGTCGGGTTGGCAAATTCATTCCCATCTAGGTCTGTGATTCTAACCGCACCCCCTGGAAGTATGGACTTGACTAGAAATGCCTCGGCCCATTTAGGTTTGAATTTTCCTCGTGGATCGACAGGTAAAAGAGCTCTAATCGACTTGAGTACTAAGTCTCCTTCCTTGATGTTCCTTGGCTTGACCCTTTTGTTGAAGGCTCGTTTGATACGTGCTTGATATGTTTGGACATTATGTAATGCACGTAGCCTACGTTCATCCAGGAGGACGAGTTCTTCATATCTATCCCTCTTCCAATCGGCTTCCGGGATTTGACTTTCGAGTAAGATACGCAATGATGGTATTTCTAACTCGACTGGCTGTACAGCTTCCATGCCGTAGGTCAAATAGAAAGGGGTAACCCCAGTGGGCGTCCTGACAGATGTACGATATCCCCACAAAGGGAAGGGTATCTTGCTTGGCCAATCTCGATAGTTGTCAATCATTTTCTTGAGAATTGTGACAACGTTCTTGTTTGCCGCCTCTACCGCGCCATTAGTCTGCGGTCTATATGGCGAAGAGTGGTGATGCCTAATTTTGTACTTAGCTAGCAATTGCTCAGTCTCAGCTTGGAAATGTGACCCATTATCACTAATGATCTCATGTGGGCAACCATATCGGCGGATGATGTTGTTTTGTTTGAACTTTGCTACCTTTTTAGCCGTGAGACTAGTGTAGGAAGCCGCTTCTACCCATTTGGTAAAATAGTCAATTGCCACTAGGATGAAACAGTGACCTCCTGTTCCGGCTGGAGTTATCTTCCCGATTATATCAATTCCCGTGCGAGAAAAATGGCCAAGGAGATGTCATCGTATAGAGCAATGAAGGAGGGACATGTTGTACGTTCCCGAAGATTTGGCAGTTGTGGCAATGTCTTACGTATTGGATGCAATCGGATTCCATTGTAGTCCAATAATACCCCAAACGTGTGATTTTCTTTGCCATCATGGGCCCACTCGTGTGAGGACCGCATTCTCCATCATGGAGTTCTTCCATCACTTTCCGCGCCTGTGAATGATCAAGGCAATGTAAGATTACACCGAGAGGTGTTCTTTTGTATAACTCTCCTTGCATGAGAACATATTGGGAAGCTAGTAGGCGTATAGCACGTTGTCCCCTTTTGTCCATATCCGGTGGATAGGTACCATTGATCTTGAAATTCAGGATTGCTTGGAACCAAGGTTCCTCTGTGACTTCCTCTTCATCGGTGATTTGGTGGACATAAGCTGGCTCTGATCATCGTTCGATGCATAAAGGCATTTTCACCATGTCATCTGGCATATTAATCAAAGATTCATGTTTTGCAAGAGCATCTGCAAATTGATTTTCTTCCCGAGGTAGGTGTAGATAGGTCACGTGATCAAAGAATTGGGCAACTTGGTCTATTCTGGCTTGATAAGGTGCTAAGCTTTCGCTTCAGATTTTCCAAGATCCAGTAATTTGAATGATGATCAGGGGCGAATCCCCATGCACTCGAAGGTTTTTAATGCCTAAGCTTACTGCCGCTTGTAGTCCAATGAGACAAGCTTCGTATTCTGCAGCGTTATTTGTCACCTCGAAGTCGAGTTTGACAGAGATCGGTGTATGCTCGCCTTCAGGAGAAATGAGCAACACTCCTATTCCAAACCCTCTTAAGTTTGATGCTCCATCGAAGTAAAGGTCCCAAGAGTCTACATCGGTTTGGATTATATCCTCGTCTAGAAATGACCAAGTATCTATTGTTTGTGCATCATTGATGGGATTTTCTGCAAAGAATTCGGCAACGGCGCGCCCTTTTATGACTTTCAGAGGCACGTATTTGAGATCGAACTCTAAGAGCATCAAGGTCCATCTTGCTAGGCGTCCGTTGAGGACGGGTTTCTCGAAGAGGTATTTGACAGGATCCATTTTGGAGTATATTTTGACGGAGTAGCTAACCATGTAATGACGTAGCTTCTTCGTCGCCCACACAAGAGCGAGACATGTCTTTTTGAGTTGTGAGTATTTGCACTCGTATTCCAGGAACTTCTTACTAAGGTAGTAGATAGCCCTTTCTTCCTTTCCTACGGCTTGAGCTAGCATGGCGCCCATGGCCATTTTGGTTACTGTGAGATATAAACCAAGAGGTTGATCTCGTTGATGTGGCATGAGCACTAGTGGTTTAGCTAATATCTCCTTGACTCGGTCGAATTCCTTTTGACAGTCATCATCCCACATGGTGTGGTCTGTTTTCTTGAGCTTTTTGAAGATAGGTTCACATATCATGGTGAGTTTCGATATAAATCGACTTATATATTGCACTTTTCCCAGGAATCCTCTGACTTCTTTTTCCGTTTGAGGTTGTGGCATTTCCATCAAAGCTTTGATCTTAGAAGGGTCTATTTTTATGCCTCGTTGGCTAACGTCGTATCCCAAAAGTTTGCCAGATGTTACTCCGAATGTGCACTTCTGAGGATTGAGCCTCATGTTTTACTTTCGTAGCCTTGAGAAGAATTTGCAAAGGTTCGCAATATGCCCCTCTCTATCCTTGGACTTGACAATAATGTCGTCTACGTATACCTCAACTTCTTTATGCATCATGTCATGTAGGAGTGTAGTTGTGGTGCGTTGATATGTAGCTCCGGCATTGATTAACCCAAACGGCATGACCGTATAGCAATAGGTTCCCCATTGAGTGACAAAGGCGGTCTTATGCGTGTCTTCTATGGCCATCTTGATTTGGTTGTAACCCGCGTACCCATCCATGAAGGATAGTAACGCGTGATCTGCGGTATTGTCCACCAATATGTCGATATGTGGTAGAGGAAAGTCATCTTTAGGACTTGCTTTGTTTAAGTGTCTAAAATCAACACAAACACGGATTCTCCCATCATTTTTGGGTATGGGTACTATGTTGGCTACCCAGTCAGAGTATTCGGAAACTTTGATGAACTCGGCTTTGAATTGCTTATCGACTTCTTCCTTAATCTTGAGAGCCCATTCTGTCCTCATTCGACGAAGCTTCTGTTTCACGGGCTTGAAACCTGGCTTAATTGGGATTCTATGCTCTGCGATGTCCCTGTCGATCCCTGGCATGTCTTTGTAGGACCAAGCGAAAACGTCTTTGAATTCGTTTACGAGGTCTATGAAACTGTCCCTTTCGGCAGAGCTCAAGGTAGTCCATATCCTAAGTTCTTGGGGTTCTAGTTCGGTTCCTACATTGATGGGTTAGGTGTTCTCTATTACTGGTCCCTCTTCCCCCTCTTGTAGTATTTTCTTGGCTATGTAGGGAGGTATCTCAATTGATTCTGGGTCTGGGTCATCCTCAGTATCATCGTAAACAGAATTGCATTCAAGATAACACAAAGAGTAAGCAGAACCCGATTTATTCATATTAGAGTTTGAGAAAAGTTGAAACAAAGAAGCCATCTGATCTGTGGTCAGCGGCGGTAAAGGGACAGTTGTTGGGACATTTCCCGAACTACTGTTACTATTTGAGGATAAGCTAGGAGAAACAAAGGGGGTGGAGACGACGACAGGAGGAGACTTCCTAGTAACTTCTCTAGACTCCGACTCTGACTCTGACTCTGACTCTGACTCTGACTCTGACTCGAAATCATCGTCTTCTGGTTCTCCTTTGAACATCTCTCCTTCTCCAGTGGTGAGCTTGAAGAGTCTTCCTTAATTGTTGGTTCACTTGATTGATTTTCTCCATCCTTTCTGCTGGTTCGTGTTTGTTTCTGTGATTAACGCGGTAGGGTTGAAGTGGTCGTCTTAAAGTATCATGGTAATGATCTCATCCTGCGCGGCTTTAACAAATCGATCTTCTCCAAACAGTAGACTAATAGCTTGTTCGTCTAAGCAAGGTGCTTGACGAGCCTTGACGGTAGGAACCGTTTCTGGAGGAATAAAGCAGCAATCGTGAAAGATCTCGATTCCGGCTAGCTTCCTTCCGAGATAGTGCCATGGTTCGGGAAATCCGTGAAAGAGTTCTTGACTTCCTTCCCTAACGAAGTATCCATTTAGGTTAGGGAGATATGGTCGCATCTGGACTCCTATATGCTTACGGCTCTGAACTTGAGCAAGCATCTCGAGAACTTCCTCTTTAGTGGGTTTATATCCTAGTCCAAGTGGTATTCTTTTTTAGTTGCCTTCCTTGTAAGGTGGGAAGGTGTTTCTTCGGGTAGGGTTCAAAGGCATTCCTGGGAAGTATCCCTGGGATTTGAGTATGTGATTGACCACCAAGTTGGAGTAGGGATCGTAGTATAGGGGTGCCAACTCACTTTCTATGACACTTATGCTTTGAAAGCCCCCAAGTTCATATACTGGATCCGCAAGGACTTGATTATTTGACTTCTTTTCGATTATTGCTTTGATGGGCGACGAAGTGATCATCACTACTTTGCCATTTAGTGGAATTTTGATCTTTTGGTGAAGGGTGGATGTTACCGCTTTGGAAGCATGAATCCAAGGTCTTCCCAGAAGTATGTTGAAGGAAGCTTCAATGTCCACTATTTGGAAGTTAACCTTTCACTCAATTGGCCCTTTGGCTATGGTTAGGTTAATGAGTCCTACTACCTTTCGTCGTATACCATCATATGCGCGAACACCTTGATTGGTAGGGGTCCAATCCGACTCTTTCATGCCTAGTTTGTATGCCGTTTTCAAGGGTATGACGTTGACCGCGGAGCCATCATCCACCAAGGCCATTGGCACATTCTTCTTTAAGCAAATGACAGTGATGTAAAGAGCCTAGTTGTGACTAGCGCCAAAGGGTGGCAAATCTTCATCTGAGAAAGTAATAGGATTACTTAGCTTCGGTGATTCTTGGAAGACTAAGTTGACTACATCGTCGGGTGTGGAGTTATGTGTTACGTTTAGTTTGGCCAAAGCTTGCAGTAAAGCTTGGCGATGTAGGAATGAGCTTGCTACTAGTTGCCAGACTGAAAGATCAGCCTTTGTCTTCTGTAATTGCTTGAGCAAATGATCAGTAGAGTCATCTTCGTTATCATTCGGGGTGATAACGTTGGTTGGACCATTTTGAGTAGTACTTTGATATGTACGTCCCGAACGAGTTAGATGGTCCACATCTTGGTCTTCACCATTTTGGACTATTTCCTTGACTAGGGAGTGTTCAATGAGATACGCGTCCTCATCGTCATCGACCCATACTCCATTGACTGTAGCTAGTTCCCTCATTCTCATGATCTCGTCCTATAATTATGTAATTTCGTCGATTAGTTTATCAACCACGGCGACTACTTCTTGCATAATAGCATTTTGGGAGAAGGTTAGTGGCGCATGTTCTTTAGGTGTTGCATTTGGGTCATGTAAAGTTGTCATTGCATTTTCCAATTCCGAAACTTGCCTATCCACACTCCTTGCCCACGCGATGAAGTCGGCAATGGTAGGGGAAATGGTAGAGTAGAACCCTTCATTCTCGATCGCGTGGATCTCATCTTCGACTGGAGAAATGAGGTGTGAACAATCTAAGGTAGATTCTTCACTTGTGATCACTAGAATTCCAAGAGGATTCTGAGTGTTGTTGGGCTTACCTCCCGGCGGTATTGGTAGTCGACCATCCTCAATCATGTCTTGAAGCACATTTTTCAATATGTAGCATTTTTCTGTGTCATGTCCCTTACCCCTATGATATTCGCAGTATGAATTCTCGTCCCAGAACTTGGATTTCTTTTCTGGTTTGGGCGTAGGGCCTATGGGTTGGAGTTTGCCTTGTTTCATCAACCTTTTTAGAGCATTGGAGTAAGTGTCCCCAAGATTTGTAAACTTCCTCGGTGAGGCACTCTTCTTGGATGGCTCGAGGAGGTTAACTTCATCGGTCTTGCTAGTGGAGCCGTAAGAACGACTTGTTGAGCCTTGATATCCTCGGCCTACCGTTTTGGACAAGAGTCCTTTACGGATGTCATCTTCGATCCTTGTTCCTAGTACGGTTAAGTCTTTGAAAGTTTTAATGACTCGCATAGATGGGTTTTAGGTTGTCCACGAACTTCTCCACAAGGGTAGCTTCGTCTGGGCGTTCAACTAGTTGGATACTAGTCTTCCTCCACCTACTTAGGAAGTCGATGAAACCTTCTTTGTCATTTTGGGTAAGAACCTCTAAAGTGCGCATGTTAACTTGGATCTCAGCATTATCCACGTATTGCTCAGCAAATTCGATCGCGGCATCTTCCCAAGTAGCGATCTTCTTGTGTTCTAGAGAGTAGAACCATTTCTTTGGGATGGTGTCAAGAGATGAAGGAAATATCCTTAAGAACATCTCGGGTTTGATGCCTTTGATAGACATGTAGTCCTTGAAAGCACGGATGTGATTCAAAGGGTTTTCGTGCCCCTTAAATCTAGGGATATCCATCATGTTGAAGTTGGTTGGCAACTTGGAACTCACGGCCTCATATTTACGGTTATTTTCCCTATAAATGTCATCCCCTTTGAGATACATCAATTGTTCCTCCAAGTATTGGAGTCGTTTCTCAGCTGCAGTTATAGCCATGGGAGGGTTTTCATCCCTGAAGTCATTCCCGAAGTCATCAGCGACTTCACTTTCTCGAGGAGGCATCCTCGTTTCTACGGTGTAAATTCGGCCTTCGATTGTATCGAGGCGGTCATACACTTGGTCTTGAGTGACTTGGAGATGAGCTAGCGCAGTTAGGATTTGATCATTACTATCTTGGAGTTTATTGAAGTTCACATCGCTTGTTCCAGGCATCTTGGAAACTGGATAAGAGACCGACGATGAATCAAAACACGATCGACCATTCTAGCACACATACTAAGAAAGAAATGTTTTGACTTGGGAAGTGGGTGTGTGCCACTTGTGTCGAGTGAGTTTTGAAAAGATGACAAAGTTTGAAAATGTGTGTCCTAGTCAACTATAGTGTAGTTGTAGGAGTGGACCCGATGTGAGGTTTTGAAATGGGCTTGGGCCCGGAATTTTGACTCGACAAATGGACAGAGTTTTGACTCAGTTTTGCGCTAATCACTGGCTTTTTTGAAATTTTCATTTTAAAGGGATTTTGATTTTACAAAAATCGTCATGGTTTCATTTAGAAATGGTGATCCCGTAAGGTACAAACATTTATGCAAGCATTATAACGGGATGTTGAGTGCATTTAAAAGGGTTTTGGTTTAAAGGGTGGGTTGCCATACAGAACAATCAAACTCGAAGTCTGTGGAGAGGCTCGTACCAAACAAGAGTAAGGCCGATTCCTAATCCATTTCCTCAAGTAGTGAAAGTCCTTGATACAAACAGGAGTAAGCATCATGGTATGGATGACGTCAATCGCTATCCATCCTTAGGCCCAAATAAGAATTAGGACCGTTTAGACGGGACGATTGGTCGAATGGGTTGGGTTGGGCCTAGGAAGGCCGAATAAAACGATCTAGGAAGACCGAGTTATGAAAAACCGAAAATTGTCTTGTACAAACTATTCCCTAACCTTGTTCAAGTTTCACCCTTTTGGCTACACGTAAGTGTATTATCCCCAGCGGAGTCGCCAAACTGTGGACATGGGCCACGGGGGCGCTTGGGAAACAAGCGTTTGCATTTGTGGAGTCGCCACCAATTTATTGTGGAAAATTGGAAACCGTTCGAATATCTCGTGTCATGTCAAGACACAAAGTAGTGACATAAACACTAAGAACTCGTTACCCTTAGCATTCTATGTCTAGAATGACTCTCGTGGATGCCAATGAACACGGATGTTCACAGAGATCTGGAGTAAGGGGTGAGGGTACGTATTAGGAAGCTCTTTTGATCGAACACCTAATCCCGCCCGCCTCGATAGCGGCCTCTACTAATGATTAGGGAAAATCGTCTATACTTGATATATTGTCGATTATATGCAATGCAATGCAACATCCAAGTTTTGATCCTAACATGTGAGAATTAATACTAAGTCGGTGAAACAACTAATTTAACATACAATTGAGTCGAATTAGAGATTTAGAATCAATTACATGTGGAAGCATACAAACAATGCGATAAAAAAAATACAATAATTACAACGGATTCGTGATTTATGTTGAAAATACCTTTAAAAACGGATAATTTGGGAAAAAAGAATAAACAAATTAGCGAACAGGAATTAGGCGATAATACGAGTAATAGTAGATTAATACGTAAACTAATTAAACTAGGTCAAGGCAGAGCGGATGTTCAGGGACAGAAATCAACCTGGAACAGGCGCAGCAGAGCTGCGCCCTCTAGAAGAGGCGCAGCAGTTGCTGCGTCTGTTCCAAGGCTAAGTTCTGGCTGTAAAGCCGGAACTGCAAATCATTAATATTCGTTGGTGATTTCAATGCTCAATTATGATATATGACTCGGATGAAAGTGATTTAATACATTAATTACATGTGAATGAGTCATAAAAGCGATAAAACATGAATAAAACCGATTAATATGAATTAATTACATGAATGAAATATTGATTAGTGACATGAGTGAACTAACTAGGGTAAATATGACGAATTAATGAAGAACTAATGACGGACAAACAGGTGGGAATATATCAAAGATCGAATTCCAGAAACTCGATATGAAAGAATCGAATCTCTACAACCCGGATTGATTTCAATGACGAAAACCCTCAAATATTGCATTATAAGGGATTTAAGTCGGGAATTAACGATGAATTATATACTAACAGTGATTAACAATAGGTCGAATTGTTAGAATTATTATGCTTAAGTCGTCATATGAACAATGAACAATTAACGAAAGAAAATAACAAAACGAACGAATTGACAGAAGACGAAGGAAGAAGAAAGGAAGCAGGAACTGCGGCAGCCTCACGAAGAGGCGCAGCAGGTGCTGCGTCCCGTCGAAGAGGCGCAGCAGTTGCTGCGTCCTTTCTTGACGTTTGTCTCCTGATAATCCGTAAAAAGGGTTTTAAACATGATTTTACAAATCGGTTTTTAGAAGTACTTTCGACATAAACCTTACAACATGATTATAAAAAGTAAATAACAATAATGAAAAGAAGGATTTACACCCTCAGACTTACATGTTTGACGAAACGAGATGAACCAAGTTTATGTTTTAGTGATGCTCGACTCGAATGTAACGAAAGTGCCCTCATAAGAGGAAAACGGTTAAGATTTATTAAGTTGATTGATTGTGGAGTTGGTCAAATTGGTCGGTCATGCAAACGTGGCTGGTACTCAGAAGGATCCGAGCTTACGTGGTCGAAAGTTCAAGCACGTAGACGCCAAAAAGTAAGAACGTGGTCTAGAATGCAAAAGGAGAAGAGAAGGGCGGACACTCGCGTGAGAAATATGAGGAGCGAAGACTCCTATTTATACTAATCACGTGAAGGAATTAGGGTTTTCGGAGAGACTTTGGAAGTGAATCTCGAAAAGATATGAAAAGATACGAAAAATACGCAGAAAAGGACCTGGGAAGAGGCGCAGCAGGCACTGCGTCCCTTGGAAGAGGCGCAGCAGCTGCTGCGTCTGTTCCCAGGTGGTTTCCTCCTGCGGAAGAAAGATTTCCGTGTTTAGTTTATGGAATAATGGATTAATCTTATTTTCCTTAATATTTTGTGTGAATATTACGAGAAATTCTTTACCAAAGATTAAAAGATTGTGAAATATGGAATAGAAATATCCGGAACATTCCAGAACATTCTGACTCGGGATTTAGCGGTTATCAGAAAATGAAGACGGTTTTAGGCCCGGACTTCAAATGTACTCTAATTACTGTCAAAACGACCGTATCGGCGCGTAGATGACAATTAAGAGGTAGACACCAGTGTTTGAGCAATCACTTGACAATAAACTTACGAACTGTCACAAATCGTTTCGCGTACCAAGCATGCGGCCCAATCATCACCGGGTGGTTTGCGGGAGGTGCAGAAATGAGGTATCTACAAAAGTCATTATTAAAACAAACATTTTCAGAAATGTAATTGCGATGTAAAGGAGACGAGTCGTAAGCAAACTGGTTCATCTTATTATTAATTTGAAACTGTGCGAAATACGCTAACATTTGGCCCAACTGATCAGAGGTCAGTGGTGGAATGGGGGTGGAATTTGAGACAGGTGATGTGACCATAATTAGAGCATATTTATTCCCCGAATTAGCCTTGTTCCCATGCTTTTTAGTGCATATTTGGGTCATTTATTGTCTTTAGTTCTTTGTTTTGCATATTCTTTGAGGTTTTATGTCCTTGGTAGGAAAGGAGTGCAAACCTTGCATTTTCATGGCAAAATGAGGCTAAATTGATTAAATTCAATGACAAAGCATCAAGGAGAGACAAGATTAGAAGGCCTTTGTACATACTATAGTAGATGGGCAATAATGAGAAAAGATCCTTGCATCCCCGAGGAAATCCTCAAGGATTTTATGAAGAAAAGAAAGAAAAGAAGAAGGAACGAGACTGCCTAACAATCCGTGCGTCTTCCCCTGAAGACGCCCGTCCCTCACCCACAACCCGTGCGTCTTCCTCAGCCGGACGCTCGGGTAAAACCACCCAAAGACGCCCCTCTTTCTCTTCTGGACGCCCGTCCAGAAGCTGCCAAATCCGCCCGTCTCGCGCTAAAGACGCCCGGATTCCCAGACAGTCCCATTTCGTCTTCTACAAGCTTCAAGGAAGGATGCACATCTTTTTCTAGAGACCGGAGTCTCCCTAGAGACCGGAGTCTCCCTAAGAGACCGACGATTCCTCAACAAGGGACTTAATCGTCATTTAAGCCCTTAGTTAAAACCCTAATTCATACACCTAATCCCCACTATAAATACCCCATTAGTCTAATTAGAAGAGCATGTTCTTCTTAGCAATCTTTAGTATAGTTAATATCAATCAAATCTCTCTTTAATCTTGTGATCAACATTTAATCGAGTTTTAATACAAGTTTTATTTCCTTAATCTCTCTCTTGTTCATCCTTTATTTTGGGTAATTGAAGATTATTTGGGTTATTATTGGGAGATTGACAACCTCTCAATCAAGCATCAAGTACTTCTTTTATTCTTTGCTTTATTATTGGAATCATTAGTAGGTATAATTCTCTAAATCCCTTTTTAATTATTGTTAATCACTTTCATTTATTCATCATATTTCACTTTGTTGGTATGATTGACAACCTTGCTAGCATGTTCAACATGATAATGAGTGCGTAGTTTCCATAGCTAGGGTTAATGGGTAATTAAGGGAAACCAACATGGGGAATGATTCATGCTTAAATTAATATGCTTTCATAGTTTATTTGCTTGCTTGTTGTGATCTCAACTTATGCACATGTTATGTTTGATGAAATGTGAGCCTATGAATCTTTGCATTTTTTACCCATCACCTATCTTTTCAATGAGACTTGTAAGACATAAACCAACTCGAGTCTCATTAGACCATGCATATTGTTGAGTAGGGAAGATTAAGTCGACTTGTAGGTGTTGTACAATCTAATCGATTCGGCTCCGGGACCCAAACTTTCCTAGGATTGTAAGATATAAACCAACTCGATCCATCACAACAATAATTGCTTGCTTATAACTTGAGAATATGTTTGTATGATCAATTCCCATGAATCCCCTATGACCCCATGACACCCTAGTGCCTTTTCTCAATTGTTTACATCCCTTTTAATTCATCTTGCTTGTTTACTTTCATTGCTATTTAGTTTAGTGATCTTCTACTTCAAACCCCAATTGTGACACCCTTAAGACACCACTAGTTACAATAGAAATCTCATCTCAATTCCCGTCCCTTGGGATCCGACCTTTACTTACCTCTTTACTAATTATAGAGTTGTTGGTGAAGTTATAAATTGTGTTTTGGTCTAGGTGCTCCTAACGACAAGTACTGAAAAACTAAACCCCACGAGGGAACACGACCAAAAATGGCGCCGTTGCCGGGGACGGTGTTAACATGATTTATATTTTCTTACATTGTTATTATTTGTGTCTTTCTTTGCCTTGGGGAAGTAAAACTCCTCAAGGTTTGTTCTAATTGTTTTCGAGTTTTTTTATATTTTGCATGTCTAGAAGGTCACAAGGTGACTTGTTACCCTTTGATCACGAAATTGAAAGAACTTTGACAACCAATAGAAGACTTGCTAGGAGAACTTTGAGAGGTATTGGTGAGGTTGTAGATAATCAACCAAATACTATTGAGTTCATCACCCCTTTTGCAAGAGAAGGTGAGGAGAACCCAATACAAAATCCAACACAAAATTAACCCACAATGCCTAAGTTTTCATCACATTCCGTACCCACCGAGGAGAACCTACCCAATGGTACTCCTACACCACAACATCTAACCCGAAATTTTATTGCCAAATCCGCATTTATCCAATTAGTCGAAAGAAGCCAATTTGGAGAGATGCCTAGTGAAGACCCTCATTCTCATATGGAGACTTTTTGTGACTATTGTGATGCGATTTCTCAAACCGGTGTAACTCAAGACCAAATTCGATGGGTCTTATATCCTTTTTCTCTAATTGGCACCGTGAAACAATGGTTGAAAGGCCTTGATAAGGCTACTCTCGGAATTGATTCTTGGAAAAAGTTGGTTGTAGCTTTCTACAAAAAGTTCTATCCACCGAAAAAGACTAACATGCTAAGAGCTCAAATTACGGGCTTTAAGCAAACGGATGAGGAATCTTTGTATGAAGATTGGGAGCGATTCAAGAGAATTTGTCGCTCATGTCCTCATCATGGACCTAGCGAGTGGTTCTTGGTAAAACAATTTTGGAACGGTCTTTATGAAGATTCAAGGAACAACATGGGATCAAATGGAATGTTCACCGAAGTTGATGACAATCAAACTTGGAACAAAATTGAGGAAATGGCGGTCCATAACTCACAATATAGTAGACCTCGCAAGTCTACTAGGGGAGGAAAGCATGAAGTGGACTCCATTACTCAATTGGGTGCTCAACTTAGTGCTCACATTGATACCATCAATTTGAAGTTTGAAAAAGCTATGGCTAGACTTGAAGAAGCCTCAAAATCACCAAAGCATCATGTTAATGCCATGACGGCATCTTCATCAATCCCAATGGGATATGTGAGAATTGTGGAACTTTGGGACATGACCAAAGTGAATGTAGGGTAACAAATGAACAAGTGAATGTTTTCCAAGCATACAAGAGTGGTACCCCTTATTCAAACTATTACAATGAAAACACCAAATTCCATCCAAATCTCTCATACAAAAGCCAAAACGTTCAAAACCCTCAACCAACATACACCTCACCTCCCATGAGAAACCAAAATCAAAGACCCTTTTACAACCAAAACCAAGGTTACCAAAATCAAACTCCATACAATCAACAAAATGACCAAGGTATTGATGTCCAAAAAGCGGTCCTCCAAATGCAAACGAATCAACAAGAGTTATTCACTCAAATGCAAAAAGATAGTCAAACAAAGGAAATCACCATCAACAACATCCTAGCTCACACCAAAATGTTGGAAACCCAATTGACTCAACTAGCATCTTCAAGCTCACAAAGACAAAAGGGGCAATTACCACCTCAAAGTAATCCCCCAAGACATGAAACGGTTAGTGCCATTCACTTGAGGAGTGGTACAAGGTATGAAGCACCGAAGAAGCAAGTTGAGGATAAAGTTGTGGAAGCTAGTTACAAAGAAGAAATTGTGCAAAACTCCAAGGATGGAGAACCATCAAAAGAAGAAATTTCAAAGAAAAATGAAGACAAGGTCAAGGAGAAGGAGCCCATTGTGATTAGACTTCCTTTTCCGAGTTGTCAAGCCAAGCCCAAATTTGATGACCAACTTGGAAAATTTATGGAAATTGTGAAGGATTTGGAAGTCTCGATTCCTTTCACGGAATTAATCAATCACGTGCCGGCCTGTGCAAAATACATGAAAGACATCCTCACAAAGAAGAAGTCGATCCGGAAGCTTGAGACTATCGCCTTCACTAAGGTGAGTAGTGCAATACTTCAAGGGAGTTCACCTCCAAAACTCAAAGATCCGGGAAGCTTCTCAATACCGTGTACCATTGGCGACACCACGATCAACAAAGCCTTATGTGATCTAGGGGCTAGTGTGAGTGTTATGCCGTACTCAGTAAGTAAAAGGTTGGGGATGGGAGAGCTTAAATGCACCAATATCACACTCCAAATGGCCGATAGATCGACGAAGACACCATTAGGGATATGGGAAGATGTTCCCGTAAGAGTTGGGAAATTTTTCATCCCGGTTGACTTTTTTATAGTTGACATGGAAGAAGATTCCAACATTCCAATCATTCTAGGAAGACCTTTCTTACACACCGCGGGTGCGGTGATTGATGTGAAGCATGGAGAGCTCACTCTAGAAGTGGGAGATGAGAGCATAACTTTCAATCTTGACAAGACCATGAGAGCTCCCCGTTTGCATGAACCATGTTTTATGGTTGATCATTATAGCCGGAAGGATGATAAGAAGAAGTCGGAATTCCAATGGAAGAAGAAAATTGAAGATGCTCCATTCAAAGAGCAAGTGAATTGTAACAAAGAGAGCTTGAAAAGCTCGCCAAAGTCAAGCAATGAAGAGGATGGCCTCATTGGCCAAGACAAGAAAGTGGGAGAGTTGTCTCTATCAACTCAAGAGATCTTTAGTGATCAAGTAGATGAAGTTTGTGGTCTTTGGGACGATGAGTTTGAAGGGATTTTCAATGCCTATATTGGTAATGCTATCGATCAAGACCGACAACAAGGGCAGAGGTCTATTGAAGATCTTTATCATGATAATGAACAAGCTTTTGACTACTTTTTCAAGGTGTTGAGCAACATCAACAACACCTTGGACATGCCCCTATGACATCTCACTAAGGATGAGAGTTTGGTGGAGTCCTCCCTAAACCACCATTTGTAAATATTTCTAACTCCCTAACTCGCATTTTAATTCTTACATTGCATTTTTGTCATTTTTGGATTTTTATGCCTTGATCAAGATAATTATCATTTTTGAGAGAAGTGAGGGAGGGACTAATGATTCAATTGATGTGTAGTGCTTTAGCTTAGTGTGGGGATAGCAATTGCCTAGGCTATTCATGCCTTAGTAGTGCCCCTACAATGAAGAACACGGGATTTGAAAAATGAAAAATGACAAGGGATATGCAAGTGCACGGATGGAACTGAATCCGGGTAAAACAGAGAGAATCCTGTTGGAGTTAGTGTCCTCCACAATAGTGCGTTAACATAATAAATCTCATTAACGAAATATCATCAGACATTTAATTATTTGATCCTCGTCAGTTGATTAACGTAAATCGATAACGGTTGGCTGACTAGAGTTTGACGTTATTGTCGTGAGACGGCGGTGATCAACTGACCCCTTTCGGTCACACCTAAAGGAACGAACCCCAATTGATAACTAATTAATTGTATGAGATACAATTTGTTTAGTCCCTTGATTTATAAACTAAGAGGTTAGTCGATTATTTTTAGAGAGATTTCGAGTTGCGAACTCGAGGAGCGGCAGTTATTATTTAATTATGCGATAATTAAATAATAAGTTTTCGAAAACGGGTTTTAGTTAATTAACTGTTAATTTACTAAAATTGTACTAATTGATTAATGTGATTAATATTAGTACGTAAATAATATGTGTAGTGGTACACGTATATTTACAGAGTGAATTGGACGAATTAATTATGGAAGTATTTAAACATGATACGATGTTTAAAATAAAAATTACACGGATTTGTGCGACAAATATAAGAACCAACATGGACCCGTAAATGGTCAAGTGGACCGTGTAAAATAAGTGTAGTGGATGATTACTCACATAATCATTTCACCTTATTTTGTATACTACCATATTTTATCTTATACAAGATTTTGCATGTGATGTAAGATAAAAATATAAAACAAAAATTGTCCACTTCCACACTCTTCCACCCGCCACTTCCCTTCCTATACACTCCATATATTGTTCACATTTTACTCTACCTTACTTACACACTCCACTACTTTGCATGTGAACACTTTTCCTCTATCTCTCTACAAAATAATAATACATCACTACTAATATTAGTAAGATTAGTTAGTAATATTACTAATTATTATCAAGGGTTCATATTAACAAGTTACTAGTTCATACTTGTTATTATTATTGGGTTAGTTCTTGGGTGCAACAAGAAGGAGATCTTCTTATTGAAGATTTGCAAGGAGGATCTTCCATTTGGTTTAAGCTCAAGAACAAGTTATTAAGGTGAACTAGCTTGTGCCCTTTTTTACCACAAATTCAATGTAAGGAAATTGTTTTTCCTTATACTTTCTTTTTATGCTTTCATATTAGCATGCATGTTACATACATCACCTAAATAACAATTTATGAGATAAATTAATTTTATTAGAGAGTCTAATTTGGATCTATGATCTTTTAAATCTGAGCGTCTTCATGGGAATCCGCCCGTCTTCAGGCAATCCGCCCGTCTTTGTCAAAATCCGCCCGTCCATCTTAGCTGAAAATTTGAAATTTTGGGACTGTTAAAGAATCCGAGCGTCCTGGCAGAGAAGACGCTCGTCTTCAGATATCCGCCCGTCTTGGAAGGAAAGACGCCCGTCTTTTTGGCTGAGAAAAACAAGAGAAGCTCACTGTCTGAGAATCCGCCCGTCTTCAACAGAAGACGCCCGTCCTGCAGTCGATAAATCCGAGCGTCTTTGCTGAAAGACGTCCGCCTTTAGGCGAGAATCCTGAACTAAAATAGGGAGAATCCGAGCGTCCCGAAGGAAAGACGCCCGTCTTCCCCTGCAGTTTTTGAAATTTTCGGGTATTTTAAATACCCCCTCCCACATTCATTTCTTCATTTCTTCATTCCTTCATTCAAAACACTACCCATAAACCCCAAAACTCAAAACCCTCATCCTCTCCATCACCAAAACAAGATTTCCTCAACAAAATTCAACAAAATCAAATCCAAACTTCCTTTTAACAACAATTAATCACTCATCTTCCAACAAAAATCAAACCAAGCACCAAAATCTTCAACCTTTGAGTCGATTTTTGAAATTATAAAGGCCAAGCCTTTCATCTTAAAATCGATTTGGGTATACTTGGAAATTGAAGATTTTCACTCTTTTCTTGGTTAAATCATCAATGGCAAGAACAAAAGGATCAACAAAGGCACCTAAGGCAAAGGCACTCTCAACAAGACAAAACTGTCTTCAAGCAAAGAAAGCCTCATTGGCTATGGCGGTAGCTAGTTCAAACTTGGAAGTTCAACAACAACAACCTCCCTTGGAAGCAACAACATCAACAACTCCGGAAATTGCTCAATTATCAAACTATCCGGAGGTAATTTTCATTTCTAACTCCCATAAGGATACATTTTCCAAGTATGCTAGAAAATCTTTTCTATCCACCAAATTCATTTGTGAAGATGCCTTGAACAAATTGGGTGTCCTTGAACAAACGAAAGCCTTCTTTGAAGCCATGGGGTTGGGAAAATTGTTTGCTACAAGAGAATTGACATACCCCTCCCTTACCTTAGAATTCTTGAGTTCTTTGAAAGTTACTAAGGTAGAGACTAGAGAAAACATCGAGTTCCGCCTTGCTAATGTGAGTAGGCGCATCACCTTTGATGAATTGGGTAAAGTATTGGGTCTTAGTGATTCATCTAGTTATTATAAGAATCCCGAAAAGTATGACCCCGCTCCTCTTTGGGAGGCGATTTCCGGGAGGAAATTTGAGAACTATCATGCTAGTCGCGCTCTATTAGTCCACCATCCGGGCATTAGAGTGTGGCACAAGGTCATCGGGAATACTATCATTGCAAGAAAAGACACTAACCACTTTACCAAGCTCGATTGTGTTCTACTTGAGTCGGCCTTAAATATTGGAAGGGAATTCACCAAGCCTTACAATTCTCTAAGGCTTTTGGTGGAAAGATGGCTAAATGTTGATTGTGGAAAGCAAGGCACCACTTTTATTGTAAATGGAGGTCTAGTCACTCTTTTGGCTAAGTACTTTGATCCGAATTTCAACAAGGATAGCAAGTATGTGGCGAAAAAGAGGGGTCATCTCATTGACATGGATGCCATGATTAACAAGTACAAGTGGGTCACTCATAACCCTCTTGACACCAAATATGGGTGGCTCACCAATGAGGCTAGATCTTTTACTTTGCCTTCCAAGATATGCCGTTTGAGTGTCCATCGAACCAACTACCTTCTTCCCCTCTCAAAAGAAGCCGAATACATCATCCGTCAACAAAGGGGTGAAATTGAAATGCCCTCCTCCTCCATTGTCACACCACCCTATCCATTCAAGTATCAAGAGTTCAAACCCGAAGGTGTTAAAGTAAGCAATGACTACATGACTCTACTTATGCAAGAGATGCACAAGCAAGCGTTTAAGGATCGGGAAGATGCATACTTAGCCCAATATCCACCCCTCCTTCATTTAGCTAGGCAAGGACTACTTGATCCTTCATGTCCTTTGCCTAGTTGGGCGGATAGGGAAGTCTTCTTTCCAAGTGCATCTAGGGGTGAGATTCCGGGTGACGATGAGGTTATCGGTGATGAGGTTGTTGATGGTAGCATTAATGAAGAGGCTAGTGAAGAAGAAGAAGAGGATGATGAAGGAAGTGGGCAAGGAAGTGAAGAGGGAAGTGGAGATGAGTCCACTTCTATTGAGGAAGATGATGACAATGATGATATGGTGGAAGACTAGCAAGCTTTGGAGGCTCCTACCCTCTTGAGGTTTGTCTACTTCTTTCTTTGTTTTAATAATTTAGCTTGATCATGGTTGGATAGTCCTAGCATCATAGAGGACTAACAACTCGGCCCCATTGAGGTGTTCTTATTTCATTGTTCCCACTTTTGAAAATCCAAAATGACAAATTTAGTTTCATGCATTGCATCTTGTGTGCATGAACTACCCCAACTTTAGGACATTAGAAATAATGTCTATCTCGGTTTGGGGAAGTACATGCATACGCAACGGGAGGTAATCTAAATTACGCTCTCCGTCATAAACAAAAACCCATGCATCATGTAGTGTAGATTAGTGTAGCTTGCATTTAGTGTATAATTCATGCATCATGTTTGCATGATTTCCCATCATTTTGGCCATTGAGGACAATGCCCATATTAGTGTGGGGATGGGGAATTCTAACTTAACTTTTAATCAAAAATCCAAAAAAATCAAAAATCTCGAAAAACCATAAAAATTTGAAAAATATGAAAATCCAAAAACAAGTTCATTTCCTTTATAGTGTAGTCATGTATATATTGTTGTATATATCGTGTTTATCCTTGTTCACATTGATTGACTACGCCACATCCGAGACATGAGGATATTGAAGACCGCATGGTATGATCTTTCCAATCTCCTTTTTCCTCTTTATGTTAATGACTATGTGGCTTTATTTTGATTGATGCGGTATAACAATGTGAACTTAGGACTTGCATTTAGTTTATATGTCATATTAGTTGGTAGAATCATTTACATTAGGATGTTTATATGCTAGTTGCATCATGGCATGTAGTTTGCGCTTTAGAAAATTTTTGCGAAACCGTCTAATTGGGAAGTTTGACAAGTGTATATAGGCCCTAGTAGATGCTTTTTCTTCTTAAGACTTTTCTTGTTAGAATACTTGTAAAACACCCTAGGGTGTGTCATGCTAGTATCCTTTGACCCATGGATTAACGCCTATTCAAGAGTACCTTGTGGTGTGATAACTCCTTGGCTACCATTTATTCCAAGGTGACCCTTGAAACCATGCATCTATCCATCATCCATGTTCTACCACATTTTTGTCATCAAAGGGAATGGGCACAAAAAGAAATCAATTTAAGTTCAATGAAAAGTGAAAGAAAGTAAAGAGGAGCAAAAATAGACTCCTAATGCTTCAAATATAAGCCACCCTCACTACATATGGGGTGACTTTGAAAATGTTCAAAAAGAAATGCAAAATGTTGAAAGTTGTCAAGTGTTGAAATGCCAAACATCAAAAAAATGGCAAAAGAAAGTGTTCTCAAATGTCAAATGCCACAAGAAATTGGGGGGAAAACAAAAACAAAAGCAAACTCCCAAAGTGAAACTCAAATATCTATCGATCCCTTTATCCATCGTATCCATTTTTGTGCATTTTAGAGAGGGGACGACCCTTCTTCTTGTCTAGGCAAGAGGGGGAATTCCGCGATCCTCCAGTGTTTCTAACGCCATAGGGAGTCTACTCTTGACAAAAGCATTTAACGATTGAGGACAAAGGTACCCTAGCTTGACACAACTTGGAGGTGATTTATTGGTACCCTTCTAGGCTTAGTAGTTTGAAGAAATTGCATCTATGAAGGAGTGTGTACCCTTAAATTGCTTCCCTTGTAGATAATTTCCGCCACTTAGATGAGGAAAGTGGCTATTCTTTTGTAGATGCATCCATTACTTGTTTTGTGTGCTTAATGTTTGGATGTGTCGCCATTTTGGCAAGACCCACCTTGCCTTGCAAGAAGGCATCCTACCTCATGGTTGTCTTGTTGTGAGTTGAAGGGGCGGAGTGAGACCCGCTAATTGTCTCATATCGGCTATGTTATTAGGTTAGTTTAAATAATGGTCCTAGCCTTTGTCACCTCTTTACTCGGGACGAGCAAAGGTTTGGTTTGGGGATATTTGATGTGACCATAATTAGAGCATATTTAGTCCCCGAATTAGCCTTGTTCCCATGATTTTTAGTGCATATTTGGGTCATTTATTGTCTTTAGTTCTTTGTTTTGCATATTCTTTGAGGTTTTATGTCCTTGGTAGGAAAGGAGTGCAAACCTTGCATTTTCATGGCAAAATGAGGCTAAATTGATTGAATTCAATGACCAAGCATCAAGGAGAGACAAGATTAGAAGGCCTTTGTACATACTATAGTAGATGGGCAATGATGAGAAAAGATCCTTGCATTCCCGAGCAAATCCTCAAGGATTTTATGGAGAAAAAGGAAGAAAAGAAGAAGGAACGAGACTGCCTAACAATCCGTGCGTCTTCCCCTGAAGACGCCCGTCCCTCACCCACAACCCGTGCGTCTTCCTCAGCTGGATGCCCGGGCAAAACCACCCAAAGATGCCAGTCTTTCCCTTCTGGACGCCCGTCCAGAAGCTGCAAAATCCACCCGTCCCGCGCTAAAGACGCCTGGATTCCCAGACAGTCCCATTTCATCTTCTACAAGCTTCAAGGAAGGAAGCACATCTTTTTCTAGAGACCGGAGTCTTCCTAGAGACCGGAGTCTCCCTAAGAGACCGGCGATTCCTCAACAAGGGACTTAATCGTCATTTAAGCCCTTAGTTAACCCTAATTCATACACCTAATCCCCATTATAAATACCTCATTAGTCTAATTAGAAGAGCATGTTCTTCTTAGCAATCTTTAGTATAGTTAATATCAATCAAATCTCTCTTTAATCTTGTGATCAACATTTAATCAAGTTTTAATACAAGTTTTATTTCCTTAATCTCTCTCTTGTTCATCCTTTATTTTGGGTAATTGAAGATTATTTGGGTTATTATTGGGAGATTGACAACCTCTCAATCAAGCATCAAGTACTTCTTTTATTCTTTGCTTTATTATTGGAATCATTAGTAGGTATAATTCTCTTAATCCCTTTTTAATTATTGTTAATCACTTTCATTTATTCATCAAGTTTCACTTTGTTGGTATGATTGACAACCTTGCTAGCATGTTCAACATGATAATGAGTGAGTAGTTTCCTTAGCTAAGGTTAATGGGTAATTAGGGGAAACCAACATGGGGAATGATTCATGCTTAAATTAATATGCTTTCATAGTTTATTTGCTTTCTTGTTGTGATCTCAACTTATGCACATGTTATGTTTGATGAAATGTGAGCCTATGAATCCTTGCATTTTTTACCCATCACCTATCTTTTCAATGAGACTTGTAAGACATAAACCAACTCGAGTCTCATTAGACCATGCATATTGTTGAGTAGGGAAGATTAAGTTGACTTGTTGGTGTTGTAAAATTTAATCGATTCGGCTCCGGGACCCAAACTTTCCTAGGATTGTAAGATATAATGCAACTCGATCCATCACAACAATAATTGCTTGCTTATAACTTGAGAATATGTTTGTATGATCAATTCCCATGAATCCCCTATGACCCCATGACACCCTAGTGCCTTTTATCAATTGTTTACATCCCTTTTAATTCATCTTGCTTGTTTACTTTCATTGCTATTTAGTTTAGTTATCTTCTACTTCAAACCCCAATTGTGACACCCTTAAGACACCACTAGTTACAATAGAAATCTCATCTCAATTCCCATCCCTTGGGATCCGACCTTTACTTACCTCTTTACTAATTGTAGAGTTGTTGGTGAAGTTATAAATTGTGTTTTGGTATAGGTGCTCCTAACGACAAGTACTGAAAAACTAAACCCCACGAGGGAACACGACCAAAAATGGCGCCGTTGCCGGGGACGGTGTTAACTTGATTTAGATTTTCTTACATTGTTATTAGTTGTTTCTTTCTTTGCCTTGGGGAAGTAAAACTCCTCAAGGTTTGTCCTAATTGTTTTCGAGTTGTTTGATATTTTGCATGTCTAGAAGGTCACAAGGTGACTTGTTACCCTTTGATCACGAAATTGAAAGAACTTTGACAACCAATAGAAGACTTGCTAGGAGAACTTTAAGAGGTATTGGTGAGGTTGTAGATATTCAACCAAATACTATTGAGTTCATCAACCCTTTTGCAAGAGAAGGTGAGAAGAACCCAACACAAAATCCAACACAAAATCAACCCACAATGCCTAAGTTTTCATCACATTCCGTACCCACTGAGGAGAACCTACCCAATGGTACTTCCACACCACAACATCTAACCGGAAATTTTGTTGCCAAATCCGCATTTATCCAATTAGTCGAAAGAAACCAATTTGGGGGGATGCCTAGTGAAGACCCTCATTCTCATATGGGACTTTTTGTGACTATTGTGATGCGATTTCTCAAACCGGTGTAACTCAAGACCAAATTCCATGGGTCTTATTTCCTTTTTCTCTAATTGGCACCGCGAAACAATGGTTGAAAGGCCTTGATAAGGCTACTCTCGGAATTGATTCTTGGAAAAAGTTGGCTCTAGCTTTCTACAAAAAGTTCTATCCACCGGAAAAGACTAACATGCTAAGAGCTCAAATTACGGGCTTTAAGCAAAGGGATGAGGAATCTTTGTATGAAGCTTGGGAACGATTCAAGGGAATTTGTCGCTCATATCCTCATCATGGAATTAGCGAGTGGTTCTTGGTACAACAATTTTGGAACGGTCTTTATGAAGATTCAAGGAACATTCTCAACATGGGATCAAATGGAATGTTCACCGAAGTTGATGACAATCAAACTTGGAACAAAATTGAGGAAATGGCGGTCCATAACTCACAATATAGTAGACCTCGTAAGGCTACTAGGGGAGGAAAGCATGAAGTAGACTCCATTACTCAATTGGGTGCTCAACTTAGTGCTCACATTGATACCATCAATTTGAAGTTTGAAAAAGCTATGGCTAGACTTGAAGAAGCCTCAAAATCACCAAAGCATCATGTTAATGCCATGACGGCATCTTCATCAATCCCAAGTGGGATATGTGAGAATTGTGGAACTTTGGGACATGACCAAAGTGAATGTAGGGGAACAAATGAATAAGTGAATGCTTTCCAAGCATACAAGAGTGGTACCTCTTATTCAAACTATTACAATGAAAACACCAAATTCCATCCAAATCTCTCATACAAAAGCCAAAACGTTCAAAACCCTCAACCAACATACACCCCACCTCCCATGAGAAACCAAAATCAAAAACCCTTTTACAACCAAAACCAAGGTTACCAAAATCAAACTCCATACAATCAACAAAATGACCAAGGTTTTGATGTCCAAAAAGCGGTCCTCCAAATGCAGAAGAATCAACAAGAGTTTTTCACTCAAATGCAAAAAGATAGTCAAGCAAAGGAAATCACCTTCAACAACATCCTAGCTCACACCAAAATGTTGGAAACCCAATTGACTCAACTAGCATCTTCAAGCTCACAAAGACAAAAGGGGCAATTACCACCTCAAAGTAATCCCCCAAGACATGAAACGGTTAGTGCCATTCACTTGAGGAGTGGTACAAGATATGAAGCACCGAAGAAGCAAGTTGAGGATAAAGTTGTGGAAGCTAGTGACAAAGAAGAAATTGTGCAAAACTCCAAGGATGGAGAACCATCAAAAGAAGAAATTTCAAAGAAAAATGAAGACAAGGTCAAGGATAAGGAGCCCATTGTGATTAGACTTCCTTTTCCGAGTTGTCAATCCAAGCCCAAATTTGATGACCAACTTGGAAAATTTATGGAAATTGTGAAAAATTTGGAAGTCTCAATTCCTTTCACGGAATTAATCAATCACGTGCCGGCCTATGCAAAATACATGAAAGACATCCTCACAAAGAAGAAGTCGACCCGGAAGCTTGAGACTATCGCCTTCACTAAGGTGAGTAGTGTAATACTTCAAGGGAGTTCACCTCCAAAACTCAAAGATCCGGGAATCTTTTCAATACCGTGTACCATTGGCGACACCACGATCAACAAAGCCTTATGTGATATAGGGGCTAGTGTGAGTGTTATGCCGTACTCGGTAAGTAAAAGGTTGGGGATGGGAGAGTTTAGATGCACCAATATCACACTCCAAATGGCCGATAGATCGACGAAGACACCATTAGGGATATGGGAAGATGTTCCCGTAAGAGTTGGGAAATTTTTCATCCCGGTTGACTTTGTCATAGTTGACATGGAAGAAGATTCCAACATTCCAATCATTCTAGGAAGACCTTTCTTACACACCGCGGGTGCGGTGATTGATGTGAAGCATGGAGAGCTCACTCTAGAAGTGGGAGATGAGAGCATAACTTTCAATCTTGACAAGACCATGAGAGCTCCCCGTTTGCATGAACCATGTTTTATGGTTGATCATTATAGTAGGAAGGATGATAAGAAGAAGTTGGAATTCCAATGGATGAAGAAAATTGAAGATGCTTCATTCAAAGAGCAAGTGAATTGTAACAAAGAGAGCTTGAAAAGCTCACCAAAGTCAAGCAATGAAGAGGATGGCCTCATTGGCCAAGACAAGAAAGTGGGAGAGTTGTCTCTATCAACTCAAGAGATCTTTAGTGATCAAGTAGATGAAGTTTGTGGTCTTTGGGAAGATGAGTTTGAAGGGATTTTCAATCCCTATATTGGTAATGCTATCGATCAAGACCGACAACAAGGGCAAAGGTCTATTGAAGATCTTTATCATGATAATGAACAAGCTTTTGACTACTTTTTCAAGGTGTTGAGTAACATCAACAACACCTTGGACATGCCCCCATGACATCTCACTAAGGATGAGAGTTTGGTAGAGTCCTCCCTAAACCACCATTTGTAAATATTTCTAACTCCCTAACTCGCATTTTAATTCTTACATTGCATTTTTGTCATTTTTTGATTTTTATGCCTTGATCAAGATAATTATCCTTTTTGAGAGAAGTGAGGGAGGGACTAATGATTCAATTGATGTGTAGTGCTTTAGCTTAGTGTGGGGATAACAATTGCCTAGGCTATTCATGCCTTAGTAGTGCCCCTACAATGAAGAACACGGGATTTGAAGAATGAAAAATGACAAGGGATATGCAAGTGCACGGATGGAACTGAATCCGGGTAAAACAGGGAGAATCCGAGCGTCTTCATGGGAATCTGCCCGTCTTCAGGCAATCCGGCCGTCTTTGTCAAAATCCGCCCGTCCATCTTAGCTGAAAATTTGAAATTTTGTGACAGTTGAAGAATCCGAGCGTCCTGGCAGAGAAGACGCTCGTCTTCAGATATCCGCCCGTCTTAGAAGGAAAGACGCCCGTCTTTTTGGCTGAGAAAAACAAGAGAAGCTCACTGTCTGAGAATCCGCCCGTCTTCAGCAGAAGACGCCCGTCCTGCAGTCGATAAATCCGAGCGTCTTTGCTGAAAGACGCCCCTCTTTAGGCGAGAATTCTGAACTAAAACAGGGAGAATCCGAGCGTCCCGAAGGAAAGACGCCCGTCTTCCCCTACAGTTTTTGAAATTTTCGAGTATTTTAAATACCCCCTCCCACATTCATTTCTTCATTCCTTCATTCAAAACACTACCCATAAACCCCAAAACTCAAAACCCTCATCCTCTCCATCACCAAAACAAGATTTCCTCAACCAAATTCAACTAAATCAAATCCAAACTTCCTTTTAACAACAATTAATCACTCATCTTCCAACAAAAATCAAATCAAGCACCAAAATCTTCAATCTTTGAGTCGATTTTTGAAATTATAAAGGCCAAGCCTTTCATCTTAAAATCGATTTGGGTATACTTGGAAATTGAAGATTTTCACTCCTTTCTTGGTTAAATCATCAATGGCAAGAACAAAAGGATCAACAAAGGCACCTAAGGCAAAGGCACTCTCAACAAGACAAAAATGTCTTCAAGCAAAGAAAGCCTCATTGGCTATGGTGGTAGCTAGTTCAAACTTGGAAGTTCAACAACAACAACCTCCCTTGGAAGCAACAACATCAACAACTCCGGAAATTGCTCGATTATCAAACTATCCGGAGGTAATTTTCATTTCTAACTCCCATAGGAATACATTTGCCAAGTATGCTAGAAAATCCTTTCTATCCACCAAATTCATTTGTGAAGATGCCTTGAACAAATTGGGTGTCCTTGAACAAACGAAAGCCTTCTTTGAAGCCATGGGGTTGGGAAAATTGTTTGCTACAAGAGAATTGACATACCCCTCCCTTACCTTAGAATTCTTGAGTTCTTTGAAAGTTACTAAGGTAGAGACTAGAGAAAACATCGAGTTCCGCCTTGCTAATGTGAGTAGGCGCATCACCTTTGATGAATTGGGTAAAGTATTGGGTCTTAGTGATTCATCTAGTTATTAAAAGAATCCCGAAAAGTATGACCCCGCTCCTCTTTGGGAGGCGATTTCCGGGAGGAAATTTAAGAACTATCATGCTAGTCGAGCTCTATTAGTCCACCATCCGGACATTAGAGTGTGGCACTAACCACTTTACCAAGCTCTATTATCATTGCAAGAAAAGACACTAACCACTTTACCAAGCTCGATTGTGTTCTACTTGAGTCGGCCTTAAATATTGGAAGGGAATTCACCAAGCCTTACAATTCTCTAAGGCTTTTGGTGGAAAGATGGCTAAATGTTGATTGTGGAAAGCAAGGCACCACTTTTATTGTAAATGGAGGTCTAGTCACTCTTTTGGCTAAGTACTTTGATCCGAATTTCAACAAGGATAGCAAGTATGTGGCGAAAAAGGGAGGTTATCTCATTGACATGGATGCCATGATTAACAAGTACAAGTGGGTCACTCATAACCCTCTTGACACCAAATATGGGTGGCTCACCAATGAGGCTAGATCTTTTACTTTGCCTTCCAAGATATGCCGTTTGAGTGTCCATCGGACCAACTACCTTCTTCCCCTCTCAAAAGAAGCCGAATACATCATCCGTCAACAAAGGAGTGAAATTGAAATGCCCTCCTCCTCCATTGTCACACCACCCTATCCTTTCAAGTATCAAGAGTTCAAACCCGAAGGTGTTAAAGCAAGCAATGACTACATGACTCTACTTATGCAAGAGATGCACAAGCAAGCTTTTAAGGATCGGGAAGATGCATACTTAGCCCAATATCCACCCCTCCTTCATTTATCTAGGCAAGGACTACTTGATCCTTCATGTCCTTTGCCTAGTTTGGCGGATAGGGAAGTCTTCTTTCCAAGTGCATCTAGGGGTGAGATTCCGGGTAACGATGAGGTTATCGGTGATGAGGTTGTTGATGATAACATTAATGAAGAGGCTAGTGAAGAAGAAGAAGAGGATGATGAAGGAAGTGAGCAAGGAAGTGAAGAGGGAAGTGGAGATGAGTCCACTTCTATTGAGGAAGATGATGACAATGATGATATGGTGGAAGACTAGCAAGCTTTGGAGGCTCCTACCCTCTTGAGGTTTGTCTACTTCTTTCTTTGTTTTTTTAATTTATCTTGATCATGGTTGGAGAGTCCTAGCAACATAGAGGACTAACACCTCGGCCCCATTGAGGTGTTCTTATTTCATTGTTCCCACTTTTGAAAATCCAAAATGACAAATTTAGTTTCATGCATTGCATCTTGTGTGCATGAACTACCTAAACTTTAGGACATTAGAAATAATGTCTATCTCGGTTTGGGGAAGTACATGCATACGCAACGGGAGGTAATCTAAATTACGCTCTCCGTCATAAACAAAAACCCATGCATCATGTAGTGTAGATTAGTGTAGCTTGCATTTAGTGTAGAATTCATGCATCATGTTTGCATGATTTCCCATCATTTTGGCCATTGATGACAATGCCCATATTAGTGTGGGGATGGGGAATTCTAACTTAACTTTTAATCAAAAATCCAAAAAAATCAAAAATTTCCAAAAACCATAAAAATTTGAAAAATTTGAAAATCGAAAAACAAGTTCATTTCCTTTGTAGTGTAGTCATGTATATATTGTTGTATATATCGTGTTTATCCTTGTTCACATTGATTGACTATGCCACATCCGAGACATGAGGATATTGAAGACCGCATGGTATGATCTTTCCAATCTCCGTTTTCCTCTTTATGTTAATGATTATGTGGCTTTATTTTGATTGATGCGGTATAACAATGTGAACTTAGGACTTGCATTTAGTTTATATGTCATATTAGTTGGTAGAATCATTTGCATTAGGATGTTTATATGCTAGTTGCATCATGGCATGTAGTTTGCATGTTAGAAAAATTTTGCGAAACCGTCTACTTGGGAAGTTTGACAAGTGTATATAGGCCCTAGTAGATGCTTTTTCTTCTTAAGACTTTGCTTGTTAGAATACTTGTAAAACACCCAAGGATGTGTCATGCTAGTATCCTTTGACCCATGGATTAAGGCCTAGTCAAGAGTACCTTGTGGTGTGATAACTCCTTGGCTACCGTTTATTCCAAGGTGACCCTTGAAACCATGCATCCATCCATCATCCATGTTCTACCACATTTTTGCCATCAAAGGGAATGGGTACAAAAAGAAATCAATTTGAGTTCAATGAAAAGTGAAAGAAAGTTTGCAAAAAATGCATCAAATGAAAAGAGGAGCAAAAATAGACTCCTAATGCTTCAAATATAAGCCACCCTCACTACATATGGGGTGACTTTGAAAATGTTCAAAAAGAAATGCAAAAAGTTGAATGTTGTCAAGTGTTGAAATGCCAAACATCAAAGAAATGGCAAAAGAAAGTGTTCTCAAATGTCAAATGCCACAAGAAATTGGGGGGAAAACAAAAACAAAAGCAAACTCCCAAAGTGAAACTCAAATATCTATCGATCCCTTTATCCATCGTATCCATTTTTGTGCATTGTAGAGAGGGGACGACCCTTCTTCTTGTCTAGGCAAGAGGGGGAATTCCGCGATCCTCCAGTGTTTCTAACGCCATAGGGAGTCTACTCTTGACAAAAGCATTTAACGATTGAGGACAAAGATACCCTAGCTTGACACAACTTGGAGGTGATTTATTGGTACCCTTCTAGGCTTAGTAGTTTGAAGAAATTGCATCTATGAAGGAGTGTGTACCCTTGAATTGCTTCCCTTGTAGATAATTTCTGCCACTTAGATGAGGAAAGTGGCTATTCTTTTGTAGATGCATCCATTACTTGTTTTTTGTGCTTAATGTTTGGATGTGTCGCCATTTTAGCAAGACCCACCTTGCCTTGCAAGAAGGCATCCTACCTCATGGTTGTCTTGTTGTGAGTTGAAGAGGCGGAGTGAGACCCGCTAATTGTCTCATATCGGCTATGTTATTAGGTTAGTTTAAATAATGGTCCTAGCCTTTGTCACCTCTTTACTCGGGACGAGCAAAGGTTTGGTTTGGGGATATTTGATGTGACCATAATTAGAGCATATTTAGTCCCCGAATTAGCCTTGTTCCCATGATTTTTAGTGCATATTTGGGTCATTTATTGTCTTTAGTTCTTTGTTTTGCATATTCTTTGAGGTTTTATGTCCTTGGTAGGAAAGGAGTGCAAACCTTGCATTTTCATGGCAAAATGAGGCTAATGTGATTGAATTCAATGACCAAGCATCAAGGAGAGACAAGATTAGAAGGCCTTTGTACATACTATAGTAGATGGGCAATGATGAGAAAAGATCCTTGCATCCCCGAGGAAATCCTCAAGGATTTTATGAAGAAAAAGGAAGAAAAGAAGAAGGAACGAGGCTGCCTAACAATCCGTGTGTCTTCCCCCGAAGACGCCCGTCCCTCACCCACAACCCGTGCGTCTTCCTCAGCTGGACGCCCGGGCAAAACCACCCAAAGACGCACGTCTTTCCCTTCTGGACGCCCGTTCAGAAGCTGCCAAATCCGCCCGTCCCGCGCTAAAGACGCCCGGATTCCCAGACAGTCCCATTTCGTCTTCTACAAGCTTCAAGGAAGGATGCACATCTTTTTCTAGAGACCGGAGTCTCCCTAGAGACCGGAGTCTCCCTAAGAGACCGGTGATTCCTCAACAAGGGACGTAATCGTCATTTAAGCCCTTAGTTAACCCTAATTCATACACCTAATCCCCACTATAAATACCCCATTAGTCTAATTAGAAGAGCATGTTCTTCTTAGAAATCTTTACTATAGTTAATATCAATCAAATCTCTCTTTAATCTTGTGATCAACATTTAATCAAGTTTTAATACAAGTTTTATTTCCTTAATCTCTCTCTTGTTCATCCTTTATTTTGGGTAATTGAAGATTATTTGGGTTATTATTGGGAGATTGACAACCTCTCAATCAAGCATCAAGTACTTCTTTTATTCTTTGCTTTATTATTGGAATCATTAGTAGGTATAATTCTCTTAATCCCTTTTTAATTATTGTTAATCACTTTCATTTATTCATCATATTTCACTTTGTTGGTATGATTGACAACCTTGCTAGCATGTTCAACATGATAATGAGTGAGTAGTTTCCATAGCTAGGGTTAATGGGTAATTAAGGGAAACCAATATGGGGAATGATTCATGCTTAAATTAATATGCTTTCATAGTTTATTTGCTTGCTTGTTGTGATCTCAACTTATGCACATGTTATGTTTGATGAAATGTGAGCCTATGAATCCTTGCATTTTTTACCTATCACCTATCTTTTCAATGAGACTTGTAAGACATAAACCAACTCGAGTCTCATTAGACTATGCATATTGTTGAGTAGGGAAGATTAAGTCGAATTGTATGTGTTGTACAATCTAATCGATTCGGCTCCGGGACCCAAACTTTCCTAGGATTGTAAGATATAATCCAACTCGATCCATCACAACAATAATTGCTTGCTTATAACTTGAGAATATGTTTGTATGATCAATTCCCATGAATCCCCTATGACCCCATGACACCCTAGTGCCTTTTATCAATTGTTTACATCCCTTTTAATTCATCTTGCTTGTTTACTTTCATTGCTATTTAGTTTAGTGATCTTCTACCTCAAACCCCAATTGTGACACCCTTAAGACACCACTAGTTACCATAGAAATCTCATCTCAATTCCCGTCCCTTGGGATCCGACCTTTACTTACCTCTTTACTAATTGTAGAGTTGTTGGTGAAGTTATAAATTGTGTTTTGGTCTAGGTGCTCCTAACGACAAGTACTGAAAAACTAAACCCCACGAGGGAACACGACCAACAGGCCCCGGAATACCAGAGCTAGGGAGAGGTACATCAAAATTAAAGACTGGAGAAGGGGTGTTTTCAACACTCGATTCTTTAGACTCAGCCCTAAGACGCTTATCAGACTCGGACTCAGACTCAGACTCAGACTCAGAATCATCATTTGGATTAAGCATCTCTCCTTCTCCTGTGGTTAGCTTGAAGAGAAAACCTCTATTGTCAGTCCATTTGATAGTTTTCCTCCATCCAGATATAGTCCCTTTAGGAGCTACATCAGTGATGAGGGTAGAGGGATCGAACCTATCGCTTCGCAGGATCATACTAACCAACTCTTCGTTTGGTTTTTCCATTTCTCTCTTTTCCCCAAAAAAGAGACCTAAGGCATTCCCGTCTTTGACTGGGGTAGTTTCCGCCTTTCTGGGTGTCACGGATAGTACATCGTCCAGAATGTAGTGACAATCTTGGAATATTTCAATTCCAGGGACCAACTCCGTACTCTTTTCGTCAAAAAGAGGTTCGGGAAAGTCGAAACAACGTTCTGCTTCTCCGGCTTTCACGAAGTATCCATTTAGTGTTAGTGGATAAGGTTTTCGGTCTGTAACCGTCCTTCTTTTCTTTTCGAGATCTTGTTCAGTGGGCTCGTATCCCAACCCGAACGTCATTCCTTTAAGGACCACGCCTTTTAGTACCAAGGTATCCTCCTTTCGAGGGTATAGAGAGAAACCAAAGTACTTCCCAGTTTTGAGAATGGTTTCACAGACGTGACTTCCAGTATACAAGTCCATGTTTTCTAATTCAGGACAAGAGTTGATCACATTTATAACCTCGAACCCGCAAGCATCATTTGAGGTATCGAGTGTTACTTCTGAGGCCATATCCCCCCCAGTTACTACGATAGGGGTAGCATCGATGGTGACAGTTTCTCTTTTGAGAGGGATTTTGATTTTTCTATGCAAAGTGGAGGATACAACTTTCACTCCATGGATCCAGGGCCTTCCCAGTAATAAGTTGAAGGATGAGGCCACATCAATGACCTAACAACTAACCTTCCTTTCAATGAGCCCAGTTTGAACTACTAGGTCGACAATCCCGGTTACCCTGCGAATCGTCCCATCAAAGGCTCAAACCGTTTGAGTGGTTGGAGTGAGGTCCTTTTTGTCAAGGCACAAAACGTGTGTTGTCCTTAGTGGTAGAATATTAACAGCTGACCCGTCATCGACAAGGGTCATAGGGACATGTTTTTGAAGACATGTCACAACAATGTACATGGCTAGGCCGTGTTTGGGCAGAAAAGGTTACCGCATTGACAAGTCGTGGTGGATTTTGGACAACATGGGCCACCACGTCATTTGGAGCAATATCTGGAGACACGTTCATGCTCATTAGTGCTTGTAATAGGGCTTGTTGATGTTCGAATGAACTCAAAATGAGCTCCCAGATAGAAACATCGGCCTTAGTCTATTGTCGCTGCTTAATGAGAGGGGCCTCTTGGGTTATCCCCTCACTAAGGGCCTCGAATATAGTAGGTTCCTTAGCTTTTGTAGTTAGAGCATTGGTGGCCTTTTCTACTCGAAATCGGCGGCCAGCTCATGTCAAGTGATTGGACTCGAGAGTCGCTTTTGGACTTCGTCCCGAGTATAGGGGATTGTTGCGCCCTTCTCAAGGTACACATCATCCTCATCATCATCCCAGATTCCATTGATTTCGTTGGCACTTCTGAGAATGTAAGGGGTACAGTCGATGGCAAAATCCCCAAATCGAACTTCGTTCTCTATGCTCGAGAGATATTTAGAGTAATCAATGAATGTTTCCCCACAAGGAAACCATTTAGGCGACATATAGGACGGATTAGGTGGGACACATCGATGCTATCTTCAACGAACACCGCATTTGAATGATCCCCAAATGGATTGGTGACATTATTGGGCTTCACAGTGGGTATTGGGATTGTTCCATTCTCAATCATATCTTGGATTTCATGCTTGAGGCGGAAACATTTTTCTATATCGTGCCCCTTCCCTTGGTGGTAGGCACAGTATGCCTCCGGCCTGTATCACTTGGGTCGTTGTTCCAAGGGTGGTTCAGGAGTTGGGCCGATAGGGTTTAGCTTCCCTTGGGCCTTGAGTCTTTCAAGGGCATACGTATAAGTACACCCAATGTCAGTAAACACTCTTGGAGTAGAGCGTTGTGGTTTCTTGGAAGTTCCTCCTAGGAAATTAATAGCTTGAACATGATTAGCACTAGTACTTGCTTTCGATTTAGAGGAGGAAGCCCCAGGGTATCCCTTGGGTTTAGAAAACTCCGCCGTACGGAGGTCATCTTCGATTTTCCTCCCAATTCGAGTCAATTCTTTGAATGTGCTAAAGTTTTGATATTTTAGCTCATTACGGTAAGCTGGTTGCAGATTTTTTACAAACTTATCGACCATATCGACCTCTTCGGGTTTCTTGGTCAATTTCACGCTTTCAGCACGCCAACGAGCCAGAAAATCAGTAAAGCATTCCTTTTCTCTCTGGGTCATAACCTCGAGAGTCCTCATTGTTGTCTAGATTTTGGCATTGTCAGCATAATGCCTACAGAACTCAGTAGTTAGATCTTCAAATGTGGGGTAATTCTTTAGATCTAGGTTGTAAAACCATGCCCTTGGATGTTCCTCCAAGGATTGGGCAAAGATAGCAGTTAGCATGCTCGCAGGCACACTCTTCAGAGCAAGGCGCTCCTTATAGAACCTAATGTGCTACAGAGGATTTTCAGTTCCCTTGAATTTAGGGATATCTGTGAGCATAAAGTTCTTAGGGAGCTCCTGCTGGATTGGGGCATAAGCCCTAGCATTCTCGTAGTGGATGCTCTCCCCTTGAGAGAGCTTCAGTTGGTCTTCCACAAGCTTGAATCGCCTTTCAAGCTCAGATATTTCCGGGGTGATAGTTACAGAGGCCTCCCTACCTACCTTAGTCTCAACTGCAGCCAAGCGAGCTATGAGCAGCTCCAAAGTGTCATTCATCTTAGCCAATAGTGCTTCCGTTTGACATTTTTCTGGTCTGGGGCGGCCTTTCTACAAAGAAACCTCGAACTAATCAAAAATTTGAATCAAACTCCTACACAAAAAGGACTCGACTCACGACTCGACCTTTGACTCACACCTGACTTAAAGACAGACTTAGACCTGGGAAATGAGCTAAGTGACTCAATTGTGCAAGGTCAAGGTGTAGGGGAGGGGTTATAGACCTAACTAGGACTAAAACCTGCCTCAACTGACTTAGACTTGGACTTAGAGTGGACTAGACATAGACTTGATACAGACTTAGCATAAACTTGACGTAGACTTAGTGTGACTAAACCGTGATCGAAACCAGACATGGCCCATTGGTTTGGAAAGGGGGACGCCCCATAGTGTCTTAGATGGGGTGTTTTTGCGGCTTAGACTTTTACCAAGTGGTCGACCTACTTGACTTGGACCTAAGAGGTGACTTAGGTAACCCACTAGGGTTGTGTTCTAGCCTAGACAAGCTTGGTTCACCCTAGATAAAACCAAACATGGCTTAAACTAAAGCAACTAGACTGGACTTAACCCAACTGACTCAAACTCTATTCTAGGTTTGGGTTAGGTTTGGATTATGGTTTATTGTATTTTGAAATTGAAAAGGATTGAATCGAAATAAGCATGTCATTTTATAAAAGGCTTGATTTGGTCAAAATTCTAATCCTAAATCGGCAGCACTTCGACTTGGAAATAGGTTTAAAGATTCGGGATTGAAAAAAGGTTTAAAGATTTGGACCTAACTAGGTCCAAAAATTTCTAAAATAAGGGGTGGGCAAACCGTTTGTTTCGAAAACATTGATCCAAGGATGGGTTTTGAAAAGGACTTGGTTTTGAAAACAGACTTGGGAAGACAAGTAGCACTTAGTCATTCACATATTATGGATGCTATGCATGAGCCTAGACTCTTCTAAGTCTCGGTCGGTCTTCTAAAAGAAGGTCCGTGCCAGTCATCCCACGAGATTAAAGGAGTGGTCTCCCCCCATACGCACGTTGCTATATGGTAGGTATGGCACTTGATAATCGCATGGAAGCACCTTTGATATTTAAATCAGACACAGTGGACGTCATCCCCTTATCTCGAGCTTAAAAGAAAGCTCTCGAGGAGGATGGTCCGAATCCTAAAGTCTCAAGGGGTTTATGCATGATTAACATAAAAAAAATGCATGTGATAGATATTCCTAATAGCCATTGTTTTACTTTTCAAGTTTCACTGTCCCCAGCGGAGTCGCCAAATTTTGGACAAGGGAATTTACATCCACTTTATGTTTATTATTTCATATTAAACACTTTTGATTTTGAAAGAGTCGCCACTAAATTTTTAAATGGAATTTAGAAACCAAATTGTAGAGATTTTAAGTTCTTGTGAGATTACGTGTTGGGAAGTTTATTTTAATTTCATTAATTAACACCCAACCCCGCCCGTAACTATAACGGTCTCTACTAAATAAAACGATGGCTATTTTGGATACGTATCTCATGCGAGTATACAATCATTGTTTTAAATCCTAACATGTGAATTTCATTCTATGTCGATTTAATGCATTTAACTTGTCAAAGTTATTTTAGCATATGAAGTTCATTTAGCTATTCTACCAAGAAAGAAACAAAGAGAGGAAGGAAAGAGATATTCTTACTTTTTAGCATAAGATAGATTAACAAACATGTGAATTAATTAAATAAAACATGATAAGATAATCAAATTAACATGCTTTAATAATCAAAGACATAAACTTTAACAAATTAAGACAAGTGTAGTTCATAAATTCAATCATCATGCTCAAATCAAACAAATTTAAACAAGATAAAACCAATTAAATCAATCAAACATGTTAAATTCGTCATATGATAAACATAGAATAATTCTTATCCTAACAGAAGACAAATCCAACATACAAAGGCCATCCATCGGCACATCCATATTACTAATCCCGTTCTCCTTCATTCAACAACAACAACAAGATACAATAAACATCGTTTATTAAAACAAATCAGTTGGTTTAGTTCTGTCCGAATCTGAATACGAGGATATGTAAATGAGAAGAGGAAACGACCGACCAATCTAGCGGCTTTCTTTCCCCAACTCAAGTCAACACGGGTATTCAAATTAGCACTTTAACTCATACTTGTATCTATACTAATTATTTCATAATTAACAATTTATACGATAATAATACGATGTAGTAAACATAATTAAAAGACGGAATTAAAAGGGAGAAAGAAGAGATTTTTATGCACCCTCAACCAACATGTATCGTTGACACCGTCTTGGGTCGTAATCGATCGTAGATTTTATCTCGAGGGGCCGTCGTCGACGAAGCAACAAAGCAACAACACGTTTTTTGGTAAACCTGGGCATCAACTTTCAAACTGCAATTTCTCACTTGTTTCTCGATGAAAATTAGATTTGAAATATGTTTTGAAAACTAGAAAGAGAGTAGAACAGATATCTTAAAACAAAACAAGCTCGTTCTGAGGTATTGGTCACGAAAAACGAGCACAAACAGAACTGGACAGGCAGGAAAAGCCGCAAAAACAGAGTGTATGACACTCTGTTTTTCGAGGGGATTCGTGTGCTATCAAGGTCAATTTGGCTCGTGAATCTTTGTCTAAGGCGTAGATTGATGTTATATGGTTAATTAGGAGCAAGAAACTAGAGTTTTAATGGAGGTTTGATGGTTGAATGAAGGGTTGAAAGGAGAGAAAGTTGGGTCGAAAGTGCGTCGAAAATCGAGCCCAAATCAAGCATAAAACGAGCTCACAAATCGTGTGATTAAAACGAGTTTTCAACTTTCAAAATCGATTTTTTAAAACAAATAACACATTAAAATAAATGATTTTTCAAATCAAATACACTCATAAAATGATTTTTCAAACCAAATATTTATTTTATTTTCAATAAAACAAACTTAAGAAAATAAATTCAAATTAAATAAATAAAATGAATTAAAACTCTTAATTTAAACATCATTTAAATTAAATAAGAATTAAAACGTTTAAATTAAATATCATCAATAAAACGCTTCATCGACGATGCCCATTCTACATCGTAAAACGAACTCCGAATAATGACAATGCCAACTAGTGAATACATGTCGTCCCATCATCATCGGATGTTTTAACGGGATTTCTATAAATGCCAATATCGACAGATATGGGTATCTACACGGAGCGACGTATCAACGCACCGCGACTACCCTATTACATGACATGATGCCCAAAGAAGTGGAGGTATGTGTAGACGACATGATTGTCAAGTCCAAGGATAGGAAAGGTCACATCACCAACCTTCGTAAGTTCTGTCTCAGGTTGTGCAAGTACAACATAGGACTGAACCCTCAGAAATGTGCATTTGGAGTCACGTCCGACAAGCTATTGGGGTATGTAGTTAGTCAAAGAGGAATAGAGATTGATCCTTCCAAGATCAAGGCTCTAATCGAGGTGCCACATCCAGAGACAGAAAAGGAAGTTCGGGGTTTCCTGGGCAAGGTATAGTACATAAGTCGATTCATTTTGAAACTCGCCATGATTTGCAAACCTATATTCAAAAAGTTCAGGAAAACGGACCACACCATGTTTGGACGACGATTGTCAAAAGGCATTTGATAGAATCAAAGAGATATTAGTTAAGCCACTAGTTTTAATGCCACCACAGAAAAATCAACCCTTATCTCTGTACCTCACACTCATAGAAACAGCAATGGGGACTATGCTCGCACAAGTCGTCGGTAAGGAAGAAAGAGATTTCTACTACCTTAGTAAGAAGTTCTTAGAATATGAGACTAAGTATACACCACTTGAGAAGACATGACTCTCTCTTGTGTGGGCAAACAAGAAGCTACGCCATTACAACCAAATTATCCACCCTGGCCTTCACCTCCCTAACAGGAACAGGGATGTCCGCCTCCTTTTGCTTCCTCTTGTGGGCCACTGAACTAGTTTCAGCAGGGGCAACTGGAGCAGCAGGAGCAACCGAAGTAGCAGGCAGATCGGTTAAGTCAACTACAGTTTGAGGCCCGCCACTACCTTGGTAACTGTTGGGCCTGGAATTTCGCACTACTGAGAGGATAGAATTCTACCATGGCCTGACGATCAGGGCAGGTCCGTCAGGGTAGTCCAAGTTTGGCACCAGTCGATGAGCCTGGACTCCCGCATCATCTTCAGGATCAAGTTCAACCCTGGTCTGACAATCAGGGTGTCAGGACGTCAAGCCACCAGGGTACAAGAAGACATGCACCAGGCAGGAGAGGACAACGGTCAAGTGTAAGGTCAACATTTGACCAAGTCATGGCCAATTATATATAAGATTTCTGCCACATAAATATGGTAATTAAGAGGAATATTTGGTCATAAATAAGGAGCATTAATAGGCATTAATGCACAATTAAGGAGCAATCAAGACAGCAATTAAGGAGGAATATTCAGCATTAAGTACAAAGATTTGGCACCCGTTCAGCTTGGCTATATAAGGAGCATTTGAAGATCATTTGAAAACACAAGGCATACTCTAACATGCACAACACAACTTATCACATTGCAAGCAAGACTATTATAATACTTAGAAAATATACTACTTTGTGCTCATGATATGATAATCCTCTTAATCATAGTGAAATCTTCTCCTGGCTTGGTGCCCGTGGTTTTTTCCCATCAAAGGGTTTTCCACGTATAAGTTCCTTTGTCTTATTATTCACTTTATTTGCACTACTTTTATTATCATCAACCCTGCCTAGGTACGATCACGATAACATCAAAATAGGATGATACTAGTTAACCCCCATACTATTCTACCCTGGTCGTATTTCCAGCCCTGCGCAAAATATGGACAAAACAATTGGCGCAGTCTGTGGGAAAACTAGTTTATTAATCCTACAAGAATGTTCACAAGATTCTCTCTTCTCACAAGTTTGAGAGCCTTGGAAAAAATTGATACAAGAGTTTCCATAACTCTCATTTCCAATGAAGAATTACTAGATCCAAAAGAAAAATTATCAAATCAAGTCAAAATTCCTTCCAACGATCATAAGTATAACAACTTTCAACGTTGACTAAGAGAATGCGGATTTCAAGGACATATTTGTCACAAACAAAATTTAAAGATAAGTTTTTCCTAGATCTAATACAAGTTTCGCAAAATATAAGCAATATATCTTAAAATTTGGTTACTTTGGCTTTTATTATACGGTGAATTTTCTTAATTCTAATAATTTGATGTTTTTAGGAATTGAAACCTTGAACTTCGAAAATTCAAGCCTGGCAGGGCAATCCAGTCCTGATCGTGACAGGCTTCAAAGTCAGTTTTGGATAGTATCAGGGCAGGCCCAAGCGTCAGTACAAGTCTGGCCAATCGGTTCTACCCTGAACGGCTATACCAAGCCTGAGATTAAGCACGAACAAATTTATATCACTCAATGTGGTAAACCCTTAGTGGAACGAGATCGAGGAAGGAAAAAATTGAACAACGTCAATGAAGAAGGAGCTCTCAAAAATGAAGTTTCTCGGTTAATTAAGCCTGGCTGCCTGTAAAGATCCAATCAGGACAGGGAATGCTAATCGATGGTATGAAACGCAATAACAAAAAAATAAATCATCAAAGGTATTAAGTAATATTCCTGCATAGGTAAGTCGTATCATTTACATAACTTTTAAATAAATATGTCATCATAAGTACATATTCCAAGGTAGATATGAATCAAATATTTTTAATAGTGACCATATTACATAAGATAGTTTTTGGGCAGTCCTAATATATTAAGGTTAGTCAAGCCTAACCTGACCTGACTGATCATGGAAAAATAAATCAACCAAGCCTGACCTGGTTGACTTTTTGAAGGATGAATTAACCTGTCATGACTAGCCTGTCCTGATATGCTTAGATCTATTATCATACTACTGTTATGAATCCTTACATGATTACTCATTAACTTTTTCTTATTATATATTAAGCATATCTGGCATAATATTAGAACCTTTCATCAATAGAATTTTTATTATTAACATGTTACACACATTACACAACATGAACGTTTGGAGACATAATCTATCCTGGCCTGCTAGTTAACATGGTTGTGATTTATAATTCATGTGTATCATTTATAAACTACTTGTGATATCCTTGTAAGATATTTTGGTCCTGCCAAGTGCAACTCTACGTGACATGTGGTAAGTTTATGAGTTACATGGTGACCAAAGGAGACATAAAAGTCAGTCCTGAATGGATTAAAGCAATACTGGAGTTCCAATTACCAAAACCAGTCAGGGCCATCCAAAACTGACAGGCCGGATTCTGACCTGAACAAAAATCAGCCCTGGACTGTTATTTTGAAACCTTATAGCCTTCCGAGTCAGGTAAGTTTCTCACCTAGCAATTACAGTACCCAGTTAGGGGCACATGTGTAGCATCATCCTACATGGAAATAGATGAGGTATGAGTACCATGACATGCATGTCCTAATAAGATCGCACTCCCCTGATTCTGTCAGGCCTGAATTAGTAAGTTTCTAAATATATATATATATATATATATATATATATATATATATATATATATATATATATATATATATATGGCTTTGCTTGATCTCATTTTGATACAATTGGAGTATATGCTGATGTTATCACCTATAGGCTCAATATTGATACATCTCTGAAGTCTGTGCGGTAGAAACATCACAAATCCGCCCCTGAAAGAAATATAAACATCTACGAGGAAGTAAAAAAACTCCTGAATACGGGGCAACATTATCCAAGGATTAGAAGCTATATTTATCATCGTCTCCATTTTTACTGGCCAAGCCATGCAAAGAAAATCCCCTGCCGGTTTATCTCTCTCTCATTGACAATACTGTCAGTACCTAGTTAAAGTACAGGAAGGTCAGCAACATCATGTCTACGATGTAAGTAAAAGTCTACTAGATGCTGAAATGAGGTATGATTTACTTGAAAAATATGCTTTAGATTTAACTATATCGTATACCAAGTAGCGTCCTTATTTTTGAATATCACCCGATAGTAGTCAGGACTAACCTACCTATAAAATCTGTCCTGCGGAAGCCTAGACTATCATGTAGGATGGCCAAATGGTCAGTCTAGCTTAGCACCTATAATATCACGTTTAAACCTAGGACAGCAAACAAATCACAGGCCTTAGCAGACTTTGTGGCTGATTTCAGCCCTAACCTATAATCTGACCTGAAAAAAGAAGTCAACCAGTTAGAAAATAAGACCTCAGACCTGGAATGGATCATGTTCACGGACGGGGCATCTAATGTATGGGGCATGAGGTTAGGATTAGTGCTAAAATCGCCACAAGGAGGCATAATAGCACAGGCTGTGAGTTGTGAATTCAAAACTAGCAATAATGACGCTGAGTATGAAGCTCTCATAGTAGGACTCAAGGTATGTCTAGATCTCGGTGTTCAAAACCTTAATGTAAAAACTGATTCACTTTTAATTGCAAATCAAATAAAAGGAATTTATACAGTAAAGAATGAAAAAATGATTTTTTTTTAGAGAGAAAAGAACAATTCATTAATAGAACGTCATACGCCACTTACAACTAATAATTATAATCGAAAACAAATCTAATGGAAACCAAAGAAAAATAATTTTCTTATAAACTAGGGATCTCAAAACAGCATTTGACAATTCGGTTGGTCCTATTATCGCTATCTTCATGTAGCTTTTGAGGGGATCCTTCGTTTGATTTATGAGATAAAATTTATCTCTGACTGGTTCCAAAGATCGTTGACAAATCACTTTTACACTTTGAAAGAACACGCTGCAAACCATCAACGAACTACTTTTGACTATATTACTGATGAAACTAAGCCCATGAATAAGTGGGAAAACCCCAAAATAAGGGACGGAAAAACGATTCTCACCAAAAGGGAGACTTTTATTGAATAAAAGATAGATATGCATACTATTGATTGAAATTTGAAACAATTTTTGGGCTTACCATCGATCGATTGATAATCGATGGGAGCCCCTGTATAATATGGTGGAGGCTAGGGTTTTTTTTAAGAGAGTTTTTTGAGAGAGAGCGAAAAAAAAATGATTTTTGGAATATGTTAAAATACTTTGCAATAAATTCATTTCATTTGATATTGAGAACCCGGGCTGATGCTTTGGCCAGCCTTGGTTCAAATTTCACCCCTACCATGATAAAGTACTTATTGTACATTTACTTAAACCTGCCATCAACAAGCCTGAATAGGTGAACCCTGTCAATACTGACAATGATTCATAGATTAAGCCTTATTATGATTGGTCCTGCGAGATATACTACATCAGGCCAGGCATATGGCTAGAGCATTTAGAATTAGATTTTCTACCTATTTTATCATCAATTATAATTTGTTTAAAAGATTTCAGGTCGGACCATACTTGAGATTTCTTGTACCACATGAAGCAAAGCAAAGTTCTCAAAACTGGCTACTATTGGCCAACCCTGAGGGCTGACTGCCTGGACTACAGCATGAAATATGAAGCCTGCCATAAGCATGCTCTGACTATTAATCAACCGTCTAAGTTATTACATCCAATCTCTATACCCTAGCCATTTGTGAAGTGGGGCATGGTGAAGCTAAAGCAAATGGTCAAGCTGAATTAAATGAAAAGGTGGTCGTAAAAAAATAAAAAATAAAATAAAATTGCCAGCCTCGCCAAACTCCTTATTCATTGGTTTAATGGTTGTGAAGAAGCCATCCCTGCTGAAATCCATGTAGATATGGTTTGAATATCTCTGAAGCAAATATCAGCCTGACTCTAACAGATTGAAGAACCTTACATGCTACAAACACTGCAAGGAGACATGATTCTAATATCTTGGAATGTCATCCACCTAAAAGCATAATCATACTTGTGGTAATTTCTGCTCTGCATGTTCTAGGTAAAAACTCCAAACATACTCATCTGAATGTGTGCTATGCCGTGCCTTTCCTGAACATGTTACATGACAATGTGCATTCTTTTCTTGCGTACTTGTTTGCGTTTCACATGCTGGATGTTCTAACCAAATTTGTTTTACTTAAATTCTGAAAAAATTATACATGAATTGTTATTGCATGAATAAAATCTTCAGGATTGAGGGCTACTCTAATGTACATTAGACCTCTCATTTACGTACTTTTTAAAACTTTTGCACTTCACTGTGCCTAACGAGTTGGTAACCATCACCAGATACGGTAAATAGCAGGACCAATCAGGCATGAAATAATTGCCTGACCTGACTAATTTGCTGCACACATCTACAACCGGCTGGACACAGCAAGACGGTGCAAGAGTGTCTTATCCCGACCATCAGTCTAAATGCCCTCCTAACAGGCTGAATACCAAGCCCTCCAGACAGGTAGGGGACATAAGCCCTCCTGACAGACCGGTTTTTCCACTCCTTCAACTGCTATAGTACAAACTATATGTGGCTGAATGGCTTACGTTGGCTTTAATCGCAAGACATGCATAAAAAAAACAGGTTAACAGGTTTGAAGAAAATAGGTTAACAGGTGTGAAGAAAACAGGTTAACAAGTTTGAAAAGAATGACAAGATTGAACAAAGCAAGCCTAAAAGACGAACTTTATATCATTAATAAAACCCTTACCCTCTAGGGAAAAGATAGGAAAATGTATATCTATCCTATCAGGGATAACCATCCTGACCAGGACCAACAAAATATGAAATTATCTTTACAAGGACATTCCCCCTAGGCAAACGTACAAAATGATTAATGATTCTACCAAGGACATTCTCCTTGGTTGGACAAAATACCATTGTTTGACATTTCTGCAAATGACATCCCTCTTGTAAGGCTAGATACTAACACCGGTCAGAAATTATTCCTCGCTTGACCGAGCACCACCATTCCTCTTTCTCATGAAACATATTAGCCTCTATCGGCTCAAGATACCTTTCCAATATAATCCTTGTATTACCCTGCCTTGTCGCAGCAATGAACATTGACTCCCACACACTCCGCAAGTACACTTGATTAAGAAGCAAACATTACTGATTTATATGGTGGGGGCAAAGACAAGCCATGTCAACTGTACGCAAGCTACATGACTGAATCAGACGTACATGGTAACATGTTGAATATAACGAGCATGAATGGCAGGGGCATCAATTAGATCAATTAGCTTATCGGGATCAGTCCCAGTACTGGAGACAGGCCCACCGCATGTGAACTCTCCTCCTTAACTTTGGCAAGCCTATCATTCAAGTCCGCTATACCGAAATTGACGATCCTGAGAAAAGAAAGCCTTACTGCCAGAAGTTGAAGCCCGAGCAGGCCTAACATGCTTAAGAACCTTGAGAAGCCTCCAGCCTGCAAACGACAAAGAAAGCATTCCACCCCGCAACAGAATAGCCAGGACCTCTCAATAAGAGGAATTGTCAGGAACGTAGTTACCCTTTCAGAGGGATAATAACTATTGACAGCTAATCGTCAACTCCAAAGAAGGTATATCCTGTTAAATATTTCCTGCTTTCCTTTGAACTAACAGAATATGTGCAGGATAAGCAGAAGTTGAAGGGTACTTACCACCGACACATGTATCATAATTGAGATACGTCAGGTCAGGTCCAACCACGTTGGTCCTGATACATATTGCAGTCCACCCAAATGGGAGAATTTTCAGGAATCCATACATCAGAATCAGCAGGAATGATCCCGTTATCCTTCAAAATTTTCTCAAACTCACGTTTGAGACGATTGGGGAAAGAGTGTTGTTCGTCGGGAGCCTTCATCGGCTTAAACTCAAATTTTTGTAGAAGATGGTGACCTTTTCAACACCTAGAATAGGGGATGCATATCTAAGAGTGATGGGTTGATTTCCAGAAGATTTAGGCTTATTTTTCAGAAATATTTTCAGGGTTTGGGACGAAAGGTGTGTCAGGGGGAACAGCAACCCTGATTGGTTTTCTTTTTACAGCCGTGGTTATGTTTTCTAGTAATTGTTGGGAAAATAGACGAAGGTTGAAGATAAAGATCGAAGAAAGATTGGGATAATTATAGAGGAATTGATCAAGTTTTGGTGGATAATAAAGCATGAAGTGAAGAAATTATTTATAGACGGTAAAGATCGGATTTACTGCAACTAGCCGTTTTCTTAATGATAAAGCATGTTGAATCGTCCTGGAGAAGTTGTCCGAAGATGAAAAGAGAAGGTTATCTCCTCATTACTGGCCTGACCCAGCGATAATAAGGAGATAAGGGGCAATTATTGGGCCTGGAATTTCGCACTACTGACCGGATAAAATTCTACCCTGGCCTGACGATCAGGGCAAGTCCGTCAGGGTAGTCCAAGTTTGGCACCAGTCGATGAGCCTGGACTCCCGCATCATCTTCAGGATCAAGTTCAACCCTGGCCTGACAATCAGGGTGTCAGGGCGTCAAGCCTCCAGGGTACAAGAAGACAGGCACCAGGCAGGAGAGAACAACGGTCAAGTGTAAGGTCAACATTTGACCCAGTCATGGACAATTATATATAAGATTTCTACCACATAAATATTGTAATTAAGAGGAATATTTGGTCATAAATAAGGAGCATTAATAGGCATTAATGTGCAATTAAGGAGCAATCAAGACAGCAATTAAGGAGGAATATTCAGCATTAATTAAGTATAACGATTTGGCAGCCGTTCAGCTTGGCTATATAAGGAGCATTTGAAGATCATTTGAAAACACAAGGCATACTCTAACATGCACAACACAATTTATCACATTGCAATCAAGACTATTATAATACTTAGAAAATATACTACTTTGTGCTCATGATATGATAATCCTCTTAATCATAGTGAAATCATCTCCTGGCTTGGTGCCCGTTGTTTTTTCCCATTCAAGGGTTTTCCACGTATAAATTCCTTTGTCTTATTATTCACTTTATTTGCACTACTTTTATTATCATCAACCCTGCCTAGGTACGATCACGATAACATCAAAATATGATGATACTAGTTAACCCCCATACTATTCTACCCTGGTCGTATTTCCAGCCCTGCGCAAATATGGACAAAACAGTAACCCTCTTTCTTCACCTTGGCTAACCTGGCATTCAGGTCAGCCATGCCAAATCTAGCAAGCCGAGTAGATGATCTAGTGGCTATAACATGAGGCACTATATTAGCAATAAAGACAGGTGGTTGCGGAAAAGTAAGGATGAAAAGAAAAGAAGAAAAAATCAAGGAACCGAGAATCTTACTGCCAGAAGTTGAAGCACCAGCAGCTTTAACAAGCCTGGGTACCTTGGTAGTACCCTCAGTCTTCAGGCAACGAGGAAAATGATCCGCCCCACAGCAAAATGGCCATGTCCTCTACATAAGAGGGATAGCCATGAAAGCAGTAATTTTCTTAGTAGGATACTTGACATTAGGAGTCCAATCATCCACTGCAATAAGAGGTATACATCATCTAACTATTAGATTTTATTTCAAACTAACGAAATATTTGCAGGAAAGAAAGAAAAAAAGTCAGTACACTCACCGCCAACACAGGCATCGTAATTCAAATGCGCCAAGTCAGGCCCAATGGAATTAGTCCTGATAAATATGTAGCCAGCAACCTAGTTCTTGTCATGGCCATTGTCCAAGTTGTTGAGAAGGAGAACAGTTGAGGGCCTAGCCTTGAAACTGATCCTACGAGGACTATTAGTCCTGAGGATATAACAGGCCTTCAAATCCTCCAAGGAGAAAGTCAAGTTATGCTTATTGCATAAAAATTCAATAAGAGCAAACTACCTTCCAGACCATAGGCATGAGTTGATAAGAGGAACACCGATTTCTTTAATCACCTCAGTCATCAAGAGAGAAAAAGGAAGCTTGCAACTAGCCCCGAAAGCCCAGTCATGAATACAGAACCAGCCAGGGCAGTACCAGTCGGCCTTGATAGGAGAATCTTAAGGGATCCATACTTCAGAATTAGCAGGAATAACGCCTTTTTCCTTCAAATGTTTCTCAAACTCAGGTTTGAGACGGTTAGGGAGAGATTGTTGATCATTCAGGGCTTTGGTTGGTTTGAATTCAAAATTCTTGTAGAAAATAGAAATCATTTCGAGAGGAGGACCAGTTGGATTTTCAATGGCAATTGGTTGAATTATGGAAGGCCTAGGTTGATTTTCAGAAACAGTTTCATCAGGGGTTGCGACATAAGGAGTACCAGGGGTCATCACACCTCTAGATGATATCTTTTTCGCAACCATGGTTAAGGATTTTAGGAAATTTCTGTGAATTAAGCAAAATTTGAAGATGAAGATTTAAGAAAGAAAAATATTTTTCAGAAGAAAAGAACGGTTTTTTATTTAGGTTAATTCAAGAAGTGAAAGATCATTTATAGTCGATAAGATTAGGGTTTTAACTGCAACTTGCAGTGTAATAGTTAAAGAAGTTTGCAGTAAATTCAACACCTGTTGCATTGATCTACAATTAGCCGTTATAGGAAGTGATTGGACTTCACTCAACCGTTATAAGGAAGTTAAACGTTATCTCCTTATTACTGGCCTGGCCCAGCGATAATAAGGAGATAATGGGCAATTGTTAGGCCTAGAATTTTCTAGATACTTCAGGGTAAAATCCTACCCTAACAGTCCCTACCCTAACCTGACTGTCAGGGTACAAAATCGTCGGGGTAGAACAAGACTGGCACCAGGCAAGGAGAGGACATTGGTCAATTATAAGGACGATATTTGACCTATTCAAGAATAATAATATCCTGTTAATAATTACATATATCCGAGTATTAATAACGATATTTAAGAGGAAGATTCTGCAATGAAGATCGAGCATTTATGTGGGTGATTAAGCACAACAATAAAGTAATTAATGGCATCGTTAAGAGGAAATATTACGCGTTGATGGAGAAGATTATGCAGCCGTTCAAGCTTGGCTATATAAGAGCAGCTCAAGATCATTTGAAGAGATACAACAAATACTCGAGTAATCTCATACTACTACACTACGTGCTATACTTAAGCGATATTACATAAATTGTGTTAATTACTTGAAATCATAGTGAAATCCTCTCCTGCTTTAGTGCCCGTGGTTTTTTCCTATTTAAGGGTTTTCCACGTACAAATTCTTTTGTCTTATTATTTACTTTATTTGCATTACTTTCATTATTACCTACCCTGCCCTGTAATACACACAGATAAATCCGAGCTAGTTAACCCTGCCTAGACTATTCCCTAACCTAATTAGCCTTGCGCAAAATCCATACAAAACACCCATCGTGAATGAACTTTTCGCCTTTTGAAAAACCATGCACTTAGCTACAATGTTTTGCACATCGTTGATCATCTTAGGTCAATAAAAGTGTTCACTTTGCTTCCTAATCTTAGCATAGCTGAAATAAGGCAAATTGTGCCATGGTAAGAATCAGTTTAGGCAAGTCTTTACTAGTCTGTTTTAGTCAGTTTTAGAGTGTTTATACGTGGGTCTACTTTGTCTGTATAAATAGGGGTAATTGTATTTTGTTTTCGACATACAATTTGGAGAGTTAATACAAGAAGTTCTTGTTCGTTCTTTTGGTTGCGACTTGCGAGTTATAAGATTGTTATTTCATTCTTGCAAGGGTGAGATAGTTACCATTCTTCCTTGCGAGGCCGAGTGTTAGTTGGGTCTAGTTTCAATTTTTTTGCGAGGAAGAAGGGCTACACTCGTCATATCTTTTATTGTTTCGTTTATTCATACAAAATATAACACAAAAACACGTTAGTTCGGCTGCAATTTTATTTATCTTAAATCAAAATGAAAATTGTTGAATATAGCCTTATATAATCTACTTTCTGAAAATTACAGCCTTATAATTTTTTTTTTTAAATTTTATCCAAAATTTTACTTATGCTGAGAAATTACAGTCAAAACAAATGCCATCAACTCGTTACTAACTTTGTCAAAACAGGTCAAAACTCGATATATTACACACATTTTTACTATTTCCACCTAACACAAATATAGGATGAACTTTTTTCATATATGGTACATATTGCTATGAAATGAATTGTGATTGTGATTATGATTATGATTATGATTATGATTACTACGACTGAGAACATACTTACGACTACGGAATATATAATTATTTTATAAAAAAAAAGTGAAGTTACATTATATATAGAGTAAATTGATAACTTATACCATGTATAACACGCTTTTTCAAATCTTATACCTAAGATAAGTTTCTTTCAAAACTTATACCGAAAAACCTCATTTTTTCCATACTCAATACCATATCTCACAAATTGACCAGTTTACCCTTACTAATTACCCATTACCAACCATTTGCCCACAACATTCACTTATCCCCACCACATTAGCCAATTAAACCCCACATCCACCACATACACAATGATACACCCTATCACCATAACCACCACTTAATTACCACCGGCACCACCACTAGTGCCAGGGCTGCCGCCCTCAACCTCCCGCGGATGTTGCTGCCGCGCCCCACATGGCTTCTCCACAACGTCTCTCCTAGCATTACTCCTCCCAGGCTCGAATCGCCAAACCTTGACCACCAATCATATCTACTCGAAACAACCTTTTCCGCACTCAAAAACACCAGATCGTTGGGGTTTTCGACTGGATGAAGGACGAGGCGTGTATGGGGTATAAGTGGAGGGTGATGTGTAGTTGGGGTTTGTGAGTTTGGATTTGTGGGTGTTTAATGGGCTGCAGTAGGGGACGGAATTGCGGTGGTGGTCTCGGCAGGCGGTAGGGGGAGGAGAGGGCTTGTTGTGATGGGTGGTGGGGGTGTGTGGTTGACGAGAGGTTAATGAAGTATATTGTTGGAAAATGGTAGGTGTGGGTTAATTAATAAGGGTATGACTGTTATTTTAGGTTTTTATTTGAGATTTGGTATTAAGTTTGGAAGAAAACAAGTTTATTGGTATAAGTTTTGAAAAAAAATTATCTTAGGTATAAGATTTAAAAATACGACTTATACTAGGTATAAGTTATCAATTGACCCTTATATATTGTCATTATCATTGTGCGAGTAAAAGTTTTGAATTTGTCAACTCGGATTGTACCTAGTCGGGGTGTATGAATGGTGGTTCCACATGAATAAAATACTAAAAACATCACATCACATCACAATAATGGGTTAGAATGCGTACCACGTTTGGATTGGTAGTTTTTCCCATTATTAGACGCCGTACCAGTAGTCTCTTGATATTTATATCAAATCACAATTTTACCAAAAAACAATTTCAACCCACTCAAATACAAATACAAATACAAATACAATCCTTTTCTTCATCTGCAACAACAACAATGGCGGCTTCGGATGACGTTGGGTTCGATCGTTCGGAAATGTATTCTTCATCACTTGGTAACACAGTTGAGTATTACGAGAGGCATGTATTCCTCTGTTACAAGGAACCTCTTGATTGGCCTGCTAGACTCGAGAACTCCGTTGATGATCCTCTTCCTTACCTTCTTTCTGCTGCTATTAAATCTCGCAAGGATCATCTTCCTCTCAAGGTTTTCTTTCTTTATTCTAGATTTCTTAGTGTTTTCAATTTCATTTATTATCTTGTTTTATACTCCGTTGGTACCAATCATTTGTTTATCTTTCATCAAGATACAAAGTCCAACCACAGAAATTCCAATGTGCAAAATGCATTAACAAGTTACCAATACGGAATGCCGAATCCCAATTAAACTACCACTCTTTTTTTATTTTACTGTTAACAGAATACAGCGCTGAAATCAAAATGGTTCGCTAAAGTGGCTGCCCTTCCTGCTCTTGTGGAGTAGCAGTCCTTAGTTGCAGTTCTAGACTCAGTTTTCGTTTTGGGTCATTCGTAAATAGCCTCTTTGTCTTACTAACACAAGAGTAAGGTTGCGTACATCTGATCCCCCTACCCCGCAATTTGGGGGAGCCATTGTGGCACTGGGCTAATGTTGTTGGCTTGTTGTTGTTGAGACAACTTTCTTCTTCTGCTCCACCATTATTAAGAGTAATCATTAAATTTTCTCAAATGTTACTTAATCTATATGAATCTTTCCAAGTGTTACCTCCCCCACCTCAACTTTTCTGACATGCCCGTATGAGGTGATGATGACCCTTATAGGCTATAGCCCTGGCCTGTTTATCTGATTAATTGCTTAACTGCTTAGACATTGAGGCTTAAATTGAAAGTATCTCGTTGATAATGTGGCTTGTTACTGTCATTAATATCCAATGAATGTTTCTTATTGATAGAATAAGAATTTGGAAAAATTGTGATGAAACCGGCAAATTTTATTATATCTAGCTACATCTGATAGGTCTTCTCATGAAATCTGGTGTGGGTGATTTGAATCGTTCAATATGGCTAAATGACCATTTCATTCATATGTATTGCTCTATTTTCTTTGAATTTAGCCCGTCTGTCATTTGGGGAGGTTGAGTAGAGTACTGGATCAATGCTTTTTAATCATCAGAGCTTTAGGTGTACATACAGTGGCGGATTTACGGGGACTAGCAGGGGCGCTCGCCCCCGTTGGAAAATGAAAATGTCGCAAGTTTTAGTTAAAATTTTCAAATTTTTTTCAAGTTTATCTTATGGCATTATTTGTTAGCCCCCCTAACCCCAAATCCTGACTCCGCCACTGTGTACATACTACATACAACATTTATGTTGACCATGCTTACATTACCGTGGTTCCTGATCATGCAGACTCGTCTGACTATATATGGGAGAGCTTTAGGTGTACATACAGTGGCGGATTTAGGGGGACTAGCAGGGGCGCTTGCCCCCGTTGGAAAATGAAAATGTCGCAAGTTTTAGTTAAAATTTTCAAATTTTTTTCAAGTTTATCTTATGGCATTATTTGTTCGCCCCCCTAACCCCAAATCCTGACTCCGCCATTGTGTACGTACAACATTTATGTTGACCATGCTTACATTACTGTGGTTCCTGATCATGCAGACTCGTCTGACTATATATGGGAGATGCAAAGGGACTGAGTTCACAGATGGTGATGTGCTGATTTTCCCAGAAATGATCAAGTATAAGTAAGTAAATCTTGTGATTAATTCCCTCCTTAGTGCTCTTCTGGTTACTGTTAGGTAGCGGGGCTAGCGGTTGTCATGCCGACCTTCTGAAAACTAACTGCTTTATTTTACTCAATTTGTGGGCATAGATAAGCAAACAATGGCTTGTAAACGTAATGACGTGACTTTTTTCAGTTGTCTTCACTGTCTTCTCCCAGAGTTATTGAATGTACTTTCTGCTAATTGTAGGGGTTTGAAGGAGTCAGATGTGGATGGATTTGTAGAAGATGTTCTTGTACAGGGTAAGCCATGGGCTTCTGGTATTCCAGAGTCCTTGGTAGGTGCATATATTTTTGTGTGTGCTCATGCTAGCAGGGACAAAAGATGTGGTGTCTGTGGTCCTGTCCTCGTTGAAAAGTTCAAAGAGGAAATTGAGTCAAGGAGTCTGAATGATCACGTTTTTGTGAATGCCTGTTCTCATGTTGGTGGCCACAAGTATGCTGGAAATCTTATAATCTTTGGAACCGATGAGAAGGGGAAGGTTATTGGTGACTGGTAAGGTCGTGTTTATGAACTGCTGCTGGCCTTGCTTTATATTTCCCATACATCTCTTAGTGATTATTTTCGGCGACTTTTCTGATTTTTTGAAGGTATGGGTATGTCACTCCTGCTGATGTCCCAGACTTGATTGACGTGCATATTGGCAAGGGTGAAATCATTGAGAAACTTTGGAGGTATTTTAAGTTATAGTTTATGTATATTTGTCACATGGACCATTATAACATACTCTTCCCTGATGGCTATGGTCTAAAAGTTACGTCATTTACCTATGTGTGACTCATGTAGTCATGTACTCTTATCTTTGTTTATCTTATTAGTGCTGTATAGCTGTATGGTTTGTAAATAATTGTCTTGTATTTCATTTCTTAGTACTAGCAACACAATTTTCCATTGATTAGTTTTTTCGAGACAGTTTAGTGTGAGACCAACCTATTTAATTGTATATTATTATATTCCCTCCATCCCGGTCAATGTTGTCCTTTGGTTTTGGCACAAAGACCAAGGAAAGGGAAGGAGGCCAATTATAAGATGACACGTGGACCAAATTGGGTGTGTATGATCAAATTGCTCATCAAATGCAATCCTAAAATCGAAAGGACAACAATTGACTGAGACACCAAAAAATGGAAAAAGACAACAAATGACCGGGACAGAGAAAGTATATAATTAACTCTAGTAACCATATTGTCCCTCCATTTTTTTCTTCCCTTTCACTTTCTTACTCTTTTTAAGAAAGTTTGTCAAATGAGGAAAGGCTTGTGGTGGTCGGAGGAAAGTTGGTGGAAGGAGGAAAGGCTTGAGGTGGTCGGAGGAAAGTTGGTGGTGGTCTGTCGAGGGTCTGCATGGTGGTGGTGGTCGTAAGTAAGTTCGGTGAATGGTGCCGGGAGAATTAGATTTTTGCTGGAGGTTAGAGAGGGGTGTATGTATTAAGATTTTTGTAAGGAATTGATAAAGGTAATTTGGTAAAAGCCTTAAAAAAAACTGTCAAAAACTTGCCTAACTAGGAATGAAGAGAACTGAGAAGAAAAAAAAAAAAAAAAGAACAAGAAAAAATGCCAAAAAGGCCCAAGGGAGAAGAAAATAGGAAATGAGGGAGTGTTATTATTCATTAAGTTGGATAGCTTGAATTTTATTAATAAATATGGGGAAGTTTCACGGTAACATTATCAAGAGACATTGTGATTGTCCTCGTGTGAGATTTTGTGATGTTTAATTTATGTTTGTGCTCACCTCTTGAATTAATTTGTCATGATCAACATCAGGGGTCAAATGGGCTTGAAAGTCGAGGCTGCTGAGGAAAAAGTTGAGGACAAGCCATCTAATGAAAAAGTTGAGGACAAGCCATCTAATGGAAATGCTCTTCCAGAAACTGAAGAAAAAGCACAGGGTACTGAAAGTTGCTGCCAGGGTACGAATGGAGTTTCATGTTGCAGAGATGGGCCAGCAATTAACGGTGAACGTGAAGTGACCCCAAAGACTACCATAGAGAAGTCTTCGGAGAAACAATGCTCAGTGTGCTTACCAGGATGGATTGGTAAGTGGGAGCAGAGTGATGTTTTGGTTGCTGCCGGTGTTATAGGAGCTGTTGCAACCATTGCTGTGGCTTATACCGTTTTCAAGAGGCCGTCATAGGTTTTCCTGAAGTCTACTATGTTTTTGACCTGTTACAAAATAGTGATACTAGAGCCAATCATCCTTTACAAAGGTATAAACAAAGTAAACCCTAAATACTGCGTGTATTCTTATAAGTGACTGGTTAATGGCCCTAAAAGTTGGGAGGTAGTGGGGACTAAACGATGAATAATTCCACTTGCCAATATTATTGCTGCTAGTTTACTGTCAAAAGTTTGCATTATCTTGATGTTTGCTGAATATGGGGATAATCCTTGTTTACTTTCTTTTAATGAAACCTGCACCTCATTTTGGTTTTTTTTTTTCTTTCTTTCTTTTTTTTTTTTTTTTTTTTTTTTTTTTTTTTTTTAGTGAGAGCTTGAATTCTCATTTCATGTGTACTCGTGTCACGTAACAGTTATTTCTTGTAAGCGTATTTTCAAGTAACAGAATCGCTAAAAGCCACATGTGTTGGGCTATACCTACATGAAGAAAGCCTTCGTTGTTAAAAAATTTGTTACGTAATATAGGTCATACGAGCCACTCTCTTTATTCCGTTTGATTAAGATCATTTGTGTTTTGGGCACATATGTATTACGGTCATGCTATTAGTGGGGTATTTCCCTTGCCATGATACTTCTGAAGTTCAGTTCTACAATTTACCTGATTGTAACATAAGCTGCTTGACTTTACAATGGTGAAAAACTAGCAAGCCAAATACAGCGGTTTTTGCAGTGGTGATTGTTTTGCCTATGAAAAATTAACCGGCCAAATACGATTGACCACGGAATCCTATTGCTTTTCTACGCACAAATTCTTATTTGTGACGGAGAGTCGCAAGCTTGCGACGGGTCAAATATATACAATATTGCTTGGATGTGGTACCGGGTAAAGCAGTCAAGTGGCAATGAGATAGACGGCTACCTAAGGTGTTGTGATGTGCCATTCGCAGTATTTAATTTGTGAGTTGTACTTGTCCCATTATTTAATTAACAATAAACACTACAAGCAATTAATGCTCTCCATCAACATCTATTTCTAAACATTTATCAACATAAACTCTATCTTTCTACTGCTTAAACATGTACTCAAACTTTCATTATCCATTTCCCATCCATTTTCTCTCTATTTTCTACATCGTTTACATCTGAAAATCTCCTAAAAGTGGCGGATGTTCATCAATCTTTGACGGAAATGGTAGTTGATGGTGCCCTAATTGATCAAACAATGGAGGACGAAAATGACGGATAATTCATCAATCTTTAACCCAACCCGTTCTTCGAAGCATCTGTATACACCTCGAAGTTCTCACTCCCTTCAGGTAAAGCTAAGACTAGAGCTGTGGTCAAATACTCCTTTAATGTTTGGAACGTCATCTCACAACTTTCATCCCAACGAAATCACAACTTTCATCCCAACGAAACTTGTTCTCTTTCCTCATCAACTGTGTCATAGGCCTGGCAATCTTAGAAAAGTCTTTCATGAACCGCCGATAGTACCCTGCCAAACCCAAGAAACTCCTGATCTCGGCCACATTCTTTGGTGCCTCCCAGTTAGACACCGCCTCAATCTTGCAAGGATCCAAAACTACACCCTCTTTAGAGATCACATGGCCCTGAAAAGGCACTTTCTCCAACTAGAACTCACACTTAGACAACTTAGCATACAATTGATTGTCACGTAAAGTTTGCAACACCAATCATAAATGCTCCTCATGTTCCTCCTTAGTCTTGGAGTAGACTAAGATATCATCTATAAACACCACCACAAACTGGTCCAAGTACTGGCTGAAAACCCGATTCATCGGATCCATAACCACTACTGGCGAGTTAGTTAACCCAAACGGCATCACCACATACTCATACTGACCATACCTCGATCGAAAAGCTGTCTTTGATATGTCTCCATCCCAAATCCTCACCTGATGGTACCCCGACCTTAGATCAATCTTCGAAAAGAAACCTGCTCCACTCAACAGGTCAAAAAGATCATCTATCCTCGGTAAAGGATACATGTTCTTCACCATGACATGGTTCAGCTCTCTGTAGTCTATACACAACCTCAAGTTCCCATCTTTCTTCTTCACGAACAAGACCGGTGCACCCCAAGGCGATACACTTGGTCTAATGTATCCCTTGTCCACCAAATCATTCAACTGTTTCTTCAGCTCCTGTAACTCCTTAGGACCCATATGGTACGGGGCCTTAGAGATAGGTCCCCTCCTCGGTTTCAACTCCACACTGAAATCGATCTCCCTCTTCGCTGGTAAACCCGGTATCTCATCTGGAAAAACATCTGGAAACTCTCCCACTACTAGTATCTGATCTGCTGTTGGCTCTACCATGCAAGTATCTTTCACATGACATAGGATCAAAGGACACCCCTTCCTCAGGTATGACTTCAATGTCAGCGATGCAATCACTTTGACTTTGGGTTTGATAACTAACCCACGATAAGACACACTAGTCCCCTTAGGACCTCTTAAAGAAACATTCTTTTGGTGACAGTCTATCCTAGCCTTATACTTACCCAACCAGTCCATCCCGACTATCATCTCAAAACCATCCATAGGAAACTCCAACAAGTCAACTGGAAGAACAACTTGCCCAATAACCATGGACATCCCTCCATACAACTTCCCACAAGACACAGACTCACCCGACGGTATAAAAACATCATCTTTTACAGACTCAAACTCTCTCAAACCCATAGACCTAGCATGACTCGATGATACAAACGAGTGTGACGCCCCCGAATCAAACAAAACAAAGGTAGAAACGTTGTTAACAAGAAAAGTACCGGTGATCACGTGTGCATCATCCTTAGCAGCTTGCTTATTCATCATAAACAGTTTGCCATTGCTCTTTTGACCACCCCTAATACTGTACTGGCAGATGTAGAAGGCTTGGCAGCTGACCACTGATTTTTGTTAGCCGCCGGTTTCTGATATGAATTACCGCCATTGCGGTTGAACCCACCGTTGTTATTACTCTGCCCTCTTTGATTGTTCCATGACCCAGCTGGTCGGTTGCTAGCATAGCTCTGCGTCGGTCCCTGTGAAAAGCTCCCGTGTGACGGTCTCTAAAAGCCTCTCTCCACTGCACTAGTACACTCATGCCTCTTGTGACCTACACCACCACAGTTGAAACATGTCATACCCCAGCTGCTGCTACTACCATGACCACGCCCATATGAAGAACCTCCACTAAAACCAGACCCAGAAGAATAGACTCTTGCCTGATTGTTGCTACCCCGCTTGTAACTGGATTGGACATCGCCATCACTCTCAGCTTTCCTCTTTTCAGAGCGCCTCTATTTGTTTTCCTTGGCCATCTCGACCAATCTCTCAGCCCGTCCAGCCCTCTCATAAGCTTCCTTCACATCGGTAAGAGTCCCCGCCGGTAGCTTCTCCATAATCTGATAAGTCAACCCCTTCACAAAGCGAAGTGCTAAATTCTCCTAATTTAGCCTCATATCCTCAGCATATCTGGCCTTTTCGTTGAACTTATGATAGTACTCGGTCACCGTCATATCCTCGGTCATCTTGAAGGAATAAAACTCATCACGTAGCTTGCTGCGAACATGCTCCGGAACGAACTCCTGCCTCATAGCCCTCTCGAACTCAGACCACGGGATTGCAGTCTTACCCTGCTTCATGTAGATGTCTAAAACACTATCCTTTACCTTATCCCACTATTCCCCAGCTGCATATCTCAGGTAGAACACAGCTTGTTCCACCTTAAAATCTTCCGGATAGTGTACCACTCCCAAGATATTCTCCATTTCACGGTGCCAGTTGTCGAGCAAAATCGGCACACCTGTACCCACATAGTTAGTGGGGTTGAAGCGAGATATCGTAGTGCTCATCTCGGCAAAGTCTACCCTGACCTCCTTATCTTTCCCCATATTCTTGAGGGTTTCAGTAGCCGCGTCTTGATGCTAAAGCATCTTGGCGATCTCCTCTACACTTATCTCCTGTGCCCTAACGTACAAAGCTGATCTCTTTGGCGGCATATCTTTGAGCTATAAAAGGGAGATAAACGTAAGCACATAGCCTACGACTCAAAGCAAATATGACCCGCACAGAACTTACTCGATCGTGTAACCACACATACTCGATCGAGTAGGAGTCAATCGATCGAGTAAGCCACTAACTCGATCGAGTACCCCAACTCCAGAACCTGCCCAGAATTGTCATAAAACGTACTCGATCGAGTCACATATGTACTCGGTTGAGTACCGAACACTCAATCAAGTACTCCTCTTACTCGATCGAGTAGCATGACTCCAGTAGCTACTGCCCAACGTATACATATACCCACTCGATAGAGGTCAGCATACTCGATCGAGTCCACCCTACTCGACCGAGTTCCCCCTACTCGATCGAGTCATGCTGGCGATACTACACTACCCGCATGCCTTTAACTTTATAACTTTTCGTAGAAACAAATACATACTTATACATTACAACCCCTATTCACATGTTACTAATATCACAACATTATAAATCCACTTTCATCACATAAACATGCTTAAACAACAAATCATATTATCATGCAACATTTACTTTCATCTTTCCACCACAACATCCATCATACACTTCCACCAACATATGCATATGAACCAAAATAAACAATTAGCGATTCCATGACACCCGATAGTGACCGGTTCAAAGTTGAAGGGCGCGTTCGCGACTTTAGGACGTCTCCCAAGCCTTTGTATTAGCTCCTAACAACTCCTACCCGGGTTCATTTTAATTTGACTCTCGACATTCATTGGGTTCATTAGTTACAGGTTCCACAATCGTCGCTCTTATACCACTTTGTAACACCCCCATACACCAAGGTGCCTTACCAAGACCACCTAGTGCATGAGAATGCTACCATTTCGGTTACCCGAGGCATAGTAATCAAAAGTGACCATCAAGAAACGTACTTTAAGTACATAAATTTAAAGTGTTTACATCAAAACCAAAACTGAGAAGTACGATACAACTGTTCCAAACCAAACCAACTAAAGTAAATAAAATGTCATGACACAACAGAGGAAGACTACTATCTGACTCGTGGTGACTCCATCCCCAGCTAACCCGCGCGCATCCAAGCCATACCTGCTAAACAACCACTCATCATCCTCGAATGAATCACCACAGTTTTCAAAACATTTAAATGGGGTTACTTACTGCATAAACAATTTAAGACAAACAACAGACAGTTACACAATCACAATCCTCCAACACCGTCACATCACCAATCATCTGACTACACACTAAAGTGTGTAGCCGTGTGTAGCCCTATCAGAATATCCATCGCAACATATATTCCACACCGCCAGTGGGGGACCACAGCCGTTCCCACCTAAACCTCGCTCATCTCCATCGAGCGAATAACTAGTGTCCATTAATGTGCACATCCCCTTGTGACGGGAACCACAAGGGGCGAATCAAGGGCGTGAAGGCACTCCGACAAGTGACTCCACTCAGCCGAGGGCGCACCTCGCGAACCACAATCAATCAACAACAACCAATTACAACACCAACAATACCAAAACCAATTACGATATAATCACATGCCAATCAATCAACAACCATCTTATAATCATTTACACAATAACTGAGTAGGGTAACCCTACGTGGAATGCAATCACCAAAATCAACACAAGCAGCGGATCAAAAGCGTTCCTCTACGAAATCACCTCCTATAATCACAAAATCATACAATTACAATCTATAATCAACAATACTCCCAATAATCCCCAATTCACCCAATTAGGGTTTAAACAAAACTAATGAGTTGACATAAAACGGTACAAGGACCTTACCCACAATACGACGATCTCAACGGTATAAAGGACTCCGAAATCCGATGACTCTATCCCATGGATTTGATAGCAACGAGAGAAAAGAAATCGACATTGCTTTGTTTTATTTTGTAAAAAGGTTAAGAATGAGGTAAAAAGTAAAAGAATTGACGGAAATACTTTATATAACATTTCATGCGTTACTATCAAACCTGTCCAAAAACTCGTATAACCCGACTTACTCGATCGAGTAACTGAGGTTCTCGATCGAGCACCGCCTACTCGATCGAGTTGCCCTCACTCGATAGAGTATCCATCAGGCAGAACACCCTTCAGACCGCCAAACTAACTTACTCGACAGAGTAAGCCCTAGTCGATAGAGTACCCAACAACTCATAAATCTGAGGTATTACAGTCTTCTCTCCTTAAAAGTGAACTTCGTGCCCGGAGTTCAAACCCATATCGAATAATAAATTTACTAACTCAATTATAACACAACGACACAATCTAAACTCAAAAACAAAATTTAAACACAACTCATTATGACTCAAAACAAACACTAACTTTACCAAAACTGACATAAAACCGTACCAAAACCTTATGCGATCATCTTCTACCCCCTAAAAGAAACATGGTTACGTCCTCGTAACTACACATTCCTGATCAAACAGAGACGGGTAGCGTTCCTTCATAGCTTCCTCCACCTCCCAAGTTGCTTCCTAAACGTTGTGATTGGACCATAAAACCTTTAGCAACACTGTCTTCCCAGTTCTAGTCTTGCGAATCTTACGATCTAGGATCTCTTTTGGCACTTCATGGTAAAACAAGGATTCATCCAACTCAATGTTCTCAACCTCTAGCATATGAGAAGGATCACTCACATACTTCTGTAGTTGAGACATATGAAACACATTATGTACAAGATCCAAAGTTGGTGGCAGAGCTAACCGATAAGTAACCTCTCCCACACGATCCAAAATCTCATAAGGACCAATGAACTTTTGGCTTATCTTCCCTTTCTTACCAAATTGCATAACCCCATGCATAGGTGACACTTTCAAAAAAACCTTGTCCCCAACTTGGAACTCAATGCCCGACGATGTAAGTCCGCATAACTCTTTTGTCGATCTTGTGTTGCTTTCATCTTTTGTCGAATCAATTATACATGTTCAACCATCTCCTATACCATCTGTGGACCTAAACCCACTGCCTCAGTGCTATCATCCCAGCAAATAAGACTCCTGCATCTCCTCCCATACAAAGCCTCAAACGAAGCCATCCTAATACTCGTATGGTAGACGTTGTTGTAATAAAAACTCTATCAGATCCAACCTATCTTCCCAGCTACCACCAAACTCCATCACACAAGCTCTCAACATGTCCTCCAAGGTCTTGATTTTCCTCTTTATCTGTCCATCTGTTACAGGATGAAATGCATTACTCATGTTCAAGGTAGTCCCCATCAATTCCCGTAACTCTTGCCAAAACCGAGAAATGAATCTCGCATCTCGATCTGACACAATGTCTTTTGGCACTCCATGTAACCTACCTACATTCTTCCTGTAGCCATTTGCCAACTGCACCTTACTCCACGTATCTTTCATGGGAATAAATGAGTTAACTTAGTCAAACGGTTAATGATCACCCATATCATGTTATTACCTTGTTGGCTCCTCGGTAAACCCACGATGAAATCCATGGAGATAGATTCCCATTTCCACTCAGGTACCTCAAGAGACCGAATTTTATCTTGCGATCTTCGCTGTTCCCCTTTGACCCTATGGCAAGTCAAGCATCTAGCCACAAACTTAGTTGTCTCCCTCTTCATCCCAGGCCACCAAAATGTGTTCTTATGATCTCTATAAAGCTTGTCACCACCTGGATGCACTGAATATGGTGTGCAATGAGCCTCTGTCATGATTATTTTTTTCAACTCCTCATCCTTAGGTACACACCATCTCCCATAAGACCGAACACTTCCATCAAAATGAATAGAGAATGAGACAATGTCCCTTTCTCTACTCCTGCTTGCCACTCTTGAATCTTAGAATTAAGAGCATGTTTCCTGCGAACATCATCATAAAGATCCGGCTGAACTGTCAAATCACCTCTAGCATCCCATTTCTGTATCACATGTATCCCCATCTTGGTCACTTCATCTTTCAGCCTCATCAGTGACATAGCTGTGCATAGAGAATGCACACTTTTCCCGCTCAACGTGTCGGACACCACATTAGCCTTCCCTTCATGGTATATGATATCCATGTCATAGTCTCCTATGAGCTCCATCCACCTCCTATGTCTCATGTTCAACTCCTTTTGAGTAAAGATGTACTTTAGACTCTTGTGATCGGAAAACACCTTAAAGGTCGCCCCATAAAGATAGTGTCTCCAAATCTTGAGAGTAAACACAACTGCACCTAACTCTAGATCATGCGTCAGATAGTTCTCCTTATAAGACTTCAATTGCCTAGAAGCATAGGCAATGACTTTCCCGTATTGCATCAACACACAACCCAACCGCTCTTCGAAGCATCTGTATACACCTCGAAGTTCTCACTCCCTTCAGGTAAAGCTAAGACTAGGGTTGTGGTCAAATGCTCCTTTAATATTTGGAACGCCATCTCACAACTTTCATCCCAATGAAATCACAACTTTCATCCCAATGATACTTGTTCTCTTTCCTCATCAACGCTGTTATAGGCCTGGCAATCTTGGAAAGTCTTTCACGAACCGCCGATAGTACCCTGCCAAACCCACGAAACTCCTAATCTCGGCCACATTCTTTGGTGCCTCCCAGTTAGACATCGCCTCAATCTTGCAAGGATCCAAAACTACACCCTCTTTAGAGATCACATGGCCCTGAAAAGCCACTTTCGCCAACCAGAACTCACACCTAGACAACTTAGCATACAATTGGTTGTCACGTAAAGTTTTGGAGTATACTAAGATATCATCTATAAACACCACCGCAAACTGGTCCAAGTACTGGCTAAAAACCCGGTTCATCAGATCCATAAACACTGCTGGCATGTTAGTCAACCCAAACGACATCACCACATACTCATAGTGACCATACCTCGATCGAAAAGCTGTCTTTGGTATGTCTTCATCCCAAATCCTCACCTGATGGTACCCTGACCTTAGATCAATCTTCGAAAAGAAACCTGCTCCACTCAGCTGGTAAGAAAGATCATCTATCCTCGGCAAAGGATACCTGTTCTTCACCGTGACATGGTTTAGCTCTCTGTAGTCTATACACAACCTCAAGTTGCCCTCTTTCTTCTTCACGAACAAGACCGGTGCACCCCAAGGCAATACACTTGGTCTAATGTATCCCTTGTCCACCAAATCATTCAACTTTTTCTTCAGATCCTCTAACTCCTTAGGACCCATACGGTACGGGGCCTTAGAGATCGGTCCCGTCCCCAGTTTCAACTCCACACTGAAATTGATCTCCCTTTTCGGTGGTAAACCCGGTATCTCGTCTAGAAAAATATCTGGAAACTCTCCCACTACTGGTATCTGATCTACTGTCGGCTCTACCATGTGAGTATCTTTCACATGGCATAGGATCAAAGGACACCCCTTCCTCAGGTAAGACTTCAATGTCAGCGATGCAATCACTTTGACTTTGGGCTTGATAACAAACCCACGATAAGACACACTAGCTCCCTTAGGACCTCTTAAATATTTTTTTTTGGTGACAGTGTATCCTGGCCTTATACTTACCCAACCAGTCCATCCCGACTATCATCTCAAATCCATACATAGGAAACTCCAACAAGTCAGCTGGAAGATCAACTTGCCCAATAACCATGGACACCCCTCTATACAACTTCCCACAAGACACAGACTCACCCGACGGTTTAAAAACCTCATCTTTTACAGACTCAAACTCTCTCAAAACCATAGATCTTGCATGACTCGATGATACAAACGAGGGTGACGCCCCCGAATCAAACAAAACAAAGGTAGAAACGTTGTTAACAAGAAAAGTACCAGTGATCCCGTGTGCATTATCCTCAGCAGCTTACTTGTCCATCATAAACAGTTTGCCACTACTTTTTTGACCACCCCTTGTACTGTACTGGCAGATGTAGAAGGCTTGGCAGCTGACCCCTAATTGTTGTTAGCCGCCGGTTTCTAATATGAATTACCACCGTACCATTGCGGTTGAACCCACGATTGTTGTTAGTCTGCCCTCTTTGATTGTTCCATGACCCAGCTGGTCAGTTCCTAGCATAGCTCTGCGTCGGTCCCTGTGAAAGGCTTCCCTGTGATAGTCTCTGAAAGCCTCTCGCCTCTGCACTAGTAAACTCATGCCTCTTGTGACCCACACCACCACAGTTGAAATATCTCATACCCCAGCTGCTGCGACTACCACGACCACGCCGATATGAAGAACCTACACTAAAACCTGACCCAAAAGAATAGGCTCTTGCCTGATTGTTGCTACCCCGCTTGTAACTGGATTGGACACCGCCATCAGTCTCAGACTTCCTCTTTTAAGAGCCTCTCTCTTTGTTTTCCTTGGCCATCTCGACCAATCTCTCAGCCCGTCCAGCCCTCTCATAAGCTTCCTTCACATCGGTAAGAGTCCCCGCTGGTAGGTTCTCCATAATCTGGTAAGTCAACCCCTTCTCAAAGCGAAGTGCTAAATTCTCCTAATTTAGCCACATATCCTTACCATATCTGGCCTTTTCGTTGAACTTATAGTAGTACTCGATCACCGTCATATCCCCGGTCATCTTGAAGAAATCAAACTCATCACGTAGCTTACTGCAAACATGCTCCGGAACGAACTCCTGCCTCATAGCCCTCTCGAACTCAGACCACAGGATTGCAGTCTTACCCTGCTTCATGTAGATGTCTAAAGCACTATCCTTTACCTTATCCAACCATTCCCCAGCTGCATCTCTCAGGTAGAACGCATCTTGTTCCACCTTAAACTCTTCCGGACAGTGTACCACTCCCAAGATATTCTCTATTTCACGGTGCCAGTTGTCGAGCAAAATCGGCGCACCTGTACCCATATAGTTAGTGGGGTTGAAGCGAGATATCGTAGTGCTCATCTTGGCAAAGTCTACCCCGGCCTCCTTATTTTTCCCCATCTTTTTGAGGGTTTCGGTAAGCGCTTCTTGATGCTAAAGCATCTTGGCGATCTCCTCTACGCTCATCTCCTGTGCCCTCACGTACAAAGCTGATCTCTTTGGCGGTATATCTTTAAGTTATAAAAGGGAGATAAACATAAGCACATAGCCTACGGCTCAAAACAAATATGACCCGCACAGAACTTACTCGATCGAGTAACCACACATACTCGATCGAGTAGGAGTCACTCGATCGAGTAATCCACTAACTCGATCGAGTACCCCAACTCCAGAACTTACCCAGATTTGTCATAAAATGTCCTCGATCGAGTCACATATGTACTCGGTTGAGTACCGGACACTCAATCGAGTACTCCCCTTACTCAATCGAGTAGCAGGACTCTAGTAGCTACTGCCCAACGTATACTTATACCCACTCGATCGAGCTCAACATACTCGATCTTGTCCACCCTACTCGATCGAGTTTCCCCTATTCAATCGAGTCATGCTGATGATACTACACTACCCGCATGCCTTTAACTTTATAACTTTCCGTAGAAACAAAAACATACTTATACACTACAACCCCTATTCACATGTTACTAATATCACAACATTATAAATCCACTTTCATCACATAAACATGCTTAAACAACAAATCATATTATCATGCAACATTTACTTTCATCTTTTCCACCACACCATCCATCATACACTTCCACCAACATATGAATATGAACCAAAATAAACAATTAGCGATTCCATGACACCCGATAGTGACCGGTTCAAAGTTGTAGGGCGAGTTCGCGACTTTAGGACGTCTCTCAAGCTTTTGCATTAGTTCCTAACAACTCCTACCCGAGTTCATTTTAATTTAACTCTCTACATTCATTGAGTCCATTAGTTACAGGTTCCAAAATCGTCGCTCTGATACCACTTTTTAACACCCCCATACACCAAGGTGCCTTACCAAGACCACCTAGTGCATGAGAATTCTACCATCTCGGTTACCCGAGGCATATTAATCAAAAGTGACCATCAAGAAACGTAATTTAAGTAAATAAATTTAAAGTGTTTACATCAAAACCAAAACTAAGAAGTACGATACAACTCTTCCAAACCAAACCATCTAAAGTAAATAAAATGTCATGACACAACAGAGGAAGACTACTATCTGACTCGTGGTGACTCCATCCCCAGCTAATCCGCACGCATCCAAGCCATACCTGCTAAACAACTGCTCACCATCCTCGAATGGATCACCACAGTTTTCAAAACATTTAAACGGGGTTAGTTACTGTATAAACAATATAAGACAAACAACAGACAGTTACACAATCACAATCCTACAACACCGTCACATCACCAATCATCTGACTACACACTAAAGTGTGTAGCCCTACCAGAATATCCATCGCAACAGATATTCCACACCGCCAGTGGGGGACCGCAATCGTTCCCACCTACGTCCCGCTCATCTCCATCGAGCGAATAACCCATGTCCATTAATGTGCGCATCCCCCTTGTGATAGGAACCACAAGGGGTGAATTAAGGGCGTGAAGCCACTCCCGCAAGTGAGTCCACTTAGCCGAGGGCGCACCTCGCGAACCACAGACAATCAACAATAAACAATCACAAAACCAACAATACCAAAACCAATTACGATATAATCACATGCCAATCAATCAACAACCATCTTATAATCATTTACACAATAACTGAGTAGGGAAACCCTACCTGGAATGCAATCACTAAAATCAACACAAGCAGCGGATCAAAAGCGTTCCTCTACGAAATCACCTCCTATAATCATATAATCATACAATTACAATCTATAATCAACAATACTTTTAATAATCACTAATTCACCCAATTAGGGTTTAAACAAAACCAATGAATTGACATAAAAACGGTATAAGGGCCTTACCCACAATACGACGATCTCAACTGTATAAAGAACTCCGAAATCCGACGACTCTTGCCCTTGGATTTGATAGCAATAAGAGAAAAGAAATCGACGTTGCTTTGTTTTCTTTTGTAAAAAGGTTTAGAATGAGGTAAAAAGTAATACAATTGACGAAAATACTTTATATAACATTTCACGCGTTGCTATCAAACCTGGCAAAAAACTCGTATAACCCGACTTGCTCGATCGAGTAACTAAGGTACTCGATCGAGTACCGCCTACTCGATCGAGTATCCATCAGGCACAACACCCTCCAGAACGCCAAACTAACTTACTCGATAGAGTACCCAACAACTCATAAATCTGAGGTATTACATAATGTCACCTTGTAAACTTATGTAGGTACAGATTATTCGAAGTCACTATTGAGAATGAAAGTAGAAAAATGGGAACTTATTTACGAGATGTATAAGAAACACTCACATGCTCTTAGTTTCAGTATTAGGAAAGCAACTTCTCGCAGAGCGGATGTTCCTGGTACCCCCAAAGTCGAGAGATACTTTGTATGCTCATGTAAATGAACCATGGGAATGGTAGTAGGCGAGTTGAGAATTTATTAGCATTTACAATTATGTAACATGGAAATGGTAGTAGGAAACCATTAAACTTTACAAGTTATGTTGCCATTCTTGAACAATATGTTAGCATTTACACTTTGGTAACATTTTTGATAAAAATGTCAACAACATTTTTTAAACCTGTAATAAGAGAGAAAATTTGTAATACCAATATATATGCTCATTATGTTCACATTTTTGAACATAATGCCACCATTCCATAGCAGGTTGCATTCAGCGCCGGCCTTTAGGGTGTGCAGCCCGTGCGTCCGCACATGGCCCTCGAAATTTAGGGGCCCAATTCTGTTACACGTTATATATGATGTAAAAACTTTGACACAAATACAAGCAACAACATGTAGTGGAGTAGTGTGTCAGGGCCTGAACTTTGCGCCGGGTCGTGGAGTGCACCCTTGTCTAAACTCACGACACGAATGCTAGCGAGAGTGTCAAGCACTAGTGTTTGTCAAGCACTACAGCATTTGTAATCAATCTGGGTTTGCGTGAGTCGGGATCCTGGTCTCGATCATCAACGTTCGACACACACACACACATGCTTGTTAGTAAGTTATGAAGGCAAGAGTCGTTCATAAGAATGCAAGCAACAAGTAATAAGAAGGCAATTGGGTGGGAAGCATATTCATTGACTAGTACTCCCCAAAGAGGGGAAATTTGATATTACAAGCCTGGTAGTAGGAAACATTGACTGTGCAGAATAGCGATACGTTTTCTAAACGCCCAAAAACGTATATTAAACTAAAAACAAGACTGCAATATTCGACACACAGGAAGTAATCTTGGAGTACCAGATGACTAAAAAAACAGAAAAGAAAATACATAAGTAGAAGCATAAAGTCTAAGGGCTCGAAGTGAACGGATCGTGCGCGCAATTGTTAGAGATTGTGCGGGTTTTAGCGGCTCGTTACCCTCTCCCCCACCTAATCTGTTGTCGTCCTCGGCAACGCTGGAAGTCTTCAAGGCTGGTTCAGTCGGTTGATGCTACTGAAAGTTGGTTGGAACAAATGTTTGCACGCTTGCTTTTGTTGCGGGTATGATCTTCTGGACCTGGATGGTACAACTTCAAGCAACTCACATGCAACACCGAGTGACACTTCATCCAGGTAGGGCGCTCGAGCTTGTATGCCATTTCCCCAATCCGCTTGATCACTTGTATTGGGCCTTCATACTTTCGAACTAGCCGCTTCTCTCGTCCCCTGAGAAATCTCATATGTTCTTTATTAAAATTCACCATGACCATGTCGCCTACTTTGAACTCCCTTGGTCTTCGTTTCTCATTTTCCCATTTCTTCATGCAGCGTGACGCCTTCTCCAGATAAGCTCGAGCAATATCTGCATTCACATTCCATTCTTTGGCGAACCCGTGAGCTTTCTTTGTGCGACCGCCATAGACATCTGCAACTGTGGGCGGCCCAATGGTTGTTGACCTGTAACAAGTTCAAACGGGCTCTTATTAGAAGAGGAGCTCGTCTGAACATTAAAGCATAATTGGGCAACATCAAGGAGTCGTACCCACTCCATTTGAGACCCGCTAATTGTCTCATGTCGGCTATATTAGTAGGTTAATTTAAATAAAGGTCTAGTTTTTGTCACCTCTTTACTCGGGACGAGTAAAGGTTCGATTTGGGGATATTTGATGTGACCATTATTTGAGCATATTTAGTCCCCTAATTGAGCCTATTTTGCATACTATTGTATCATTCCATGACCATTTTATCCGTCGAATGCTTTCTATTTTGCTTTCCTAGTGCATTTAGTATGTTTTGTAGGAAAGAAGATAATAAGACGGAGATTCCCGTCTTGCGTGCATATTTGGAAGCTATTTGACGATGTTTGATGGACTAGTATGAAGAGGAAGCGAGAACTAAAGACCAATCCTACAAGAATAAAAAGAAAGTGAAGAAAAAGGATTCTGACACAGAATCCGAGCGGCTCACACGCGAGACGCCCGTCCAGGGTGACAATCTGAGCGTGCAAGCAACAAAGACGCTCAGATTCCCCCACTACAATCCGAGCGGGTTCCCTGAAAGACGCCCGTGCACCACCTCATGAATCCGAGCGTCTTCCCTTCCTGGACGGACGGACCGCGACATCTTCCGCCGAGATGCTCATCCTTCCAAAACGACTAGCGTTTCCCTGCTCTAAACTCAAAGATTTAATTACTAATTTAGCCTTAGTTAACCTAATGAAGCTCTACTATATATACCCCATTTGTAAATAATCAAGGGAGAGCTTTTTAGAGGGTTTTTAGGAGGTTAAGCCTCTAAATTAGAAGTTCCTCTTAGATTCAATTAGGAGTAGATTAGAATAGATTGCTCTTTAATCTTTCCACAAATTACACATTAATCTTTCCTTAATTATTGTTCAAGTTTATTATTGGGTAATTGAACATTATTGAGTTATTATTGGAGGATTGACAACTCTTCATCAATCAATCAAGTTTCTTCTATTATTCTTTGCTTTATTATTTGGATCATCTTAAGTTGGTATAATTCTTTTACCCTTTACTCTTTATTGTTTATTTCTTCATTCTATTATCATGTTTATACTTGTTGTGATGATTGACACCATTAATGACATGTTTCCCATGATAATGAGTGAGTAGTCTTTTAGCTAGGATTAGTAGGTAATTAGGGGAAACCAACATGGGATTGATTCATGCTTAATCTAATATGTTCACATGATTAAATTGCTTGCTTGTTGTGATGTCAACTTTATGCACATGTTATGTTTGATGAAATGCTAAGCCTATGAATCCTTGCATTTACAACCATCTCTTATCTACTCAACTTGACTTGTAAGATATAAACCAACTCGAGTATTGTTAGACCATGCATAGAAGTTGAATAGGAGGAAAGTAAGTCGATTTGTAGGTGTTGTACAATCTAATCGATTCGACTCCGGGACCCAACTCTTCCTATGAACCGTAAGACATAAACCAACTCGGTTCCTCCATAACATTAATTGCTTGCAACTTTGTAAACATGTTTGTATGATCAACACCATGAATCCCCTATGACCCCATGACATCCTAGTGCTTTTAGTCATTTGTTTACATTTCCTAGTTCATTGTTTGCTTTACTTTGTTACTTTCACTAGTTTAGAATACAACTACAAACCCCATCAATTGTGACACTAGCACAAATTGAGATAGATAGACTTAGAACCCAAAACACACCGTCCCATGGATCGACCTCGACTTACCGCTAACTAGTTGTATGTTGAGTATTATAAATGTGTTTGATTGGATGTGTGACGACCAACTCTTGTCCTATCAGCGCCCCCACCTACGGCAACCTAGACACGAAGTCCATCGAGATGCTCTCCTATGGTCGGGTCGGCACTGGTAACGAATTTAGCAGCTCTCCCGGCTTTTGTTTCTCTCCCTTATCTTGTTGGCAAATAAAACAGGTCTTAGTGTACTCCATCACATCATCCTTCATCTGTGGCCAGTAGTAGCTCCACTTCAGTAGGCATAAGGTTCTTTGCCATCCCGGATGACTCGCCCACAAGGTATTGACATGCTAATCGTATACCTACCAAAAATAACCAACTAGTCTCTAACTAATATAGCTAGGGAAGTCGGGATCGTATCTACAGGGAGGCAAGATATCTGCTAAAGGTCCGTCTATTGGGTCACAAAATGGGGGTTTGATTATTGATTTCTAAACTAATAAAAGATTAAGGGAAAGAGGAATTAAACAAGAGCAATAAAGATAGAAAATACGATAAAGATAATCAAATAAGAGAAAGCATGCCAGGATTTTGGTTCACCATGGTAGTCTATCGACTCAGCTGCAAATAGCGTAGACAATATACTGTGAGAAGGATACAGGAAAGGTCCTTCCGGTCCACTTTCTATCCTAGAATTCCACTAATTTAACTTTCGTCCTCATTAGGGTAATCTACTGTTCATAGCAGGTCTATTTAATCCAATCTTCCGATCCAGGCGTAAAATTAACCCGATTAAAGGTAACTTAGAAGCATGCACTCAACTAAGTTGATATTACAGTTAGATTGCTATGGGGATAGATTCTCACAAATAAATTATCTAGTCTATTCGCTACATCGTCACAATCCTACCAAGGATTCCCTAATCCCGACATTAAAGGAATTAGCTACTCATAATATTAATGGTGTCAACAATAATAATATTAAGTGTACTAATCAAAGGCATGATGAAATAACAATAATTAAGCATAAACTAAATTAGGGCAGAATTTATTAAGAAGGAACAAGGATTAAAGCAAACAACAAATAATGAAACTAAGATTAAGAGAAGAATGATTACAATCAAAAGAATTCCGGCGTAAAGATCAATCCAATACCCAAGCAAGAGATTAAAGGAAATGAGGAAGAGTTTTACAGTAGAAAGTACGAAAGAGAGATTAGAGTGTTTTGAGATAAAAGAGACGTCCTAATGACCTAATTAACAAATGCTTAAATAGGAAAAATAAAGGTTTAACGAAATAACACCAACACGGGTCACTTAAGCCCGTATAAGATAGAAAATCACTAGATCGAGTGGATTCAGACCACTCGATCGAGGTCTTCTCCAGCTTTTCCTCTCGATCGGGCAAAAAAAAGCTCCCGATCGAGGAACTCCAGTATTCAGCATTTCGATCGAGTAAACAAAAGTACTTGATCGACCTCTCGTGTCCTCCAAACCACTCGATCGAACCATAAAACTTCTCGATCGAGTGCTTTTCTTCAAATCAGCCTCTTAAGTTGTCTTTGACCGCTTCGTTGACCACCCTTCATGCACTCCAAGGCATATTTCTTGCTCTAACATTCCCGTCTCCTCATTATGCATGCTAAATAGGACGAATAAGACGCGGTTTCACCACTTTCAGGTCTATTTCTGCAAATCAGACAAAACAAACCAAAGTAGCCAATTAGGGGCATTTTGCAATACATAACAGTACATAAATGCATAGAAATACGTGCAATAAAAGACTAAAAAGGCTATGTAAAATGCACGTATCAGGTATCATGACACTCTTGTAGGAGAATCTTCCGTAATCTTGCCGCCTTTGGAACAAAAATCCGATGTCCCTTCGTGAATAGAAGTCCATCCTCCATCCAGAACTTGCGAGTCTTCCCTGAGATGACCAATTGTTTCAGAGTCCTCGCTATTGGGTCTTGATCGAGGTGCTCTTTCGCTTGATCTCGAATATTTATGGCCACTGTGGTGGTAGACAAATGGGCAATGGTGTGCAACGTAGACAGGTCGCACCTTCGACTTAGGGCATCAACGACCCTATTTGACGCTCCTGGTCGTTAAACAAATTCCACATCAAACTCGGCCAACAATTCCTGCGATCTTGCTTGTCGATTATTGAGCTTGGGCTGAGTTATAAAGTTGGATGCAGTAGTGTTGTCATTCTTGACGATGAACTTCGATCCTAAGAGGTAGTGCCTCCATCCCTGTAGGCAATGAACTATGGCTAGGAGTTCCTTCTCTTGGACAGCATACCGAGTCTCGGCCCCATCCAACTTTCTGCTCTCAAAGGCCATAAGGTGACCCTCTTGGAGGAGTACCCCTCCAAGGGCAAAGTCAGACGAATCTACCTCGACTTCGAAACGTTTCGTGATATCTGGCAACGCCAGCACCGGTTCTTGTACCACCGCTTCCTTGAGCCTCTCAAAAGGCTCTTCTCCTATCGATATACCACTCTAACTTGAGATATTTCTTCAACAAATCGGTCAGTGGAGCAGCAATTTTATAATACTCTCGAATAAATCTCCGATAATAGTTCGCTAGCCCCAAGAAAGAGCAAAGCTCGGACACGTTTTTGAAGGAAAAGTAGATCTATATACTCAACATATTCATATATGTTTTATTTTAATTTGTCATAAAATTAAATGGTGGATCTTATGCATGCAAACATCAATATTTAAGAGAAGAAATCGGTTCCTTACATTGCATGTTTCGGATATTTGGGCACTAGTAAGGTCACCTACCTTACTAGTTCTTGAGCTCTCCAAATGGAAGAACAAGGATTCAAATATAGAATCCCTCCCAAAAGCATATACCCAAGGAATCTCTTAATAACCAATATTATTTAGATCTAGTAATAATATTAGTTTTACTATAAAATTGACACAATATAAATTGTATTTTTGCTCTTGATTATTTAGGTCAAGAGAGAGCTTTTGTGAGGTTATTATTTCTCTATAAATATCATAAGATGTAGAGAATAGTGATTTCTTACTTTAGAAATTTTATTGTGTATCACAAAAATGAATGGAAAAAACATAGAGAGGAAAAATGCTCTCTTTCTTTTAATATGGCCGAAAAAGAGAAGAGAGAGGGAGCCTTGGGTAGGTAGCCCAATCCCTTTTATTTTTTGCTCTTCTCAAAAGCATAGGTGTGCATGGCTACTCCTTAGGTATAATAATTGTGTTTTCCACTCAAGATAAAAACACAATGTATATCATATACTCCCTCCATTATTTCGGCACATTCAACATAAAATGGATAGTCCATTTTATTTTGTCATTTCTCAATTGTAACATATGTGACATGTTACTTGACATATGAAATTGTAATGTATTTTTAACATATTAAAAATCAACATACTCATAAAATATGTCATTTACAAAATCGACTAGTAATTCGTAATTACTTGTACCAAAAGTTTCCAAATTATAAACTACAACATTCTGTATTTATAATAATTTATTCATTCCGTTTCAATTGTTTCTGTAAACAATAATTTCATCTAAGTAATAAAACAATTCGATTACTTAGACCGTGTCTTATTTAATCATATTTACAATAAGATACGTGAATTATACTCACAAAATCATCCGTCAATTTTAAGCAATTTAATTAACTCGTATCGGTATACGATTAATTAAATAATCAATTAAGAGTATTTCCCTATAGGTATGACCTAAGGGGATCAACTGATCACCACCGTCGCACGACAGTAATGTCAAACTCTAGTCAGCCAATCATTACCGATATGTGTGGACCAGATTGATCGTAAAATATTACATCCCACATGTATTCTTAAAATGAGATTTAATAATGATATTTAAATCATGTGATCGCACTATTGTTGAGGACACATTTCCCAACAATCTCCCACTTGTCCTCGACAAGTGTGCGTCACAAATTCTCTTGTCCTATTACTATCTCCCACTCAATGCAAGGTGTCTTTCAGGTCGTACTTGCAAGTGATCATATCGAGAGTGGTTTCCTCGATTTGGAGAATAACTGTTTGACCGGATTTATCCACTCTGGATACCTTCCGAGCGTGGCCACGCATTTCAGTTCATTACTCCTCGAGTGGCCCAGAGATATTGTTTTAACCCTGACAAGGGGATGGACAATTCCTATCGCACTCATTCCCTTCGACTAGCCACAGCCATCATAACCCAAAATATGCCCATTTGACCCCATTTACGAAGGTCGTAGTAACACAAATCAAAGTTAATCTGAAATTGTGCCATCTTAGGCGAACAGTCTTTAGTCAAAAGAATCAACTCATTAGAATACTATAGTAGCTCTCGCCACGACCAGGCTATATAAATTGCCAGAACTCTATAAGTGGTCATAAGGCCCGACAAGGTGTTCCTAACAGTCTGCCTATGTGATCGACTAGTCATCTCACATGATTCTATGGCACTTGAACTTGCCATCAATCGCATCACACTCTAGTCACTTTGAGACGTCACCTCATACAAGCGACTATGGGCTAATACTATGTTAATCCGGGTTCACTTTAACGGGGTTCAACATTGTCTCTACAACCCGTTTGGATGTAACAAAGTATAATAAAAGAGTTTTAAAGTAAAACTCGAACGACAAATGCGATTATCACATATGAATAGTCAATGCCTGATTACTATTTCATGTTCTATAATCTAATTTGATCTTGTACGTAGTTGTTCATTTCAATTCAATTGAAATGACATGACTCATCATGTTTAGCCTTTGAGAAGGCTTTGGTTAGTAGGTTTTATCAATTTCTTGTACCTTACTCAACCTTACTACATACTCGTTTTCCTTTGTAATGTATACATTTGCATTACAAAACTTTCTGAGTACGTGTCGAGATCCAATCAAGACATAGGCCCTCTAGCCTAAGAATAGCTCCCCTTTGTTTTCACAAAGTGTGCGGGACTCATCCTTCTTGCACATCTCATGATTGCAAGTGTACTCAATTTCCGTTATAAATATCTCTCATTGTTCTTTATTGCCTAGAACGATTCTAGAAAATCTACTTCTTAATTAACATTGCCACAATGGTATCTTAACCATCCTAATGTGTTTTGATTATGGTTTTGTCGGAAACCATGCACAATCTCAATTGTCAATTGTCACTTGTGTAATACCCTTACACAAAATTGCATCATAAACACTTTGCATCATAGCCTTAATGCTTCTGCAAGCACTTAAGGGCAATCTTTATTGCTTACTTGGTAAAGATTACTTAAATTCGATTTTGAAAACAATTCATCATACTCAAAGTATATGAAGTGTTATACATCATTACTCATTTAATTGATCCGGCAGCGGAAGCAAATGGAATCAATCAAACATGTTCAATTTTATTGAACTTAGTCATGAATCTTATGAACATAAGACTTCTTATTTGATGCTAATATCATGTGGATTTATCTTCATAAATCCGGATATTAAAGATGTATTATAATACTCCAAAAGTCTTAAATCATTCTCAATGATCAATATGTCATCCACATATCGGACTAAGTAAAATTTCCGTAACTCCCACTAAACTTCATGTATAAACACAACTTCTCGACTTATCGAGAAATGTTTTATCACATGATCAAAATGTTGATTCTAACTCATTGATGTCCTACTTAAGACCTTCTCTTAAGTTTCACATTATCTTAGGATTGCAAGAATCTACTAAACTCAAGATATGTATTGAATACATTCCTTCTATTGAAGAAGTGGGTTTTAGATTCACTCGCTATGTATTTCATAATAATGAAACACAATCCCTAAGAAGATCCAAATAGACTTAAGCAATTCAATTGGTGCAAAACCCTTTGCAACCAATCAAACCTTGAAATCTGTCTTTATTAGTGCAAAACCCTTTGTCACTAATCAAGCCTTTTATTTCGGATTCTCATGGCTCTAAGCCTTGTAATGAGTTGCGACTTAAACACTCTTATGTAAGTCATTTGTTGATTACTTTCCAGAAGTAATCAACTTGAATCAAACAATTTCTTTTGTAAGTTATAAGCTCTTTACTTTCTTAAAAGTAGCATGAATTCATCATTTTTAACAAGTGACGAATTTAACCTCCTAGGTTTTAAAGAAACAATGTCATACACAAAACGTCTCATGTAGCCAAGAAAGACCAAGAAAGACCAGTTTCTTGCGACATAACATTATTTGTGGCTCTTGAATAATTTTCTCCCACTCTGTCTTCTAGAAATAAACTTGTATTTTAGAAAGACAGCTTCACGAGCCACAAACCGGTGTACTCGTGATAATTGAAAAGGGAAAAATGAGCATTTGTTTCTTGTAAAAACTTACAAACATGGTAACCTACCATTTCATATCTCATATGATCCGTTTTAGATTTAGTGGAAAAATAATTTAGACAAAAATGATAAAATCCCCAAAAAGGATCAAGTAACTCAAAGTAACTTGATTGAAGTCCAAACCATATCGATTAGCATTTGAATTCTGTATCCAACCATACATTATTCCATAATGCGTGCTAAGAGAGATTAACTTGTGATTCTATATCACATTTCCTTTGGCTTATATCAAAGTCTTCACTTTGATAATCCCATCACGACTAAATCGTGCTGCCTTGAACTCTTTAAACCTTTTCACAGATTTTTCTATTTACCTTATTACGTGAACACATTAGTGTCAACTTAAATCGTTGGTAAAAGAAAATGATCAACCTATTTTGGATCGATGATTTACAACCTCGATCTTCTTTTCAACCAAAAGGCACGAGACATCTTGCTTTGAATACAAGATACGCATATACCATTAACAATCTAATGGTTTCAAGAGTACTCGATAACTCTTGCGTTAATCATTCCAGAATCTTAGGTTTGATCTTGGGTTACCAATTTGAGTCTTGCATCATCTTCATGATATATTATTCTAGTTTGGTTTAGAATATAATCACCTTGATAATGGGCTAGCCATACATCAAATTATGGTGTATAGGTTCACAAGAGTGAAACCTCTTTTGTATCTTAACAAGTTTGTATTCTTATTTAGAGTTTATGTACTTAGTAGTCACAATTAAGTACAACTCCAAAACCAAAAACTAGATTTAGTACACAATGACTCTTTCTCTCGACTTCATTGTTGCTAATCGTCATATTCTAATCATCCTATGTATCAAGTACAATGATGAAAACCTCCACTGGTTTTTAATATTGACGAAGTGGTACTAGCAAAATTTATTTCAATCAAATAAATAAAGAACTAAGTCTTATTAGATGTCCCACAACTAACTTGCTTATTCTTTAACAACTTGGGGTAGTTTCCTTTCTTGTGTCCAACATTTAAGACAGTGGAAACTTTATCGGTCGGGATTGATAGGTTTAGTATCGCTATTCTCAACAACTTTACTTTTAACATTACCTTGTATCAATTCCATAATAATTTTTACTTCTTGAACCTCGCCCTCATCTTAACGGTTTAAGAGAATGCTCTCACTTATTTCAATGAGTCTTTGCTTGGAGAAGCAAAATTGAATTCATGAAGATCACTCTTTATTTGTTCGTTTTAGTCTTAAAACTTTCATTGAAGTGGTTGCGTTATTTTGGTCAATTTTGATTTCCAACAAATCTAGTTACCAAAATTAGAAACAATTCATTGTAAGTAGATGTGTTAGTCAAGAATCAAAAACCTGTTTGATAATGAATAACTTTAATCTATACTCTTTACAAGAGATCCTTAGCAATGGTTCATTTGAGGTTTTAGAAGCAAATTCATATTTGTCTTTAGTTACGATGTTTTAATGGAGATTTTGAAAAATCGAAATGATATCGTATATGAATTGTGGTAAAGAAATAGAACAATATGATAACGGAATAATGAAAACAAAACATTTATCGTTATAATAACACTTGTAAATAACAAGTAAAGCATTTACATAGTGACCTCTACCCAACTATGATAAATGATTCCAAGATCCAAATTCATATTAACTTGGGGCACGGTGTGCCGAAATACCCTTTATTAATATAACTCGGTGGATTAACTCTTTAATAGATTCTACTTTTAGAACTCTTGGTCGATAAAATTACATTAATATTTATCTCTGGCCCGAAACACATCCGGAAATACGTCGTGAATACTTTCGTTGAGTTCAACCCAAATTTCGAATAAATGTGTCCGTGATCCAAACCCATATCAACTTAGGGCACGGTGTGCCGAAATACCCTTCATTAACATAAATTCGGTGGATAGACATTTATCACCCACTTCCCCTACGTAACAAGGTTTATACCCCGGTAGGGCCGAGTGCACTCCCTCGCGAAATAGGTTTTCATGGTTTCTACTATTTGGTAAGGCTATGTCTCAATTGATTGTTTTAGCGAGAGGTCATGTCAAATTATTATCTATCACGTTTTAAGTGAACTAAAGCGGTGAACTACGATAATTGTAATTGACACGGTCGATAAACTCGATTAGATATGGATGCATGTTTTAGTTATGGTGATTTAGCGATGCATGTGACATATAAATAAAATGCAAAGCATAAAATATAAATCCTAGTATGGCCTTCCTAAAATAGAAAAACTATTTAACTATTACAAATTCGGAAACCAACTCCATTGGTCCCTTGAACTTCGGTTGTGGCACGCATCTCGAGGTAACACCGTCTTTATGTATCGCCATCTTGAAGAAATCCGTCTTTGGGAACTCCGAAATGAATAAAATTACATAATAAATTACATAATTTCCTATTATACATTTGTAACTAAAATAAAATAAATCTATTAAATTACAAAACGGTGATACGAGATCACAATAAATTACAACCGAATCGATATTCCCATACATTTCGGGTAATACCAATTAAAAACTAAGGCCATACTAAGTAAAAATTACATAATTCAAAAATTACATAAATTAAAATTATGACAATCATAAAGGAAATGCAGCATTATAATATGTATGAACATGCCCAATTTTATGCTAAATGGCCTTTAATTAGCCAATATCGTATATTACTCGGTTTTTACGGATTTGCGTGATTTCAACATTTTATAATCACAAAATTACATAAATTCATATTTATGCATAAGTTAATTACCCTAACCTCTTAGGACTCAAAATTTAGTCTTCACTAATTTTTTGACCATAATTAATTCATATTTCTAAAATTTGTTCATTAATGGACTTAAAATTATAAAAATAAGCTATAAACCTCAAATAAATCACAAAAATTTCAAATAAATTCAAAATTTGAAATTTAAACTCATGAACATTCTGGAAAAATACCATGACACTCATAATGTTCAAAAACTTATGTTAAAAATTTCGAATTTTATCCGGAAAAACAATGTTGCGGTTTATCGGTTTTAACTAAAATAATCATAAAAACATGAGAAAAATTATATTCACCAACTTTTCAATTTTAGATCTGAAAAAGATAATAAAATGCAACATAGAACGTTTTTCCTTAGTCATAGAGTATGTTTTATCAATATTTCACTAATTGAGATTAACCATGCAAGTTTCGGAACTTGGGTACTAGATACTGGTTGTGGTTCTCATCTGTGTAATCATTTGCAGGGCTTAAAGAACATCATACCTCTCGAAAAAGGTGATGTGGACCTGCGAGTCGGGAATGGAGCACGAGTTGCTGCTGCCTCGAAGGGGACATATGTAATCCAACTCCCTAGTGGTTTTGAGTTATCTTTAAATAATCACGTTACTATGTACCCAGATTTATCTAAGAACATTATTTCTGTTTCCGTACTCGCTAAAGACGGTTTTGCATTTTCAATAAAGGATAATAGCCGTATTTTCTCTTTTAATGAAATGATTTATGGCAAAGCAGTTTCCATGAATGGAATATATATCTTAGACCAAACCACAAAGTATTACACATGAATAATAAGAAATTAAAGGTTGGTGACAAAGATCAAACCTATCTATGGCATTGTCGAATGGGACACATAAATGAGAAACGCGTGAAGAAACTCGTCGATAATGGGACTATTCCCGCGTTCGATTTTTCTACATATGGCACGTGTGAATCATTTCTCATTGGCAAGATGACTCGAATTTCCTTCAAAGGTGTTGGAATGCGCGCTAGTGACCTATTAGGACTCATACATACGGACGTATGTGGACCTATGTCTATTACCGCTAGAGATGGCTATAGATATTTTATCACTTTCACGGACGATTTAAGTAGATACGGATATGTCTACTTAATGAAGCATAAAAGTGAGTCCTTTGAGAAATTCAAGGAATACCAGAATAGGGTACAGAACTAACTGGGTAGAAAGGTTAAAGCACTCCGTTCAGATCGGGGTGGCGAATATCTTTCAAATGAGTTTGATCAACACCTGAAAGACTGTGGAATCGTTTTGCAGTTAACTCCACCTGGAACACCTCAATTGAATGGTGTGTCCGAACGGAGAAATCGAACCTTACTTGATATGGTTCGATCCATGATGAGTCACACGGTAGTGCCTGATTCATTGTGGGGTTATGCTCTTTTTGGCCCGCTCTTATACTTAACCGAAGTCCGTCTAAAGTCGTCGACAAGACTCCATATGAAATGTGGAAGGAACGGTCCCTAACTTGTCCTTTATTCGGGTTTGGGGCTGCGAGGCTTATGTCAAGTGGAGACACGAGGATAAGCTCGGCCCGCGATCGGTCAAGACATACTTTATAGGTTATCGAAAAGGAACATTTGGTCATTACTTCTATTCGCCTACCGAACATCGAGTTTTTGTTGCGGCTAGTGCGACGTTCTTAGAGAAAGAATTTCTCGAGAACAAGACGAGTAATAGAACCTTCGAGCTTCGGAGATTCCGGAACCAACAACCGAGGAACGGATGGAGGAAGTTGTTCCTCCAACCGATGATACGGTTAATATTCCTGAGGAACCTAGGAGGTCGGGTAGAGACTCTCATCCTCCGGACAGATACATTGGTATGGTCGAGGAGAATGACGTTTTACTTCTAGAAAGTAATGAACCCGCAACCTATAAAGGTGCTATGGCCTGTTCCGACTCAAAGCTATGGCTTGAAGCCATGCAATCCGAGATGGACTCCATGTATGAGAATAACGTATGGGATCTAGTTGATTTACCTAATAAGGTAAAACCTCTACAGTGCAAATGGCTTTACAAAATAAAGCGTTTTGTAGACGCGCAACCAGATACCTATAAGGCACGACTTGTGGCAAAAGGTTTCACTCAAGTGCACGGATTGCATTATGATGAGATTTTTGCACCTGTAGTCATGCTACGTTCCATTCGGATAATCTTAGCGATTGCCGCATTTCATGATTATGAGATTTGGCAAATGGATGTGAAAACCGCCTTCTTAAACTGTTATTTGGAGGAAGAGTTGTACATGGTGCAACCCGAAGGTTTCATAGATCCTGAGCATCCTAAGAAAGTATGCAAGCTTAAGCGTTCCATTTATGGACTTAAGCAAGCTTCTCGGAGTTGGAATCATCGTTTCGACCAAGTGATAAAAGAGTATGGTTTCACTCGATCGGTCGAAGAACCATGCTTATATATCAAGTCGAGTGGGAGCAAGATTGTATTCTTGATATTGTATGTCGATGACATACTCCTGATTGGGAATGACATTCCTCTCCTATCTTCGGTTAAAGAATGGTTGAAGAACCATTTCCAGATGAAAGATCTGGGTGAGGCACAGCGCATTTTGGGAATCCGTATCTACCGAGATAGATCACGACGGACGTTATCACTTAGTCAGGAGTCTTATTTGGATAAGGTTCTTGAGAGGTTCAGCATGACCAACTCCAAGAAGGGGAACCTTCCTATGACGACTGGGATGCAGTTGAGCAAGTCTCAGTCACCCACGACGTGTGAAGGGATTGAGCGCATGAGTCGTGTTCCTTATGCATCTGCAATAGGATCGATCATGTATGCCATAATATGCACACGTCCAGACGTGGCATATGCATTGAGTATGACGAGTCGGTACCAAAAGACTCCAGGTGAAACACACTGGATAGCTGTCAAAAACATCCTCAAGTACCTACGGAGGACTAAGGATTGGGTATTGACTTATGGAGGCGATACTAAGCTATGCGCAACCGGTTACGCAAATGCTAGCTTCCAAACGGATCGAGATGATTCAAAATCTCAGTCCGGGTTCGTCTTCACTCTTAATGGTGATGCGGTCAGCTGGAAGAGTTCCAAACAGAGTGTTGTAGCAGATTCTACTACTGAATACGAGTACTATGCCGCTTCGGAGGCAGCAAAGGAAGTGATATGGATGCGTCAATTCTTACAAGGGCTTTCGGTAGTTCCTAGTTCGAATGACCAGATCACCATATATTGTGACAATAGAGGTGCCATCTTCCAGGCTAAGGAGCCAAAGTCTAGCAACAAATCTAGACATGTACATCGGAAAGCTCACCTGATCCGTGATTACGTGGAGCAAGAAGAGATAGTGATTGACAAGATTGCGACGGATAACATCGCGGATCCTCTCACCAAACCGTTGAGTTATGATAAGCATGTAGGGCATGTTAATTCCATGGGAATTAAACATGTTCCTGAGTTGTAGTACTTGATTATGGATTTGATACATTATCTTTTCATATACTATTTATAACTTCATTGTTTTATATATAATATTTTGTTTTTCATGTGGATTGTACTGACAACATTGAACGCCACAAAGTGAACTGAATTACATTATATTTGTTTTGGTCCGTAATCGTCAATGTGAGCTGATAACTCCGGCTATTATATTGTGCAGTCGATTGATGGTGGGTTCAACGAGCCATAAGTCAAACGGTTGACTGATTGATCACAGATGCGAGATTATGACGATACCTCATAGGACAACTTTTTGTGACAACGTAATGGAGTCCTAAATGTTTAATAACATTCGGTGCCAGGTCGTGGATAGGACATCCATTGTGTTCCTAGAGTCGATTCTTTTGACTATCGACTGTCTCTTGAGATTAAGGCAGTTTTTGGGTAACTTTGGTTTCTTTCTCACGGTCCGCCGAATCGGAGGCTAAGTAGATTTTTTCGGGTCATTTCATATCGTGCTTACATCTGCAGGATTCGAGTTGAGGAAAATATCCAACCCTTATCAGGTATAGTTATTTCTCAGGGCCACTCGAGGAGTTGTAACTGAAATGCATGGCCATGCTCGAATGTTGATTCGTTTATCAGTTAAGTTACTCTCTAGTCGGGGAAACCACTCTTGATATTGATCGCTTGTAAAATACGACCTTTGTGAATACGAATTTGCAAATTATTTTACATTGAGTGGGAGAAATTTTAGGATATGAGAATCGGTTATCGCATATACACTTGTGAGGACAAGTGGGAGTTTGTTGGAGCTTGTGTCCTCCACAAATTAGTGTGATAACATTTGTAAATCTCTTACAGGTTCACAAGGGTATACTTCGTATATTTAATCAGTTGATTAACGTTTACCTAATAAAGGTTGGCTTGCTAGAAAGTTTGACGTTATTATCATACAGATGACGGTGATCAACTGGTCCCTAAAGGTCACACCTATAGGATGTGTTTGAGAAATGTGGTTATAGAAATATAATCACATTGATGCCCAAAATGACTAAAAAGTTAGTCAACGTGTTAATGAGATAATTATTTAATGAAAATTAAATAATAATAGTTGAGACGAATTAACTGTCAATTCGTAAATTAAATATAATAAGTTATATCTAATTAAATGTATGTAATGTTAGCTTGGACGAATTAATCTGTTAATTCGTAATTAAATATAATCAGTTATATTTAATATCAACAAGATGAATGTGTCATAGTGGTAATAGTGAGGGTACACATACCAAGAGGTCTTGGGTTCGATCCTCACTAGATGACAATTCAACACATTTTATATATTTTGGAAAGACCAAAAATAAGGAGATTATACTCCTTATTTCGTTCAGATGGGCCGAAATTAGGAAAGATTTATTCTTTCCTAATTGACTCCATATCTCGGTCGGTATTAGAAAGAAAGGTAGATGATTATTCTACCCTAATTCTTTTTCTTGACTAGCCTCCTCTCTCATCAGAAAAAACACAAAAACAACTAAATTTTACAGAAAATTTTAGATCGATTCTAGCACAATCAATAGGGCATATCTCATATCGTCTTGGGTGCAACTGATAGGCGAATATCAATTTTGATATTGTTCTTAGGCCATTTTACTAGGACCGAAGGTTAATTCTGAATCCTTTATACTTTGTTTATGTATTTTGTTTATGACTATTGATTATCACTGTTAAATTCGTTATAATCCTTCAATATTAAGGGAAGTATACAGATTATTTCCCACAGCGCCACCATAGGAGGTGCTCTATTTTGAGTACTAAGAAGAATGGAGGATCACCCATTCATATTTAGCTCAAGAACAACAAAGGAGGAGTCCTTTATTTGTTGTGCCCATATTTTCCCTAAATCAATGTAAGGAAAAATTCTATCTTTTATCTTTTATAAGCCATCCTATAATTTTTGCATGTAATGAGATCACTAAGATTAAATTAATAAGTAATTTAGTAACTAATTAGAGGTGTCTAATTAGGGGTCTAGTACCTTCGAGTGGTATCAGAGGTTTGGTGTTGCATGCATGTCGATTTTTGACATTTTTATCGAGTTATAAGATGACTTTATAAAACCGGAATTTTTTGTGTAAAAATGTTTTGGTACAAAAATTTTTGCTTGCATGTATACATTCTCACCTAAAAATGGTTTTGGTCAAATTTGGTTAATTATAAAATTTTATTGCTAATTAAGTGATTTTTCCGTCTTAAAACCGACTTAATATGCATAAAATTGGTTAATTGTTAACTAAAATGAGTTGCATGTTAATTCTGGCCATATATTTTTGTATATTCACACATGCATGTTTTACTTAGAGTAAGTGAAATTTAGAAAATTAGTTTGATTAATTTTGCATGATTATTGATTTTTAATAGTTAAAAGTCAATAAAAGGTGATTATATATATTAAAAATCATTAACATGAATTTTATTGTATGAGAAAATTATCTAAGGTTACTTTTATGAAGTATACATTTGATTTATATTTCGAAAATTAATTTGATTAATTTTTGCATGTTTAGGAGTTTTTCCGTGATAAATCAGATAAATGTAACCGTATTTTTCTCAAATTTTAATATGGATTTTGGGTAATTTTATTTTACTTTTGGGTTCTACTGTAAAATGTTCCAGAATATTATAAATTTTTTATTTTTTATTTTTTAATTTTCGTAATTTCATATTTAATTTAGAATTAAATCGTAAAAGTTGCGTAAACCGTGTTTTAAATTTTGTATTTGATACAAAATAAATTTTTTCGGAAATTTTTTGAACTTTTGAGTTCGTGGAGATTTTCCAGAATATTAATAATTTTTATTTCCAAATGTTTCATAATTTTATTATTTATGTGGATTTATTTCATAAATGTTATGAATAAATAAGTTTTAATTAGCAATAATTCATAAAAGGTTATGAAATCATCAAAAAAATTAGTGAAGATTAATATTTGAGGCCCAAAACAGTTTGAGAAGTTACTTTGTGCTTAAATTTAGTTTAAGTACTAATTTGTGATTTGTAATGGTTAAAAACCACTTAATTAACCAAAGTTTCGAGCTTTATATCAAACTGTTGGTTTATAGGGCGATTTGGGATTTTAGGGCGTGTTTAAATATGATTTATATTCTGTATATTTTAGATGAATGTCATTTAATTTAATTTATTCATATAATTTGTCTAGTATGGCCTAGTTAGTTAAATTGGTATTACCCGTAATGTAAGGGGATACTGATTGGGTTTGTAATTAATTGCGATCTCATATCGCCGTTTTGTAATATTAATAGATTTATTTTATTTTATTTTACAAATGTATAATAGGATTTGCTTTGTAATTCATTTTATATTTGTAACTTTTATTAATATTATACCGGTGGTGTCCTAAAGATGGTGCCTTTCGGAAAAGAGTTCCGATGAAGACCGGAGTTTCCAAAAGACCATATTACGTTCCAATGAAGTTTAAGGGACCAAAGGAGTTGGTTTCCGAAAGTGAAATAGGTAATTAGATTAACTAGATTAGGAGGCTGTGACACCCCCACATACCAAGGTGCCTTACCAGGACCACCCTAGCATGAGAGACCGTCACCATCTTGGTTTCCCCAGGCTAGTATATCAAAGTTACCATTCTAAAACAACATTTATTAAAGTATAACGAATTAACGATTACATGTTTCAAAAACCAACTCCAAACAAATGTTTGCTAGTGTTCAACAACTAAAACTAAAACGATAAATCTCATGGCAGCGGAAGCTAGACTCGAAGTGATGACTCCCATCTCGTCCCCAAAGCTAAAGACCATCATCACCTTGTTGGGAAATGTGTCCTCAACAATAGTGCGATCACATGATTTAAATATCATTATTAAATATCATATTAAGAATACGTGAGGGATGATTCTTTATATAGTCAACTGACCGTCATTAATCGGTAATGATTGGCTAACTAGAGTTTGACATTACTGTCGTGTGACGGTGGTGGTCAGTTGATCCCTTTAGGTCACACCTATAGGATGAGGCCCAAATAAATATTTAATTAATTGTATGCGATACGAATTAATTAATTCCTTAATTGTGGGAGTGCAATTTTGCGTCTTATTATAATGTGATTAAATAAGATTTAATTTAGTAATTAAGTGTTAAATTACTAAATTAGTTGAGGTATTAATATAAGTTTTGAGGTAGAGGTAATTAGTTATTTAAAGTTACAAGAAGTTGTAATTTTAACTAACTAGTAATTTTGGGACCCATTATATGTTGATATAATGGTAGTATACTACTCAAAAAGTGGAGTGTATATTATATTATTAATTGTAATATTTAAGTGTTAAATGATTACATTAATAATTAAATATGTAAGATAGTTAAACATATGACTTATAAGCATTTGTGGGACATATGACAAAAGGCAAAAATGGACCAAAATAAGACCAATATTTCGGCCATTATAAGAGCACAATAGATGCTCTTTTGTCTTTATGTTGATGTTGGTTATTGTGTGAGTGTGACATATCACACTAGCCTTTACATGCTACATCTTACACCTAGGCTTCCTACACTCTACCTACTCTAAACAATAGACTAAAAACAAAAGCACAAGATTCCCTACATGGGAAGAGGGCCACCGGTTTTTGGCCTTAATAAGAGAGCATCATTTGCTCATTTTTCTAGTGGGTGTACTTGTGTTGTTTTTCTCTCTAATTTTCCTCATATGCTATTGCAACAAACTCTCTACAATACTAATACTCTCCAATCTATTACTAAAGGTAGTAATACAATAACATTAGTATTATTAAGGATATATTTCTACTATATATCTAGTTAATATTAGTAGGAATTTTTGGGATTAATCTTGGGTGCAATGTATTGGAGTGGCTTCTATACTTGGAGTCTTAGGAGGATCATCCATCACATTTAGCTCAAGAACAAGTGAAGGAAGGTGACCTTACTTGTGCCCACATATTTCGAACCATCAATAATGTAAGGAACATTGTTCTTCTTATAAATCTTTCATTTTGTTATGCATGCACTAGATCTAAAGAACAAATAATTAACAAGTTAATTAGTTCACTATTAGAGGAGTCTAATAATAGGTATATGAACCTAACAAGTGGTATCAGAGCATAAGGATGTTGCATGCATAATCGGTTATTGTTTTTCCGGGTTAAAAGGTTAACATATAAAACTTAAAAATTTGTGATTTATTAGTATAAGCCACGAAATCACCATGCATGTTATATATTATGGTCCTAAAATGGTTTTAGGTCATTTTTATGATTTATGGAAATTTATTGCTCATTTTAAGGATTTTTGGTCATTTTATTACATTTTTATGACTAAAATGGGAATTAAAATGCTAAAAATAGTTAAACTTCGTTTCTGACCTTGGAAATTTTTTATAACCTCACATGCATATTTTACAAGTTGTGTGTAAAAGGACGTGTTAATTTGATTAATATTGCATGATTTATGATTTTTATGAGATAAAAATGGATTAAAAGAGGTAAAATGGTTAAAAATAGTTAAATTTCGAATTAAGCCATGATTTTTACATATGATGTCACATGCATAATTTACAGAGAGTATGTAAATTTCCAGATTAAAATATCTTCTTTAGCATGATTTATGGATTTTTGAGTAAAAATGACATAAATAGTGACTATTTTAGCAAATATTAGCTAAAACGTATTGCATGGCTTGAGAAAATTATTTTAAGTTGCATTAATATCCCACTAATCAGATCTAAAGTTGTAAAAATTATTGGTTTAATTTTCGGATACTTTATACATTTTATGAGATAAAATCGATAAAATGCAACTATATTTTCTCAAAAAAAAATCGATAATTTTAACCATGATTTTTGACATTATGAGTGTCATGAAATTATTCCAGAATGTTCAAAAATTTAAAATTCAAATTTTGAAACTTTTATGATTTAATTTGGATTTATTTCATAAATATTGTGTTTTTAAGGTAAAAAATGAGCATAAAGTTAAATCAAGTTGAATTATTGTCAAAAATTTAGTGATGACTGATTTTTGAGTCCTAAAATGTGTTAGGATAATTAACTTGAGCTTAGATGTGATTTAAGTGTTAATTAGTGATTTTAAAAGGTTATTATCACGCATTTCCATGAAACTGGGTTATATGTACGACATAAGTTAAATAGGGCGATTTGGCACATGATTTTGCGTGATAGGTACATATTATAATGCTGCTTATTTCAATTGTTGAATGTCTTTTATGTATATAATTTTGAATTATGTAATTTTATCTTAGTATGGCCTTAGTTTTAATTAATATTACCCGTAATGAAAGGGAATATTGATTCGGTTGCAATTTAATGTGATCTCGTATCACTTTTATATTTAATTCATTAGTTTTTCCATTTTACAAATGTATAATAGGAATAGCTTTGTATTTTTATTATTATTTGTAATTATGGAGCATCTTCAAAGACGGTGCCATTCGGAAAGGTGATCCGACAAAGACGGTGTCTTGAGAAGCGTGCCAATTGAAGATTCAAGGGACCAAAGGAGTTGGTTTCCGAATATGTAATAGATTATTTGATTTTCTATTTTTAGGAAGGCCATACTAGGAATTTTATTTATTGCTTTGCATTTCTTTTAATATGTTGCATGCATTGCCAAATCGCCATAACAACACATGCATATCATATCGAGTCATCGACCGTGTCAATTATAATTATCGTAGTTCACCACTTTAGTTCACTTAAAACGTGATAGATAATAAATTGACAAGACCTCTCACATATAATAATTGAGATAAAGCCTTACCAAATAGTAGAAACCCATGAAGTACCAACTTCATAAGGGAGTTAATCCGGCTTCACCGTAATACAAACCTTGTTACGTTGGCGAAGTGGGGTAGTAAAAAGTTATTACATCGAAATTTGGATTGAGCTCAACGGAAGTATTGTTGACCGTAGTCGCATGTGTTCCGGGCTAAAGATAAGAATTAGAGTAATTTTATCGACCGAGAATTCTAAAAGTAGAATCGATTAAAGAGTTAATCCACCGAGTTATATTAATAAGGGTTTAATCGGCTCACCATGTCCGAGTTGATATGAATTTGGATCTCGGAATCATTCATATAGTTGGGTGGAGGTCACTATATAAATGAAATGCTTGTAGTGAAAATTACGAGTATTTATAAAACGATAGATGATAATTAATTCCTTCATTTTATATTTTGTTGTTAATTATTCGCAATGAATTCATCTTATACTCCTACACCAATCACCTTAATTCATAGCTCCTATCATACGATGAAAAATGCTCCGATTATGTCAAATATACGATTAGAGAATTACGCGTTGGCTTTAGTAAGGATGGAAATCTGTGTCTTTTTACTACTTCTTCACCTCCCACTCACATACTCATGCCTACCTCTCAGGTAAGAGGATCATATGAGGGGAATCTCGCATATTCCAAGATATCATTGTTTGACGAAACAAGGAGAAATATCAAATTGAGTGGGAGTTCTAGCAAGAGTGTCCTTGCAAATGTAAGAAGTATTGGTATTAATAAAGGAAAAGCAAAGAAAGGTAAGAAACCCAAATCCGATTGTGAATTGGAAGTTGATAGTGAGGCTACCACAAAACCAAGATGGGTATCCAATCCTACCATGAATATCATTATTTTAATGTCATGGGCCAATGGAAGCATAAATTGCCCCAAGTATTTGGAAGATATCAAAGTTGGGCTTATTACTCCAAGTGGGACTTGGAAATGTGGAAAAGCTAAACAAGGGTGATGTGGATCGCCGACAATGAAATGGAGCTCGGGTAGCCGCCACTTCAAGAGAAACTTATGTACTTGTTTTTGCTAATAGCTTTGAGTTCTAATTTACATAATTGTTATTATGTATCCACTTAGTCTAAATCATTATTTCCATGTGAGACATGAAAGGATCTATATTTTGTTCTCAAAGACAATTGTTGTATTTTATTGAAAATAGACATGGATGTGAGCCATGTCACTTATCTTTATGATACACAAGTTTTAGACAGTTCCAACTCATGTAAAGATATCTACATAATACGCACCAAAAGACTCATAACTGGTAATCCAAATGATTTGTACATTTGATTTTTCAATTTGGTTACGTAAATGAGAAACGCATTAAATGCTAGTGTCAACTAGAATTATTGGACCATTTGATTTTCAATCATATGGAATATGCGAAACTTGTCTCCTTTGCAATATAATTTGTACTTCCTTTAATGGTAAAGGGACACAAGCAAGTGATTTGTTGAGACTAATACATGTCGATGTATGTGTTCTAATGAGCATCACCGCAAGGGGAATTTATGACTACTTCGTCACTTTTACCAATGATTCAAGTAGATAAGGGTATATTTACTTAATCTAATAAAAGGTGAAGCATTTGAGAGATTTGAGAAATTTCTAAAATGACGTAGAGAACCAATTGAATAAAGTTCTAAGCATTACGACCCAATCGTAGTGGCAAAGATCTAAGTAATAAATTTGATTTATTAAAGATGGATTATGACCTAGCGTCACTACCCATAAGATCAAACTAATATGAGTTGGTTTGAGTTGTTGAACTTAATTTTGGGAATTTGCAATCCAAAACGGACAAGTAATTCTAAACGGATGGTCAATCATGAGATACCTAGAATAGAGAGTCTATTAAACAGATGACATGGATAAGACTCGTATATTATCTAGCTGCCATGTTAGGATGACCTTTTTAAAGCTAATACATAGTTTAGATAAACTTCTAATACTCCGTTAAATGTATATATTTGTGACTCACAAAGCTATCTCTCATGAATATTGATGTATTTCTGAGAGATAGAGTGGGAGTAGATTGAATCGTCACAAACATCTCTTATAGTTGATATGTTACTTTGTGAAAGTAATTGAATTATAGAGTGAGAGTTGGTATTGAACTATTATCTATGAAGATAGTATGAGAGCATAGTTCAGTGGGAGTCTATCGCACATGTCTTATTGTTCAAAAATATTACTTTGTGAAAGTGATAGTATCATGACCTTATTACATACGAGCCGTTGCATTACAATCCAAAAATTGTTGCTCATGAGTAGATTTACTTTAAAGTGAGGGTCTCTTTAAAGGTAAATAGAGCTTTAGAGTACACAAATGCATAAGATTTACATGAAGATGTTGATCAAGATAAATTATGTTAAGAATTGCCGCATTTCAATGATAAATGGCAAATAGAATTCGCTTTTCTAAAATGGGAATTTAGAGAAGGAAGTGTTTAAAACACAAAACCTTAGATGAATATCTAAGAATCCTAACATATTATGCGTAGCTATCTTAAGTGATCACAAGATGGTCTTAAGCTAGCATTAGAGGATTATACTTTTCGTTCATGTGATTATAGTGAATTGTTTCATTCACATGATTGAAGAATCATGATATACATGAAGTTAAGTGGGAGCTAGAATTGTTTCTCCATTTCTTATATGTTGATAACATATTACTTATTGAGAATAATATACCAATGCTCTCTTCTGGTAAGAGTAATTGGGAGACATGGAAAGGGATGCAAAGTATTCTAGATTTTGAATCTATGTGAGAGAATATTGGCATAGAGTTGAGAGTCTTATGAGGATAAGATATTTCGCATCTGCTGTACAACAATAAAGTTGAATGGCTTATTCATGATGATGAAAGTGGAATTACTATGATGGAATCATAGTCGTTCACTGAACCCATTAAGTTGTTGATTACATGAAATCGATTGCTAATGTTTCCGCCATTATAACGATTATGTATGCCAACAGACGCACGTGCTGTGATCTACCATATGCTAGGTACATTATGAATCAATAATAAGTTAATTCATTAGATGGGCTTGTGAAAGCCTTAAAGTACAATTGATGACTTGTACACATGTTTGGATGATAAACTAAGTTTGTGTTGAAGGGTTGCACAAACTTTAGTTTCCAAGCTTAAAAGGATTTGATGAAATCCTAAGCTAATGTTATTGACTAAGGAGTAAGAAACTAAGAAAAGTGTTTTAGTTTCACGCATTGCAAATTCTACAAAATAATTCTAAGTAAATAGTGATTAAATGGTCAACATAGGGATTAAGGGTGAATCCCTCTACAAATGACTTTATCACAAGTTATGCAATAACAGTGAGAGCTTCTTTCAAGTTAAAGACCTCAGGTCTAGTATGAAGTCTAGACATATACTTAGTGAAATTCATGTTATTAGAGATAACATTGAATGGAAGGAAATAGCAATTAATAAAGTTGGAATATATGGATATCGGGTATATCCACTTGCCAAGCTTGTATTGCATTTTAACTAGTGTTATAATACACTAAAGATTATAAAATATGAAGTAGTAATAGTGTATTGACTGTTCATATGTGATAATCACATTTATCGTTTGTGTTTTATTAAACTCACCCGCTACCTTGTCGTATCCGAATGGGTTGTAGAGACAAATTGAACCCCATTAAAGTGGCCTGGATTAACATGGTATTCGCCCCTAGTTACTTATATGAGGTGACGTCTCGAAGTGACTAGAGTATGATGCGATTGATGGCAAATTCAAGTGCCATAAAGTTATACGGGATGACTAGTCGATCACATAGGCAGACTGTATGGGACAATCTGTCGGGCAGTGACCGCTTACAGAATTCTAGTAATTCATAAAGCCTGGTCGTGGCAAGAGCTACTATAGTATTCTTATGAGTCAATTCTTTTGACTAGAGACTATTCGCCCAAGTTGGCACAACTTCTAATTAGCTTTGATTTATACTCTACGATTTCGTAAATGAGGTCAAACTGGGTATATTTTGGGTTATGATGGACTGTGGCTGAACGAAGGGAATAGGGCGATATAAATTGTCCACCCCTTGTCAGGGTTGTTTGAAATCTCAAGGCCACTCGAGGAGTAGTTAACTGGAAATGCGTGGCCACGCTCGGAAGGTATCTGTGATAGATAATTCCGGTCAGACGATTAATCTCGGATCGAGAAAACCACTCAAGATATGATCAAATGTAAGTACGACCTGCAAGACACCTTGCATTGAGTGGGAGATTGTAATAGGATAAGAGAATTGGTGACGCACACTTGTCGAGGACAAGTGGGAGATTGTTGGGAAATGTGTCCTCAACAATAGTGCGATCACATGATTTAAATATCATTATTAAATCTCATATTAAGAATACGTGAGGGATGATTCTTTATACACGATCGATCGATCGTCATTAATCGGTAATGATTGGCTAACTAGAGTTTGACATTACCGTCAGTGTGACGGTGGTGGTCAGTTGATCCCTTTAGGTCACACCTATAGGATGAGGCCCAAATAAATATTTAATTAATTGTATGCGATACGAATTAATTAATTCCTTAATTGTGGGAGTGCAATTTTGCGTCTTATTATAATGTGATTTAATAAGATTTAATTTAGTAATTAAGTGTTAAATTACTAAATTAGTTGAGGTATTAATATAAGTTTTGAGGTAGAGTTAATTAGTTATTTAAAGTTACAAGAAGTTGTAATTTTAACTAACTAGTAATTTTGGGACCCATTATATGTTGATATAATGGTAGTATACTACTCAAAAAGTGGAGTGTATATTATATTATTAATTGTAATATTTAAGTGTTAAATGATTACATTAATAATTAAATATGTAAGATAGTTAAACATATGACTTATAAGCATTTGTGGGACATATGACAAAAGGCAAAAATGGACCAAAATAAGACCAATATTTCGGCCATTATAAGAGCACAATAGATGCTCTTTTGTCTTATGTTGATGTTGGTTATTGTGTGAGTGTGACATATCACACTAGCCTTTACATGCTACATCTTACACCTAGGCTTCCTACACTCTACCTACTCTAAACAATAGACTAAAAACAAAAGCACAAGATTCCCTACATGGGAAGAGGGCCACCGGTTTATGGCCTTAATAAGAGAGCATCATTTGCTCATTTTTCTAGTGGGTGTGCTTGTGTTGTTTTTCTCTCTAATTTTTCTCATTTGCTATTGCAACAAACTCTCTACAATACTAATACTCTCCAATCTATTACTAAAGGTAGTAATACAATAACATTAGTATTATTAAGGATATATTTCTACTATATATCTAGTTAATATTAGTAGGAATTTTTGGGATTAATCTTGGGTGCAATTTATTGGAGTGACTTCTATACTTGGAGTCTTAGGAGGATCATCCATCACATTTAGCTCAAGAACAAGTGAAGGAAGGTGACCATACTTGTGCCCACATATTTCGAACCATAAACAATGTAAGGAACATTGTTCTTCTTATAAATCTTTCATTTTGTTATGCATGCACTTGATCTAAAGAACAAATAATTAACAAGTTAATTAGTTCACTATTAGAGGAGTCTAATAATAGGTATATGAACTTAACACACCTGCCACAATCTGCTCACCATCCCAGAATGGATCACCACAGATTTACAAAACAACAATGGGGTCAGTTTACTGCATAATCAAAATAAGACAAAGTACGATAAGATAAACAGCTGATCACAATCCACCTCCAACTCCCAATCTCATCATGTAACCTACTACATACTAAAGTGTGTAGCCCTGCCAGGCCAGTGGGGGACCGCATCCGTATCCACCTAAGCCCCGCTCATCAACGAGCGATAACCCTGTTCATTAATGTGCACATTCCCTCTTGTGGCGGGTTCCACAAAGGGCGAAACTAGGGCGTGAAGCCACTCCCGTAAGTGACTTCACTCAGCTGAGGACGCACCTCGCGAATATCATCATCAACCATCACAACACCAACACCAAACTCTAATCCAACAATAGCAGTTAATCACAATATCAATCGTACAAACAATTACAACACAATCTTAAATCAATTAAACAGTAAACCGAGTAGGAAAACCCTACCTTAGCACAAACTTAAATGAGACAATGAAGCAGGCTAGAATGGCTCCTCTACGAAGTCTTCACCTAACAACAATCACATAATTCCAATTACAAGATGCCAAAATCCCCTTTCCCCCAAATCATAAACTAGGGCAAACCCTATGAGACAAATTGATGAAACTCATATACTTAGGGGCTTACCGACACAATCGACGCAAGGAAGGATGAACAAGACTCACGAACGATCCACAAACTTGATAGAGATTTGGAGATGATTAGAGTTACATTTTAAGTTTAGGTTTGTTAAAAATGATTAAGAAACTGTAAATCTCGTTTTATATAACTCTAATCCTCTCTAAATCAAACCGCGGAAATAAACATCGTCAGACCGGATACTCGGTCGAGTATAGAGTATACTCGGCCGAGTATCCTCTACTCGGTCGAGTATTCCCATACTCGGCCGAGTATTCCTGGACAGTAGTATGCCCAGAAACACATGACACACTTACTCGGCCGAGTAAGCCATATTCTGCCGAGTAACAGACTTAGAAAACCGAGGTATTACAGTCTTCCCTCCTTAAAAAGAACTTCGTCCCCAAATTTCACACTATACACACAAAACAAGACCAACAACTACAAGACAACTCCTCAACAACTACTACCAGGACCAAACAACTCCCACTACATAAAACAAAATACCCAACTCAAACTGACAAGATGACACAACCATAGCTAAGCTAACTCAAACTAACCCAAAAAAAAGCATGCGACCATCTCCTACCCCCCCCCCCTTTAAAATACAACGGTTACGTCCCCGTAACCAAATATCCCTGATAAAAAAGGCGAGGAAAACGCTCTCTCATCGACTCCTCTGGTTCCCATGTGGCTTCTTCCACATTGTGATTAGACCAAAGTACCTTTAGTAAGACGGTCTCACCATTCCTTGTCTTGCGCACTTTGCGGTCTAAGATCTCCTTAGGAACCTCCACATAAGTTAAAGACTCATCAAGCTCTATGTTCTCAACCCCAAGCATATGGGATGGATCACTCACATACTTCTGGAGCTGTGACATATGAAACACATTTTGGACTCGATCCAATGCTGGTGGTAAAGCTAGCCGGTAGGCCACTTCACCTACACGATCCAAAATCTCATACGGGCCGATAAACTTCAGGCTCAACTTACCTTTCTTGCCAAACCTCATCACCCCTCAAATAGGTGACACTTTCAAAAGGACTTTGTCACCCACTGTGAACTCGATGTCCCTACGGTGCAAATCTGCATAACTCTTTTGGTGATCTTGAGCTGCTTTCATCTTTTGACGAATTCGACGAACTTGCTCAATCTTATCTTGCAACATCTGTGGTCCTAAAACAACTGCCTCTGCACTGTCGTCCCAACAAACTGGACTCCTGCACTTCCTACTTCCTGCCATATAAAGCCTCAAACGGTGCCATTCCTATACTGGTGTGGTAGCTGTTGTTGTAAGAAAACTCAATCAAGTCTAGCCTATCTTCCCAACTCCCACCGAACTCCATGGCACAAGCCCTCAACATGTCCTCTAAAGTCTTGATAGTCCTCCCAGTATGACCATCTGTCACTGGATGAAAAGCTGTACTGATCTTTAAGGTCGTTCCCATCAAATCCTGCAACTTCTGCCAAAATCGTGATATAAACCTCGCATCTCGATCCGACACTATATCCTTTGGCACACCATGTAACCGAACCACATGCTTCCTGTAACCCAAAGCTAGCTGTATCTTGGTCTAAGTATCCTTCATCGGAATGAAGTGAGCTGACTTAGTTAAACGATCAACGATCACCCAAATCATATTGTTACCTTGTTGTGTCCTTGGTAACCCCACGATAAAGTCCATAGAGATCGACTCCCACTTCCACTCGGGTACCTCAAGTGACTGAATCTTACCTTGCAGTCTTCGTTGCTCATCCTTTACTGCAGTATAAAACCCAGGGACATGCAATAATGCAGTCCGGGTTGCAGGACACTTTGAAAATATCAAATGGCCTTGAAAAATTATGAATTTTTGTGACAAATAAGTTTTAATATGGATTTAAAACTGTACCAAATTTCAAGAATTTAGAGGGACTCTAAGTATTTTAATATTGACTGAAACAGTCTGAAATCCTGAGATTGCAGACAACAGACTCAATTAACTTAAGGGACTTGTTTATGTAATAAAATGATATAGTCAAGATCCTAAATTTCCACAGAATAATCACAGGAAATCTAAGATAATAACTTAGCAAATTTCAAACTCAAATCCACAGTGAACACAAGATTAAAGTTTAAACTTTGCTCAACACAATTAAACTGAACCACAGATGGACACAGGTTCAACTTAATGATGCCAAACTGACTTTGATCAATTAACCACAAAGATCACAGATTAAATATCAGGCCAGGGTTCCAAACTACAGTTTAAACATAAGTTTGAAAGAAATGAGAGAAGTCTCAAGGCTAATTTTCATTCAAAATAATCTGCGTTCTTCAGTTGAGACACATGTCCTTATATTGGTTTTGTCTTTGAGTTACAGCTCGAAACCTAACAATCCAAGGGCCAAGATTCAATCTAATATGAGTACAAACTGTCTTAAAAATATTACAAGCTGGAAAAAAAATTACTAGGTGAAAAATAAACAACAATGGGTAAAAACAGACTAAATAAAGCATGGAATGCTGTCCTTGTCAGTTGTCCCTTTATGCACAGGTTACTGTTGCATTGGCTCTAGCAAAGTCAAGGCTTTTTGTATCCTTCCCATGGTAGGTTTTTGAGGAGAAAAGGAGCAGTGGTCTTACCAAGACAGTCCTACAATTGCCTCACCAAAAATGGAAAGTTTGCTTTATGCTTTATCAACTCTTCTCAGCAACATGTGACTGATTCCTTGCTTGATTTTTTGCGCTGTTTTTCCTTTGCTTTTCCTTGGCTGGTCTTGGACGTTTGAGACTCTGTGATTGACTTAGTTGAGGCCTTCTCCAGCTGGCCATATAGGCAGCTGAAAGCCGGACCTGGTGAACCTCTTGACTGGTTGAGTTGGGAGTGGTTTAGGGGGTGTAGCTCGGACTTGTCTGTGGCCTGGTCAGGGTTGGAAGCCCCTTATCCAGTTCCTGCTGCAGCCTCCCCTTCTTGAAAGGGCTTGACCTCAAGCCTGGTCCCTCTTCATCATCAAACTCACCATAGTAGGGACTCAGGTCTCCCACATTGAATGTTCCATGTACCCCATACTCACCAGGAAGGTCTATCGTATAAGCATTTGGACCAATCTTCTCAATGACTTCAAAGGACCCTTTGCTCTAGGCATCAGCTTATTCTTTCTCTTTTCCGGGAACCTCTCTTTTCTTAGGTGGATCCATACAAGATCACCTGGCATGAATTATTTCTTCTGTTTAGGAGACTTGGCCTGTTTCTTATACCTGTCATTGGCTTTCTCAATTTGTCTTTTGACAGTCTCATGGAGCTTCAGCATCTATTCCACCTCTTCTTAGCATCATAGTTTACTTCCTCCTTAGGTACACATAAAAGATCTAAGGGCATCAGAGGATTGATCCCCATAAACCACTTTAAATGGACTGTGACCAGTTGCAGATGATGGAGCTCTGTTGAAAGCAAACTCAGCTTGTAACAGTTTTAAATCCCAATATTTTAAGGACTTTCTAACAATTCACCTCAGTATCCTCCCCAAGGTTTTGTTGGTGACCTCAGTTTGGCCATCTGTTTGTGGGTGGTGGCAGGTGCTGAACAACAACCTTGTATTTAGAAGCTTCCATAAATAACTCATGAACTTGACATCTCTGTCTAGGACTATGGTCTTAAGAACCCCATTTATCTTGACAATATTACTGAAATAAAGTTCAGCAACACTCACAGCATCCTCAGTTTTCCTACATGCTATGAAATGAGCCATCTTGCTGAACCTGTCAACTACAACGATCTCTGAGTCATTTCCTCTTTGAGTTCTGGGTAAGGCTATGATGAAGTCCATGCTCACATCTTCCTATGGTTTGTTTGGCACTGACAATGGATTGTAGGGGCCTGCCTGAAAGAAACTCTTAGCTTGCTGGCAGATGGAACACCTTCTGAGCATTATCTATGAAAGATCATAGATCCTAATTAGACTCGCTAATTAAAAACAAATTATCTCATAATATGTTCATTTAGTGATCTATGTAATATGCATGCAAATATAAAAGAATAAAATTAAAGATTAAGGAAAAACAATTTCCTTACATTGATATTTATGGTAATATGGGCACAATCAAGATCTCCTATCTTGATTGTTCTTGAGCTTAAAACAAAAGGATGATCCTCCTAGAAAAACTTTCAAAAAGAATGTCTCCTTCAAGTTGCACCCAAGAACAAATCACCCAAATAATCTTACAAATATTAACTAGATATTTGTAAAACTTACCCTTGATAATATTTGTAATATTACTAACACTCTTAGTAATAATATTTTGATTACTAACTTCTTAGTAAATGAAGTAATGAAGTGTAGAAAAAATGAACAAAAAATGGAGTATAAAATGGAGGAAGTGGCGGGTAGAGGAGGTGGAGTGTAGGATTCATTTTCCTTATTTTATTGTCCAATACATTATGACACACAGAATAATCACATGACAATTATGGAAGAAAAATAAGCAAAGTATAATGATCATGATCATCTATTACACTCCATTTACACGGTCCAATGTCCCATTTACGGGTCCATTTTGGTTCTTATATTTGTCGCACAAATACGTGTAAATTTTATTTAAACATCGTTTCATGTTTAAATGTTTTCAATTAATTCATCCAAATTGAAAGATCATAGATCCTAATTAGACTCTCTAATTAATTATCAAATTATCTCATAATTTGAGTTTATGTGATCTATGTAACATGCATGCAATATAAAAGCATAAAAATGAAAGTTGAAGGAAAAACAATTTCCTCACATTGATTTTGTGGTAATAAGGGCACAAAATAGTTCACCTTACTAGTTTGTTCTTGAGCTATATGAATATGGAAGATCCTCCAAAAACCAACCTCCAAAGTAGAAGGTCTCCTTCCTTAATCCACCCAAGAACTTACCCAACAACCTTACTAATATTAACTTGATATAAGTAAGACTACCCTTGATAATATGTAAATATTACTAACATCTTAGTAATAAAATTTTGATACTAACTTCTTAGTAAAATGATGCTTATGATTTTTTAGAGAGAAAGACCAATTATTTTTCACATGCAAACACACCAAAAGAAGTAGTGTAAAAATGAACAACAATTGGAGTGTTTTATGGGTGAAAGTGGCGGGTGGAACTAGTGGAGTGAGGGAGTGCTCTTGTTTTTATTTTTGTCCAATCTTATATCACATGCAAGTGATCATAAGATGACTTATGGAAGAACCAACAAGTAAAGTGAAATGATTATGTCTATAATCATCCACTACACTCCATTTACACGGTCCAATGTCCCATTTACGGGTCCATTTTGGTTCTTATATTTGTCGCACAAATACGTGTAAATTTTATTCAAACATCGTATCATGTTTAAATGCTTCCAATCAATTTCGTCTAAATCACTCCGTAAATATATGTGTACCGCTACACATATAGTTTACGTACCAATACTAATCACATTAGTCAACTAGTACCAATTTAATAATTAACTGCTTAATCATTAATTCCCATCTTAAATAATTTATTATTCAATTATCGCATAATTAAATAATAATTTCTGTACCTCGAGTTCAGAACTCGATATCTCTCTAAATCAATTTAATCGACTAACTCTTAGTCAATTTAATCAAGGGACTAATTTAAATTGTATCTCATACAATTAATTAGCTTTCGTGTTGGGGCTCGTTCTATTAGGTGTGACCGAAAGGGATCAGCTGAACAACGCCATCTCACGACAGTAACGTCAAACCCTAGTTGGCCAACCGTTACCGATATACGTTGATTAGCTGACTAGGATCAAATAAATAAATATCTGATGATATTCCTTTAATGAGATTTATTATGTAAACGCACTATTGTGGAGGACACTAACTCCAACAATCTCCCACTTGTCCTACACAAGGTGTGTGCTACCAATTCTCTTGTCCGTTTTAATCTCCCACTCAATGAAAGGTGTCTTTCAGGTCGCACTTGCACACGAACATATCGCGAGTGGTTTTCTCGATCGGGAGTGTGACTACCTGACCGGAAAAATCTCTCACAGATTACTTCCGAGCGTGGCCACGCATTTGTAGTCATTAACTCCTCGAGTGGCCTTGAGATATAGTTACCCAACGTGGGTGGACAATTCTGTATGCCCGGCCTATCTATCCTATTGCCCAATCTGAGATCACCATGACCTAGTAAATGCCCTTTTGGCCTCCTTTCACGGCACGACCTAGGACAAAAACCAAAGTCACTCGGAAACTGCACTTGCTCAGATAATAGTATCCAGTCAAAAGAATCGACTCATTAGAACATCTTAGAGATCCCCGCCACGACCAGGCGTCTATAATAGAACTTAGGGACTCTCTAAATGGTCACTGTCCGGCAAAGTGTCACACACTCTGCCTATGTAATTGACCAGTTATCACGTATGACCTTATGGTGTTGAACAACCATTAATCAACTTAAAATCTAGTCACTCCGAGACGTCACCTCATTAAGTGACTTGGGACAAAATACAATGTTCATCTTATTCACTTGAATAGTGTTCAACATTGTCTCCACAACTTATTCAGATAAACAAGGTATTCTATGTTTTCAGTCAAACTGAATAATTGAGTTCTTAAAGAAACTCTAACAATGAATGCGATCATCACTTATGTAAATATCAATACTCTATCCAATATTTACATAACGATCTTTAGCAATTAAGGTATACTCCTCAATTCACATTGAGATGACATAACCATCATGTCTACCATATGCCTACGGCTTTGGTTAGAGGATAAACAACAGTTGCATCACTCTAATTTCCATTGCTATTTTCCTTTGTTCTATGCAATCTTTTCATCACATAGAGCATATATAAGTACACGTCTAAACAAGTTTTTAGACTCTGGTTCTAAAGCCAGTCAAACACTCCCACTGTTTTCACAGTCTCTTGGGATACGATATTCGGCTAACAGAACTACTCTAGTCCCATTAAATTCCGGTTATCAACTATCTCTCTTACAACATCGGATGTTGTAATGTACTTAGGTTTCGTTCATGATTTGTACGTATAACACTTATACATACACATCCTTCATATGACATCTTTTATGTATAACTCCTCATACATATTTGCTTTATACATGTATAACTTCTTATACACATATGTATAACTTCTTATATATATTATTCTTTATGCACATAGCACTCTTACATGCTAACCATTCCTTAACGAGGCCCATAACATCTTATAAGTATAGGAATGTTTCCGTGTAATCCTTTTACACAAAATTCATAAATTCCTCCAAACTACAAGAGTAAATCCTCAGTGCTTCTCATGTACTCAAGGATGCTCTTGATAATCATCTAGTGACACTCACTAGGAAATGATTGGTAATGACTTCTCATATTCTCAATATGATAAGCCCCGACGAGAGAAGCTTTTAGCATATTTAATAGATCCTGCAGCGGAAGCACAAGAGATCATATTTATTGTTCAACACTTGAACGAGTCAAAAATCTTATCACGTAAGTCTCTTGACTATAATGCTAATATCCATGGAGATCTATCTCATTAGATCCGGATATTTATGATGCACCATGCTACTCTCAAATATTCACTCGAGAATATTTCTAGTCACTAATATGTCAAACACATATTTAGACTAAGAAACATCACCTTAGCTACATTTCTAGTCACTAATATGTCAAGCACATATTTAGACTAAGAAACTCACTTTAGCTCCCACTAAACTCCATGTATCATCATGGTACCTCGACACTCGAGTAATACCATTTTGATAGACTACATGATTGAACCCAAAGTTCCAACTCTTTGACGTATATAGATCACAAAAGGGATCTGTCAAGCATGCCAGGCTTCTTAGCATTGACAAGATCAATAAAACTTCTCCCAAGGAGAAAGTTTCATTATTCGTTTACCGAATCTCATCCTCATGAGAAGCTATATTGCTAAGAACATACGAATTGATAAAGGCATTTGGGTTGTCACAAAACTCTCTATAACAAGCCCAAAATTTTAAACATCTTATGTAACCTTTACGACAAGATCAAGGTAACCAACCAAAGTATTCACCTTAAATCAAGTCTTTGAAAACATCTCGTGTTTCCTTCCTTATCGCATCGTGTGCAAGGAGATCAATTCGAACTGCATGGTGACACGCCATCACATAGAGTTCATACTATAGAAAAGTCTTTGATGAGGGTTTAAGATTCGTCACTTTTGAAAAGTAACGCAATATTATCGTAAAATTATCTCCTTATAACCACTGAGCCACAATAAAGAACGTCTTCTTGCATTGTACTCACCACTGAGCCTCAATAAAGAACATCTTCTTGCATTGTACTCAGTTTGTGGGTCTTGGACTTTCGTAAGTTCAAAATTTCTCCCACTCTATCTTCCAGAAAATGAAAATCTTTCTGGAAAGATAGTATTATTAGCCACAAACTCTTTGTTCTCGTTTTGGAGGAGTAAAAACCAAGTGGTTCAATTTTGGATAACCCTCACAAATACACAAATTGGTTGTGAACTTAAACATTTATGATCCCAAATGTATAAAAAGACAAGTTAGGGACTCTCCCTATCCATATCTCATATGGAGTCATTAAGGCTATTATAGACGGGTTTTAAACTTTTAGTGAGAAAATAGCTTACAAAATTGCGAAAAACCTCAAACTATATCTCATAAAGTTCGGTTTATATACTTGACTACACCATACTCTATGGTGTCCCAAGGAGAAGGTATTATGTGAACTGGTTCACAACCTTCTTAGTGATTATCAAGATCATTACTTGATATTACCCATTTGATCTTCAAAGTCATTACTTTGAAACTTCCGATCAACATCTTGATCTTGACGTGCTTTTGGTTTACTACTTCATTTTGAAAATATTCCACGTTTCAAAAATTACTTTTATGTCTTATTAAATAGATATGAGGTTTTCATATCTACTTAACATTACGGTAAAAGTAACGAAGTATATTTATAACCAACTATTGGCCTTACACATCCGTATGTATATGGTCAATCACCTCACTATTGTGTTTCTTTTCTGCAAAAGAAAACATAATAAATGCACATACCATAAGATTCTCGATCAAATGGTTGTACGATGTGCTAATCGTTTATACGTGAAACGAATTTACTTGACGTTTGATCAATTTGGGTTCACCGAATCAGAGACATTAAAATCTACAAGATAGTATAATATTTAGTTTTCGTGAAGAATGTAAAATTCCTCTAACTTGAGTGGTCTAAACCAACCACCAAGTCATCATAGGAGTAGGTACAACATTTTGTTTTAAATTACATGAGTGGTGCCTTCTATGTATAAACATAGATAATTACATTCTTTTAAAACCAAATTTAGGTACATTTGTCCCTATCGAAATTATTGCTACTCTAGCACCATTTCGCTACAAAAATGTCCTATGCTAGACGTCTTACGTTTTGTCAATTCATGTAAACTTCATTACAAAGAAATGACCCATACTTGGTATCACATACCAAGATAGTGGAACTAGCCTATCCTTTGAGTAGATGTCTCCTTCAACTTTTGTTCTATCGCATACATCTAGGGTTGATTCTTCTTAACTCCCACTCACTTTCACATTCCACTTTGCTTCAATCAAGCAAAAATGAATCTCATGAAGACCGCTCTTCAAGTCATTCGTGATATTTTATGCACTTAGTAAGAGTGAATTACTATAAAGTGAGTGCAACATGTGGTAAAATCTCAACTTCTTGCGAAATTGGACTACCTAACCGTTCAATTGTCATTATATGCCTAAACTCTTTAGCGCATAAACAATTGATTTGGCCTTTCTCGAAGTGAGCCATTTGACGGTATCATATTGGAGTATTTTTGTGTTTTTGAAAACTCTTTTCTTAAAAAATTTTGAATTACTCTTGAGTAATTAAAACTAATACGTCATCTTCATGACGGAGGTGTCACTTCTGAAATCAAGACTCTCTTGATAAAATGTGACTTCCTTTTAAACTCGTAATATGAGTTTGCAACATAAAACCCTTTTTTAATATGTATGGACGTTAAGTTATATAATAATCGCAAAAATCGTTGTAAGCTTATGAAGGTGAATTGGTAAATCATGTTACCAATCATTAATTCCTTCAAAGAAACCGCTTCCTATAAAAGAACGAAACGAGTATAATAATAAATAGAGGATGAAAGGAGGATGAAGTGCGCGATGTCATAGTAAATTCATTATTGAAAAAGAACGAAAAATAGGAAAAATTAACATTCAATGTTTTAAAAATACTTGTGAAAAACATGTTCAACAAGTTTTAGTATTTATATAATGATCTCTCACTAAATTATATAAATGATTCCAAGACCCAAATATTAAACAAAAATGAGCATCGCTTGGGCGAAACATCCCATAATTGTGTAAATTCGGTAAGTCACGTTGACTAATTCTACCTCTAGAACTCTTGGTTGACGAATTTCCTTAAATCCATCTACTAGCCCCGGAACACAAAACCGTCGTATATCGATTTGAGTCCAACCAATTTTGGCTTGTGATAACCGCTTACCACCCTACTTACTCAAGGTAAAAAGAGAACACCCCGCTTGGGCGAGCGTGGCTATAATGAACAAGAGATTCATATGTGTTACTAATTGGTAAGGCTAATCTCAATTTTAGTTATGTGAGAGATCTTGTCAATTTAGTCATAAAATCCCTAAAAATGAAATAATTCGGTGAATGTAAATGACGTGAATTGACAATCGCGAAGATAAAATGCATGTGAATGGCGATTTTGGCATGCGCAAAAATAAAACAAGCAAACATGTAAGCATATGAATAAATCCTAGTATGGCCACCTAGTTAATAAAAACTAGTCTATTAAATTTCGGAAACCAACTCCTTGGTCCCTTCCCTCTTCATTCCAAAAGTGGCTCTTCCTTGTGGGATTTGGAACACCTTCCAAAAATAGACTCCGTCTCGATGTAATCCGTCTTTTGGAAACGCCGGTAAGAATGACTATTACAATTGAATTACATAGCTATTCCTATTATACATTAATTAATAAAATAAATAAAACTATTAATTAATGACAAACCGACGATACGAGATCATATTTAAATTACAAACAAATCGATATTCCCATTCATTTAGGGTAATAACGATTAAAATTAAATAGGCCATACTAGGTACAACATGATAAATACTTTAAATAAATGACAATCATTCATTAAACTTAAATAAATATGCTTAAAATGCTATAAAATGATGCCAAAATTGCCCTATCTATCATTCGTTGGTATCCATCTCGGTTTTTGTGGATTTAATCGATTTTTAACATGTAAAAATCAATAATCAACTCTTAAATCTCATTTAAGTCCAAACTAATTGTTCAAACTGTTTTGAACCTCAAAATTAGTCCTCACTAATTTTATGATAAATAATTAGTTTGATTTGGTGATATTTTGCTAATTTAATCGGTAAATCATAATATTTAAGTAAATATCCAAAATAATTGAAACCTTACCCAAAAAAATGAAACAAAAATTTTTAGTCTTCTGGAACACTCCCAAGAACACCAAAATGTCAGAAAAATTGCCCTAAAAATCCGGATAAAGTTTATGAAGAAAAAGATCCATATTTATCGGTTTTTAAACACTAAAACCAATAAACATCAAAACAAAGTGAAGACACACATGCAAAATCACTTTTAATATTTAAATAATATTTATTAATGTACATAAATTTATCATGGGCAGAATCAAATGTTCCGAAATTATGATTAATTAATTTCACTTTTATCGACTTTTATCTCATAAAATCAATAAACATGCAAAAAATTCGAACCAACCTTCAACTTTTTTGCATACAATCAGTAGAAAACATGCATGAAATACCATAAAAAGCCATGCACCGAATCAACTTTTAACTATTTTTAGTCAATTTTTAACTAAAATACGGCATTTTGACTCTGTTTTCTACCAAAAATCATTAAAAATATCAAAATAACTTCAAAAATCACCAAAAAATACCACAAACCTTTTGAGATCAGTAAGTATGCATGTCCCAAAAATTTCGTGCTAAAACCTCTTCTATCACCATTTTTGAGTTTTTATAAATTATCTCATAATTCATTAAAATGCTTAAAATCAACATGTAAATTACAAGCCTAAGCTCTGATACCACTTGAAAGATCAATAATCCTAATTAGACTCTCTAATTAATTATCAAATTATCTTATAATTTGAGTTTATGTGATCTATGTAACATGCATGCAATATAAAAGCATAAAAATGAAAGTTTAAGGAAAAACAATTTCCTTACATTGATTTTGTGGTAATAAGGGCACAAACTAGTTCACCGTACTAGTTTGTTCTTGAGATATATGAATATGGAAGATCCTCCAAAAACCAACGTCCAAAGTAGAAGGTCTCCTTCCTTAATCCATCCAAGAACTTACCCAACAACCTTTCTAATATTAACTAGATATAAGTAAGACTACCCTTGATAATATGTAAATATTACTAACATCTTAGTAATAAAATTTTGATACTAACTTCTTAGTAAAATAATGCTTATGATTTTTTAGAGAGAAAGACCAATTATTTTTCACATGCAAACACACCAAAAGAAGTAGTGTAAAAATGAACAACAATTGGAGTATTTTATGGGTGAACGTGGCGGATGGAACTAGTGGAGTGAGGGAGTGCTCATGTTTTTATTTTTGTCCAATCTTATATCACATGCAAGTGATCATAAGATGACTTATGGAAGAACCAACAAGTAAAGTGAAATGATTATGTCTATAATCATCCACTACACTCAATTTACACGGTCCAATGTCCCATTTACGGGTCCATTTTGGTTCTTATATTTGTCGCACAAATACGTGTAAATTTTATTCAAACATCGTATCATGTTTAAATGCTTCCAATTAATTTCGTCTAAATCACTCCGTAAATATATGTGTACCATTACACATATAGTTTACGTACCAATACTAATCACATTAGTCAACTAGTACCAATTTAATAATTAACTGCTTAATCATTAATTCCCGTCTCAAATAATTTATTATTCAATTATCGCATAATTAAATAATAATTTCCGTACCTCGAGTTCACAACTCGATATCTCTCTAAATCAATTTAATCGACTAACTCTTAGTCAATTTAATCAAGAGACTAATTTAAATTGTATCTCATACAATTAACTAGCTTTCGTGTTGGGGCTCGTTCCTTTAGATGTGACCGAAAGGGATCAGCTGAACACCGCCGTCTCACGACAGTAACGTCAAACCCTAGTTGGCCAACCGTTACCGATATACGTTGATCAGCAGACTAGGATCAAATAAATAAATATCTGATGATATTCCTTTAATGAGATTTATTATGTAAACACACTATTGTGGAGGACACTAACTCCAACACAAATCACTCCGTAAATATACGTGTACCGCTACACATATTATTTACGTACTATTATTAATCACATTAATTAATTATTAAAATTTTAGTGAATTAACAATTAATTAACTAAAACCCGTCTCCCAAAATTTATTATTCAATTATCGCATAATTAAATAATAACTGCCGTGCCTCCAGTTCGCAACTCGAAATCTCTCTAAAATAATCGACTAACCTCTTAGTCTATAAATCAAGGGACTAAATAAATTGTATCTCATACAATTAATTAGTTATCAATTGGGATTCGTTCCTATAGGCGTGACCGAAAGGGGTCAGTTGATCACCGCAGTCTCACGACAATAACCTCAAACTCTAGTCAGCCAACCGTTATCGATTTCCGTTAATCAACTGATGAGGATCAAATAATTAAATATCTGATGATATTCCTTTAATGAGATTTATTATGTAAACGCACTATTGTGGAGGACACTAACTCGAACAATCTCCCACTTGTCCGACACAAGGTGTGCGCTACCAATTCTCTTGTCGGTTATAATCTCCCACTCAATGTAAGGTGTCTTTCAGGTCGCACTTGCACATGAACATATCGCGAGTGGTTTTCTCGATCGGGAGTATGACTACCTGACCGGAAAAATCTCTCACAGATTACTTCCGAGCGTGGCCACGCATTTGTAGTCATTAACTCCTCGAGTGGCCTTGAGATATAGTTACCCAATGTGGGTGGACAATTCCTGTCTGCCCTATCTATCCTATTGCACAATACAGATCACCATGACCTAGTAAATGCCCTTTGGTCTCCTTTTACGGCACGACCTAGGACAAAGACCAAAGTCACTCGGAAACTGCACTTGCTCAGATAATAGTCTCCAGTCAAAATAATCGACTCATAGGAACATCTTAGAGATCCCTGCCACGGCCATGCGTCTATAATAGAACTTAGGGACTCTCTAAATGGTCACTGTCCGGCAAAGTGTCACACACTTTTCCTATGTAATCGACTAGTCATCATATGTGACCTCATGGTGCTGAACAACCATCAATCGACTTACAATCTAGTCACTCCGAGACGTCACCTCATTAAGTGACTAGGAAGAAAATACAATGTTCAACTTATTCACTTGATTATTGTTCAACATTGTCTCCACAACTTATTCAGATAAACAAGGTATTTAAAAATTTAGTCACACTAAATAAAAGATTCATAAAAGAATGAATGCGAAAACAATGAATGTGATTATCATATATATAATAAGAGATACACTATCCAATTATTACATATCCATAATCTAAAAAAAATTTGGTACTCGTCTCAATCCCATTGCGATGACATGACCATCATGCTTAGCCTTTGATAAAGGCTTGGTTAAAGGATCAACAATATTATCATCTGTCCCAACCTTACAAATGTCAATTTCCTTCCTTTCCACATAATCTCTAATTACATGGTATTTCCTTTCAATGTGTCTAGACTTGTTACTATACTTCGGCTCTTTGGCTTGAAAAATAGCTCCACTGTTATCACAATATAGAGTGATCGGATCTTTGGCGGAATGGACTACTCCTAGTCCCTCCATGAATTGCCTAATCCAAACAGCTTCCTTCGCAGCCTCTGACGCTGCAAGGTACTCAGCCTCTGTTATAGAATCCGCAGTAACACTTTGCTTGAAGCTCTTCCAGCAAATAGCTCCTCCATTTACCATAAATACATAGTCGGATTGGGATTTCATATCATCCCGATCGGGTTGGAAACTTGCATCCGCGTAACCTCTTACACGCAACTCAGTTTCTCCTCCAAACACTAAGAACGAATCCTTACTCCTTCTCAAGTACTTAAGGATGTTCTTTATGGCTATCCAGTGACTCTCACTAGGCTTGGCTTGATAACGACTTTTCATGCTCAAGGCATACGCAACGTCGGGACGAGTGCAAATCATAGCATACATGATAGACCCAACAGCGGAAGCGTAAGAGACGGTCTTCATGTGTTCAATTTCCTTAGGGGTAGAGGGAGACTGTGACTTGCTCAAAGTAATCCCTTGGCCCATAGGCAGAAATCCTCTCTTGCGTCTTTCATATTGAACCGGTCAAGAACTTTGTCAATATAAGCTTCTTGACTCAATGCTAGTATCCTTTTGGACCTATCCCTATAGATCCGGATACCTAAGATTCGTTGTGCCTCTCCTAAGTCCTTCATCTGGAAGTGTTTCCCTAGCCACTCCTTAACGGAAGTGAGCGATGGAACATCATTCCCGATGAGCAATATGTCATCCACATTTAGGACAAGGAATGCAACCTTACTCCTACTAAACTTCATGTATAAACACGGTTCTTACACACTTATAGTGAAACCGTATTGTTTAATAACATGATCAAAGGGATGATTCCAACTCCTAGATGCTTGCTTAAGACCATAGATGGTCTTCTTAAGCTTACACACCTTCTTAGGGTTAGATGTATCCACAAAACCTTCAGGTTGTATCATGTACACCTCTTCTTCTAGAATCTCATTCAAGAAGGCGGTTTTGACATCCATTTGCCAAATCTCATAATCGTGAAATGTGGCAACCACTAAGATTATCCTAATGGACCGAAGCATAGAGACTGGAGCGAAGGTTTCGTCATAGTGTAAACCATGAACTTGGGTGAACCCTTTTGCTAACAATCTAGCTTTGTAAACATCTACATGTTTATCTATGCCGAGCTTAATTTTATATATCCATTTACACTGAAGGGGTCGCACTCCCTCAGGTAAATCCAGCAAGTCCCATACTTGGTTCTCGTACATGGAATCCATTTTGGATCGCATGGCTTCTAGCCAAACCGAGGAGTCGGGACTAGACATGGCCGATTTATAGGTAGTGGGTTCATCACTTTCCAAAAGTAACAAAACACCACCCTTTTCGATGTTACCAAGGTAGCGGTCAGGTGGATTAGAAATCCTACTTGACTTTCTAGGAACAATTACCGTTTTAGAGGAAGAGGGAATGCTATCCTCCACGTTCTCCTCTACCTCATTCTCGATTTGTGGCTCTCGAACTTCGTAAAGTTCAAATTTTCTCCCACTCTGTCTCCTAGAAATAAACTCCTTTCTAGGAAGACAACATCACGAGCCACAAACACTTTGTTCTCGTGTTTATTGTAGAAGTAATAGCCACGTGTTTCCCTTGAATATCCTACAAAAAGGCATTTGTCAGACCTGGGTGCAAGCTTATTGTCAGACTTGATCTTGACGTACGCTTCGCAACCCCAAATACGCATGAATATAATGACAAATGAGGGACTTTCCCAGTCCATATCTCATATGGAGTCTTATCGGCCGCTTTAGTCGGGCTTCGATTTAGTGAAAATATTGCAGACAAGAGGGCAAAACCCCAAAATGAACTAGGAAGCTCAGTTAGACTCATCATAGACTGAACCATATCTAGTAAAGTTCAGTTTCTCCTTTCGGCCACAGCATTTAATTGTGGTGTGCCAGGAGGAGTCCATTGTGATACTATACCAAAATCTTTTAGGTGTTAATCAAATTCAGAATTTAGGTATTCACCACCACGATCGGATCGTAGTGTCTTAATCCTTTTATCCAATTGGTTCTCTACTTTATTTTGAAATTCTTTGAACTTGTCAAAGGCTTCACTCTTGTTCTTCATTAAGTAGACATACCCATATCTACTTAAGTCATTAGTAAAGGTAATGAAGTAGTGAAAACCTCCTCTAGCGGTGATGGTTAATGGTCCACACACATCCGTATGTATGAGAGCCAAAACCTCACTAGCTCGTGTCCCTTTTCCCGCAAAAGGTGCACGAGTCATCTTGCCTAAAAGGCAAGACTCGCATGTACCATAAGATTCGAAACCAAATGGTTTGAGCACTTTTGATGAAGCAAGTCTCTTAATGCGTCTTTCGTTTATGTGGCCTAAACGACAATGCCAAAGGTAGGATTCGCTTGGATTACCCGTTTTGAGCTTTTTAGTTTCTACATGATAAACGTCATTAACATCATTTAAAACATAAATGCCTCCAATTTAAATGACCTTGCCATAAACCACATCATTTAATGAAAAAGTATAACTATTGTCCTTAATCATAAAACAAAAGCCTTCCGCGTCTAACGCGGAAATGGAGATGATGTTCTTGGTTAAGGTTGGTACAAAATAACATTTATTTAAATACAACTCTAGACCACTAGCTAAAGTGAGCACATAGGTCCCCACGGAAACGGCCGCTACTCTAGCTCCATTGCCCATGCGGTGATCCACATCACCTTTTGCTAGTGCTCGCACATCCCTTAAACCCTGCAAATGATTACAAAGGTGAGAGCCACATCCGGTATCAAGTACCCAAGTGGAAGTGCAAGCATAATTACCGTCTATCACATAGAGAGAGGAAATCATACCAATAGGCATCACACGCCCTTCCTTGAGATCCTCTAAGTTTTTGCGACAACTCCTCCTATAATGCCCCTTCCCATTACAATGGAAACATTCGGCCTCAGAGAGTTTGACACTTTTTGCCTTGGGATTGCCATTCTCAACGGCCTTCCCCTTTCCCTTGTTATGTTTCTTTGACGATTTCTTGAATTGGTACTTTTCCTTCCCTTTTCCTTTCTTAACTCCAAGGGACATGTTCTTTAACTTCATGGTTAGAACATCCCTTTTTTCACTCCCTCTAGCTTCCATATTCCTCTCCGCTTGGGTGAGGAGTGCATGAATTTCATGATAACTCTTATCCATGCCATTCATGTTGTAGTTCAACCTAAAGTGGGCAAACTTGGTGGGAAGTGAGTGGAGGATACGATCCACCACAAAAGTCTTAGGAATCTTATACCCTAGACGCTCTAGGATGTCGACAAATTCGACCATTTTGAGTACATGGGGGCCAACCTTTTGGCCCCTCTCAAGCTTAGCTTCAAAGAAGCGTGCCGTCGCATCGTATTGACGGACTTTAGGTGTTTGTGAAAGCATAGTAATCATACGAGTGAATATCTCCTACGCATTTAAAGAAATGCATGAAAGCTTGAGCTTTGGGGACATCGACCATATCAACACATTCTTGATATCATTCGACATCCTCACATGGTCATCATAGGTGGTCCGCACAGCCGATGAAGCCCTTGGACCGGGCTCGATGGGAGGAGCATCGGTCAAGTAAGTGAGCACGTTGTCGGACAACGTGGCGCTTTTGATGTTGGATTCCCATTCAAGAATGTTACTACCATCATCTTTTAAGATACATTTGTCCATTACGGACCAAAGCCATTAATCTTTGCCTAGTGAAGTAGTCAATGGAGTTGATGAAGTTGCCATTGCGAATTAAAATGCTACAAGAAATAAGGAAATATTAACATCCATTGTTTTAAAAAATTACTTGTGAAAACATGTTTAACAAGTTTTAGCATTTATATAATGATCTCCCGCTAAATTATATAAATGATTCCAAGACCCAAATTTTAAACAAAAATGAGCATCGCTTGGGCGAAACAACCCATAATTGTGTAAATTCGGTAAGTCACGTTGACTAATTCTACCTCTAGAACTCTTGGTCGACGAATTTCCTTAAATCCATCTACTAGCCCCGGAACACAAGACCGTCTTATATCCCGTTGAGTCCAACCAATTTTGGCGTGTGATAACCATTTACCACCCTACTTACCCAAGGTAAAAAGAGAACACCCCGCTTGGGCGAGCGTGGCTCTAATGAACAAGAGATTCATAGGTGTTACTAATTGGTAAGGCTAATCTCAATTTTAGTTATGTGAGAGATCTTGTCAATTTTAGTCATAAATTCCCTATAAGTGAACTAAGTCGGTGAATGTAAATGACGTGAGTTGACAACCGCGAAAATAAAATGCATGTGAATGGCGATTTTGGCATGCGCGAAAATAAAACAAGCAGGCAAGTAAGCATATGAATAATCCTAGTATGGCCACCTACTTAATAAAAACTAGTCTATTACATTTCGGAAACCAACTCCTTGGTCCCTTGCCTCTTTATTCCAAAAGTGGTTTCTTCTTGTGGGATTTGGAACACCTTCCAAAATAGACTCCATCTCGATGTAATCCGTCTTTTGGAAACGTCGGTAAGAATAACTATTACAATTGAATTACATAGCTATTCCTATTATACATTAATTAATAAAATAAATAAAACTAATAATTAATTACAAACCGACGATACGAGATCGTATTTAATTACAAACAAATCGCTATTCCCACTCATTTCGGGTAATAACAATTAAAATAAACTAGGCCATACTAGGTACAATAAAATAAATACTTTAAATAAATGACAATCATTCATTCCACTTAAATAAATATGCTTAAAATGCTGTAAAATGATGCCAAAATCGCCCTATCTTAACAATCGTTGGTATCCAAATCTGTTTTGTGGATTTAATCTATTTTTAACTTGTAAAAATCAATAATTAACTCTTAAATCTCATTTAAGTCCAAACTAATTGTCCAAACTGTTTTGGATCTCAAAATTAGTCCTCACTAATTTTATGATGAATAATTAGTTTGATTTGGTGATATTTTGCTCATTTAATCGGTAAAATCATAATTTTTAAGTAATAAATCAAAAATAATTGAAACATTACCCAAAAAATTGAAACACAAATTTTAAGTATTCTAGAACACTCCCTAGAACACCAAAATGGCAGAAACATTGCCCAAAAAATCCGGAAATATTTATGAAGAAAAAGATCGATATTTATCGGTTTTTAACCACTAAAACCAATAAACATCAAAACATGGTGAAATCACATTTTAAATTTCACTTTTAATTTTTAAATAATATTTTTAAATGTACATAAATTTATCATGGGCAGGAACAAATTTTCGAGTATATGATTAATATATATAGCTTTTATCGACTTTTATCTCATAAAATCAATAAACATGCAAAACTTTAAACCAACCTTCAAAATTTTGCATACAATCTGTAGAAAACATTCATGAAACACCATAAAAATGTCATGACCCGAATCATCTTTTAACTATTTTTAGTCAATTTTTAACTAAAATACGGCATTTTGACTCGGTTTTCTACCAAAAATCATTAAAAAAAGCAACATAACTTCATAAATCACCAAAATTTACCACAAATCTTTTGAGATCAGTATGTATGCATGCCCCAAAAATTTCGTGCTAAAACCTCTTCTAACACAATGTTTGAGTTTTTATAAATTATCTCATAATTTATTAATATGCTTAAAATCAACATGCTAATTACAAGCCTAAGCTCTGAGACCACTTGAAAGATCATAGATCCTAATTAGACTCTCTAATTAAAAACAAATTATCTCATAATATGTTTCTTTAGTGTTCTATGTAACATGCATGCAAATATAAAAGCATAAAATTAAAGATTAAGGATAAATAATTTCTTTACATTGATATTTATGGTAATATGGGCACAATCAAGATCTCCTATCTTGATTGTTCTTGAGCTTAAAATAAAAGGATGATCCTCCTAGAAAAACATTCAAAAAGAAAGTCTCCTTCAAGTTGCACCTATGAACAAATCACCCAAATAATCTTACAAATATTAACTAGATATTTGTAAAACTTATCCTTGATAATATTTATAATATTACTAACATTCTTAGTAATAATATTTTGATTACTAACTTCTTAGTAAATGATGTATAATAATTTTATAGAGATAGACAATAGTTTTGTTCACATGCAAAAGTGAAGTAATGAAGTGTAGAAAAAATGAACAAAAGATGGAGTATAAAATGGAGGAAGTGGCGGGTAGAGGAGGTGGAGTGTAGGATTCATTTTCCTTATTTTATTGTCCAATACATTATGACACACATAATAATCACATGACAATTATGGAAGAAAAATAAGCAAAGTGTAATGATCATGATCATCCACTACACTCCATTTACACGGTCCAATGTCCCATTTACGGGTCCATTTTGGTTCTTATATTTGTCGCACAAATACATGTAAATTTTATTTAAACATCGTTTCATGTTTAAATGTTTCCAATTAATTCCTCCAAATCACTCCGTAAATATACGTGTACCGCTACACATATTATTTACGCACTAATATTAATCACATTAATTAATTAGTACAGTTTTAGTGAATTAACAATTAATTAACTAAAACCCGTCTCCCAAAATTTATTATTCAATTATCGCATATTTAAATAATAACTGTCGTGCCTCCAGTTCGCAACTCGAAATCTCTCTAAAATAATCGACTAACCTCTTAGTCTATAAATGAAGGGACTAAATAAATTATATCTCATACAATTAATTAGTTATCAATTGGGGTTCGTTCCTATAGGTGTGACCGAAAGGGGTCAGTTGATCACCGCCGTCTCACGACAATAACGTCAAACTCTAGTCAGCCAACCGTTATCGATTTACGTTATTCACCTGATGAGGATCAAATAATTAAATATCTGATGATATTCCTTTAAAGAGATTTATTATGTAAACGCACTATTGTATGTGGAGGACATTAACTCCAACAATCTGGACATCCCCCATCATTTTGGGCCAGTAGAACTGCTCCTGCAAGATTTCTAGAGTCTTTTGGACCCCAAAATGACCTCCTAATCCACTAGAGTGAACTTGTTTGATCAACATATCCCTATATGAGCCTCTTGGGACACATAGCTTGTTCCCATGGAACATGAAACCCTTTTGCAGCAAGAACTTGGTTCCCTGAATCTTAGTTCCTTCTGTTTGAGCTAACCAATCTTCATAAAAATCAGGATAATCTTTGTATAGCTCTTTCATGAACTCAAACCCAAGAACTTTCTGCTCCATAACTGACAGTAATGAATATCTCCTGGACAGTGCATCAGCAACAATGTTTTTCTCACCCTCTTTGTATTTGCTTGAAAATGTGAAGGATTGCAAGAACTCAACCCATTTGGCATGCCTGTGATTTAACTTGTGCTGGCCATTGATGTACTTCAAAGCTTCATGGTGTGAATGTAGCACAAAAGGTTTTGGTTTCAAGTAATAGCTCCAATGCATAAGAGCCCTGAAAATTGCATATAATTCCTTGTCATAAGTGGAGTAACTCAGCTTGGCTCCACTTAGTTTCTTACCGAAGTAGGCCACATGCTTCCTCTCTTGAATCAACACAACTCCTATGCCAACACCACTGGCATCACATTCTACTTCAAACAAATAATTGAAATCAGGTAACCTGAGAATAGGTGCCTCACACAACATTTTTTTTATCAAGTTGAATGCTTGTTGAGCATTCTCGGTCCATTTGTACTCTCCTTTTTTCATACACTCTGTGATAGGGGCAGCAATAACACTGAAGTTTTTGATGAACCTTCTGTGAAAGGAAGCAAGACCATGAAATCCTCTTACTTCAGCGATGCTCTTAGGAATTGGCCAAGATTTAATAGTATCAATCTTATCTTGATCCACAGAAACCCCCCTCCCAGAGATGATGTACCCTAGGAACTTAATCTCAGAAGCCAAGAAGGTATATTTCTCCAATTTTCCAAACAGTTTGCTGCTTCTCAGGATTTGGAATACTTTCTCAAGGTGGTTCAAGTGTTCTTCTGTGGTTTTGTTGTAAATTAGGATATCATCAAAGTACACTACAGCAAACCTTCCCAAGCAAGGCCTCAACACTTCTGTGATTAATCTCATAAAAGTGCTGGGGGCATTTGATAACCCAAATGGCATAACTAACCATTCATAGAGCCCTTGCTTAGTTTTAAAAGCAGTTTTCCACTCATCTCCTTCTCTGATTCTTACTTGGTGATAACCTTGCCTAAGATCAATTTTTGAAAAAATCCTGGCACCACTTAACTCATCCAGTATGTCATCCAACCTAGGTATAGGGAACCTATACTTAACTGTGATGTTGTTGATGGCTCTGCTGTCAATACACATCCTCTAAGTGCCATCCTTCTTAGGTACCAACAGTGCTGGGATAGCACAGGGACTCAAGGATTCTCTCACAAATCCCTTGTTCATCAGCTCATCAATTTGCTTCTGCAATTCTCTTGTAGCATCAGGATCACACCTGTATGCAGGTCTGTTAGAGAATACAGATCCTGGCACAAGGTCAATTTGGTGCTCAATACCTATCAGTGGAGGCAATCCACTAGGCAATTCAGCTGGGAAGACATCCTGGTATTGCTCCAGTAATGGCCTGACTTCTGCTGGCAGTTGATGCTCCACATTCTCATGCATTTCTTTGGACAACAAGATGAGAACAGGCTATTCTTGTTGCATTTCCTTGACCATTTCTGCTTCAGATAGAAATAGAACCCCATTGCGTCCATCAGTCACACTTGGACTCCCATAGTTCTTCTGATTAGGTGGTAGAGGAGTTAATGTGATTTTTTTGCTGCCCTGCTTAAAGGAGTAGGTATTGCTCCTCCCCTGGTGGATAGAATTCTTGTCTAATTCCCATGGTCTACCCAACAGTAAGTGGCATGCATACATAGGGACCACATCACACAAGACCTCATCCTTATAAACATTGCCAATTAAAAATGGAACCAGGCACTGTTTATCCACCTTGACCTCTTCTCCTTTGTTTAGCCATCTGAGCTTGTAAGGATTGGGGTGCTCCTAGGTACTGAGGTTAAGCTTGTTAACCATGGTGACAGATGCTACATTGGTGCAGCTCCCACCATCAATGATCAAGTTACATACCCTTCCCTGAATAGAACATCTACTCCTGAAAATGAGGCACCTCTGATCCTCCCCCAATGGTGCCTGTTAAGAGTGCATTACCCTCCATAAAACCAGACTATGGCCTGTATCAGGATGAGCCATGACCATTTCTTGGCTGGGTTCCTCCTCAAAGGTTTCCTCCTCATCCACTGGTTCCTCCTGAAGTAAAAGTAGATCTATATACTAACATATTCATATATGTTTTTGTTAATTTACTCATAAAATTAAATAGTGATCTTATGCATGCAAACAATGAACAAAATAAAGAAGAAATATTCATCCTTACATATGGTTTTCGGATCAAAGGGCACAAGAGAGTTCTTCTACTCTCTTGTTCTTGAGCTTTCCTTAATGGATGAACAAGGATTCAAGATGAAAATCCCTCCCAAGGATTAATACCCAAGATAAACTCTTAATAAAACTAATATTATTATTACTAGAATAATATTAATTTTGTATGAAAATTGACCCAAAAATTATTTGGTTTCTCTATCAAAACCGGTTGGGAGAGAGGAAGAATAGAGGAAATTTTTATCTTTCTAAAACTCTTGTTTTTAGATGGATGAATGAATGAATGTTCACTAGTGAGTATATTAGTGAATATTAGGCAAAAATAAGAAGAAAAACCACAATGGTTTTCTTCCCAAAACCAGGTGGGAGAGGAGGAACAAGGGAGCCAATGCATGCTCATGGTTGCCTTCACAAGAACAAGTAGGCATGCAAGTCTAGTATTAGGTAAACATGATTATGTTTACCACTAATACAATTAACCTAATATTTTCCTAATCCTCTCCAATATTTCGGTCAAGAGGATAAAATGGACTCCATTTTAGCTTTGTAAAAATGTCAATTTGTCATATGTCACATGTCACATGTCACAGAAATTTATTATGTATTTTTAACATATTAAAAATCAACGTATTAATAAAAATACGTCATATAAAAAAATCGACCTAGTAATTCATAATTACTTGTACCAAAATATTTTACCAATTATAAATCACAATAACTTGTATTTATAATAATTCATTCAATTTCAATTGTTTCCTTAAACAATAATTTCATCTGAGTAATGAAACAATTCGATTACTTAGACTGTATCTTAATTAATCAGATTACAATGAGATACGTAAATTTTACTTCCAAAATCGTCCGTCAATTTTCAAGTAATTTAATTAATTCGTAACTGTAACACCCCCATACTCCAAGTGCCTTACCAGGACCACTCAGGTATGAAGACATTACCATCTCGGTTACCCGAGGCAATGATAATCAAATAAACAATGAAGAAACAACGTTTAAATATAAATACTTAGCAAAGAGTTACAATTCTCGAAACCAAACCAAATGTGTAATACATGTCCTCAAACTGACTGTTCTAACTGAAATGTAAATAACTAATAAGCTACAGCGGAAGACTCCTATCATCATGTCGTGGCAATCCCAGCTATCCCAGTACTCATCTCAATACCTGCTCAATATCTGCTCACCATCCCCGAATGGATCACCGCAGGTTTACAAAACAACACCGGGTCGTACTAATCACACAATTCAATATATATTAACAATAAGATAAACAGACAGCTTAACTGTCACACACACACAATCACGCCAAATCCAATCATCTCAATCACTGACTGTCCACTGGACCAGCCCTGCCAGTGGGGGACCGCAGCCGTACCCACCAAATCCCCGCTCCACATAGTGAGCGATAACCCTGTCCATTAATATGCACATCCCTTCTATGGCGGGTTCCACAGAAGGCGAAACTAGGGCGTGAAGCCACTCCCGCAAGTGACCCCACTCAGCCGAGGCCACGCCTCGCGAACCATAGACAACGATCACGACCACAATCACAATACAATTACTATATCAAACAACCAAACATAACACATCAACCAATATCCCATTATGGGATTAATACTGAGTAGGAAATCCTACCTGGTAAGCACACAATCAGACGGTCTCTCTTCTTTGAATCAAAAGCTTCCTCTATGAACCCTCCTCCTATCAAACAACATATAAAGGCTACCAAATCACATACTACACATAAACCCCCAAATCTCTAAATTAGGGTTTAACCAAATCAAAGGAAAGACAATAAAAAGGGTACATAGATCTTACCCTCGACGCAAGGAACTCAACGGTATAACCAACGACGAGAACTGGCCTTCTAAACTCCGGAGATTGCTAATTATGCGATTAGGATGAAGAACTTGCTTGCTTTCTCTCTTAAACAGTAATTTAGGTTTTGCAAAAGTGATTTAGAATAATGACGATAAAGCTTATATACCTTAATCGCATAATTAACAAAACCCGAGAAAACTCCCCGTAAAAAAAGGACACTCGATCGAGTACCGAGGTACTCGATCGAGTACCCCTTACTCGATCGAGTACCCTAGCTACTCGATCGAGTACCCAACAGGTCAGAAACTTTTCTAAAACGCAACTCACCCTTACTCGACAGAGTAAGGCCTACTCGATAGAGTACCCCAAGACTTATAAATACGGAGTATTACAGTCCCTTTCTCTACTCCAGCTCTCCACTCCACTATCTTAGGATCCAACGCCTGTTTACCTCGAATGTCATCATAAAACTCAAGATGTACTGTCATATCACCCATGGCGTCTCCTTTCTGCATCATATGTATCCCAAACCTTGCTACCTCATCTCTCAGCCTCATCAAAGATAGAGCTGTACACAGAGAATGTACACTCTTCCTACTCAAAGCATCAGCAACAACATTGGCTTTCCCTTCATGGTAGATGATTTCCATGTCATAATCGCTAATCAACTCCATCCACCTCCTCTGTCTCATGTTCAACTCCTTTTGAGTGAAAATGTACTTGAGACTCTTGTGATCAGAAAATACCTTAAAGATTGCTCCATAAAGGTAATGTCTCCAAATCTTGAGAGCAAACACTACCGCACCCAACTCCAGATCATGAGTAGGGTAGTTCTCCTCATAAGGCTTCAATTGCCTAGAAGCATAGGCAATCACTTTACCGTTCTGTATCAACACACATCCCAACCCATTCTTTGAGGCATCTGTATAAACCTCAAAGTTCTCGGTCCCTTCAGGCAATGCTAAGACAAGAGCTGGGGTCAAACGCTCCTTTAATGTTTGGAACGCCGTCTCACAACTCTCATCCCAACGAAACCTGTTCTCTTTCCTCATCAACGCTGTCATAGGTCTAGCTATCTTGGAAAAATCTTTCACGAACCGTCTGTAGTATCCAGCTAAACCCAAGAAACTCCTAACCTCAGCAACATTCTTTGGTGCTTCCCACTTTGTCACTGCTTCTATCTTCGCCGGATCCACAGCTACCCCATTTTTAGAGATCACATGCCCCAGAAAAGCAACTTCCTCTAACCAGAACTCACACTTGGATAGCTTCGCATACAACTCATGGTCCCTCAAAGTTTGCAACACGATCCTTAGATGCTCCTCATGTTCCTCCTTAGTCTTAGAATAGACTAAGATATCGTCGATAAACACCACTACAAACTTATCCAAAAACTGTCTAAAGATCCTATTCATCAAATCCATAAACACTGCCGGTGCATTAGACAACCCAAACGGCATCACCACATACTCATAATGACCATACCTTGACGTGAAAGCCGTCTTTGGTATGTCCACCTCTCTTATCTTCACCTGATGGTACCCCGACCTCAAATCAATCTTAGAAAAGACTGATGCTCCACTCAACTGATCAAACAGGTCATCTATCATTGGCAAAGGATACTTGTTCTTCACGGTCACTCGGTTCAGCTCTCTGTAGTCTATGCATAACCTCAGACTCCCATCTTTCTTCTTTACAAAAAGAACTGGTGCTCCCCACGACGATACACTAGGTCTAATATATCCCTTCTCTATCGGATCATCCAACTGCTTTCTCAGCTCCTCCATCTCCTTAGGACCCATGCGGTACGGTGCCTTAGAGATTGGCCCCGTCCCTGGTTTCAGCTCTACTGTGAAATCTATCTCTTTCCGGCGGCAACCGGAATCTCCTCCGGAAAAACATCGGCAAACTCGCCACCACCGGTATCTCATCCATGCCGGACTCTCTATCCGGTCATCTCTCACATGGCACAAGATCAAAGGACATCCCTTCCTCAGATAAGACTTCAAGGTGACAGCTGCAATCAACTTAACTTTGGGTTTGACTAGAAACCCACGATAAGACACACTAACGCCCTTAGGACCTCTTAAAGACACTTTCTTTTGATGACAGTCTATCTTAGCTTTATACTTTCCTAACCAATCCATCCCGACTATCATCTAAAACCCGTCAAAAGGAAACTCTAGCAAGTCTACAGGTAGATCAACTTGCCCAACTATCATAGATACATCTCTAAACAACCTCCCACATGATACAGACTCACCCGAAGGTATAAAAACTTGCTCACTAACAGACTCATATACCCTCAAACCCAACCGCTTAACGTGACTCGAAGATACAAACGACTGAGAAGCCCCCGAATCAAACAAAACAAAGGTATGAACACCATTAACAAGAAAAGTACCGGTGATAACGTGAGCATCCTCCTCAGCTGCTTTCTTCTCCATCATGAATAACTTTCCACTAGTCTTCTGTCCACCTCCCTGAACAGTACTGGCTGAGGTGGTCGGCTTAGCACCCGACCCTTGATTGTTGTTGTTGTTCGTCGGTGGTTTCTGATAAGAATTACCGCCGTTGCGGTTGCCTCCACTCTGGTAACTCTGACTTCCCCGGTTTGGCCATGATCCAGCCCGGTCTGTTGCTCGCATAGCTCTGCGCAGGTCTCTGGAAAGATCCCGATGCATTTGTGCACTCATGCCTCTTGTGGCCCACACCACCACAGCTATAGCAGGTCACACCCCAACTACCACTAACACTTCCACGGCCACGCCCAAAGGAAGCCCCAGCACTGAATCCTGACCCAGAAGAAAACCCCTTAGACTGTTTGTGGTTGCCTTTCTTGTGATTATATTGGCCACCACCCTCGCTCTCAGACTTCCTCTTCTCACCACCTGACCTCTCCTGAGCCATCTCCACCAACCTCTCAGCTCTCCCAGCCCTCTCATAAGCTTCCTTAACATCAGTAAGGACTCCCACGGGTAACTTATCCATAATCTTAGGGGTCAACCCTCTCTCAAACCTCAGTGCCAAATTCTCTTCACTCAAACCCATATCCTCAGCATACCTAGACTTATCATTGAACTGCCTGTAGTACTCGGCCACAGACATCTCAGCGGTCATCTTAAAACTGTCAAACTCTTCTCTCAACTTACTCCTCACATGCTCCGGTACAAACTCCTTTCTCACAGCCCTACGAAACTCCTCCCAAGGTATAGCAGGTAAACCTTGGTTTGTATATATCTCCTTAGCACTCACTTTCACTGTATCCCACCACTTGCCAGCTGCCTCCCTCAGATAGAACGCAACATGTTCCACTCTCATCTCATCAGGACAGTGAACCAAATCTAATATGTTCTCCATCTCTCTAAGCCAACTATCGAGAAGGTTAGGCTCCCCAACTCCCTTATACTCTTTCGGATTAAACCTCGCTATATAGAGGCTGATTTTAGAATGATCAACCTCCTTCTCCTTATCCTTATCCTTATCCTTATCTTTCCCCACAGTCTTTAAAGCCTCAGTGAGAGCATCCTGATGCTCCAACATCTTAACGATGTCATCTATGTTCATAAGCTCAGCTCTCGCATACAAAGCGGTCTTCTTGGGCGGCATCTTGAAACTATATATAAGAAAGGGTAGACATAAACACACGTACTAAACCTCAAAACACGAAAACACGCTGCCCAGAACCTACTCGATCGAGTTCCCAAACACACTCGATCGAGTAACGGGCTACTCGATCGAGTGCCCAACATACTCGATCGAGTACCCAAACATCAGACCCCAAACAGACCTTCTGATCTCTAACATACTCGACCGAGTAGCTAGGCTACTCGATCGAGTGACCCCCTACTCGATCGAGTACCCCTAGTTACTCGATCGAGTACCCAAAAACACGATTCTGGACTCAAAATCGTCAAAAACCCACCCGATCGAGTCAGTCCCACTCGATCGAGTCACGCTAACTCATAAACGCTACCCGCATGCTATATCATATGCTAACATGCTAAAAACTTTATAAAACCACATATTATATCATAACTAAGCATATAATGCTACGCATCCTTTCGTACGATCTACGAGATCACTATATCATGTTATTAAATGCCACCTTATAAACATCCAACATGTTATCACTCCAACAACAAGTCTACATATTTCATTAACCTTTCTTTCACATTCTCAACCTTCTACTTCAAACATCCAACAATTAACACACTTCATCACATTCTTACACAAGCTAACCAAGCAACGCATACGACCTTAACATACACCCCCCATGTGACCGGTTCAAAATTGTAGGGCAAGTTCGCGACTTTAGGAAATCTCCCAAGCCTTTGCATTAACTCCTACAACTTTTACCCCAGGTTCATTTTAATTGACTCCCTATGTTCATTAGGTTCATTGGTTACAGGTTTCAGGATCGTCGCTCTGATACCATTTGTAACACCCACATACTCCAAGTGCCTTACCAGGACCACTCAGGTATGAAGACATTACCATCTCGGTTACCCGAGGCAATGATAATCAAATAAACAATGAAGAAACAACATTTAAATATAAATACTTAGCGAAGAGTTACAATTCTCAAAACCAAACCAAATGTGTAATACATGTCCTCAAACTGACTGTTCTAACTGAAATGTAAATAACTAATAAGCTACAGCGGAAGACTCCTATCATCATGTCGTGGCAATCCTAGCTATCCCAGTACTCATCTCAATACTTGCTCAATATCTGCTCACCATCCCCGAATGGATCACCGCAGGTTTACAAAACAACACCGGGGTCAGTACTAATCACACAATTCAATATATATTAACAATAAGATAAACAGAACTGACTTAAGCGTCACACACACACAATCACGCCAAATCCAATCATCTCAATCACCGATCGTCCCTTTGGACCTGACCCTGCCCGAGTGGGGGACCGCAGCCGTACCCACCAAATCCCCGCTCCACATAGTGAGCGATAACCCTGTCCATTAATGTGCACATCCCTTCTATGGCGGGTTCCACAGAAGGCGAAACTAGGGCGTGAAGCCACTCCCGCAAGTGACCCCACTCAGCCGAGGCCACGCCTCGCGAACCATAGACAACGATCACAACCACAATCACAATATAATTACTATATCAAACAACCAAACACAACACATCAACCAATATCCCATTATGGGATTAATACTGAGTAGGAAATCCTACTTGGTAAGCACACAATCAGACGGTCTCTACTGCTGAATCAAAAAGCTTCCTCTATGAACCCTCCTCCTATCATACAACATATAAAGGCTACCAAATCACATACTACACATAAACCCCCAAATCTCTAAATTAGGGTTTAACCAAATCAAAGGAAAGACAATAAAAAGGGTACATAGATCTTACCCTCGACGCAAGGAACTCAACGGTATAACCAACGACGAGAACTGGCCTTCCAAACTCCGGGGATTGCTAATTATGCGATTAGGATGAAGAACTTTCTTGCTTTCTCTCTTAAACAGTAATTTAGGTTTTGCAAAAGTGATTTAGAATAATGACGATAAAGCTTATATACCTTAATCGCATAATTAACAAAACCCGAGAAAACTCCCCGTAAAACCGGACACTCGATCGAGTACCCGAGGTACTCGATCGAGTACCCCCTTACTCGATCGAGTACCCTAGCTACTCGATCGAGTACCCAACAGGTCAGAAACTTTTCTAAAACGCAACTCACCCTTACTCGACAGAGTAAGGCCTACTCGATAGAGTACCCCAAGACTTATAAATACGGAGTATTACAGTAACGTTATACGATCAATTAAGAGTAATATCCCTTAGGTATGACCTAGGGGATCAACTGATCACCACCGTCGCACGACAGTAATGTCAAACTCTAGTCAACCAATCATTACCGATATGTGTGGACCAGTTGACAGTAAAAATACTTCCCAATTGTATTCTTTTAAAATGAGACTTAAATATGTGATCATCATGATCAACAGTTGTGATCGCATTATTGTCGGAGGACACATATTCCAACACCTCCTCATACTCAACTGAACCCTCTCTTTCCCATTCCTCTACTTCTGTTGCTGTTAGTGCTCTCTTGGAAGGACAGTCATTCCTGAAGTGGCCATAACCCTGGCATTGGAAGCACTTAATCTTTTCCTTGGCCAGAGGTGGGTTGGACTTAGGGAACATGGGTGTTTTTCCCTTGTCTCCTCCTGTTTGGGACACTGGTTTAGGTGTCTCAGCAATTTTAACACCAGTGTAGGGTCTATAGATAGGTTTAGGTTTAGGTGTGGCAGGCTTAGACTTTCCCATTTTCTCCACTCTGAGTGCTAAGTTGACAACATCATCATATGACCAAAAAGGTTGCATTCTAACCTTAGTAGCAATGTTCTTATCAAGCCCTTCTAAGAATCTAGCAATCCTTTGCTCATGCTTCTCATTTATCTCACACTGTAAGGTTAGTTGTTCAAACTCTCTTAAATAGGTCTCAAGGGGTCTCTTATCCTGCCTAAGCTTAGACAGCTTAATGAACAGGTCCTGGGTATAATCTTTGGTAACAAACTTATCCAATAATTTCTTTTTAAGCTTGGACCAAGATTTAATAGACTCTTTCCCCTCCCTTAATCTCTGATGTTTAAGGTTATCATACCGTAGTGATGCATATCCTTTTAATTTCAACACATCAACTTTACAAGCCTTAGCATCATTGTAATTTTTTAACTCAGATATTTTCTCAAAATCCCTAATCCATTCTAGTAAGTCATCAGAGTTAAGACTACCATAAAAATCAGGAATTTCTACCTTTAGATGCTTGTCTGTTTGCTCAAGAGCCTCCTCTTGTGTTCTGATACTTTCTTCAGATTTTGACTCATATCGATGAGGTGGCTGACCTCTCCCTACCCCCTTAAAGAAACTTCTGCCTCTACCTCTTCCTTTGGCAGGTGGCTGTTTCCTTCGGTCATGGTTTGGAAACCTCTCCATTACTACATGAACATCATTGAGCAGTGTGTCTACATTTCCTGCAAGAGTTTCCATTCTGGTCTCAATATCAGCAAGTCTCTCTTCACTCATGGTTGTTTTTGTGTTTTTGTTGTAGGTAGGGATAATGAACTCACAACGTCTCTCAACCCAAGACTAACACAAAGGTGGAATTGTGTTAAACCTGAGCTCTGATTACCAAAATGCGGTATAAAACCTAGGGACATGCAATAATGTTATTCGGGTTGCAGGACACTTTGAAAATATCAAATGACCTTGAAAAATTCTGAATTTTTGTGACAAATAAGTTTTAATATGGATCTAAAACTGTACCAAATTTCATGAATTTAGAGGGAATCTAAGTATTTTAATATTGACTGAAATAGTCTGAAATCCCCAGATTGCAGACAACAGACTCAATTGACTTAAGGGACTTGTTTGTGTAATAAAATGATATACTCAAGATCCTAAATTTCCACAGATTAATCACAGGAAATCTAAGATAATAACTTAGCAAATTTCAAACTCAAATCCACAGTGAACACAGGATTAAATTTTAAACTTTGCTAAACACAATTAAACTGAACCACAAATAGACACAGATTCAACTTAATGATGCCAAACTGACTTTGATCAAATAACCACATAGATCACAGGTTAGTTATCAGGCCATGGTTCCAAACTACAGTTTAAACACAAGTTTGAAAGAAATGAGAGAAGTCTGAAGGCTAATTTTCATTCAAAATAATTTGCTTTCGTCAGTTGAGACACAGGTCCTTATATAGGCCTTGTCTTTGAGTTACAGCTCGAAACCTAATAATCCAAGGGCCAAGATTCAATTTAAGATGAGTACAAACTGTCTTAAATATATTACAAACTGGAAATAAAATTACTAGGTGAAAAATAAACAAGAATGGGTAAAACAGACTGAATAAAGCATGGAATGCTGTCCTTGTCAGTTGTCCCTTTGTGCACAGGTTACTGTTGCATTGGCTGCTAGCAAAGTCAAGGCTTTTTGTATCCTTCCCACGGCAGGCTTTTGAGGAGAAAAGGAGCAGTGGTCTTTCCAAGACAGTCCTACAATTGCCTCACCAAAAATGAAAAGTTTGCTTTATGCTTTATCAACTCTTCCCAACAACATGTGACTGATTCCTTGCTTGATTTTCTGTGCTGTTTTTCCTTTGCTTTTCCTTGGGTGGTCTTGGATGTTTGAGACTTTTTGATGGACTTAGTTGAGGCCTCCTCCAGCTGGCCATATAGGCAGCTGAAAGCTGGACCTGGTAAACCTCTTCACTAGTTGAGTTGGGAGTTGTTCGGGGGGTGTTGCTTGGACTTGGTCTGTGGCCTGGTCAGGGTTGAGAGCCCCTAATCCAGCTCCTGCTGCATTTACTCTCAAGCATGCCAGGCACTTTGCCATGAACTCGGCCACATCCCTCTTCATATTAGGCCACCAAAACGTTTTCTTGAGGTCCTTATGCAGCTTGTCACCTCCTGGGTGAACTGAATAAGGATGTAACACCCCTGTCCACAAAGGTGCCTTACCAGAAACCAACCCAGTGTATGAAGGTGTTACCATCTCGGTTGCCCGAGGTAGTAGATCAAATAAACAATAAAAGAACATTTACTAAAATAGTTTAAGTCTATACAACGTAGAACAGCGTAGCAAGATACAACGTGTTAACTATAAAGACTACTAAGCATAAGTGTCAAAGATATCTACTCCGGTAGCCTGGTGACTTGATTCCCTTCCAAGTTCGCAAGCAACAAGACCAACTGTACTTGCTAAACCAACTGCTCACCATCCCCGAATGGATCACCAGAGTTTTGAAAACACAACACGGGGTTAGTTTACTGTATAACAAAATTAAGACAAATATAATAAAAAAAACAGTTGATCATCATCCACCTCCAACTCCCATCATAACATGTAACTGACTACACACTAAAGTGTGTAGCCCTGCTGGTGGGGGACCGCAGCCATACCCACCTAAGCTCTGCTCATCAACGAGCGATAACCCTATTCATTAATGTGCACATCCCCTCATGTGGAGGGTTCCATAGAGGGAGAAACTAGGGCGTGAAGCCACTCCCGCAAGTGACTCCACTCAGCCGAGGACGTACCTTGCGAACATCACCATCAACCATCACAACTCCAACACCCAACTCCAAATTAAAAATCAGCAGATAATCACAGTATCACATCGTACAACAATCACAATAAAATCTTATAACAATTAAACAGTAAACCGAGTAGGGAAACCCTACCTTATCGCTAACCCCTAAAAATACATCCAACAACTAGCCATGCAAGACTCCGAGAGGAATCCTTGAGACGCGGACCAAAGTCGACAACGACGATATCCTTACTTGAATACTCCACATATAAACCAATCCCCTTCCTTGGTTAGTGTCTAGGCTAGATGAGAGTGTATGGAGAGGTAGGTGATAGGTGAAAAAGAGATATATTAGGGTTAGAGAGAAAGGGAACCGTCGAAAATGAAATAAGACTTACCAACTTGCGTTTTATAATAACGCGTCAACAGCGGCAATACTCGGTCGAGTACTCACATACTCGGCCGAGTATGCCTTACTCGGTTGAGTGTTACCACTAATCGACCGAGTAGTCCCTACTAGGTCGAGTAAACAAATACATAGGTCATTTATCTTCTCACCTATCCCCTCCTACGGTCTTCTCTGGTCAAACGGTCGGTCAAGAGGTCCTTAAACAGGGCGGGTATTACGGTCTTCCCCCCTTAAAAAGGAACTTCGTCCTCGAAGTTCAACCAATAATTCCCAACCGCAACGACATCATAAATAAGAAAAGACCTATCGTTTCACAACAAGTTTGGGATACATAAGACCCCTATGAAGTTAAGGGTTTTGACAAGACTCCGATAACTCCAAAGTGTCACCACTACCCAATTATAGCGTCAATTACATAATTTAAGTTCGTGACGACTCATAACATGAAAGTTAAATGAAGATAAACATAAAAGAAAAGGTGAAGCATAGAGGAACTTTGGTCAACTCGCTAGAACTTTTATATCGCGATGTTATCTACCCCTCTAAAAAGGAATTTCGTCCCCGAAGTTCATTCTACCCATCCACCAAGGTCAACCATATGCAAGATGACAACAATTATGGAACATATACTCTAGTATAAGACAAGTACAGCACATCCATACATATGTAAACAACCACTTTATGTATGCAATTCAAAGAGACAAGACACGCAACATAATTAGAGAATGCAATGAAGACGCCATTGCCCTTGATCAACTCTGACTACCGCTAATGCCTATAACCACATCTCATGTTACTATTACCGTCGCACCTCAGACTCAATCATATGTCGTGATCATATATACAAGGTACATCACATAAAGTCCGAACACATTGGTAAGGTATTGATGTAGGATTTATCTGTATGCATCCCTTTGAATTTAAGGACTATAACGAATATATCATGATGAATGCTAGTCATAAAATTAAATTACATAAGCAAAAGGGTAAAAAGAATTAGAAGTAACCTTCGGTCCTAGCTAATTCGGCCTATGAACAATATCACAATGATATTCTCCTATCAGTTGCACCCAAGATGCTCCGAAAAATACCCCTCAAAATTGCTAGAATGAGATCCCCAATTTTCTGTAAATATTAGGGTTTTTGTGTGATTTTCTGATGAGAGAAATGATGAGCAAAACTAGGTTAAAATTAGGTTAGAAAATAATGATCTCCCATTCCCTTATAAAACCGAGTATAAGGTGTAATAGGGTAGATATTTTACTTCCAAATTTTCGGCCCATATACCGAAATTAAGAGAGTTAATTTCTCTTTTTTCAGTTATTCAGAAATGTATAAAATGTGTAAATTGTCATCTAGTGAGGATCGAACCCATGACCTCTTGGTTTGAGTACCCTCACTATTAACACTATGACACATTCATCTTGTTGATATTAAATATAACCGATTACATTTAATTACGAATTAACAGATTAATTCGTCCAAGCTAACATTACATACATTTAATTAAATATAACTTATTATATTCAATTTACGAATTGTGATTAATTCGTCTCAACTAATATTATTTAATCTTCATTAAATAATTGTCTCATCAACACATTGACTAACTGTTTAGTCATATAAGGCATCAATGTGATTACATTTCCATAACCACATCTCCCAAACACATCCTATAGGTGTGACCTTTAAGGACCAGTTGATCACCGCCATCTGTATGATAATAACGTCAAACTTTCTAGCAAGCCAACCGTTATTAGGTATTCGTTAATCAACTGATTAAAATACGAAGTATACCCTTGTGAACCTGTAAGAGATTTACAAATGTTATCACACTAATTTGTGGAGGACACAAGCTCCAACAAACTCCCACTTGTCCTCACAAGTGTATCTGCGATAACCGATTCTCATATCCTAAAATTTCTCCCACTCAATGTAAAACAATTTGTAAATCCGTATTCACAAAGGTCGTATTTTACAAGCGATCATTATCAACAGTGGTTTCCCCGACTAGAGAGTAACTTAACTGATAAACGAATCAACATTCGAGCATGGCCATGCATTTCAGTTTCTACTCCTCGAGTGGTCTTGAGAAATAACTATACCTGATAAGGGTTGGATATTTTCCTCAACTCGAATCCTGCATATGTAAGCACGGTATGAAATGACCCAGAAAAAATCTACTTAGCCTCCAATTACGGCAGACCGTGAGAAAGAAACCAAAGTCACCCAAAAACTGCCTTAATCTCAAAAGACAGTCGATAGTCAAAAGAATCGACTCTAGGAACACAATGGATGCCCTATCCATGACCTGGCACTGAATGTTTTTAAACATTTAGGACTCCATTACGTTGTCACAAAAATTTGTCCTACGAGGTATCGTTATAATCTCGCATTTGTGATCGATCAGTCAAAAGTTTGACTTATGGCTCGTTGAACCCACCATCAATCGACTGCACAATATAATGGCCAGAGTTATCAGCTCTGTAGGCGATTACGGACCAAAACAAAATATAATGTAATTTAGTTCACTTTGTGGCGTTCAAAGTTGTCAGTACAATCCACATGGAAAACAAAATATTATATTAATACGATGAAGTTATAAATAGTATATGAAAAAGATAATGTATCAAATTCATAATCGACTATTACAACTCAGGAACACGTTTAATTCTCATGGAAATAACGTGCCCTCCATGCTTATCATACTTCAATGGCTCAGTAGTAGAATCTGCTACAACTTCCTGTTTGGAACTATTCCAGCTGACCGCAGCACCATTAAGAGTAAGAACGAATCTAGACTGAGATTTCTAATCATCTCGATTTGTTTGGAAGCTAGCATCTGCGTAACCGGTTGCGCATAGCTTAGTATCTCCTCCATAAGTCAATACCCAATCCTTAGTCCTCCGTAGGTACATGGATTCTTTTGGTACCGACTCGTCATACTCAATGCATATGCCACGTCTGGACGTGTGCATATCATGGCATACATGATTGATCCTATAGGCGAGGCATAAGGAACACGACTCATGCGCTCAATCCCTTCGGGCGTCGTGGGTGACTGAGACTTGCTCAACTGCATCCCAGACGTCATTGGAAGGTTCCCCTTCTTGGAGTTGGTTATGCTGAACTTCTCAAGAATCTTATCCAAATAAGACTCCTGACTAAGTGATAACGTCCGTCGTGATGTATCTCGGTAGATACGGATTCCCAAAATGCGTTGTGCCTCACCCAGATCTTTCATCTGGAAATGGTTCTTCAACCATTCTTTAACCAAAGATAGGAGAGGAATGTCATTCCCAATCAGGAGTATGTCATCGACATACAATATCGAGAATACAATCTTACTCCCACTCGACTTGATGTATAAGCATGGTTCTTCGACCGATCGAGTGAAACCATACTCTTTTATCACCTGGTCGAAACGATGATTCCAACTCCGAGAAGCTTGCTTAAGTCCATAAATGGAACGCTTAAGCTTGCATACATTCTTAGGATGTTCAGTATCTATGAAACCTTCGGGGTGCACCATGTACAACTCTTCCTCCAAATAACCGTTTAAAAAGGCGGTTTTCACATCCATTTGCCAAATTTCATAATCATGAAAAGCGGCAATCGCTAAGATTATCCGAATGGAACGTAGCATGACTACAGGTGCAAAAATCTCATCATAATGCAATCCGTGCACTTGAGTGAAACCTTTTGCCACTAGTCGTGCCTTATAGGTATATCGGTTGTGCGTCTGTAACGCTTTATTTTGTAAAGCCATTTGCAGTGTAGAGGTTTTACCTTATTAGGTAAATCAACTAGATCCCATACGTCATTCTCATACATGGAGTCCATCTCGGATTGCATGGCTTCGAGCCATAGCTTTGAGTTGGAACAGGCCATAGCACCTTTATAGGTAGCAGGTTCATTACTCTCTAGGAGTAAAACGTCATTCTCCTCGACCATACCAATGTATCTATCCGGAGGATGAGAGACTCTACCCGAACTCCTAGGTTCCTCAGGAATATTAACCGTATCATCAGTTAAAGGAACAACTTCCTCCATCTGTTCCTCGGTTGTTGGTTCTGGAATCTCCGACAGCTCGAAGGTTCTATTACTCGTCTTGTTCTCGAGAAATTCTTTCTCTAAGAACGTCGCACTAGCCGCAATAAAAACTCGATGTTCGCTAGGCGAATCGAAGTAATGACCAAATGTTCCTTTTGGATAACCTATAAAGTATGTCTTGACCGATCGCGGGCCGAGCTTATCCTCCTGCCTCCACTTGACATAAGCCTTGCAGCCCCAAACCCGAATAAAGGTCAAGTTAGGGACCGTTCCCTTCCACATTTTATATGGAGTCTTGTCGACAGCTTTAGTCGGACTTCGGTTAAGTATAAGAGCAGCTGACAAAAGAGCAAAACCCCATAACGAATCAGGCACTACCGTGTGACTCATCATGGATCGAACCATATCAATTAAGGTTCGATTTCTCCGTTCGGACACACCATTTAATTGAGGTGTTCCAGGTGGAGTTAACTGTAAAACGATTCCACAGTCTTTAAGGTGTTGATCAAACTCATTTGAAAGATATTCGCCACCCCGATCTGAACGGAGTGCTTTAACCTTTCTACCCAGTTGGTTCTCAACCCTGTTCTGGTATTCTTTGAATTTCTCAAAGGACTCACTTTTATGCTTCATTAAGTAGATATATCCGTATCTACTCAAATCGTCCGTGAAAGTGATAAAATATCTATAGCCATCTCTAGCGGTAATTGACATAGGTCCACAAACATCAGTATGTATGAGTCCTAATAGGTCACTAGCGCGCATTCCAACACCTTTGAAGGAAATTCGAGTCATTTTGCCAATGAGACATGATTCACACGTGCCATATGTAGAAAATTCGAATGCGGGAATAGTCCCATTATCGACGAGTTTCTTTACACGTTTCTCATTTATGTGTCCCATTCGACAATGCCATAGATAGGTTTGATCTTTGTCACCAACCTTTAATTTCTTATTATTCACGTGTAATACTTCCGTGGTTTAATCTAAGATGGAAATTCCATTCATGGAAACTGCTTTGCCATAAATCATTTCATTAAAAAGAAAATACAGCTATAAACTGGGTACATAGTAACAGTTATAAAAATAACTCAAAACCACTAGGGAGTTGGATTACGTATGTTCCCTTCGAGACTACATCAACTCGTGCTCCATTCTCGACTTGGAGGTCCACATCACCCTTTTCGAGAGGTATGATGGTCAATAGGTCCTGCAAATAATTACACATATGAGAACCACAACCAGTATCAAGTACCCAAGTTCCGAAACTTGCATGGTTAATCTCAATCATATGAATATAAGATGACATACCAACAGGAACGACGCGGCCTGCTTTTCTGTCCTCACGGTACACGTGACAGTTCCTCCTCCAATGTCCAGTCTTGTGACAATAATGGCACTCAATGTCACCGCCCTTGCTCTTTGCCTTGCCCTGTGAGCCACTAGTCTCACCAGGCGCACTCTTACCGTTTCCTGGCTTTTTAAACTTTGGCTTACCTACAGCTAGGTCGCCATGAGCCTTGCCCTTACATTTACCCTTGTTGGAAATTGTGAGAACATCCTGCTTCATGCTCCCACTCAATTTCATATCCTTCTCGGTCTGTATGAGAAGGGAGTGTAGCTCATGAGGACTCTTTTTCAAGTCATTCATGTAGTAGTTCGCCCTGAAAAAGGCAAAACCATCATGAAGAGAATGAAGCATTCGGTCAATGACAATGCTCTCACTGATTTTGCAATCAAGAGCCTCCAGCTTCTCGACATTCTCAATAATGTGAAGAATGTGTGGGCTAACCGGTTGGCCCTTCTGGAGTTTCGCATCAAAGAAGCGACAGGTATGCTCATATGTAACGATTCTCGGTGGTTTTGAGAACTGGTTAGTGAGCGTGGTGAAAATCTTGTTCGCACCTTGGGCAATGAAGCGTCTCTGCAAATTGGTTTCCATTGCAAATATGAGTACGTTGTTTATCGCACCCGCTTCCATAACGAAGTCACTATAAGCGAGTGACTCGTTGACTCCTACATTGGGGCCTGTGTTTATCGGTATTGGCTCAGTTAAGTACTTGAGCTTACCGTCAGCAATGGCAGCATTCCGTAGTGCCGCCTCCCAGTCCGCAAAGTTGGACCCGTCGTTTTTAAGACGTGTGAACTGATTCATCTGGTCCATGAATATTTTCAGCCAGGACTCGCGTCCAAGTGTGGCACTAGGCATTTGGATTGCGTTATTTCCAGACATTTTGTTGTAACAGTATTATCAAAATAAACGTGTTCTACACTGCGAGAAGAAGAATAAAAATAATAAGCATGTGCATCGTTTATATTTTTAAGTCTAATGAACTACTGTCATAACGCGAAGACTCAAAACATTTATACAATTGACCTTCCTCAAGAATTATATAAATGATCCCAAGACTCAATTATCTGTAAATTGATAAGCTAACCTTTTAGCTAATTCTACCGTTAGAATTCTTGGTCGATAAATTTCTGTAAATTCTATCTTTAGTCCATCATAATCACGAGAAACTCTTCGGACTATGATGTTGAGGTAAACTAAGTCAACACAACTACTTACCCAACGTAGAAGGGGTCATATTATGCCTACCGACGAAGAAGGGATTCATAGTTGTTTGCCCTCATAAAGACTAATCTCAATTTCCGTTTTAGAGGAAGATCCCATCAACTTTATTTTAATTCATTTTAAGTGAACTAATATCTAGCATGCGTGAATGAATAAACTAAGATGATGGCTTAATAAACATGTGACATCTGTATGTCTATGAAAACTAACATACAACCTATATGTGTCAATTTTCATGCATTTTAGTAGTAGGTGGTTTGGTTTTAGGCGGAATAGATGCATAAACTATCATGTGAATGAAAAGCAATAGGAATGAAAACTGAAAAGCAATAATAAAGTTCTAGTGTGGCCTATCCTATCAAAATGAACATTAAATACAAGTTTGGAATCCATCCTTGGACCCGAGAAGCTTGTCTCGATGTTCCATCTTGATCCATGTAGCGGGAGTGAGCTCCAATCTCCATCTTTAGTCTTCTTTGAAAATTACAATAAATAAATTTACATAACAAACCTATTTATTACATTCTAATTTCACAAACCCAAAAACTAAAGAAAAATAAAGGAGATTCGAGATCTCATAATTACATAAAAATTATGTTTCCTTCATCACGAAAACATAATTTGACTAAGGCCACACTAAGTATTACAAATTACAACCGATTGCAAAAATACGTAAATTAAATTCATTCAACGATTCATTCAACAAAAAAAAGCATCAACTTAATAAGTTAAACATTCATGACACAATTCTTTAATTATGTTGATTAATTTATCCAAACCACCTATTTAAATTGATCAAATTAAGTGACAATTCCTCAATTAATCACATTAATTTTAATCTTAATTCATATTAAACTTGTAATATGAATTTAATCCATCAATATTTTAAACTGCTTTAAATAATTCGGTATCTTTATATGTGAACCTTTTCACTACAATTAATCATACATTAAAATGTATAATTATAATCATTGGCCAAAATCAACAAAAAAAATTTCCCTTAAAATTTTTCTCGGCAAAACCGAAAACAGCCCAAAAAAAAAAACTTTTTCTCGGTTTTTCAGCAAAAACGAAAGAAAAAAAACAATTTTTTTTTTTTTTTTTTTTTTAAAAAAAAATGCTGAACGTGAACAGTAACCGAAGCAGAAAAAAAACAGTAGCAGCCCCCTATTTTTTCTTTCACGGCATTCAAGAACAAAAATGAAACCAATTTTTTTTCTTAATGCATTCGGCTAAAAAAAGCAGCCCGTAACATAGAAAACAAAGATGAACAAAAATCGTTTATGGTTGCTATTAGAACAAGATTAGCATATGAATTAATGAAACATGATTAACCGTATATGCTAAAAACTATATAGCAAAAACAAATTTTTATATCATCAACAAGACGATTCCATTTACATTTTAACTTAATCTTCATTAAATCAAACATCTACCAATTCTTCATATAATTATTTTAACTGATTAAAACAACAATATGAAAAATAAAATGAAAATCGCATCAACAAAAAAAAAACAAAAACCGGCTGCTCAAAAAAAATTTCCAATCGGCATAAAGAAAACAGCCGTGTTTTTTTTTTTTTTTTTTTTTTTTTTATTATTTTTCGAACCCTAAAAATAGTTTACATCCAATTTTATGAAAATCATCAAAATAAAATTCGTGGCCTTGGCTCTGATACCACTTGTAGGATTTATCTTTATGCATCCCTTTGAATTTAAGGACTATAACGAATATATCATGATGAATGCTAGTCATAAAATTAAATTACATAAACAAAAGGGTAAAGAGAATTAGAAATAACCTTCGGTCCTAGCTAATTCGGCCTATGAACAATATCACAATGATATTCTCCTATCAGTTGCACCCAAGATGCTCCGAGAAATACCCCTCAAAATTGCTAGAATGAGATCCCCAATTTTCTGTAAATATTAGGGTTTTTGTGTGATTTTCTGATGAGAGAAATGATGAGCAAAACTAGGTTAAAATTAGGTTAGAAAATAATGATCTCCCATTCCCTTATAAAACCGAGTATAAGGTGTAATAGGGTAGATATTTTCCTTCCAAATTTTCGGCCCATATACCGAAATTAAGAGAGTTAATTTCTCTTTTTTCAGTTATTCCAAAAATGTACAAAATGTGTAAATTGTCATCTAGTGAGGATCGATCCCATGACCTCTTGGTTTGAGTACTCTCACTATTACCACTATGACACATTCATCTTGTTGATATTAAATATAACCGATTACATTTAATTACGAATTAACAGATTAATTCGTCCAAGCTAACATTACATACATTTAATTAAATATAACTTATTATATTCAATTTACGAATTGACAGTTAATTCGTCTTAACTAATATTATTTAATCTTCATTAAATAATTGTCTCATCAACACATTGACTAACTGTTTAGTCATATAAGGCATCAATGTGATTACATTTTCATAACCACATCTCTCAAACACATCCTATAGGTGTGACCTTTAGGGACCAGTTGATCACCGCTATCTGTATGATAATAACGTCAAACTTTCTAGCAAGCCAACCGTTATTAGGTAATCGTTAATCAACTGATTAAAATACGAAGTATACCCTTGTGAACCTGTAAGAGATTTACAAATGTTATCACACTAATTTGTGGAGGACACAAGCTCCAACAATTGAAGCATACACGTATCAAAAGAGTTACCCATTTAAGTTTAAAATAACTTTAAATAACGAAGAGTATATTATCCGGGTGCTCGGCCGAGTATATTAGTGTACTCGGTCGAGTAAGTGGTACTCAGCTGAGTATACCATTATACTCGGTCGAGTTTTCCAGGTTAGAAAGCAAATGTTCGGCATCAAACACACATTCATCAAGGGTCATACCTGCAACCATTAATATACTCCATCACGAATTCAAGGTTTCTGTCTAAAAGTCCCAAACATAGTACGTGAAGGCAAGTAGCGGCCTTATGGCCAGTTACAATCAACCAAAATAAAAAAGTACGATAAAAGAACAACAAGTATCCAACAACAAGTAAAGAAACACGTCCAGAAGTACAACGGAAATCACATATATGCACCCTCCTCCATCTCCTCACCACCTCCGGTGCTTGATGTACCTGCCCCAGATGTACCTGCTCCTTGAAAACCTCCAGCTGAGTAGCCTCCACCGCCTAGCTGACTGCCATAGTTGGCTCCCCACGGTCCCGCGAGGTAGCCAAACTCCGTCTCCTCTGGTGGCCTCCAAAAGCTAGGGTCAACTCCGAAACTATGGAAGACCTCCGTGTCCACTCCAGGTCCCCTCCACCAAACGGGCTGTGCCAGCTCTGTCCCAATGTCCTGGTTGAGGGTCATCTCGTGCATGCTCCGGAGCACCAAAGTAGTGGAGATCAGCCCAGTCAGGTCACCAACCTGCATCCTGGGGTCATGGACGATGGGGTAGGGCAAGTACTGTGGTGGGTAAAAGCTCGGTGTAGAGAAATAAGGCTCAGTCTCAACCTCGTCACCCTAGATGCTCTCCCTCTACGGCGCTCACGTGGCGGGGGAGGAATTGGCTGTTTTTCTGTCACTGTGGTAGGCTCCGGTAGGTCTAGGAGGATGGTAGGGTCGATCAAGTAAAACTGAGGCTCAGGTCTAGGCCCACCACTCCCTGGGTCATACTCAGTGAAATGGTCAATCACGGGTAGGCGCTCGGAATCGGGAAGCACCATCCACATGGATCCTCTCACTCTCCACACATACGAACCATCATCTAACTTTCTAAGCCACCTTATATGATACCAATAATTCTCATCCATCATAGGGACGACCTCAAACAACTCGATATCCGTCGAAGGTGGAGCCTCAAAGTCAGTCAGCCTTTGAGCCAAATGGGTCACTATAGCCCCACACGAAATGTGACGGTTCGAAGATCGTGCCATATGGTCCAAACTAGAGCACACAACCCCGGGAGCACTATAGTAAAAAGGCTTTCCCCGACGGAGGTTAAGGTAAGACATCAACAACATGACCTCATGAGAATTTAGCTTACTCACACCCTCTCTTGCGAACAAAAGGCAAGTCATAATCCTAAGGAACATACAGAGGGACACATGTTGAACGTCATTGATCAACATGGCACTTGCACTAGGAACAAGTCGGCCAGTCAGGTAAGGTAGGTAGTGGGGTGCCCCACTGTTCTTTGCCAAATCACTAAGGTATCCCTCTTCCTCCGCCTCTAGGCTAAGGTGGTCGGCGAACTCATCAAGGGTTAGTTCATGATCCTCATTCATAAGGCGGAAGGAGGCAGTTTTCCCTATCACATCGTACACAAAAGTGCTAAAAAACTCCAGGGTCAGATACGGGTAGGACTTCTTGCGTAAGTGGTAGAGTCCCTCCATCCCTTAACTCCCAAGGTCTCTAAGATGTCGGGGTTCACACATCGTGTCGGTCTCATGGCCCGACTCATCAAGGCCACAAAAGCGTTATGCTGCTTGTAGTCAGAGAAGATTACCGATGGATATTCTTCCACCGGAGGAACAACGAGTTCTTGGCTAGATTGACCCGTTTCCAATTGAACATTGGCACGAGTCCGCTTCTTAGCTGGGGCTTTTGTTTTTGGCACGCTACAAAAAGATGAATTTTAACAAGGATATTTCCAAAAAAATTGCCATAGTACGGACTGTTTTTCAAATTATACACTTTTAAGACGAAGTTTTAAGACGGATGTTTCTCACAAAATACAAAGCATACTAACCAAAAGGAGCATTTTGACCATCAATTAACTCTTAAGGAACATCCTAAGGCAATCTAAGGGACCAAAAATCAAACTTGGAGCAAACCCTCGAATAATTTTTTTTGTAACATAAGATGAGCGATTTCAAGCATAAAATCATTTTAGGGAATACATAGGCGATGTTTATGAGCAATTAGAACCCAAAATATCAAAATAGAAATATCAAATTCAAATTATAAAAGCTAGGGATTCGAAATTTTGAAGAATTTCTATCATAAATTGATAATAAGTTGAAGGAATTGATTGAATACTTTACCTTGATTGAGGTTTTGAGCAAGCAAGAACGAAATCCACAAGAAATTACCACCAAGAATCACCCAAGTGTTTTAAGAGAGAAAGAGTTTTGAAGGTTTATGGGGAAGAAGAATTATGAGGCGGAAATAAAAGAAGAAGAGGAGTTATAGGGTTTTTAAAATAAACTAAGTTGAGTCGCGATAAACGGGTACTCGGCCGAGTATCGGGTTTACTCCGCTGAGTATGGCTTACTAGGTCGAGTATCCAGAGGTCAGTAGCACGTACATTCTGTCACTGGGTACTCGGTCGAGTGCCTTTTTACTCGGCCGAGTGTAGCCTACTCGGTCGAGTATAAACTCTACACAGCCGAGTTCAACAGAACAGGAACGGGGTTTCAATTTATCAAACCTGCAAAACAAATAACGATGTTCGGAGTTCCACATAATCGAGCTCGTCACCATTAGACCCTAATTCTATCACAACAAGTCACATCACGAATCATAAACGTTATTAAGTTATTTACGAGTAATACATATTTTTTGCACAAAACATAGTAAACAATTCACGTCACAACGAATGCATCTGACTAGTCTTGACTACACACTAGATAAGATCGAGCTATGAACTTTCATCAACATACCTTATCATGCAATTCTCTACACATTCGATACTTCATTGCTCCCATGGGAATCACATAAAAACACATTTCAAGCACGAGGCCTAACATACTCAACTATGAAATTTCCTTGTCACATATCACCATGCTCAAGTTAGGCCATCCCCTTATCATTTCATCCAACAACTCACAAAATTCACCATTCACAAGTACTACACCCATAGTGTTAAGCACACATTACTACACAAGCTAATGCAAACATGCACATATGACGCACACACTTAACACAGACCACTCCTATACATCTACCTTGCCACGGTGGCAGGCTTAAGCATGATTGGGGTCGGGATTTGAGATAAGGGTGCCTTCTCACCCAAAACCGACATAAGGGGGCTCCCAACACATATACACCAGGTTCATTTTAATTTGACACCCTATGTTCATTTGGTTCATTGGTTCATGCTCCAAAATCGTCGCTCTGATACCACTTTATAACACCCCCGTACACCAAGGTGCCTTACCAAGGACCAACCCAGTGTATGAAGGTGTTACCATATCGGTTGCCCGAGGTAGTAGATCAAATAAACAATAAAAGAACATTTACTAAAATAGTTTAAGTCTTTACAACGTAGAACAACGTAGCAAGATACAACGTGATAACTACAAAGACTACTAGGCATAAGTGTCAAAGACATCAACTCCGGTAGCGTGGTGACTCGATTCCCATCAAAGCCCGCAAGCAACAAGACCAAATGTACCGGCTAAACCAACTACTCACCATCCTTGAATAGATCACCACAGTTTTGAAAACACAACACGGGTTCAGTTTACTGTATAACAAAATTAAGACAAATACAATAAGAAAAATAGATGATCATCATCCACCTCCAACTCCCATCATAACATGTAACTGACTACACACTAAATTATGTAGCCCTGCTAGTGGGGGACTGCAGCCGTACACACCTAAGCCCCGCTCATCAATGAGCGATAACTCTATTCATTAATGTGCACATCCCATCCTGTGGCGGGTTCCACAGGGGGCGAAATTACGGCGTGAAACCACTCCCACAGGTGACTCCACTCGGCCGAGGACGCACCTCGCGAACATCACCATCAACCATCACAACTCTAACACCCAACTCCAAATCAACAATCAGCAGATAATCACAGTATCACATCGTACAACAATCACAATGAAATCTTATAACAATTAAACAGTAAACCGAGTAGGGAAGCCCTACCTTATCGCTAACCAATGAAAATGCATCCAACAACTAGCCAGGCAAGACTCAGAGACGAATCCTTGAGACGCGGACCGAAGTCGAAAACGACGACATCCTTACTTGAATACTCCACATATAAACCATTCCCCTTCCGTCGTTAGTGTCTAGGCTAGATGAGAGTGTATGGAGAGGTGGGTGATAGGTAAGAGAGAGATATATTAGGGTTAGAGAGAAAGGGAACCGTCGAAAATGAAATAAGACTTACCAACGTGCGTTTTATAATAACGCGTCAACAGCGGCAGTACTCGGTCGAGTACTCACATACTCGGCCGAGTATGCCTTACTCGGTCGAGTGTTACCACTAATCGACCGAGTAGTCCCTACTAGGTCGAGTTAACAAATACGTAGGTCCTTTATCCTCCGTCCTATCCCCTCCTACGGTCTTCTCTAGTCAAACGGTCGGTCAAGAGGTCCTTAAACAGGGCGGGTATTACTAAGGAGTGCAATGAGCCTCTGTCATGATTACTCTCCTCAAATCTGCATCATTAGGAACACACCATCTCCCGTCAAAACGAACACTACCATATGTGTGGATAGAAAACCTGGAAACCATGTCACTCTCCACCCTTGACTTCAATTCTTGGATCTTAGGATCAAGCCCTTATTTTGTCTTTATATCATCATACTAATCTGGCTCGATCCTCAAATCCCCGATGGTATCCCCCTTCCAAATCATATGAATCCCCATCTTGGACATCTCATCCCTCAGGTTCAGCAAAGACATAGCTGTACACAATGAATGAACACTCTTCCTACTCAAAGCATCTGCAACAACATTGGCCTTACCCTCGTGATAAATGATCTCCATTTCATAGTCCCCAATCAGATCCATTCATCATCTCTGTCGCATGTTAAGCTCTTTCTGAGTGTAGATATACTTCAGACTCTTATAATCTGAAAACACCTTAAAAGTTGCCCCATAAAGATAGTGCCTCCAAATCTTAAGAGCAAAAATAACCGCACCCAGCTCCAAATCATGAGTGGATAGTTCTCCTCATACGGCTTCAGTTGCCTCGACGCATAAGATATAACCTTCCCATTATGCATCAAAACACATCCCAAACCATTATTTCAAGCATCGGTGCATGCTTCAAAGTTCTCACTTCCCTCAGGTAAAGCTAGTATAGGAGCTATGGTCAACGCTCCTTTAAGGTCTGGAACGCCGCCTCACAACTCTCATCCCACCGAAATCTGGTCTCTTTTCTCATCAAAGTTGTCATAGGCCTCACGATCGTAGAAAAGTCTTTAACGAACCACCTGTAGTAGCCAGCTAAACCCAAGAAACTCCAAATCTCAGCAACATTCTTCAGTGATTCCCAGTTGGTCACTGCCTCAATCTTGCTAGGATCCACTGACACACCCTCTTTAGATATCACATGACTCAGAAAAGCCACTTTCTCTAGCCAAAACTCACACTTGGATAACTTGGCATATAGCTGATTATCTCGCAAGGTCTGCAAAACTAACCTCAGATGCTCCTCGTGCTCCTTCTTAGTCTTAGAGTAGACTAAGATGTCATCAATGAAGACGACCACAAATTTGTCCAATAACGGGCTGAAAATCCGGTTCATAAGATCCATGAATACTATTGGTGCATTCGTCAACCCAAAAGGCATCACTACGTACTCATAGTGACCATAACGTGACCGAAAAGCTATTTTAGGAATATCCTCATCTTCTATCCTCAACTGGTGATAACCTGACCTCAAGTTGATCTTAGAGAACACCCCTGCGCCACTCAGCTGGTAAAAAAGATCATCAATCCATTGCAAAGGATACATGTTCTTCACCGTGACATAATTCAGCTCCCTATAGTCGATGCATAGCCTCATGCTCCCATCTTTCTTTTTCACAAACAACACTGGTGCTCCCCACACTAGGCCGGATATACCCCTTGTCTAACAGATCATGCAACTGTTTCTTCAACTGTTCCAGTTCTTTGGATGCCATATGGACTGGTCCTTTAGATATAGGACATGTCCCTGGTTTGAGCTCCACATTGAAGTCGATATCTCTCTTAGGTGGTAACCCCGGTATCTCATCTGGAAAGACATCACTAAACTCTCCAACCACATGTATGTCAGATGTTGTCAGCTGCTCCGCACGCCTATCTCTTACTTGGCAAAGAATCAAGGGACACTTCTTCCTCAAACATGACTTTAAAGTCATTACAACGATGAACTTACACTTTGGTGTCACAACAAACCCCCTATAAGACACTCTGACACCCTTGGGACCCTTTAAGGACACTTTATTTTGTCGGTAATCTATCTTAGCATCATACTTACCCAACCAGTCCATCCCGACGATGACCTCAGACCCATCCGTAGGAAGCTCTAACAAGTTGACCGGTAATTCTACCTCTCCTACCAACATGGACACATCTCTATACAACATAACACAAGACACCGACTACCCAGAAGGTATAATCATATTATCTTTTACAAGCTCATACTCCCCAGAACCCATAGCTAAGGCATGACCCCTAGACACAAAAGAATGGGTTACCCATGATTCAAACAAAACGAAAGACGGTGTATTATGAACAAGAAAGGTATCGGTAACCACATGAGCATCGTTCTTTGCTTCCTGTTTTCCCATCATAAAGAGCTTCCCGCTGTTTTTCTGACCTCCAGCCTGGACCGAGGTGTTAGAAGTAGTCGGCTTAGCAGCCGGTTCTGAGTCACACTCTTGTTCGGGCACTGATGGGATCCTCCACTGTTGCGGTTGAAGCTGCCCTTGTTGTTGTTCTGCCCTCCACGGTTACCCCAACACCCAGATGGCCTATTGCTAGCAAAACTCTAGCTCGGAGCCTGAGAAAAACTCCCCTTATAAGCACCTGAAAAGCCTTTAACTTTGGCACTGGTACAGTCGTGCCTCTTGTGACCCACTCCACCACAGTTGAAGCAAGTAAGGTTGGAGTTATCACTAACACTCCGACCACCACCTCTTCCCCATGCTCGAGATCCCCCTGAAAAACCAGACCCTCCAGAAAAAGCCTTAGACTGACCATGTTTGCTCTTCTTGTGGCCCGACTGATTGCCACTCTCATTCTCTGCCTTCCTCCTTTCAGTGCTTCTCTCCTTAGCCTCGTTGGCCAAGTCCACCAACCTCTCAGCATGCCCAGCCCACGCGTAAACCTCTTTCAGACTGCTAAGAACTCTAGCTGGTAACCTATTCAAGATCATAGGTGCCAACCCTTTTCGAAACGAAGAGCCAAACTTCGCTGACCCAGCTTCATATCTTCTGCCTAACGTGACATCTCAAGGAACCAGTGATAGTACTCTGTGACAGTCATATCATCCGTCATGTTGAAAGAATCAAACTCGGCTCTGGGCTTGTGACGGATGTGCTCTGGCACAAATTGCTCCCTCATAGCACTCTTTAGACCTATCCACGATATAACATCGAGCCCCTTGTCCCTGTAGTATGCCCTGACAACTTCCTTCACGTTCTGCCACTAAACTGCAGCCTCGCCTCTCAGGTAGTACACCACCTGTTCGACAGCCAACTCCGCCAGACACTTCAGAACCTCAAGAAGACTCTTCATCTCGCAGTGCCAGTTATCGAGCATCTTAGGTTCTCCGGTGCCCTCATAAGTCAAAGGGTTGAAGCGAGCAATGATGGTGCTGAGATGGGTTGCGTCCACCGGTTTCTCAGCTCCCTTTCCCATGTTCTTATGAGCCTCTAGGAGTGCTTCCTGCTGCTCAATCATACGGGCTACCTCATCCGTAGTTATCTCTGAGGCTTGGATGTATGCTGCTGACCTTTTTGGCGGTATTTTAAGCTGATAGAAGCAAGGAAACGTAAGCACATAGCCTACGGCTCAAAATAAACAAGACACTCGGCCAAAGAAGAACTCGGCCGAGTATGGTGAGATACTCGGTCGAGTATGGACTACTCGGTCAAGTACTACTATTACTCAGCCGAGTGTTCCACTCCAGTTACCAAACGTCGAAAACACAGAAAACATACTCGGTCGAGTATGGGTGATACTCGGTCGAGTATGCTCTACTACTCGGTCAAGTGGTCACAAACGAGTAGCTGCTGCTATGTACACAACAATCAACACTCGGTCGAGTGCCTGGTTACTCGGCCGAGTATACCCTACTCGGTCGAGTACCCGCCCTGCTCGGCCGAGTCAAGCAAAAACGAGCTACAACTTGCGTTAACATACTTAATCATGCTTTTCTATATATGTATACGATACTCCACTACCCTTTTCAAAACCAAGTTGTAAACACATAACATGCCCAAAGTCTATCATATTCAACTACGGAATCACTTTTCATATACTACCATGTTCAAATTCTTTCATCATTTCATCCAACAATTTCACAAGATTCACAGCTGCAAGTACCACACACATAACTTTAAACACACAACGGTTCCCAAGACTCTCCCATGTGACCGGCTTGAGATCGTAAGGGCCTTAATGCGTCTTCAGGACGTCTCCCAAGTCTTTGCGGTAGCTCCAAACAAATCTCCCCGGGTTCATTTTATTTAGACTCTCTATATTCATTAAGTTCATTGGTTTTAGGTTCCAGAATCGTCGCTCTGATACCACTTTGTGACACCCCCATATACCAAGGTGCCATACCAGGACCACCCTAGCATGAGAGACCGTCACACATCTCGGCTTCCCGAGGCTAGTATATCAAAGTTACCATTCCAAAACAACATTTATTAAAGTACAACGAATTAATGATTACATGTTCCAAACACCAACTCCAAACAAATGTTCGCTAGTGTTCAACAACTGAAACTAAAATGCTACATGACAGCGGAAGCTAGACTCGAAGTGATGACTCCCATCTCGTCCCCAAAGCTAAAGACCATCATCATCTGTCATAATCTGCTCACCATCCCCGAATGGGTCACCACAGATTTACAAAACAACAACGGGGCCAGTTTACTGCATAATCAAAATAAGACAAAGTACGATAAGATAAACAGCTGATCACAATCCACCTCCAACTCCCAATCTCATCACGAAACCGACTACACACTAAAGTGTGTAGCCCTTCCAGTGGGGGACCGCAACCGTACCCACCTAAGCCCCGCTCATCAACGAGCGATAACCCTATTCATTAATGTGTACATCCCCTCCTGTGGCGGGTTCTACAGAGGGTGAAACTAGGGCATGAAGCCACTCCGGCAAGTGACTCCACTCAGCCGAGGACGCACCTCGCGAACATCATCATCAACCTTCACAACACTAACAACAAACTCCAATCCAACAACATCAGTTAATCACCATATCATTCGTACAAACAATTACAACACAATCTTAAATTAATTAAACAGTAAACCGAGTAGGTAAAACCCTAACTTAGCACAAACTGAAATGAGACAACTACAAACCGAAATGAGACAATAAAGCGGGCTAGAATGGCTCCTCTACGAAGTATTCACCTAACAACAATCACATAATTCCAATTACAACATGCCAAAATCCCCTTTTCCCCAAATCTTAAACTAGGGCAAACTCTAAGAGACAAATCGATGAAACTCATATACTTAGAGGCTTACTGACACAATCGACGCAAGGAAGGATGAATAAGACTCACGAACGATCAACGAACTTGAAAGAGATATGGAGATGATTAGAGTTACGTTGTAAGTTTAGGTTCTGGTAAAAATGATTCAGAAACTGTAAATCTCGTTTTATATAACTCTAATCCTCTCTAAATCAAACCGCGGAAATAAACATCGTCAGACCGGATACTCGGTTGAGTATAGAGTATACTCGGCCGAGTAAGCCATATTCGGCCAAGTAACAGATTTAGAAAACCATAGTATTACAGAGGCCATACTAGAAATCGTTTTTTACATGTATTTTATTTAATGCATTCATGCCTTATCGCCATTACATGCGCTTTTATTTGTTTTCAACTATTATCAATTAAAATTATCGAGAATTCGTCGTTTTAGTTCACTTAAAGGGAATTGATAATAAATTGACAAGATTTCTCACATTGTTTAAATATTGAGACTAGCCCTTCCAATTAGTAACACCTATGAATCCCTTCTTCATTAGGGGGTAGGTATGGCTCACCGTGGTGTTTCCTTTTTACGTTGGGTAAGTAGGGTGATAAATGTTATTACACGTAAAAGTTGGTTAGACTCAACGGAATTGCAAGATTGGTATGTCTGGCTTCACCGGGCCCAGTTTTGTGTTCCGGGGCTAGGAGATGGATTTACTTGAAATCTGTCGACCGAGAGTTCTAGGAGTAGAATCGGTCAATGAGTTGACTCACCGAATTTATTTAGATCTCGTATATCTGGCGTCAGTGGGAGGAGATTTATTTAGAGACGGATCTCGGAATCGTTTATTTAATTTAGGTGAGAGATAATTATATAAATGTTAATTTCTTTAAAATCGGTTAAAATTGTTTTTCGAGTATTTTATACGATGAATATTAATATTTCCTTTATTACGTTTTGTAGTATATCATCGTGCAATGACAATTATCGATGATCAATCCACTTCTCAAATTTAAAACCGCCTATGTCCTTGGGGAGCGTTTCATTGGAAAATAATATTTATCATAATTGGAGACAAATCTCCATAAAGATACTGGAACAGACGAAACAATGCACAATTTAGTTGAATCTAATTCTACCAAATCTTATAATTGTGTAACAAATGTTGATAAACCCTCTTATGAAGAGAATAATGCACAATTTAGTGGGATTTTTGGGAAAGAAATCTTAGCTTTTAATGTTAAAGATATGACGAGGGTCAAGAGAAAATACCCTGAACATTTGGACGATAAAGTAGCTGAACGTATGACATTAACGAGCTCTTTTCCCTCCAATGTTTATATGATTGATATAAACTATGCTAGTACCACGACATGGGTATTTGATACTGGTTGTGGTTCACACCTTTGTAATCACTTGCAAGGGTTAGTTAACGTACGACGATTAGCTAAAGGTGACATTGACCTACGTATGGGAAATGGAGTTAGAGTAGCTACGGTTTGTGTTGGAACATATGTACAAATTAAGATCAGGCAAAGAGTTGTACTTAAATAATTGTTATTATGTCCCAACTCTAAGTAAGAATATAATTTCCATTTCTGTGTTAGACACAAAAGGTTTAACATTTGTGATTACAAACAATTTTCTCACCTTTTCATATGATGATTTGGTTTATGGTCAAGCCATAGCAATTGGTGGAATATACATTCTAGATCTAACTAAAGATGTTTATCATATAGACAATAAAAGGATCAAAATAGGTGATTCTGATCAATCTTTTCTTTGGCATTGTCATTTAGGTCATATAAACGAGAAGCGTATAAAGAGACTTGTATCCACATGAGTTCTCAAGCCATTCGATTTTGAATCTTATAGAATATGCGAATCTTGTTTACTTGGCAAAATGACTCGTACTCCTTTTTATGGAAAAGGAACACGAGCGAGTGAGTTCTTGGGTCTTATACATACCGATGTATGTGGACCAATGACAATTACAGCCAGAGGAGGTTATGACTACTTCATCACTTTTACTGATGGTTTAAGTAGAAATGGCTATGCCTACTTAATCAGACAAAAAAGCGAGGCTCTTGAAAAGTTCAAAGAGTTTCAGAATTAAGTAGAAAACCAACATCAAAGAAAGATTAAAGCCTTACGATCAGATCGTGGAGGGGAATATCTAAGTAAAGACTTCGATAATCACCTGAAGGACTGTGGAATAGTTTCACAGTTGACTCCTACAGGCACACCACAATTGAATGGTGTAGCTGAAAGACGGAATCGAACTTTATTAGATATGGTTCGATCCATGATAAGTCAAACTGAACAACCTGACTCATTTTGGGGTTTCACGCTTTTGTGTACTATATTCTCACTAAACCGAAGCCCGACTAAAGCAGCCGAGAAAACTCCATATGAGATATGGAAAGGGAAGGTCCCTAACTTGTCGTTTCTTCATGTATGGGGTTGCGAAGCTTACGTCAAAAGAAAGTCTGACGATAAATTAGCTCCCCGATCCGACAAGTGTTTCTTTGTGGGTTATCCAAAGTAAAATCCTTGTTATTATTTTTATCACCGTCAAGAGGCCAAAGTGTTTGTGTCCCGTGATGCTGTCTTTCTAGGAAAAGATTTTATTTCTAGAAGACAGAGTGGGAGAAAATTGGAACTTTCTGAAGTTCAAGAGCCACAAACTGAGGAGATGACACAGGAAGATGTTCCTTCGACATCTAATTCAGTTGTAATTCCTTCGAAACCTAGGAGATCAGGTAGAATTAGTCGCCAGCCTGATAGATATCTAAGAGTTATCGAAGAGGATGGTGATTATGATGTGTTGCATTTAGAAAGTGATGAACCTATAACTTACATGGCGGCTATATCTAGTCCCGACTCCAAACAATGGCTTGAGGCCATGCGATCCGAAATAGATTCCATGTTCGACAATCAGGTATGGGACCTGGTAGATTTACCTGAAGATGTTAGACCTCTTCTGTGTAAATGGATATTTAAGATTAAGGCTGGCATGGATGGACATAAAGATGTCTACAAAGCGCGATGGGTGGCAAAAGGTTTTACTCAAGTTCATGGCTTACACTATGACAAGACCTTTGCATTAGTTGCGATGCTTCGATCCATTAGGATTATGTTAGCGATTGCTGCATTTCATGACTATGAAGTCTGGCAAATAGATGTCAAGACCGCCTTCTTGAACGAGTTTCTAGAAGAGGAGGTGTATATGACACAACCTGAAGGTTTTGTGGATCCTAAAAATCCTAACAAAGTGTGCAAGCTTAAGAGATCCATTCATGGTCTTAAGCAGGCATCAAGAAGTTGGAACCATCGCTTCGATCATGTTATTAAATAGAATGGCTTTACTTGAAGTGCTGAGGAGCCGTGTTTATACATGAAGTTTAGTGGGAGTAAGGTTGTATTGCTTGTCTTGTATGTAGATGACATACTGCTCATCAGGAAAGATGTACCTATTCTTACTTATGTAAAGGAATGGTTGGGATATTATTTCCAAATGAAAGATTTGGGAGAAGCCCAGCTCATCTTGGGTATCAAGTTCTGATACGAAAGTTGCGCGGAAGCGGTTTCAAAGAATAACGAACAATAATTCAAAAGGATATTTGCTTCGAAATCTGTCTAGAAATTGAAACAATGGGATATTTGAGCGATCTAGACCTATATATCGAACAATGGTGATTGAATCGCAAGACCTATTGCTATCAATTGGGTTAGAGTTTGAAACGCGTCAAACAATAACAATTTCGGAACAAAAACGCGTCGATCCTATGTTTACAGAACTTTCAAACACGAAAAAGCTTCTGCTTCAATTTTTGTTAATTCTTAATCGATAAATAAAATAATACAACTGACTTCCTATTTATACTAATAGATCGACTTACTAAACAAGTCAAACCAACCTAAAACACTAGCTAAATTTCACCTAAACAAATGCCTAAACCGACTCTAGTTGTCTTTCCTAAAGCTAATACAATTACCTTACTTATTCTAACTGGATTAGAAAATTAATAAACTAGTAATAATCTAATTAGGAAATAAACTAGTCGTAATGGTTTATGGGAAACCTTTATTTTGTATCATACTCCTTTTCTTCAAAAGAATCGTCCTGATTCTTAGAACCATGGAATCCACCGGGATCGAATACAATCCTAGTAAATTCAGATGCAAAATTGACGATGAAGAACAGAAAGTTATGTGTGCAAATCATTAATTTCGTCTTCAGCTCATCATCTTCAATCTCCATTGATTTGTAACCATAATAATCATCTATAATCCTCTGTGTCGTCTTAACTTGTGCCTTCCACCCCTCAACCCTCCTTGCACGAGAATAATTTCCACATTCACCTCATCCGTATAATCATCAAAAATAGGAGGGAATATCGGATCAAATTTAACATTTTCTTCATAGTTGCTTTCAAACAAGAACACTCCCAACATGTTTTTTTTTTTTGCGGATGAACAATACCGCGCACGTGAACAGTAACTTTTTTTTGTTTGCAACCGTCACGCCTTGAGTAGAAAGTTACTAGAATCGTGCTTCTTGGATCAAAACCGATTAACCCTCGAACTACCTGTACGAGTTTAACTCTTGAACTCCAATCGCAATCAGAAATTCAACTAACAACTTGGCTTTGACACGCCTAGGACCGTCTAAATTTAATAAAATTAAGAGCCGATGCTCTGATACCACTTATGATACGAAAGTTGCGCGGAAGCGGTTTCAAAGAATAACGAACAATAATTAAAAAGGATATTTGCTTCAAAATCTGTCTAGAAATTGAAACAATGGGATATTTGCGCGATCTAGACCTATAGATCGAACAATGGTGATTGAATCGCAAGACCTATATCTATCAATTGGGTTAGAGTTTGAAACGTGTCAAACAATAACTCTTTCGGAACAAAAACGCGTCGATCCTATGTTTACAGAACTTGCAAACACGAAAAAGCTCCTGCTTCAATTTTTATTAATTCTTAATCGATAAATAAAATAATACAACTGACTTCCTATTTATACTAATAGATCGACTTAATAAACAAGTCAAACCTACCTAAAACACTAGCTAAATTTCACCTAAACAAATGCCTAAACCGACTCTAGTTGTCTTTCCTAAAGCTAATACAATTACCTTACTTATTCTAACTGGATTAGGAAATTAATAAACTAGTAACAATCTAATTAGGAAATAAATTAGTCCTAATGGTTTATGGGAAACCTTTATTTTGTATCATACTCTCTTTCTTCAAAAGAATCGTCCCGATTCTTAGAACCATGGAATCCACCGGGATCGAATACAATCCTAGTAAATAAAGATGCAAAATTGTCGATGAAGAACAGAAAGTTATGTGTGCAAATCATTAATTTCGTCTTCAGCTCATCATCTTCTGTCTCCATTGATTTATAACCATAATAATCATCTATAATCCTCTTGTGTCGTCTTAACTTATGCGTTCCACACCTCCACCCTCCTTGCACATGAATAATTTCCACATTCACCTCATCCTTATAATCATCAAAAATAGGAGGGAATGTCGGATCAAATTTAACATTCTCTTCATAGTTGCTTTCAAACAAGAACACTCCCAACATGTTTTTTTTTGCGGATGAACAATACCGCGCACGTGAACAGTAACTTTTTTTTTGTTTGCAATCGTCACGCCTTGAGTAGAAAGTTACTAGAATCGTGCCTCTTGGATCAAAACCGATTTAACCATCGAACTACATGTACGGGTTTAACCCTTGAACTCTAATCGCAATCAGAAATTCAACTAACAACTTGGCTTTGACACGGCTAGGACCGTCTAGATTTAAGAAAATTAAGAGCCGATGATCTTATACCACTTATGATACGAAAGTTGCGCGGAAGCGGTTTCAAAGAATAACGAACAATAATTAAAAAGGATATTTGCTTCGAAATTTGTCTAGAAATTGAAACAATGGGATATTTGCGCGATCTAGACCTATAGATCGAACAATGGTGATTGAATCGCAAGACCTATTGCTATCAATCGGGTTAGAGTTTGAAACGCGTCAAACAATAACAATTTCGGAACAAAAATGCGTCGGTCCTATGTTTACAGAACTTGCAAACACAAAAAAGCTTCTGCTTCAATTTTTATTAATTCTTAATCGATAAATAAAACAATACAACTGACTTCCTATTTATACTAATAGATCGACTTACTAAACAAGCCAAACCTACCTAAAACACTAGCTAAATTTCATCTAAACACATGCCTAAATCGACTCTAGTTGTCTTTCCTAAAGCTAATACAATTACCTTACTTATTCTAACTGGATTAGAAAATTAATAAACTAGTAATAATTTAATTTGGAAATAAACTAGTCCTAATGGTTTAAGGGAAACCTTTATTTTGTATCATGCTCCCTTTCTTCAAAAGAATCGTCCCGATTCTTAGAACCATGGAATCCACCGGGATCGAATACAATCCTAGTAAATTCAGATGCAAAATTGACGATGAAGAACAGAAAGTTATGTGTGCAAATCATTAATTTCGTCTTCAGTTAATCATCTTCAATCTCCATTGATTTGTAACCATAATAATCATCTATAATCCTCTTGTGCCGTCTTAACTTGTGCCTTCCACCCGTCCACCCTCCTTGCAAGAGAATAATTTCCACATTCACCTCATCCTTATAATCATCAATAATAGGAGGGAATGTCGGATCAAATTTAACACTCTCTTCATAGTTACTTTCAAACAAGAACACTCCCAACATGTTTTTTTTTTGCGGATGAACAATACCGCGCACGTGAACAGTAACTTTTTTTTTTTCAACCGTCACGCCTTCAGTAAAGTTACTAGAATCGTGCTTCTTGGATTAAAACCGATTAACCCTCGAACTACCTGTACGAGTTTAACCCTTGAACTCCAATCACAATCAGAAATTCCACTAACAACTTGGCTTTGACACGCCTAGGACCGTCTAGATTTAAGAAAATTAAGAGCCGATGCTCTTATACCACTTATGATACGAAAGTTGCGCGGAAGCGGTTTCAAAGAATAACGAACAATAATTAAAAAGGATATTTGCTTCGAAATTTGTCTAGAAATTGAAACAATGGGATATTTGCGCGATCTAGACCTATAGATCGAACAATGGTGATTGAATCGCAAGACCTATTGCTATCAATCGGGTTAGAGTTTGAAACGCGTCAAACAATAACAATTTCGGAACAAAAATGCGTCGATCCTATGTTTACAGAACTTGCAAACACAAAAAAGCTTCTGCTTTAATTTTTATTAATTCTTAATCGATAAATAAAACAATACAACTGACTTCCTATTTATACTAATAGATCGACTTACTAAACAAGCCAAACCTACCTAAAACACTAGCTAAATTTCACCTAAACACATGCCTAAACCGACTCTAGTTGTCTTTCCTAAAGCTAATACAATTACCTTACTTATTCTAACTGGATTAGGAAATTAATAAACTAGTAATAATTTAATTTGGAAATAAACTAGTCCTAATGGTTTATGGGAAACCTTTATTTTGTATCATACTCCCTTTCTTCAAAAGAATCGTCCCGATTCTTAGAACCATGGAATCCACCGGGATCGAATACAATCCTAGTAAATTCAGATGCAAAATTGACGATGAAGAACAGAAAGTTATGTGTGCAAATCATTAATTTCGTCTTCAGCTAATCATCTTCAATCTCCATTGATTTGTAACCATAATAATCATCTATAATCCTCTTGTGCCGTCTTAACTTGTGCCTTCCACCCGTCCACCCTCCTTGCAAGAGAATAATTTCCACATTCACCTCATCCTTATAATCATCAATAATAGGAGGGAATGTCGGATCAAATTTAACACTCTCTTCGTAGTTACTTTCAAACAAGAACACTCCCAACATGTTTTTTTTTGCGGATGAACAATACCGCGCACGTGAACAGTAACTTTTTTTTTTTCAACCGTCACGCCTTCAGTAAAGTTACTAGAATCGTGCTTCTTGGATCAAAACCGATTAACCCTCGAACTACCTGTACGAGTTTAACCCTTGAACTCCAATCACAATCAGAAATTCAACTAACAACTTGGCTTTGACACGCCTAGGACCGTCTAGATTTAAGAAAATTAAGAGCCGATGCTCTTATACCACTTATGATACGAAAGTTCCGCGGAAGCGGTTTCAAAGAATAACGAACAATAATTAAAAAGGATATTTGCTTCGAAATTTGTCTAGAAATTGAAACAATGGGATATTTGCGCGATCTAGACCTATAGATCGAACAATGGTGATTGAATCGCAAGACCTATTGCTATAAATCGGGTTAGAGTTTGAAACGCGTCAAACAATAACAATTTCGGAACAAAAATGCGTCGATCCTATGTTTACAGAACATGCAAACACAAAAAAGCTTCTGCTTCAATTTTTATTAATTCTTAATCGATAAATAAAACAATACAACTGACTTCCTATTTATACTAATAGATCGACTTACTAAACAAGGCAAACCTACCTAAAACACTAGCTAAATTTCACCTAAACACATGCCTAAACCGACTCTAGTTGTCTTTCCTAAAGCTAATACAATTACCTTACTTATTCTAACTGGATTAGGAAATTAATAAACTAGTAATAATTTAATTTGGAAATAAACTAGTCCAAATGGTTTATGGGAAACCTTTATTTTGTATCATACTCCCTTTCTTCAAAAGAATCGTCCCGATTCTTAGAACCATGGAATCCACCGGGATCGAATACAATCCTAGTAAATTCAGATGCAAAATTGACGATGAAGAACAGAAAGTTATGTGTGCAAATCATTAATTTCGTCTTTAGCTAATCATCTTCAATCTCCATTGATTTGTAACCATAATAATCATCTATAATCCTCTTGTGCCGTCTTAACTTGTGCCTTCCACCCGTCCACCCTCCTTGCAAGAGAATAATTTCCACATTCACCTCATCCTTATAATCATCAATAATAGGAGGGAATGTCGGATCAAATTTAACACTCTCTTCGTAGTTACTTTCAAACAAGAACACTCCCAACATGTTTTTTTTTTTTGCGGATGAACAATACGCGCGTGCGTGAACAAGATAATTTTTTTATTTTCAACCAAATCACGCCTTCAAAGTAAAGTTACTAGAATCGTGCTTCTTGGATCAAAACCGATTAACCCTCGAACTACATGTACGAGTTTAACCCTTGAACTCCAATCGCAATCGAAATTCAACTAACAACTTGGCTTTGACACGCCTAGGACCGTCTATATTTAAGAAAATTAAGAGCCGATGCTCTTATACCCCTTATGATACGAAAGTTGCGCGGAAGCGGTTTCAAAGAATAACGAACAATAATTAAAAAGGATATTTGCTTCGAAATTTGTCTAGAAATTGAAACAATGGGATATTTGCGCGATCTAGACCTATAGATCGAACAATGGTGATTGAATCGCAAGACCTATTGCTATCAATCGGGTTAGAGTTTGAAACGCGTCAAACAATAACAATTTTGAACAAAAATGCGTCGATCCTATGTTTCTGTAACTTGCAAACACAAAAAGCTTCGCTTCAATTTTTATTAATTCTTAATCGATAAATAAAACAATACAACTGACTTCCTATTTATACTAATAGATCGACTTACTAAACAAGCCAAACCTACCTAAAACACTAGCTAAATTTCACCTAAACACATGCCTAAACCGACTCTAGTTGTCTTTCCTAAAGCTAATACAATTACCTTACTTATTCTAACTGGATTAGGAAATTAATAAACTAGTAATAATTTAATTTGGAAATAAACTAGTCCAAATGGTTTATGGGAAACCTTTATTTTGTATCATACTCCCTTTCTTCAAAAGAATCGTCCCGATTCTTAGAACCATGGAATCCACAAGGGATCGAATACAATCCTAGTAAATTCGGATGCAAAATTGACGATGAAGAACAGAAAGTTATGTGTGCAAATCATTAATTTCGTCTTTAGCTAATCATCTTCAATCTCCATTGATTTGTAACCATAATAATCATCTATAATCCTCTTGTGCCGTCTTAACTTGTGCCTTCCACCCGTCCACCCTCCTTGCAAGAGAATAATTTCCACATTCACCTCATCCTTATAATCATCAATAATAGGAGGGAATGTCGGATCAAATTTAACACTCTCTTCGTAGTTACTTTCAAACAAGAACACTCCCAACATGTTTTTTTTTTTTGCGGATGAACAATACCGCGCGCGTGAACAGTAACTTTTTTTTATTTTCAACCGTCACGCCTTCAGTAAAGTTACTAGAATCGTGCTTCTTGGATCAAAACCGATTAACCCTCGAACTACCTGTACGAGTTTAACCCTTGAACTCCAATCACAATCAGAAATTCAACTAACAACTTGGCTTTGACACGCCTAGGACCGTCTATATTTAAGAAAATTAAGAGCCGATGCTCTTATACCCCTTATGATACGAAAGTTGCGCGGAAGCGGTTTCAAAGAATAACGAACAATAATTAAAAAGGATATTTGCTTCGAAATTTGTCTAGAAATTGAAACAATGGGATATTTGCGCGATCTAGACCTATAGATCGAACAATGGTGATTGAATCGCAAGACCTATTGCTATCAATCGGGTTAGAGTTTGAAACGCGTCAAACAATAACAATTTCGGAACAAAAATGCGTCGATCCTATGTTTCTGAGTAACTTGCAAACACAAAAAGCTTTCGCTTCAATTTTTATTAATTCTTAATCGATAAATAAAACAATACAACTGACTTCCTATTTATACTAATAGATCGACTTACTAAACAAGCCAAACCTACCTAAAACACTAGCTAAATTTCACCTAAACACATGCCTAAACCGACTCTAATTGTCTTTCCTAAAGCTAATACAATTACCTTACTTATTCTAACTGGATTAGGAAATTAATAAACTAGTAATAATTTAATTTGGAAATAAACTAGTCCTAATAGTTTATGGGAAACCTTTATTTTGTATCATACTCCCTTTCTTCAAAAGAATCGTCCCGATTCTTAGAACCATGGAATCCACCGGGATCGAGTACAATCCTAGTAAATTCAGATGCAAAATTGACGATGAAGAACAGAAAGTTATGTGTGCAAATCATTAATTTCGTCTTCAGCTAATCATCTTCAATCTTCATTGATTTGTAACCATAATAATCATCTATAATCCTCTTGTGCCGTCTTAACTTGTGCCTTCCACCCGTCCACTCTCCTTGCAAGAGAATAATTTCCACATTCACCTCATCCTTATAATCATCAATAATAGGAGGGAATGTCGGATCAAATTTAACACTCTCTTCATAGTTACTTTCAAACAAGAACACTCCCAACATGTTTTTTTTTGCGGATGAACAATACCGCGCACGTGAACAGTAACTTTTTTTTGTTTTCAACCGTCACGGCTTCAGTAAAGTTACTAGAATCGTGCTTCTTGGATCAAAACCGATTAACCCTCGAACTACCTGTACGAGTTTAACCGTTGAACTCCAATCACAATCAGAAATTCAACTAACAACTTGGCTTTGACACGCCTAGGACCGTCTAGATTTAAGAAAATTAAGAGCCGATGCTCTTATACCACTTATGATACGAAAGTTGCGCGGAAGCGGTTTCAAAGAATAACGAACAATAATTAAAAAGGATATTTGCTTCGAAATTTGTCTAGAAATTGAAACAATGGGATATTTGCGCGATCTAGACCTATAGATCGAACAATGGTGATTGAATCGCAAGACCTATTGCTATAAATCGGGTTAGAGTTTGAAACGCGTCAAACAATAACAATTTCGGAACAAAAATGCGTCGATCCTATGTTTACAGAACTTGCAAACACAAAAAAGCTTCTGCTTCAATTTTTATTAATTCTTAATCGATAAATAAAACAATACAACTGACTTCCTATTTATACTAATAGATCGACTTACTAAACAAGCCAAACCTACCTAAAACACTAGCTAAATTTCACCTAAACACATGCCTAAACCGACTCTAGTTGTCTTTCCTAAAGCTAATACAATTACCTTACTTATTCTAACTGGATTAGGAAATTAATAAACTAGTAATAATTTAATTTGGAAATAAACTAGTCCAAATGGTTTATGGGAAACCTTTATTTTGTATCATACTCCCTTTCTTCAAAAGAATCGTCCCGATTCTTAGAACCATGGAATCCACCGGGATCGAATACAATCCTAGTAAATTCAGATGCAAAATTGACGATGAAGAACAGAAAGTTATGTGTGCAAATCATTAATTTCGTCTTTAGCTAATCATCTTCAATCTCCATTGATTTGTAACCATAATAATCATCTATAATCCTCTTGTGCCGTCTTAACTTGTGCCTTCCACCCGTCCACCCTCCTTGCAAGAGAATAATTTCCACATTCACCTCATCCTTATAATCATCAATAATAGGAGGGAATGTCGGATCAAATTTAACACTCTCTTCGTAGTTACTTTCAAACAAGAACACTCCCAACATGTTTTTTTTTGCGGATGAACAATACCGCGCGCGTGAACAGAACTTTTTTTATTTTCAACCGTCACGCCTTGTAAAGTTACTAGAATCGTGCTTCTTGGATCAAAACCGATTAACCCTCGAACTACCTATACGAGTTTAACCCTTGAACTCCAATCACAATCAGAAATTCAACTAACAACTTGGCTTTGACACGCCTAGGACCGTCTATATTTAAGAAAATTAAGAGCCGATGCTCTTATACCACTTATGATACGAAAGTTGCGTGAAGCGGTTTCAAAGAATAACGAACAATAATTAAAAAGGATATTTGCTTCGAAATTTGTCTAGAAATTGAAACAATGGGATATTTGCGCGATCTAGACCTATAGATCGAACAATGGTGATTGAATCGCAAGACCTATTGCTATCAATCGGGTTAGAGTTTGAAACGCGTCAAACAATAACAATTTCGGAACAAAAATGCGTCGATCCTATGTTTACGTAACTTGCAAACACAAAAAAAGCTTCGCTTCAATTTTTATTAATTCTTAATCGATAAATAAAACAATACAACTGACTTCCTATTTATACTAATAGATCGACTTACTAAACAAGCCAAACCTACCTAAAACACTAGCTAAATTTCACCTAAACACATGCCTAAACCGACTCTAATTGTCTTTCCTAAAGCTAATACAATTACCTTACTTATTCTAACTGGATTAGGAAATTAATAAACTAGTAATAATTTAATTTGGAAATAAACTAGTCCTAATAGTTTATGGGAAACCTTTATTTTGTATCATACTCCCTTTCTTCAAAAGAATCGTCCCGATTCTTAGAACCATGGAATCCACCATAGGGATCGAGTACAATCCTAGTAAATTCAGATGCAAAATTGACAATGAAGAACAGAAAGTTATGTGTGCAAATCATTAATTTCGTCTTGACTAATCATCTTCAATCTTCATTGATTTGTAACCATAATAATCATCTATAATCCTCTTGTGCCGTCTTAACTTGTGCCTTCCACCCGTCCACTCTCCTTGCAAGAGAATAATTTCCACATTCACCTCATCCTTATAATCATCAATAATAGGAGGGAATGTCGGATCAAATTTAACACTCTCTTCATAGTTACTTTCAAACAAGAACACTCCCAACATGTTTTTTTTTGCGGATGAACAATACCGCGCACGTGAACAAAAGAACTTTTTTTGTTTTCAACCGTCACGGCTTCAGTAAAGTTACTAGAATCGTGCTTCTTGGATCAAAACCGATTAACCCTCGAACTACCTGTACGAGTTTAACCGTTGAACTCAAATCACAATCAGAAATTCAACTAACAACTTGGCTTTGACACGCCTAGGACCGTCTAGATTTAAGAAAATTAAGAGCCGATGCTCTTATACCACTTATGATACGAAAGTTGCGCGGAAGCGGTTTCAAAGAATAACGAACAATAATTAAAAAGGATATTTGCTTCGAAATTTGTCTAGAAATTGAAACAATGGGATATTTGCGCGATCTAGACCTATAGATCGAACAATGGTGATTGAATCGCAAGACCTATTGCTATAAATCGGGTTAGAGTTTGAAACGCGTCAAACAATAACAATTTCGGAACAAAAATGCGTCGATCCTATGTTTACGTAACTTGCAAACACAAAAAGCTTCACGCTTCAATTTTTATTAATTCTTAATCGATAAATAAAACAATACAACTGACTTCCTATTTATACTAATAGATCGACTTACTAAACAAGCCAAACCTACCTAAAACACTAGCTAAATTTCACCTAAACACATGCCTAAACCGACTCTAGTTGTCTTTCCTAAAGCTAATACAATTACCTTACTTATTCTAACTGGATTAGGAAATTAATAAACTAGTAATAATTTAATTTGGAAATAAACTAGTCCAAATGGTTTATGGGAAACCTTTATTTTGTATCATACTCCCTTTCTTCAAAAGAATCGTCCCGATTCTTAGAACCATGGAATCCACCGGGATCGAATACAATCCTAGTAAATTCAGATGCAAAATTGACGATGAAGAACAGAAAGTTATGTGTGCAAATCATTAATTTCGTCTTTAGCTAATCATCTTCAATCTCCATTGATTTGTAACCATAATAATCATCTATAATCCTCTTGTGCCGTCTTAACTTGTGCCTTCCACCCGTCCACCCTCCTTGCAAGAGAATAATTTCCACATTCACCTCATCCTTATAATCATCAATAATAGGAGGGAATGTCGGATCAAATTTAACACTCTCTTCGTAGTTACTTTCAAACAAGAACACTCCCAACATGTTTTTTTTTGCGGATGAACAATACCGCGCGCGTGAACAGTAACTTTTTTTTATTTTCAACCGTCACGCCTTCAGTAAAGTTACTAGAATCGTGCTTCTTGGATCAAAACCGATTAACCCTCGAACTACCTGTACGAGTTTAACCCTTGAACTCCAATCACAATCAGAAATTCAACTAACAACTTGGCTTTGACACGCCTAGGACCGTCTATATTTAAGAAAATTAAGAGCCGATGCTCTTATACCACTTATGATACGAAAGTTGCGCGGAAGCGGTTTCAAAGAATAACGAACAATAATTAAAAAGGATATTTGCTTCGAAATTTGTCTAGAAATTGAAACAATGGGATATTTGCGCGATCTAGACCTATAGATCGAACAATGGTGATTGAATCGCAAGACCTATTGCTATCAATCGGGTTAGAGTTTGAAACGCGTCAAACAATAACAATTTCGGAACAAAAATGCGTCGATCCTATGTTTACAGAACTTGCAAACACAAAAAAGCTTCTGCTTCAATTTTTATTAATTCTTAATCGATAAATAAAACAATACAACTGACTTCCTATTTATACTAATAGATCGACTTACTAAACAAGCCAAACCTACCTAAAACACTAGCTAAATTTCACCTAAACACATGCCTAAACCGACTCTAATTGTCTTTCCTAAAGCTAATACAATTACCTTACTTATTCTAACTGGATTAGGAAATTAATAAACTAGTAATAATTTAATTTGGAAATAAACTAGTCCTAATAGTTTATGGGAAACCTTTATTTTGTATCATACTCCCTTTCTTCAAAAGAATCGTCCCGATTCTTAGAACCATGGAATCCACCGGGATCGAGTACAATCCTAGTAAATTCAGATGCAAAATTGACGATGAAGAACAGAAAGTTATGTGTGCAAATCATTAATTTCGTCTTCAGCTAATCATCTTCAATCTTCATTGATTTGTAACCATAATAATCATCTATAATCCTCTTGTGCCGTCTTAACTTGTGCCTTCCACCCGTCCACTCTCCTTGCAAGAGAATAATTTTTACATTCACCTCATCCTTATAATCATCAATAATAGGAGGGAATGTCGGATCAAATTTAACACTCTCTTCATAGTTACTTTCAAACAAGAACACTCCCAACATGTTTTTTTTTGCGGATGAACAATACCGCGCACGTGAACAAGAATTTTTTTGTTTTCAACCGTCACGCTTCAGTAAAGTTACTAGAATCGTGCTTCTTGGATCAAAACCGATTAACCCTCGAACTACCGTCAGACGAGTTTAACCGTTGAACTCCAATCACAATCAGAAATTCAACTAACAACTTGGCTTTGACACGCCTAGGACCGTCTAGATTTAAGAAAATTAAGAACCGATGCTCTTATACCACTTATGATACGAAAGTTGCGCGGAAGCGGTTTCAAAGAATAACGAACAATAATTAAAAAGGATATTTGCTTCGAAATTTGTCTAGAAATTGAAACAATGGGATATTTGCGCGATCTAGACCTATAGATCGAACAATGGTGATTGAATCGCAAGACCTATTGCTATCAATCGGGTTAGAGTTTGAAACGCGTCAAACAATAACAATTTCGGAACAAAAATGCGTCGGTCCTATGTTTACGTAACTTGCAAACACAAAAAGCTTCGCTTCAATTTTTATTAATTCTTAATCGATAAATAAAACAATACAACTGACTTCCTATTTATACTAATAGATCGACTTACTAAACAAGCCAAACCTACCTAAAACACTAGCTAAATTTCATCTAAACACTTGCCTAAACCGACTCTAGTTGTCTTTCCTAAAGCTAATACAATTACCTTACTTATTCTAACTGGATTAGGAAATTAATAAACTAGTAATAATTTAATTTGGAAATAAACTAGTCCTAATGGTTTATGGGAAACCTTTATTTTGTATCATGCTCCCTTTCTTCAAAAGAATCGTCCCGATTCTTAGAACTATGGAATCCACCGGGATCGAATACAATCCTAGTAAATTCAGATGCAAAATTGACGATGAAGAACAGAAAGTTATGTGTGCAAATCATTAATTTCGTCTTCAGCTAATCATCTTCAATCTCCATTGATTTGTAACCATAATAATCATCTATAATCCTCTTGTGCCGTCTTAACTTGTGCCTTCCACCCGTCCACCCTCCTTGCAAGAGAATAATTTCCACATTCACCTCATCCTTATAATCATCAATAATAGGAGGGAATGTCGGATCAAATTTAACACTCTCTTCATAGTTACTTTCAAACAAGAACACTCCCAACATGGTTTTTTTTTGCGGATGAACAATACCGCGCACGTGAACAGTAACTTTTTTTTGTTTTCAACCGTCACGCCTTCAGTAAAGTTACTAGAATCGTGCTTCGGGGATCAAAACCGATTAACCCTCGAACTACCTGTACGAGTTTAACCCTTGAACTCCAATCACAATCAGAAATTCAACTAACAACTTGGCTTTGACACGCCTAGGACCGTCTAGATTTAAGAAAATTAAGAGCCGATGCTCTTATACCACTTATGATACGAAACTTCCGCGGAAGCGGTTTCAAAGAATAACGAACAATAATTAAAAAGGATATTTGCTTCGAAATTTGTCTAGAAATTGAAACAATGGGATATTTGCGCGATCTAGACCTATAGATCGAACAATGGTGATTGAATCGCAAGACCTATTGCTATCAATCGGGTTAGAGTTTGAAACGCGTCAAACAATAACAATTTCGGAACAAAAATGCGTCGATCCTATGTTTACAGAACTTGCAAACACAAAAAAGCTTCTGCTTCAATTTTTATTAATTCTTAATCGATAAATAAAACAATACAACTGACTTCCTATTTATACTAATAGATCGACTTACTAAACAAGCCAAACCTACCTAAAACACTAGCTAAATTTCACCTAAACACATGCCTAAACCGACTCTAGTTGTCTTTCCTAAAGCTAATACAATTACCTTACTTATTCTAACTGGATTAGGAAATTAATAAACTAGTAATAATTTAATTTGGAAATAAACTAGTCCTAATGGTTTATGGGAAACCTTTATTTTGTATCATATTCCCTTTCTTCAAAAGTATCGTCCCGATTCTTAGAACCATGGAATCCACCGGGATCGAATACAATCCTAGTAAATTCAGATGCAAAATTGACGATGAAGAACAGAAAGTTATGTGTGCAAATCATTAATTTCGTCTTCAGCTAATCATCTTCAATCTCCATTGATTTGTAACCATAATAATCATCTATAATCCTCTTGTGCCGTCTTAACTTGTGCCTTGCACCCGTCCACCCTCCTTGCAAGAGAATAATTTCCACATTCACCTCATCCTTATAATCATCAATAATAGGAGGGAATGTCGGATCAAATTTAACACTCTCTTCATAGTTACTTTCAAACAAGAACACTCCCAACATGGTTTTTTTTTTGCGGATGAACAATACCGCGCACGTGAACAATAACTTTTTTTTGTTTTCAACCGTCACGCCTTCAGTAAAGTTACTAGAATCGTGCTTCGGGGATCAAAACCGATTAACCCTCGAACTACCTGTACGAGTTTAACCCTTGAACTCCAATCACAATCAGAAATTCAACTAACAACTTGGCTTTGACACGCCTAGGACCATCTAGATTTAAGAAAATTAAGAGCCGATGCTCTTATACCACTTATGATACGAAAGTTCCGCGGAAGCGGTTTCAAAGAATAACGAACAATAATTAAAAAGGATATTTGCTTCGAAATTTGTCTAGAAATTGAAACAATGGGATATTTGCGCGATCTAGACCTATAGATCGAACAATGGTGATTGAATCGCAAGACCTATTGCTATCAATCGGGTTAGAGTTTGAAACGCGTCAAACAATAACAATTTCGGAACAAAAATGCGTCGATCCTATGTTTTAACTTGCAAACACAAAAAGCTTTCGCTTCAATTTTTATTAATTCTTAATCGATAAATAAAACAATACAACTGACTTCCTATTTATACTAATAGATCGACTTACTAAACAAGCCAAACCTACCTAAAACACTAGCTAAATTTCACCTAAACACATGCCTAAACCGACTCTAGTTGTCTTTCCTAAAGCTAATACAATTACCTTACTTATTCTAACTGGATTAGGAAATTAATAAACTAGTAATAATTTAATTTGGAAATAAACTAATCCTAATGGTTTATGGGAAACCTTTATTTTGTATCATACTCCCTTTCTTCAAAAGTATCGTCCCGATTCTTAGAACCATGGAATCCACCGGGATCGAATACAATCCTAGTAAATTCAGATGCAAAATTGACGATGAAGAACAGAAAGTTATGTGTGCAAATCATTAATTTCGTCTTCAGCTAATCATCTTCAATCTCCATTGATTTGTAACCATAATAATCATCTATAATCCTCTTGTGCCGTCTTAACTTGTGCCTTCCACCCGTCCACCCTCCTTGCAAGAGAATAATTTCCACATTCACCTCATCCTTATAATCATCAATAATAGGAGGGAATGTTGGATCAAATTTAACACTCTCTTCGTAGTTACTTTCAAACAAGAACACTCCCAACATGTTTTTTTTTGCGGATGAACAATACCGCGCACGTGAACAGTAACTTTTTTTTATTTTCAACCGTCACGCCTTCAGTAAAGTTACTAGAATCGTGCTTCTTGGATCAAAACCGATTAACCCTCGAACTACCTGTACGAGTTTAACCCTTGAACTCCAATCACAATCAGAAATTCAACTAACAACTTGGCTTTGACACGCCTAGGACCGTCTAGATTTAAGAAAATTAAGAGCCGATGCTCTTATACCACTTATGATACGAAAGTTGCGCGGAAGCGGTTTCAAAGAATAACGAACAATAATTAAAAAGGATATTTGCTTCGAAATTTGTCTAGAAATTGAAACAATGGGATATTTGCGCGATCTAGACCTATAGATCGAACAATAGTGATTGAATCGCAAGACCTATTGCTATCAATCGGGTTAGAGTTTGAAACGCGTCAAACAATAACAATTTCGGAACAAAAATGCGTCGATCCTATGTTTACAGAACTTGCAAACACAAAAAAGCTTCTGCTTCAATTTTTATTAATTCTTAATCGATAAATAAAACAATACAACTGACTTCCTATTTATACTAATAGATCGACTTACTAAACAAGCCAAACCTACCTAAAACACTAGCTAAATTTCACCTAAACACATGCCTAAACCGACTCTAGTTGTCTTTCCTAAAGCTAATACAATTACCTTACTTATTCTAACTGGATTAGGAAATTAATAAACTAGTAATAATTTAATTTGGAAATAAACTAGTCCTAATGGTTTATGGGAAACCTTTATTTTGTATCATACTCCCTTTCTTCAAAAGAATCGTCCCGATTCTTAGAACCATGGAATCCACCGGGATCGAATACAATCCTAGTAAATTCAGATGCAAAATTGACGATGAAGAACAGAAAGTTATGTGTGCAAATCATTAATTTCGTCTTCAGCTAATCATCTTCAATCTCCATTGATTTGTAACCATAATAATCATCTATAATCCTCTTGTGCCGTCTTAACTTGTGCCTTCCACTCGTCCACCCTCCTTGGAAGAGAATAATTTCCACATTCAACCCATCCTTATAATCATCAATAATAGGAGGGAATGTCGGATCAAATTTAACACTCTCTTCGTAGTTACTTTCAAACAAGAACACTCCCAACATGTTTTTTTTTGCGGATGAACAATACCGCGCACGTGAACAATAACTTTTTTTTATTTTCAACCGTCACGCCTTCAGTAAAGTTACTAGAATCGTGCTTCTTGGATCAAAACCGATTAACCCTCGAACTACCTGTACGAGTTTAACCCTTGAACTCCAATCACAATCAGAAATTCAACTAACAACTTGGCTTTGACACGCCTAGGACCGTCTATATTTAAGAAAATTAAGAGCCGATGCTCTTATACCACTTATGATACGAAAGTTGCGCGGAAGCGGTTTCAAAGAATAACGAACAATAATTAAAAAGGATATTTGCTTCGAAATTTGTCTAGAAATTGAAACAATGGGATATTTGCGCGATCTAGACCTATAGATCGAACAATAGTGATTGAATCGCAAGACCTATTGCTATCAATCGGGTTAGAGTTTGAAACGCGTCAAACAATAACAATTTCGGAACAAAAATGCGTCGATCCAATGTTTACAGAACTTGCAAACACAAAAAGCTTTCGCTTCAATTTTTATTAATTCTTAATCGATAAATAAAACAATACAACTGACTTCCTATTTATACTAATAGATCGACTTACTAAACAAGCCAAACCTACCTAAAACACTAGCTAAATTTCACCTAAACACATGCCTAAACCGACTCTAATTGTCTTTCCTAAAGCTAATACAATTACCTTACTTATTCTAACTGGATTAGGAAATTAATAAACTAGTAATAATTTAATTTGGAAATAAACTAGTCCTAATAGTTTATTGGAAACCTTTATTTTGTATCATACTCCCTTTCTTCAAAAGAATCGTCCCGATTCTTAGAACCATGGAATCCACCGGGATCGAATACAATCCTAGTAAATTCAGATGCAAAATTGACGATGAAGAACAGAAAGTTATGTGTGCAAATCATTAATTTCGTCTTGACTAATCATCTTCAATCTTCATTGATTTGTAACCATAATAATCATCTATAATCCTCTTGTGCCGTCTTAACTTGTGCCTTCCACCCGTCCACTCTCCTTGCAAGAGAATAATTTCCACATTCACCTCATCCTTATAATCATCAATAATAGGAGGGAATGTCGGATCAAATTTAACACTCTCTTCATAGTTACTTTCAAACAAGAACACTCCCAACATGTTTTTTTTTGCGGATGAACAATACCGCGCACGTGAACAGTAACTTTTTTTTGTTTTCAACCGTCACGGCTTCAGTAAAGTTACTAGAATCGTGTTTCTTGGATCAAAACCGATTAACCCTCGAACTACCTGTACGAGTTTAACCCTTGAACTCCAATCACAATCAGAAATTCAACTAACAACTTGGCTTTGACACGCCTAGGACCGTCTAGATTTAAGAAAATTAAGAGCCGATGCTTTTATACCACTTATGATACGAAAGTTGCGCGGAAGCGGTTTCAAAGAATAACGAACAATAATTAAAAAGGATATTTGCTTCGACATTTGTCTAGAAATTGAAACAATGGGATATTTGCGCGATCTAGACCTATAGATCGAACAATGGTGATTGAATCGCAAGACCTATTGCTATCAATCGGGTTAGAGTTTGAAACGCGTCAAACAATAACAATTTCGGAACAAAAATGCGTCGATCCTATGTTTACAGAACTTGCAAACACAAAAAAGCTTATGCTTCAATTTTTATTAATTCTTAATCGATAAATAAAACAATACAACTGACTTCCTATTTATACTAATAGATCGACTTACTAAACAAGCCAAACCTACCTAAAACACTAGCTAAATTTCACCTAAACACATGCCTAAACCGACTCTAGTTGTCTTTCCTAAAGCTAATACAATTACCTTACTTATTCTAACTGGATTAGGAAATTAATAAACTAGTAATAATTTAATTTGGAAATAAACTAGTCCTAATGGTTTATGGAAAACCTTTATTTTGTATCATACTCCCTTTCTTCAAAAGAATCGTCCCGATTCTTAGAACCATGGAATCCACCGGGATCGAATACAATCCTAGTAAATTCAGATGCAAAATTGACGATGAAGAACAGAAAGTTATGTGTGCAAATCATTAATTTCGTCTTCAGCTAATCATCTTCAATCTCCATTGATTTGTAACCATAATAATCATCTATAATCCTCTTGTGCCGTCTTATCTTGTGCCTTCCACCCGTCCACCCTCCTTGCAAGAGAATAATTTCCACATTCACCTCATCCTTATAATCATCAATAATAGGAGGGAATGTCGGATCAAATTTAACACTCTCTTCGTAGTTACTTTTAAACAAGAACACTCCCAACATGTTTTTTTTTGCGGATGAACAATACCGCGCATGTGAACAGTAACTTTTTTTTTTATTTTCAACCGTCACGCCTTCAGTAAAGTTACTAGAATCGTTCTTCTTGGATCAAAACCGATTAACCCTCGAACTACCTGTACGAGTTTAACCCTTGAACTCCAATCACAATCAGAAATTCAACTAACAACTTGGCTTTGACACGCCTAGGACCGTCTAGATTTAAGAAAATTAAGAGCCGATGCTCTTATACCACTTATGATACGAAAGTTGCGCGGAAGCGGTTTCAAAGAATAACGAACAATAATTAAAAAGGATATTTGCTTCGAAATTTGTCTAGAAATTGAAACAATGGGATATTTGCGCGATCTAGACCTATAGATCGAACAATGGTAATTGAATCGCAAGACCTATTGCTATCAATCGGGTTAGAGTTTGAAACGCGTCAAATAATAACAATTTCGGAACAAAAATGCGTCGATCCTATGTTCGCAGAACTTGCAAACACAAAAAAGCTTCTGCTTCAATTTTTATTAATTCTTAATCGATAAATAAAACAATACAACTGACTTCCTATTTATACTAATAGATCGACTTACTAAACAAGCCAAACCTACCTAAAACACTAGCTAAATTTCACCTAAACACATGCCTAAACCGACTCTAATTGTCTTTCCTAAAGCTAATACAATTACCTTACTTATTCTAACTGGATTAGGAAATTAATAAACTAGTAATAATTTAATTTGGAAATAAACTAGTCCTAATGGTTTATGGGAAACCTTTATTTTGTATCATACTCCCTTTCTTCAAAAGAATCGTCCCGATTCTTAGAACCATGGAATCCACCGGGATCGAATACAATCCTAGTAAATTCAGATGCAAAATTGACGATGAAGAACAGAAAGTTATGTGTGCAAATCATTAATTTCGTCTTCAGCTAATCATCTTCAATCTTCATTGATTTGTAACCATAATAATCATCTATAATCCTCTTGTGCCGTCTTAACTTGTTCCTTCCACCCGTTCACTCTCCTTGCAAGAGAATAATTTCCACATTCACCTCATCCTTATAATCATCAATAATAGGAGGGAATGTCGGATCAAATTTAACACTCTCTTCATAGTTACTTTCAAACAAGAACACTCCCAACATGTTTTTTTTTGCGGATGAACAATACCGCGCACGTGAACGAGAACTTTTTTGTTTTCAACCGTCACGGCTTCAAGTAAAGTTACTAGAATCGTGCTTCTTGGATCAAAACCGATTAACCCTCGCACTACCTGTACGAGTTTAACCCTTGAACTCCAATCACAATCGTAAATTCAACTAACAACTTGGCTTTAACACGCATAGGACCGTCTAGATTTAAGAAAATTAAGAGCCGATGCTCTTATACCACTTATGATACGAAAGTTGCGCGGAAGCGGTTTCAAAGAATAACGAACAATAATTAAAAAGGATATTTGCTTCGAAATTTGTCTAGAAATTGAAACAATGGGATATTTGCGTGATCTAGACTTATAGATCGAACAATGGTGATTGAATCGCAAGACCTATTGCTATCAATCGGGTTAGAGTTTGAAACGCGTCAATCAATAACAATTTCGGAACAAAAATGCATCGATCCTATGTTTACGTAACTTGCAAACACAAAAAGCTTCATTTCAATTTTTATTAATTCTTAATCGATAAATAAAACAATACAATTGACTTCCTATTTATACTAATAGATCGACTTACTAAACAAGCCAAACCTACCTGAAACACTAGCTAAATTTCACCTAAACACATGCCTAAACCGAATCTAGTTGTCTTTCCTAAAGCTAATACAATTACCTTACTTATTCTAACTGGATTAGGAAATTAATAAACTAGTAATAATTTAATTTGGAAATAAACTAGTCCTAATGGTTTATGGGAAACCTTTATTTTGTATCATACTCCCTTTCTTCAAAAGAATCGTCCCGATTCTTAGAACCATGGAATCCACCGGGATCGAATACAATCCTAGTAAATTCAGATGCAAAATTGACGATGAAGAACAGAAAGTTATGTGTGCAAATCATTAATTTCGTCTTGACTAATCATCTTCAATCTCCATTGATTTGTAACCATAATAATCATCTATAATCCTCTTGTGCCGTCTTAACTTGTGCCTTCCACCCGTCCACCCTCCTTTCAAGAGAATAATTTCCACATTCACCTCATCCTTATAATCATCAATAATAGGAGGGAATGTCGGATCAAATTTAACACTCTCTTCGTAGTTACTTTTAAACAAGAACACTCCCAACATGTTTTTTTTTGCGGATGAACAATACCGCGCATGTGAACAGTAACTTTTTTTTTTATTTTCAACCGTCACGCCTTCAGTAAAGTTACTAGAATCGTGCTTCTTGGATCAAAACCGATTAACCCTCGAACTACCTGTACGAGTTTAACCCTTGAACTCCAATCACAATCAGAAATTCAACTAACAACTTGGCTTTGACACGCCTAGGACCGTCTATATTTAAGAAAATTAAGAGCCGATGCTCTTATACCACTTATGATACGAAAGTTGCGCGGAAGCGGTTTCAAAGAATAACGAACAATAATTAAAAAGGATATTTGCTTCGAAATTTGTCTAGAAATTGAAACAATGGGATATTTGCGCGATCTAGACCTATAGATCGAACAATAGTGATTGAATCGCAAGACCTATTGCTATCAATCGGGTTAGAGTTTGAAACGCGTCAAACAATAACAATTTCGGAACAAAAATGCGTCGATCCAATGTTTACAGAACTTGCAAACACAAAAAAGCTTCTGCTTCAATTTTTATTAATTCTTAATCGATAAATAAAACAATACAACTGACTTCCTATTTATACTAATAGATCGACTTACTAAACAAGCCAAACCTACCTAAAACACTAGCTAAATTTCACCTAAACACATGCCTAAACCGACTCTAATTGTCTTTCCTAAAGCTAATACAATTACCTTACTTATTCTAACTGGATTAGGAAATTAATAAACTAGTAATAATTTAATTTGGAAATAAACTAGTCCTAATGGTTTATGGGAAACCTTTATTTTGTATCATACTCCCTTTCTTCAAAAGAATCGTCCCGATTCTTAGAACCATGGAATCCACCGGGATCGAATACAATCCTAGTAAATTCAGATGCAAAATTGACGATGAAGAACAGAAAGTTATGTGTGCAAATCATTAATTTCGTCTTCAGCTAATCATCTTCAATCTTCATTGATTTGTAACCATAATAATCATCTATAATCCTCTTGTGCCGTCTTAACTTGTTCCTTCCACCCGTTCACTCTCCTTGCAAGAGAATAATTTCCACATTCACCTCATCCTTATAATCATCAATAATAGGAGGGAATGTCGGATCAAATTTAACACTCTCTTCATAGTTACTTTCAAACAAGAACACTCCCAACATGTTTTTTTTTGCGGATGAACAATACCGCGCACGTGAACAGTAACTTTTTTTTGTTTTCAACCGTCACGGCTTCAGTAAAGTTACTAGAATCGTGCTTCTTGGATCAAAACCGATTAACCCTCGCACTACCTGTACGAGTTTAACCCTTGAACTCCAATCACAATCAGAAATTCAACTAACAACTTGGCTTTAACACGCATAGGACCGTCTAGATTTAAGAAAATTAAGAGCCGATGCTCTTATACCACTTATGATACGAAAGTTGCGCGGAAGCGGTTTCAAAGAATAACGAACAATAATTAAAAAGGATATTTGCTTCGAAATTTGTCTAGAAATTGAAACAATGGGATATTTGCGTGATCTAGACTTATAGATCGAACAATGGTGATTGAATCGCAAGACCTATTGCTATCAATCGGGTTAGAGTTTGAAACGCGTCAATCAATAACAATTTCGGAACAAAAATGCATCGATCCTATGTTTACAGAACTTGCAAACACAAAAAAGCTTCTGTTTCAATTTTTATTAATTCTTAATCGATAAATAAAACAATACAATTGACTTCCTATTTATACTAATAGATCGACTTACTAAACAAGCCAAACCTACCTGAAACACTAGCTAAATTTCACCTAAACACATGCCTAAACCGAATCTAGTTGTCTTTCCTAAAGCTAATACAATTACCTTACTTATTCTAACTGGATTAGGAAATTAATAAACTAGTAATAATTTAATTTGGAAATAAACTAGTCCTAATGGTTTATGGGAAACCTTTATTTTGTATCATACTCCCTTTCTTCAAAAGAATCGTCCCGATTCTTAGAACCATGGAATCCACCGGGATCGAATACAATCCTAGTAAATTCAGATGCAAAATTGACGATGAAGAACAGAAAGTTATGTGTGCAAATCATTAATTTCGTCTTCAGCTAATCATCTTCAATCTCCATTGATTTGTAACCATAATAATCATCTATAATCCTCTTGTGCCGTCTTAACTTGTGCCTTCCACCCGTCCACCCTCCTTTCAAGAGAATAATTTCCACATTCACCTCATCCTTATAATCATCAATAATAGGAGGGAATGTCGGATCAAATTTAACACTCTCTTCATAGTTACTTTCAAACAAGAACACTCCCAACATGTTTTTTTTTTTTGCGGATGATCAATACCGCGCACGTGAACAGTAATTTTTTTTTGTTTTCAACCGTCACGCCTTCAGTAAAGTTACTAGAATCGTGCTTCTTGGATCAAAACCGATTAACCCTCGAACTACCTGTACGAGTTTAACCCTTGAACTCCAATCACAATCAGAAATTCAACTAACAACTTGGCTTTGACACGCCTAGGACCGTCTAGATTTAAGAAAATTAAGAGCCGATGCTCTTATACCACTTATGATAGGAAAGTTGTGCGGAAGCGGTTTCAAAGAATAACGAACAATAATTAAAAAGGATATTTGCTTCGAAATCTGTCTAGAAATTGAAACAATGGGTTATTTGTGCGATCTAGACCTATAGATCGAACAATGGTGATTGAATCGCAAGACCTATTGCTATCAATCGGGTTAGAGTTTGAAACGCGTCAAACAATAACAATTTCGGAACAAAAATGCGTCGATCCTATGTTTACAGAACTTGCAAACACGAAAAAGCTTCTACTTCAATTTTTATTAATTCTTAATCGATAAATAAAACAATACAACTGACTTCCTATTTATACTAATAGATCGACTTACTAAACAAGCCAAACCTACCTAAAACACTAGCTAAATTTCACCTAAACACATGCCTAAACCGACTCTAGTTGTCTTTCCTAAAGCTAATACAATTACCTTACTTATTTTAACTGGATTAGGAAATTAATAAACTAGTAATAATCTAATTAGGAAATAAACTAGTCATATGGTTTATGGGAAACCTTTATTTTATATCATACTCCCTTTCTTCAAAAGATTTGTCCCGATTCTTAGAACCATGGAATCGACCGGGATCGAATACAATCCTAGTAAATTCAGATGCAAAATTGACGATGAAGAACAGAAAGTTATGTGTGCAAATCATTAATTTCGTCTTCAGCTCATCATCTTTAATCTCCATTGATTTGTAACCATAATAATCATCTATAATCCTCTTGTGTCGTCTTAACTTGTGCCTTCCACCCCTCCACCCTCCTTGCACGAGAATAATTTTCACATTCACCTCATCCTTATAATCATCAAAAATAGGAGGGAATGTCGGATCAAATTTAACATTCTCTTCGTAGTTGCTTTCAAACAAGAACACTCCCAACATGTTTTTTTTTTGCGGATGAACAGTGCCGCGCACGTGAACAGTAACGTTTTTTTTGTTTTCAACCGTCACGCCTTCAGTTGAAAGTTACTAGAATCGTGCTTCTTGGATCAAAACCGATTAACCCTCGAACTACATGTACGAGTTTAACCCTTGAACTCCAATCGCAATCAGAAATTCAACTAACAACTTGGCTTTGACACGCCTAAGACCGTCTAGATTTAAGAAAATTAAGAGCCGATGCTCTGATACCACTTATGATACGAAAGTTGCGCGAAAGCGGTTTCAAAGAATAACGAACAATAATTAAAAAGGATATTTGCTTCGAAATATGTCTAGAAATTGAAACAATGGGATATTTGCGCGATCTAGACCTATAGATCGAACAGTGGTGATTGAATCCCAGGACCTTTTGCTATCAATCGGGTTAGAGTTTGAAACGCGTCAAACAATAACAATTTCGGAACAAAAACGCGTCGATCCTATGTTTACAGAACTTGCAAACACGAAAAAGCTTCTCCTTCAATTTTTATTAATTCTTAATCGATAAATAAAACAATACAACTGACTTCCTATTTATACTAATAGGTTGACTTACTAAACAAGCCAAACCTACCTAAAACACTAGCTAAATTTCACCTAAACACATGCCTAAACCCACTCTAGTTGTCTTTCCTAAAGCTAATACAATTACCTTTCTTATTCTAACTGGATTAGGAAATTAATAAACTAGTAATAATCTAATTAGGAAATAAACTAGTCCTAATGGTTTATGGGAAACCTTTATTTTGAATCATACTCCTTTTCTTCAAAAGAATCGTCCCGATTCTTAGAACCATGGAATCCACCGGGATCGAATACAATCCTAGTAAATTCAGATGCAAAATTGACGATGAAGAACAGAAAGTTATGTGTGCAAATCATTAATTTCGTCTTCAGCTCATCATCTTCAATCTCCATTGATTTGTAACCATAATAATCATCTATAATCCTCTTGTGTCATCTTAACTTGTGCCTTCCACCTATCCACCCTCCTTGCACGAGAATAATTTCCACATTCACCTCATCCTTATAATCATCAAAAATAGGAGGGAATATCGGATCAAATTTAACATTTTCTTCATAGTTGCTTTCAAACAAGAACACTCCCAACATGTTTTTTTTGCGGATGAACAATACCGCGCACGTGAACAGTAACTTTTTTTTTGTTTGCAACCGTCACGCCTTGAGTAGAAAGTTACTAGAATCGTGCTTCTTGGATCAAAACCGATTAACCCTCGAACTACATGTACGAGTTTAACCCTTGAACTCTAATCGCAATCAGAAATTCAACTAACAACTTGGCTTTGACGCGCCTAGGACCGTCTAGATTTAAGAAAATTAAGAGCCGATGCTCTTATACCATATATGATACGAAAGTTGCGCGGAAGCGGTTTCAAAGAATAACGAACAACAATTAAAAAGGATATTTTCTTCGAAATTTGTCTAGAAATTGAAACAATGGGATATTTGCGCGATCTAGACCTATAGATCGAACAATGGTGATTGAATCGCAAGACCTATTGCTATCAATCGGGTTAGAGTTTGAAACGCGTCAAACAATAACAATTTCGGAACAAAAACGCGTCGATCCTATGTTTACAGAACTTGCAAACACGAAAAAGCTTCTGCTTTAATTTTTATTAATTCTCAATCGATAAATAAAACAATACAACAGGCTCCCTATTTATACTAATAGATCGACTTACTAAACAAGCCAAACCTACCTAAAACACTAGTTATATTTCACCTAAACACTTGCCTAAACCGACTCTAGTTGTCTTTCCTAAAGCTAATACAGTTACCTTACTTATTCTAACTGGATTAGGAAATTAATAAACTAGTAATAATCTAATTAGGAAATAAACTAGTCATAATGGTTTATAGAAAACCTTTATTTTGTATCAGGTTCTATAGAGATAGATCCAAAAGGATATTAGCTTTGAGTCAAGAGGAGTATATAGATAAGATTCTTGATCGGTTCAATATGAAAAAACTCTAAGAGAGGATTTCTGCCGATAGGTAGTGGGATTACTTTGAGTAAGTCACAATGTCCTACTGAGCCTGAGGATATTGAACGCATGAAATCGATTCCTTATGCTTCCGCTGTTGGATCGATCATGTATGCTATGATCTGTACCCGTCACGATGTCTCATTTGCTTTGAGTATGACGAGTAATTATCAAAACAATCCAGGTGAGAGTCCTTGGATAGCCGTTAAGAATATTCTTATGTACTTGAGAAGGACTAAGGATTCATTCTTAGTGTTTGGAGAAGATACTGAGTTACGTGTAAAAGGTTACCCGAATGCTAGTTTCCAAACATATAGGGATGATATGAAATCCAAAGCTGGTTTTGTCTTTATGATAAATGGAGGTGCGGTTTGTTGGAGAAGTTTTAAAGAGTTTGTCATTGCGGATTCTACAACGGAAGCTAAGTACATTGCAGCATCTGAAGCTGCAAAAGAAGCTGTATGGATTCGGCAATTTTGGAAGGACTAAGGGTAGTTCCGACAGCCGAAGATCCTATCACTATTTATTGTGATAACAGTGGGACAATTTTCCAAGCAAAAGAGCCCAAGTCTAGTAATAAGTTTAGATATGTACAAAGAAAATTTCATGTAATTATAGATTATATTGAAAGGAAGGAAATAGCGATTTGTAAGGTTGGAAAGATGCAAATAATGCAGATCCTTTAACCAAGCCTTTATCGCAGGCTAAGCATGATGGTCATGTAGCTTTTATAGGATAAAGGCGAATGCCTGAATTATAGTAGATTATGAGATATGTAATAATTAGATATTGTATTAATTATTTCATATATGATAATCACATTCATCGTTTGAGCTTTTATAGTGTATAAACTCTAGTTTTTCAATTTTATCTGAATTTATATACTTTATTTTATCCAAATAGATTGTATTGACAATGTTGAATTCTATTAAAGTGAACTGGATTAACATTGTATTTTGGTCCCTAGTTACTTAATGAGGTGACGTCTCAGAGTGACTAGATTGTAAGTCGATTGATGGTGTGTTCAACCACCATAGGGTCATAAAGATGACTGGTCGATTACATAGGCATATTGTTGAGACAATCTGTTGGACAGTGACAATTCATAGAATCCTCATGTTGCCTGGTCGTGGCAAGGATTTCTATCTATTCCTTCGAGTCAATTCTTTAGACTTACGACTATCTGTCAGAGTTGGTACGGTTTTCCGGTGGCTTTAGTTTTTGTCCTAGGTCGCACCGTAAAAGGAGGCTGAAGGACATTTACTGGGTCATTGTGATCTGTATCTAATGAAGAAAATAGGTCAGCATGATTGTCCACCCTCGTCAAGGTTTATTATCTCAAGGCCATTCGAGCTGAGGTGACTTGAAATGCGTGGCCACGTTCGGATGAGATCTACTTAGACTATCCGGTCAGACAGTTATTCTCCAGATCGAGGAAACCACTATATGATATGATCACGTGCAAGAACGACCTGAAAGACATCTTGCATTGAGTGGGACATTTAACGGACAAGAGAATTGGTAGCGCACACTTGTGTCGGACAAGTGGGAGATTGTTGGAGTAGTGTCCTCAACAATAGTGCGTCTACATACTAAATCTCGTACATGGAATATCAGAGATTTATATTATATATTTGTCCGCTTGTCAACGTTCATCGGTAACGCTCGGCTGACTAGAGTTTGACGTTACTGTCGTGTGATGGCGGTGGTCAGCTGATCTCTTATGGTCACACCTATAGGATGTAACCCCAATAGATATACTAATTATTTGTATGAGATATAATTAATTAGTCCCTTATATGTATTGACTTTTATAAGTCAAGTGAATTATATTTTTGATGACGAGTTAAGAACTCGGGCCAAAGGAATTTATTGTTCAATTATTTGATAATCGAATAATAAATGTTAAGATGGAATATAGTAATTAATAGTTAATTTACTATATTAATTCGGTGTGTGTATATATTTTGAGGCAGAGGTAATTAGCTAATTGTAATTACAAGGAGTTGTAAAATTAGGTAAATGGGTTTCATAAGACACATTTTATATTGATAAAATGGTAAAATGCAACTTAAGAGTTGAGTGTACATTATTCAATAATTTGTACTCCCTCCTATTCACCATTTTCTTCCCTATTTCCTTATTCGGATTATTTAGATTTTCTTCCCTATTTCCTTTTTTGGGTTGATTTGTGTGGTCCAAATTAAATTACATGTTGGGTAGTGTGTTTTGTGTGGTCCAAAATCGATTTCTTATTCCTAGTGCAAAAAGGAAAAGGGAAGAATATAGTGAATAGGAGGGAGTATTATTTAAGTGTTAAATAATCAAATTAATATTTAATTATATAAGATAATTAAATATAGGACTTATAAGCATTTGTGGGACAAATGTCAAAAGTCAAATAAGACCCAAAATAGACCTAAATGGACCGTATTTTTGAGTGGAAAATCTACCAAGTTTTGGTCATTTTGTCAACTTAGATGACATCATTATCCACTCATGTGTCCCATTAAAATTATCTATATATACAACACTTTAGAGAGGATTGCATGGGAGAAGAAAAGAAAAAAAATCACTAAAATCCTTTAAGTTGGCCGGTTTATGTGAAAGAGAAAAGAGCTCCATTTGTTCACTTTTGTTTATCACACCATGATCAAAAGTTGATAAATTGACATCAAAATAAAATCACAAATAATAATATTTACCAAGTATTATTAATAGTAATAATACACAAATATTATTAAGGGTATTCTGCTAATATCTACTAGTCTTAATAATATTAGTAGTATTGGGTAACTCTTGGGTGCCACCATAGGAGGTGCTCTATTTTGAGTACTAAGAAGATTGGAGGATCACCCATTCATATTTAGCTCAAGAACAACAAAAGGGGTTGGCACCGAAGATCATGGATAGACTACCAGCTGGGGTACTCACAGATCTGAAAGAAGTATATGCACGAGCTAGGCACGCTGAGGGGTTAGTGGACTTAGCTAAGAAGGCTAAGGAAAGGTATGCTGAGAAAAGGAAGGCGAAGAGTGAGAGTGACAACCAATCGGGCCACAAGAGGGGCAATCACAATCAGAATAGAGCCTTTTCTGGAGGATCTGGGTATGCAGAGGGATCAGGAGCTTGGGGAAGAGGAGGCGGTCAGAGCACTAGTGATAACTCCAACCTTACCTGCTTCAACTGTGGCGGAGTGGGTCAGAAGAGACATGAGTGCACCAGTGCTAGAGAAGGAGGAGGCTTTTCGGGGACTTATCAGGGAAAATTTTCTCAGGCTCCGAGCCAAAGCTTTGCTAGCAACAGGACATCTGGGTCGTAGGGCAATCGTGAAGGGAACAACAACAATAATGGCGGCTACAACCGTAAAAATGGAGGGTCCTATCAGCGTCCAAACAACGGTGTGACGCAGAACTCGACAGCCAAACCAACTACTTCGACTACCACGGTCCAGGATGGAGGTTAAAAAAGCAGTGGGAAGCTCTTTATGATGGGCAAGCAGGAAGCAGAGAATGATGCTCACGTTGTTATCGGTACCTTTCTTGTTCATAATACGCCATCTTTTGTCCTGTTTGATTCGAGGGCAACCCACTCTTTTGTGTCTAGGAGTCATGCCTTAGCAATGGGTTTGGGAGAATATGAACTGGTGAAAGATAGTGTGTTTATACCTTCAGGGGAGTCGGTGACATATTCTAAGTTGTATAAAGATGTGTCCATGTTGGTGGGGGAGGTAGACTTACCGGTCAACTTGTTAGAGTTTCCTATGGATAGGTTTGAGCTCATCGTCGGGATGGACTGGATGGGCAAGTATGATGCTAAGATAGATTGCAGACAAAAGAGGGTGCCTTTAAAGGGGCCTAAGGGAGTCAAGGTTTCATATAGGGGGTTCGTGGTGAGACCTAAGCTTAAGTTTATCGCGGTGATGACTCTAAAGTCATGTTTGAGGAAGAGGTATCCTTTGATCCTTTGTCAAGTGTGATATTTGCGTGTGGAGGAGCCGTCGGCGTCTGATATACCTGTGGTTGAAGAGTTTGGTGATGGTTTCCCAGATGAGAAACCAGGGTTACCACCTAAGAGAGATATGGACTTTAATGTTGAGCTTAAACCGGGGACGGGACCTATATCTAAAGCACCGTACCGAATTGGGCCTAAAGAGTTGGAAGAGTTGAAGAAGCAGCTGAATGACTTATTAGACAAAGGGTACATTCGGCCTAGTGTGTCACCGTGGGGAGCACCAGTGTTGTTTGTGAAAAAGAAAGACAAGAGTTTGAGGCTATGCATCGACTATAGAGAGTTGAATCATATCACAGTGAAGAACAGGTATCCTTTGCCAAGGATTGATGATCTTTTTTTACCATCTGAGTGGCGCAGGGGTGTTTTCTAAAATCTATTTGAGATCAGGTTATCACCAGCTAAGGATAGCAGATGAGGATATTCCTAAGACAGCTTTTCGGTCATGATATGGTCACTATGAGTACGTAGTTATGCCTTTTGGGTTGACGAATGCACCAGCAGTTTTCATGGATCTTATGAATCGGATTTTCAGCTTGTTCTTGGATAAGTTTGAGGTCGTCTTTATTGATGACATCTTGGTCTATTCTAAGACTACAGAGGAGCACAAGGAGCATCTGAGGTTAGTTCTGCAGACTTTGTGAGATAATCAGTTATATGCAAAGCTATCTGTTAGGCCTGGAAATCCACAGATCGCCCTGATCAGTATTTGGTCTAAACCTGACTGCCAGGCTGTCAGGGTGCCATGCTATCAGGGCACATGAAGATAGGCGCCAGGCCATGGAGAGGACAACGGTCAAAATATCAGGACGATATTAGACCACATTCGCGTATATTAAAGGAATTAAATACGCAGTATTAAGTGTGAAGATTATGCAGTAAATACGATAATTAAGAGAGAAATATTCGGTGATTATTACTGGCAATTATGGAGAATATTCTGCCTTTAATACCAGATCAAGCAGCCGTTCAGGGAAGAAGACTATATAAGGAACACTTTGAAGATTTCAGAAGGCATCTCATATATACGCAAGAAGAAGCATACACAATACTTAGAGAAATATAAAGATTGTTATTATCATATAATTATTCTCTCAAATTACATAGTGAAATCCTCTTCTGGCTTGGTGCCCGTGGTTTTTTCCCATTCAAGGGTTTTCCACATACAAAATTGCTTGTCTTGTTATTAGTATTATTTCTTTTACAGCTTGTTATTACACCCTGACGACCTGACCAACAGACTATCTAGAGCTAGTTAACCATATACAATTTCACCCTGACCTGATTTCGCCTTGCGCAAAATCCACACAAAACCATTGGCGCCCACCGTGGGGCATCTAGCTCTTTAAATCCTTTTTTCTTATCTTACAAAAACTCAAAAATTCTATAAAAATGGCCCAACCCACCGTTGAAGAACAATTGAACGCAGCTCTCCAAAAAATCACTGAGTTGGAAAGCCTGAAAGAAAAAGTGGCCCAAACTGAAGCAGAAATCCTGCAATTGAAAGAATCTGAGTCGGCCCTGAAGCAAAAATTAGAAAAACCCCAAGGGGCAGGCTAACATTGACTTTTTTAGCTTTGGAAGCCCAAGTATTCCTAAAGTCATTAACGTAGATGGTGATGATGAACCAAAAGATGATGATAAAGAGAAACGTGATGAATCTGCAGCAGCCATCATGATGGCAGTAGTTCAGGAGATCAAGAAACTCAACGAAAAATTTGATAAGATACGGGAGTACCGCCAAAGCATGGAAGAAGCCCCGATAGCTATCTTTGATTCGCCTTTCATAGACGAAATAGCAAAAGTAGACCTACCAAAAAAGTTCACAATTCCATCCATGAGGGTCTATGATGGAACCACGGATCCACAAAATCACGTGGCTCTTTACAAGCAAAAGATGTTGGCTGCATCTATTCTCAGCGAGTTCAGACAAGTTTGCATGTGCAAGGGATTTGGAACGACCCTGACTGGTCCTGCCCTGCAATGGTACATCAACCTGCCAACTGGCAGCATCCATTCCTTTGCCAACCTGATCAACAGTTTCAACCAGCAGTTTGCGAGTAGCAGGGAGTTGGAGAAACGATCCAGTGACCTTTACCGAGTTACATAGAAGCCTGATGAAACACTCAGGAAATTCCTCGCAAGATTCAACAAAGAGAAAGTGTCTATACCCAGGTGTGACGTTGGAACAACAGTTGAGGCATTCAGACAGGGGTTACTACCATACAGTGACTTATACAGCGAACTCACTAAATATCCATGCCACACCTTCGAAGATGTTCAGGCCAAGACTCTCGCTTTCATCAGGCTGGAAGAAGATAAAAGCTACAAACTTGGATCACCCAGTAGACCAAGGGATCATGAAAGAAGCAGTAGGAAAAGCAACAAAGGGAACAATTATAGGCCTACTCCATATTCCAGGCCAGATCACTCAGAAGTCAACCTGGCTCATGAATATCAAGGTAAGGTTAAGGTTTATCCACCTATCTCCGAACATAACTTCAGTGTTGATATTGCAGGATTGATCCAGAGACTTGACAATATGGGAACAGTTGTTAGATGGCCAAGGAAGTCAGAAAATCCAAATCTCAGAAGAGACAATTCAAAATGGTGCGAATTTCACATGGATATTGGACACACCACGGATGATTGTTTCACCCTGAGGAAGGAAGTAGCTTACCGCTGAAGTCAGGATATTTGAAAGATCTGATCAAGACAAAAGGCAGGATCGCAAACCAACATAAAGAAAATCAGGAGCATAAACAGGATTGTAATCTCCCCCCACCACCACCACTCTATGAAGTAAAATTCATATCTGGCGGTTCAGAGATTTGCGGCCTGACAAGTTCAGCAGCAAAGAAGATAGCCAGGACACCAGGAGGATCGACACTGCAAGCCGGATCTTGTCCCAACAATCACTTTCAATGATTGTGACCTGGTGGGCATCCACGATGTCCATCATGACGGCCTGGTAATTTCTATGCGATTGGAACGACCCCACAAGAAGAAGGATCCTGGTAGATGGAGGCGCTCGGTGAACCCGATCATCCTTGACGATCGAAAGCCATGAAGATAAACGAGGATCAAATCACCAAGAAATCTAGCGTCCTAGTAGGATTCAGCGGTGAGACCAGGAGCACCTTAGGAGAAATACACCTCCCAACCTACGTGGAAGGAGTCTCATCTTACGAGAAATTTGGAGTCCTCGATTGCTGTCATCCTACAACGCTATCCGGGCAGGCCCTGGATTCATAATGTCAAGGCCGCACCGTCAACCTATCACCAAAGTGCATCAAGATACCAACAAACCGGGGCATAGCCACAATCAAAGGGGATCACAAGATCGCCGGGAATGCTACACGGCTGACCTTTAAGCCTTCAAGGCGGAGTAAGTCCACGGCATAGCAATTCTGATGCCACTGTCATGAGCACTTATGTGGCACCTCCCAGAATGGAAACAGATCAGGTAATCCTAGACCCTGAGTACCCTGACAGGTATGTTTTATTAGGATCTGACGCGTCAGATAGTGTCAGGCCTGAACTGGTAAAGTTCCTTAAAAATAAATCATCTTGGTTTGCTTGGTCACATTTTGATATGACTGGAATTAGTGCTGATATAATTACTCATAAGCTCAATGTTGACCCATCTTTTAAGCCTGTACATCAGAAAAGACGCAAATTTGCAGCTGAAAGAAACACCATAATAAATGAGGAAGTAGAAAAACTCTTGGATATGGGGATGATCAGGGAAGTAATGTACCCTGAATGGCTGGCTAACGTAGTTGTTGTGCAGAAAAAGAATGGAAAGTGGAGAGTCTGTGTAGACTACACGACTGAACAAAGCTTGTCCTAAAGATCCATTCCTCCGCCTCATATTGATGTCATGGTAGACGCACAACAAGGCCACGAAATGTTAACATTCATGGATGCTTCCAGTGGATTCAATCGGATAAAGATGCACCCTGCTGACCAGAGAGTATCTTGCATTTATTACGATCGAGGCATATCTTGTTATTTTCGCCATGCCTTTCGGCCTGAAGAATGCAGGGGCAACGTACCAGCGCCTGGTCAACATGATGTTTAAAGACCAGATAGGTGAATTATGGAAGTATACATAGACGACATGGTGCTGAAATCCAAGAATGCAGAAGACCATGTGAAGCATCTAGAAATAGCATTTGAGATATTAGAAAAATATAATATGAAACTAAACCCTGCAAAGTGCCACTTTGGAGTCTCTACAGGCAAATTTCTCGGATATATGGTCACAAAGAGAGGCATACAAGCCAGCCCTGAACAAATAAAGGCTATCCTGGAACTACAAGTCACCCAAGTCATCAAAGATATCCAAAAATTGATGGTAGGGTAGCTGCCACTGAAACCGCTTTATATCAAGATCCTCTGAAAGATGCAAAACATTATATAACCTCCTCAGGAAGAATAAACAATTCCAGTAGACGGATGAGCATGAGGCAGCCTTTCAGGATCTAAAAACCTATTTGTTATCTCCACCCCCATCGGCTAAGCCGAGAAAAGGAGAACCTCTGTCAAGATATACCTATCTATTAACGACACAGATCGATGTGTGATCCTGGTGAAAGAACAAGATGGGCAGCAACATCTAGTCTACTATGTAAGTAAAAGCCTGCTAGATGCTGAGTTGAGGTATGAACTACTTGAAAAATACGTTCTAGCTTTAATTATGTCATGTACCAAGTTGAGACCCTATTTTGAAAGTCACCCCATTATAGTCAGGACCAACCTGCCCATAAAATCTGTCCTGTGTAAACCTGAACTCTCAGGCAGGATGGCCAAATGGTCAGTACAAATTAGCACATATGACATCTCTTTTGAACCCTGGGCAGCGATCAAATCGCAGGCCCTAGCAGACTTTGTGGCTGATTTCAGCCCTAACCTGGAACCAGACCTAATAAAAGAGGTCAACCAACTAGAAAATAAAACCCTAGACTAAGAATGGACCCTATTCATAGATGGGGCATCCAACGCCAGGGGGACACGGTTAGGACTAGTACTTAAATCACCACAGGGAGACATGATAGCTAAGGTTGTAAGCTGTGAGTTCAAAGCTACCAACAATGAAGCAGAATATGAAGCCCTGATAGCAGGCTTAAAGGTATGTCTAGACCTCGGTGTTCAAAACCTAAAGGTAAAAACTGACTCACTACTAATTGCTAATCAAATAAAGGGAATTTATACGGCTAAGGATGCAAAAATGATTTCGTATTTAGAATATGCAAAAAAGCTTACCGCTAAATTTGCTTTATTTGACATAGACTAAATATCAAGAGACCTGAATACCCAGGCTGATGCTCTGGCCAACCTAGGTTCAAATTTCACCCCCACTGTTTTCGACAAAATACCAATTGTGTACTTATTAGAGCCAACCATCAGCAAACCTGAACAGGTCAATCCTGTCAATCAGGACAATAACTCTTGGACTAAACCCTATTATGATTGGTTTCTCCGAGGAATATTGCCTCAGGGAAGACATGAAGCAAGGGCTTTTAAAATTAGAGCTTCAACTTATGCTATCATCAATAACACCCTGTTCAAGAGATCACAAGCTGGACCCTACCTAAGATGCTTGGAGCCTGACGAAGCCAAACTAGTACTTCAAGAAATACATGATGGACATTGTGGCAACCACAAAGGAGGAAAGAGCATGGCAAGCAAAGTTCTCAGGACAGGCTACTACTGGCCTACACTAAGGGCTGACTGCCTGGAATACCCTTTAAAATGCGAAGCCTACCAAATTCATGCACCAATCATACATCAGCCATCTGAACTCCTTCATTTAATTTCCGCACCATGGCCATTTATAAAATGGGGCATGGGTATTGTGGGAAAACTGCATGTAGCTCCAGGACAAAAAGTCTTCATGTTAGCTATGACTGATTACTTCTCCAAATGGATTGAGCCTGACTCTTTCAGGCAAGTATTTGAAAAAGAAGTAATATCCTTCATCAGGACAAACATTATTTGCAGATATGGAGTCCCATCAGAAATAGTATGTGACAACGGAACTCAGTTCGTGGGGAAAAGGACCCAAGCATTTTGCCAAGAATGGAATATCACCTGGTAACATCGACCCCTGGATATCCAAAAGCTAATGGCCAGGCGGAGTCAAGAAACAAGGTAGTCATAAGCCTCCTAAAAAAGAAGCTGAAAAGAAGATGAGGCAGATGGGCTGAAGAACTTCCATTAGTTCTATGGACAGACAGGACAACTCCAAAAACTGCAACAGGCCAAACACCTTATTCCCTGGTGTATGGCTGTGAAGCTGTGATCCCTGCGGAAGTACGAGTACGAACATCCAGATGCAGCCTGAACAACGTTGAAGCAAACAAAGACTTGATGCAAGATAATTTGGTTATGACAGAAGAATTAAGAGACGTTACCAAAATCAGGATGGCATGATATCAACAAGCAGTCGCCAGGACTTACAATAAAAACGTCAGGGTCAGGGTCTTTAAAGAAGGAGACCTGGTCTTACGTAAAGTATTTCCAAATAAAAAAGAAAAGTCAGCAGGCAAACTGGCTCCCACATGGGAAGGCCCTTACTTAATTGATTCAATTGTTGGACAAGGAGCATACAGGCTCCAAACGCTAGAAGGGGAAATGATCCCAAGATCTTGGAATGTAACTCATTTAAAATTATTCCATATGTAAAGATCAAGCTACAATCAGGTATAAATTACTACTCAACCCAAGATGCTATGTGATGAACTACATGTTTTACATGCCTTGTCTTTATTTTATATCTGATCAACTAATCCATCTATTTACTTTTTGAATCCTGAACAATTATACACAATGAAAGATTATATGCATAAATATTCAGGATTGAGGGCTACTCTACTGTATATTCCTGAAATAAAAATTCTGCACTTAACCGTGCCTGACGAGTTGGTAACCACCACCAGATACAGTAAAAAGTCAGGACCAATCAGGCATGAAATAATTGCCTGACCTGACTAGGTTTACTGCCACGGATTACAACCGGCTGGATGCAGCAAGATAGGTGCAAGGGTGTTTTATCCCGACCATCAGTCTAAATGCTCTCTTGACAGGCCGAATACCAAGCCCTCCAGCTAGGCAGGGGACATAAGCCCTCCTGACAGACCGGATTTCCCACCCCTTCAACCATTATAGCAAAAAACTATACTTGGTTGAAATACTCATAACAAATTAAAACAAAAATAATGTGCGAGTTCTTCAAGCGAGAATGTTTGACAAAGACCAACAACGAGGATGAAATTCACAAGTAAAGCAGAATAAGCCAAAAGAAGGCCACCATGCCTATATTAATAAAAACCTTTACCCCCTGGGACAAAGGTGCCAAAATATTCATAAAAGCCAGGGACAACCTCCCTGACCTAAAAACAGGAAAAGAAAAATAAATGTCTGTCCAGGGACATCCCCCCTGGATGGGCCAAAATACCAACTGAAAATATTTATCACTGTTTCTCCTTAGAAACAGCAGAAGCATTAACAACCTGCTCCTCACTCTTAGCCAGATCAGCGCCAACATCCTGCTCCCCTGGAGAGTCGACCTCCTGCTCATTTTCCAAATTGTGCAGGTCAGGATACTTTGAGGCAGCAAAGGCCATCTCAGCTGCAGGATCCCACTTGGCCCTGGCCTCGACAGGCTCTGACATAGCAGCCGCCCTTCCTTTGATATAGAAATAGAGGGAAGCATCATCCAGCTTAAACTCCAAGTCATCCCTCTCTTGGGTGAGATCCTCATTCTTATCCAAGGCCTCCTGCAACAGCCGCTTTCTTGAAACCGCCTCAGTCTTAGCAGCATCCCTCTCAGCCTGCACCCTGGTCAAGTCAGCAGCTTTAGCAGCCATGTCATCTCGTGCAAAATCCAGCTCAGACTTTAGCCTATCATAATCAGATCTCATCAGATCAATTCTGGCTACCAAAGAAGTAGCCTGATAGGCATTATGGAGACAGGTCGCAGCACCCTGGTAAAAAACAAGAAAAGTATGAGTAATTTATACCAACAATAGAAAACTACAAAAACAAAACACATATAGAAATTATGCCAACCTACCTCCCTCACAGCAGCCAGGGCACCAACCAAGAGGCTGACTGAATGATCCACTGAAGCAACTGCCTGAGTAGCAGTCTCAACAAGGTCAAGGGTAAGCATGACATCCGATTTAGAAACTGCATAGTCCCTGATCTTCACCCTATCAGCCTCCATATTATCCAACCTGGCTCTCACTTCCCTGACCGGGGCAGAAACATCAACATCTTCAATTCTCCTTTTTTGGGCTACTTTGAACTTGTTTCAACAGGGGCGCTAAGTGCAAAGGTGACCATGGCGCATCGATCGCTTTCGGTCAAGTCAATAACAGCACAGATATCCCCGCTTCCCTGGGGACCTTCCTCCTTGATCTTAGCCAGCCTGGTGAAAGGTCACCATGCCAAACCGGCAAGGCGACAGATGACCTAGTAGCCGCAACACGAAATCTTGTATCGACGCAATATAAACCAAACATTATCAGGAAACCCGGGTAAAAAGAAAGGAAAGATTAAGATGGACTTACTGCCTGAAGTAGTGGCACTAGCAGCCCCTGAAGCTTTAGCTGCCCTGGGAGCACCGTCAGCCTTCAAACAGCGTGGAAGGTGACCAACCCCACAACAAAGAGGCCAGGACCTCTCTAAAGGAGGAATAGCAAGGAAAGCAGAAACATTGGGAGTGGGATACTCAGTTTCAGTAACCCAGTCATCAACTACACACATAGGAGGTATGATTTATTATAAATTTCATTTTATTTTTTACTAACAGATAAAAAATGCAGGGCAAAGAAAGAAACCAAAAGACTCACCAGCCACACAGGCTTCATGATTTAAATACGCCAGGTCAGGACCCATAGAATTGGTCCTGACAAACATGTAGCCAGTAGCCCAGCCCTTATCATGGCCACTATCCAAGTTACTCAGAATAGGAGTAGTAGACGCCCTGACCTTAAAACTTATACGGCCAGGACTGTTTGTTTTAACAGAATAACAGGTCTTCAAATCGTCAAGAGAAAAAGAAATATTGTGTTTTTTACAGAGGTTCTCAATAGAACATACAACCTTCCACACCATTGGCATTAATTGATAAGATGGAACACCGATTTCCTTAATAACCTCAACCATAAGAGGAGAAAAAGGAAGCTTACAGCCTGCCCTGAAAGCCCAGTCATTGATGCAGAACCAACCAGGACAAGCCCAGTCAGCCGTGATAGAAAAATCCTCAAGCATCCAGACTTCAGCATCAGCAGAGATGATCCCCTTATCCTTCGAAATCTTCTCGAACTCAGGTTTCAAATAGTTTGCAGGAGACTGATCCTCATTTAAAGCCTTCGTAGGCTTGAATTGAAAAGCACCATGAGATATTGAGATCATCTCCAATGGAGGATCACTCGGCTTATTTACTATGGGAGATGGAGCAGCAGAAGAAGTAGGCAAGGTTTTAGAAGAAATTTCCTCAGGATTCTGAGGAGGAGGAGTTGCAGGAACCGCTGCCCTGGTAGATTTTTTCTTTACAGCTATTATTTAAAAGATTATGGAAGATTGATTAAAGATTGAGGAAGTTGGAAATTAAGAAAACTGAAGAAAAAGATTGTTAAAGAAAGAAGATAAGAAGAAATTGTGTTGATGAGTTCAACTTAATGAAGCACACAAGTATTTATAGCAAAGAAGATTAGGGTTTCAGCCGCAAAATCATTAAGGAAGTTGCAGTAAATAACCACGCGTCAGCAACTACAGTAAAAGAGCCGTTACAGGAAACTGATCAGGAAAAACATAACCGTTGGGTAATCTTACCAAGATTAAAGTTATCCCCTCATTTTTTCGTCCTGTCACTACAAATAAGGAGATAAGGGGCAATTGTTAGGCCTGGAAATCCACAGACCGCCCTGATCAGTATTTCGTCTAAACCTGACTGCCAGGCTGTCAGGGTGCCAGGCTATCAGGGCACATGAAGATAGGCGCCAGGCCATGGAGAGGACAACGGTCAAAATATCAGGATGATATTAGACCACATTCGCGTATATTAAAGGAATTAAATACGCAGCATTAAGTGTGAAGATTATGCAGTAAATACGATAATTAAGAGAGAAATATTCGGTGATTATTACTGGCAATTATGGAGAATATTCTGCCTTTAATACCAGATCAAGCAGCCGTTCAGGGAAGAAGACTATATAAGGAACACTTTGAAGATTTTAGAAGGCATCTCATATATACGCAAGAAGAAGCATACACAATACTTAGAGAAGTATAAAGATTGTTATTATCATATAATTATTCTCTCAAATTACATAGTGAAATCCTCTTATGGCTTGGTGCCCGTGGTTTTTTCCCATTCAAGGGTTTTCCACGTACAAAATTGCTTGTCTTGTTATTATTATTGTTTCTTTTACAGCTTGTTATTATACCCTGACGACCTGACCAACAGACTACCTAGAGCTAGTTAACCCTACACAGTTTCACCCTGACCTGATTTCGCCTTGCACAAAATCCACACAAAACACTATCTAAGTGTGAGTTTTGGTTGGAGAAAGTGGCCTTTTTGGGTCATGTGATATCAAAGGAGGGTGTGTCGGTCAATCCTAGCAAGATTGAGGTAGTGACTAAGTAGGAATCACCGAATAATGTTGCTGAGATTCAGAGTTTCTTGGGTTTAGTTGGCTACTACAGGAGGTTCGTGAAAGACTTTTCTAAGGTCGCAAGACCTATGACAGCGTTGATGCGAAAAGAGACCAGATTTCGTTGGGATGAGAGTTGTGAAACGGCGTTCCAAACCTTAAAGGAGCGTTTGACCAAGCTCCCATCTTAGCTCTACCCGAGGGAAGTGAGAACTTTGAAGTATACACCGATGCTTTAAAGAATGGTTTGGGTTGTGTGTTGATGCAGAATGGGAAAGTTATCGCTTATGCGTCGAGGCAGCTGAAGCTGTATGAGAAGAACTATCCTACTCACGATTTGGAGTTGGGTGCAGTTATTTTTGCTCTAAATATTTGGAGGCACTATCTTTATGGGGCAACCTTTAAGGTGTTTTTAGATCATAAGAGTTTAAAGTATATCTACACACAGAAAGAGATGAACATGCGACAGAGGCGATGGATGGAGTGTATTGGGGACCATGACATAGAGATCATCTATCACTAGGGTAAGGCTAATATGGTGGCATATGCCTTGAGTAGGAAGAGTGTACATTCGTTGTGTACAGCTATGTCTTTGATGAAACTAAGGGATGTGATGTCTAAGATGGGGATCCATATGATTCGAAAGGGGGATGCCATCGGGGACTTGACTATGGAACCGGATTTGTACGATGACATAAAGAGGAAACATGAACTTGATCCCAAGATTCAAGAGTGAAAGTCAAGGGTACTGAGTGGCACAGTTTCGAGGTTTTCTATCCACACATATGGGAATGTTCGTTTTGATGGAAGATGGTGTGTTCCTAGTGATGCGGACTTGAAAAGGTTGATCATGACAGATACTCATTGCACTCCTTATTCAGTTCATCCGGGTGGTGACAAGCTTTACAAGGACTTAAAGAAAATGTTTTGGTGGCCTAACATGAAGAAAGATGTGGCCGAGTTTGAAGCTAAGTGTTTAACTTGTCAAAGAGTAAAGGGTGAACAACAAGGACCACAAGGTAAGATTCAGTCACTTGAGGTGCCAGAGTGGAAATGGGAGTCGATCTCTATAGACTTCATCGTGGGGTTAGCTTTGGGTTATAGGAAGAATATGGTTCGGTTAACAAAATCGGCTCACTTCGTTCCGATGAAGGATACATGGACCAAGATACAGTTAGCTTTGGGTTATAGGAAGAATGTGGTTCGGTTACATGGGGTACCAAAGGACATAGTGTCAGATCGAGATGCGAGGTTCATATCACGGTTTTGGCAAGAGTTGCAGGATTTGATGGGAACTACCTTGAAGATGAGTACAGCTTTTCATCTTGCGACAGATGGTCAGATTGAGAGGACTATAAAGACTTTGGAAGATATGTTTAGGGCTTGTGCCATGGAGTTTGGTGGAAGTTAGGAAGATAGGCTGGACTTGATCGAGTTTTCATACAACAACAGCTATCACACCAGCATTGGGATGGCACCATTTGTGGCTTTATATGGAAGGAAATTCAAGAGTCCAGTATATTGGAACAATAGTGCTGAGACTGTGGTTTTAGGACCACAGATGGTGCAGGATATGATTGAGAAAGTTCACATGATTCGCCAAAAGATGAAAGCAGCTCAAGATCGCCAAAAGAGTTATGCAGATTTGCACCGCAGGGACATTGAGTTCGCAGTAGGTGACAAGGTCCTTTTGAAAGTGTCACCAATGCGAGGGGTGATGAGGTTTGGCAAGAAAGGGAAGTTGAGTCAGAAGTTTATCGGTCCTTATGAGATCCTAGACCGCATAGGTGAGGTAGCCTACCGGCTAGCTTTACCACTATTGCTGGATCGAGTCCATAACGTGTTTTATGTTTCACAACTCCGGAAGTATGTGAGCGATCGATCACATGTGCTTGAGGTTGAGAACATAGATTTAGATGAGTCTCTAACTTATGCATAGCTTCCCAAGGAGATCTTAGACCGGAAAGTGCGAAAGACAAGGAACGATGAGACCATCTTACTAAAGGTCCTTTGGGCTAATCACAATATGGAAGAGGCCACATGGGAACTAGAGGAGGCGATAAGAGAGCGTTTTCCTCACCTTTTCGATCAGGTATGTTTGGTTACAGTGACGTAACCGTTGTCTTTTAAGGGGGGTAGGAGATGGTCACATGCATTTTTTGGGGTTAGTTGAGGTCAACATAGTTGTGTTTTTGTCACCTTTTGAGTTTGGGATGAGTGTTTTGTCATGTATAGTTAGAGATGTTGATACTTGGAGTAGTTGTGGTTGTTGTTGTTGAGCAGCTATTGTTGTGTTCGGTTTGTTTTCGTTTTGGGTATGGTATGAACTTCGGTTACGAAGTTCTTTTTAAGGAGGGAAGACTGTAATAACACGGTTTTCTGAGTCTTGTTACTCGGACGAATAGGGCTAACTCGGCCGAGTAGTCTGTCGTGTGTTTTCTGGTCAAGCTACTATCCAGGAACACTCGGCCGAGTATGGTAGTACTCGGCCGAGTACTCCTCAGTACTCGACCGAGTATCCGGTCTGATGGGAATTATTTCCGCAGTTTGGTTAAGGATGTTTAGAGTTATAAATTACGTTTAACAGTTTTACTTTTCACTTTTTACCAAAACCTAAATCATTTCTATGTTCTCTAATCATCCCTAATCACTCCCAAGACCTTTGATTGTTCGTGAGTCCATGTTCATCTCTCTCTCTCTAGCGTCAGTTGCGTCGGTAAGTCACTAGTCTTATATCATATGTTAGTTTTGTCTTTTAGGGTTTTACCATAGTATTGGTATTTGGGGAAAAAGGGGTGATTGCATGTTGTGATGAGATTGTTGCGATTGTTGTTAGGCGAAGGATTTATAGAAGAGCGTTCCTTACCTCTGCTGTAGACTCGTATTCGGATATGTGCTAAGGTAGGGTTTCCTTACTCATTTGATTGCATAATTGATTTAAGATGTGGTGATTGTGATTGTAATGACATGATTAGCATTATTGTTGATTTTTATTCTTCATTGTTGGAGTTGTGGTGGATTGACTATGTTGGTGAGGTGCGTCCTCGGGTAAGTGGAGTCACTTGCGGGAGTGGCTTCGCGCCCTTGATTAGCCCCTTGTCGAACCCACCACAAGAGGGGATGTGCACATTAAGGAACATGGGTTGTTGCTCGTTGCGATAAGCGAGGCTTAGGTGGGCAAGGCTGCGGTCCCCCACTAGCGGTGTGGATTATCTGGTACGACAGTAATCTGGCAGGACTACACACTTAAGTGTATAGTTAGCTATGAGACATTATTGGAAATGGAGAATGATTGTGGAGTTCTTGACATGGTTATTCTTGTACTTTACTTATTTTGATTAAACAGTGAACTGAGCCCGTTGTTGTTTTGTAAAACTGTGGTGATCCATTCGGGGATGGTGAGCAGATTGTGACAGATGATTGTTGTCTGTAGCTACGGGGACGACATGGGATGTCATCACTTTGAGTCTCGCTTCCGCTGTTACGAGTTTAGAAGTTTTGGATTCTTTTGTATTGAGATTTTATACACTTTCATTTTGGTATTTCTTTAAGGCAGTGTAATCTGTTAAACTTTATACTTTAATAAATGTTTCTGAATGGCTACTTTTGATATACTAACCTCGGGCAACCGAGATGGTAACAGCTTCTCATGCTAGGGTTGTCCTTGGTAAGGCATCTTGGTATGTGGGGGTGTTACACCTGTTTCTTTTGAAAGAGCACGGGAGCTCAATGTGGAGATTTAGAAGGTCGAATCGACCCTGAGCAAAGTAGATCATCTAGCTGCTTTCGAAATTCATCTAACTCTGGGGGTGCCATCCGGTATGGCCCTCGAGCTGGAGGTCTTGTCCATTGGATTAACTTAATTTGATGGTCCACCAACCGCCGTGGCGGTAGACTCATAGACAACTGATCTGGCATCACGTCCTTGTTGTCCTCCAACACTTCCTGGACTTATGGTTCCATGGATTCAGTGGAAGTGTCCTATTTTATGGACATGGTACACAAGTACGTCGGTTTTCCCTTCTGGATTCCCCTCTTCAATTGCATCGGTGAGAGGAGCGGTCCCTTCAGCTTTCTCTCGCCTTCTACGGCCTTCACAAGATATGGTTTTGATCCGACCATCATTAGAAACCCATTATGGGGCGCTAAGAAGGTCGGGGTTCACTTCAAGAAATCCATTCCGAGGACGATCTTGAAGTCATCCATCGGGACGCTGGTGAAATCAAGCTACACCCTGAATCAGCTTGGCACTGGAATTGACGGCTTTCATGCTACTTCCTTCTCGGTTCAACTTCATCCCCAGTCTCTTCGCCTCGTCGCGGGTGACGAAGTTATGGGAGGCCTTTGTATCTATCATTTCTCGAGTGGACTTCCCATTTATGCTTAGTTTCACGTACATCCATTTCGTGGACTTGGTTTCGGAGCGCTTGACACATTTTCCCATTGAACACATCATATGCATCGCGCCCATCCGAGCCATTTCCCCTTGTTCACGCGCCTCAATCATCACACCCCTATGTGTCGTGGTCTGTCCCCTCGGGCTTTGATTCCACCGACATCTTAGACAAACTCTCCTTGAGAGTGTTGAACTCTACCTGGTGTGGGCACTCGGACATCCGGTGTGGTCCTTTACAAAGGAAACAGGCGAACGGCTTTCTTGCAGTGGACGCTTCTGAAGTACTGTGTTTAGAAGAGGTTGAAGTAGAATTGGTCGTACCCCACCTTCTATTGTCTCCCCCTGGACGGAACCGACTGTTTCCCGTAGAGGGAGGTCTTGCTTGTTGAGTCGTTCCTCCAAATTTTGGGTTACTTCCGCCCGCTACAGAGAATCCCTTCTTTTTGGCGGCTTCACGCTCCGTGTAGTAATCGACCAGTCTTTCGGCCACTGTCATCGCAGCCGAGAGGGACTCTGGCCTCTGTCGCATGATCTCTTGTTGAGCCCACTCCTTCAAGCCATCGATAAACTGTAACACTCTATCCCTCTCGGTCGTGTCGGCAATCTTCAACATACACGCCGAGTACGCTTTCACGTAATCACAAATCGAGCCTGTATGTTTCAAGCTCTTTAATTTCCTTCAAGCTAGGAAATCGGTGTTCTCCAGACAAGAATTGCTCCTTGAAGAGTCGTTTGAAGTCGTCCCATGACTCTAGCACAACGGTTCATGCCTCGATCTTGGCGTATTTCGAGCGCCACCATTATTTGGCATCATCCATTAAGTACATACTCACAGTGCTGACTTTCAGACTATCGTCGAGCACCATCACTCAGAAGTATTGTTCCATGTCGAAGAGGAAATTATCGACCTCCTTCGAGTCTCTCGCCCCACTATACTTGTGAGGTGTAGGCGGCTTCACCTTAGGAGCTCCACCAAAACTCCCGTCTGCAGCCACTTTCACTAAGGTATTACCCATGTTCTCAAGTTGAGCGAGTTTTTCGTGGAGGTAGCCCACCTCCTCGTTATATTCTTTCGGAATCGCCTTTTCGACGGTCACCAAGCGAGCCTCGTGCCTCATTGTGGTCTCGTCTACGGCTTCGAAGCGGGCTTCATGCCCCTTTACCGTCTCGTCTAAGGCGTGGTGAGTATTCCCCAAACTTACAAGGAGGGCCTCTAACGATGGAATTTTCTCGTCCATCAATTTCTCTATGGCCGCCACTCTAGCCTTAGTGTTGCTTTTGATCCCACTCGGTTCTACGGTCCTTCCTGGCATCGTATGCAGCAGCCCGCCGTGAAAACCAGGCTCTGATACCAAATGTCACGGTCCGAACTTTGCGTCAGGTCGTGGAGCGCACCCTTGTCTAAACACACGACAAGAATGCTAGCGAGAACGTCAAGCACTAGTGTTTGTCAAGAACTAGAGCATTCGTAATCAGTCTCGGTTTGCGTGAGTCGGGATCCTAGTCTCGATCATCAACGGTCGACACACACATACTTGTTAGTAAGTTATGAAGCAAGAGTCGTTCATAAGAATGCAAGCAACAAGCAATGGGAAGGCAATTGGGTGGGAAGCAGATTCATTGACTAGTACTCCCCAAAGAAGGAAATTTGATATTACAAGCCTGGTAGCAGGAAACATTGACTGTGCAGAATATCGATACGTTTTCTAAACGCCTAAAAACGTATCTTAAACTAAAAACGGGACTCCAAGATTCGACACGCAGGAAGTAATCTTGGAGTACTACATGACTAAAAAACAGAAACGAAAATACATAAATAGAAGCATAAAATCTAAGGGCTCGAAGTAAACGGACCGCGCGCGTAATTTTTAGGGATTGTGCGGGTTTTAGTGGCTCGTTACACAGTGGCAATAGAGTTGGGGACTTTCAGGCACAATCCATGTTCGACTCCCGCAGGACCATTTTGTTTCATTTTTACATTGTGGGACCCACTCAACTATTAAAAGTCTTCTACTTTTTACATCTATAAAATCTAATTAAAAGGTTAGCTAAAAAAAATGTGACGTGGCAACTTTTAATGTGACGTGGTAATTATAAAATTGACATGGCGAATTAATGTGACATGGATTATCAATTTAAGAAAAAAATATAATTTAATAAAATTAAAAAAATATAAGTTGTAAACACACAAAAAAAAAGAAAAAAAAATATTGTAAACCATTGATCTCCTCTCATAATTTTTGTTATCCATCTACCTTAATTAATTAACCATTATTTCCTTTATTTAATGAAATGACCTTTTTATTTTGCTTTTAACCATTACTATACTCCGTATTTATGTTGCCATAATTTTTTATCTTCCTTTTATTCATAAACTTTTGAGAGAATTAATTACATAATTTCTTATATATATATATATATATATATATATATATATATATATATATATATATATATATATATATATATATATATATATAATTTTCAACTTGTGGACATGGGCCACGGGGGCGCTTGGGAAACAAGCGTTTGCATTTGTGGAGTCGCCACCAATTTATTGTGGAAAATTGGAAACCGTTCGAATACCTCGTGTCATGTCAAGACACAAAGTAGTGACATGAACACTAAGAACTCGTTACCCTTAGCATTCTATGTCTAAAATGACTCTCGTGGATGCCAATGAACACGGATGTTCACAGAGATCTGGAGTAAGGGGTGAGGGTACGTATTAGGAAGCTCTTTTGATCGAACACCTAATACTGCCCGCCTCGATAGCGGCCTCTACTAATGATTAGGGAAAATCGTCTATACTTGATATATTGCCGATTATATGCATGCAATGCAACATCCAAGTTTTGATCCTAACATGTGAGAATTAATACTAAGTCGGTGAAACAACTAATTTAACATACAATTGAGTCGAAGTAGGGATTTAGATTCAATTACATGTGGAAGCATACAAACATTGCGATAAAAGAAATACAATAATAAATACAATAATTACAACGGATTCGTGATTTATGTCAAAAATACCTTTAAAAACGGATAATTTGGGAAAAAAGAATAAACAAATTAACGAATATGAATTAGGCAATAATACGAATAATAGTAGATTAATACGTAAACTAATTAAACTAGGTCAAGGAAGAGCGGAAGTTCAGGGACAGAAATCAACCTGGAACAGGCGCAGCAGAGCTGCGTCCTCTGGAAGAGGCGCATCAGTTGCTGTTTCTGTTCCAAGGCTGAGTACTGGCTGTGAAGCCGGAACTGCAAATCGTTAATATTCGTGGGTGATATTTAATGGTTGATTATGATATATGACTCGGATGAAAGTTATTTAATACATTAATTACATGTGAATGAGTCATAAAAGCGATAAAACATGAATAAAACCGATTAATATGAATTAATTACATGAATGAAAGATTGATTAGTGACATGAGTGAACTAATTAGGGTAAATATGACGAATTAATGTAGAACTAATGACAGACAAACAGGTGGGAATACATGAAAGATCGAATTCCAGAAACTCGATATGAAAGAATCGAATTTCTACAACCCGGATTGATTTCAATGACGAAAACCCGCAAATTTTGGATTATAAGGGATTTAATTCGGGAATTAATGAAGAATTATATACTAACAGTGATTAACAATAGGATGAATTATTAGAATTATTATGCTTAAGTCGTCATATGAACAATGAACAATAAACGAAAGAAAATAACAAAACGAACGAATTGACAGAAGACGAAGGAAGAAGAAAGGAAGCAGGAACTGCGGCAGCCTCACGAAGAGGCGCAGCAGGTGCTGCGTCCCTTCGAACATGATTATAAAAAGTAAATAACAATAATGAAAAGAAGGATTTACACCCTCAGACTTACATGTTTGATGAAACGAGATGAACTAAGTTTATGTTTTAGTGATGCTCGACTCGAATGTAACGTAAGTGCCCTCGTAAGAGGAAAACGATTAAGATTTATTAAGTTGATTTATTGTGGAGTTGGTCGAATTGGTCGGTCATGCAAACAAGGCTGGTACTCAGAAAAATCCGAGCTTACGTGGTCGAAAGTTCAAGCACGTAGACGCCAAAAAGTAAGAATGTGGTCTAGAATGCAAAGGGAGAAGAGAAGGGGCGACACTCGCGTGAGAAATATGAGGAGCGAAGGCTCCTATTTATACTAATCACGTGAAGGAATTAGGATTTTCGGTGAGACTTTGGAAGTGAATCTCGAAACGATATGAAAAGATACGAAAAATACGCAGAAAAGGACCTAGGAAGAGGCGCAGCAGGCACTGCGTCCCTTGGAAGAGGCGCAGCAGCTGCTGCGTCTGTTCCCAGGTTGTTTCCTCCTGCGGAAGAAAGATTTCCGTGTTTAGTTTATGGAATCACGGATTAATCTTATTTTCCTTAATATTTTGTGTGAATATTACGGGAAATTATTTACCAAAAGATTAAAAGATTGTGAAATATGGAATAGAAATATCCGGAACATTCCAGAACATTCTGACTCGGGATTTAGCGGTTATCAGAAAATGAAGACGGTTTTAGGCCCGGACTCCAAATGTACTCTAATTACTGTCAAAACGACCGTATCGGCGCGTAAATGACAATTATGAGGTAGACACCAGTGTTTGAGCAATCACTTGACAATAAACTTACGAACTGTCACAAATCGTTCCGCGTACCAAACATGCTGCCGAATCATCACCGGGTGGTTTGCGGGAGGTGCAGAAATGAGGTATCTACAGAGCCCCCACTTTGACTGAGGCTTGGACAAGGCGAAAGTCAAAGTATAGCCATCAGGTCAATCGAAGATTACGACCTGACGACTATGGCGACGCGAGGCGGCTCAAGGGGTCTGAGCCAAGGACCTGTTGATGCGTGTCTTTTATATGATGTTTTACATCCCTTTTTACACGTATTTCAGAGCTCATTCATGTAGTTTATGCTGCATTCCTCCCTATTTCCGTCTACTTCCGTATTTTGTACATTATTGCAGAAATGTGAAGAATCCAGCGGAAATCAAGCTAAATCCGTCCCCGAGTATCTTGCATTGCATGTGACGAGGAGTATTTGCTTAGGGAACGAGCTTGGTGCGCATTTCAAGGCACAAAAGACAAATCCACGAGTCTATAGAAGTCAAGTAGCAGCTCAATGATCGATCGACCCAACTAATCGATCGACCAATGTTCGGTTCGAAGCTACTGTTCATCGCAAGCGATCGATCGACCGATCCTATCGGTCGATCGACCCAATCGCTATTTCAGCACGAAAATTAGAAGACTGAGGAAGCGCAAGCCCGTGATGCTAGGTTTAGGAAATAAGAAGTTACGTTACTGTCTATATAACGTAACCTAGAAACTTTTAGTTATCATCAAGCCTTATTATCGAAATTACATTCGATTTTAGTTTTATCAAGAATTAGGTTCGAATATTGGTTTTGCATCGGATTTTCATTCGCGGTTTTAATCTTTCCTCTGCAATTTCGGTATTCCCTTGTTCTTATTTCAGTTCATCTTTATTGCTTTCGTAGAAATAGATCTGCTAGTTAGTTCCCCGAAAGCCGTAATTATCATCTTATGCAATTTCCTTATATCGTCAATTCAAGCATGAATCCCGTAGTTTTAATCTTTAATGTTGTTATAGTTTCCATCATTGCCATGAGTAGCTAAATAATTTGTGCTAGGATGTAGGCGAGTTGTAGCGTAGGCGGCATTAGATTAGACACGGCCTGAACCCGCGTGTTGGTCGATCGACCACCTTACCCGGTCGATCGACTGACCTCGTGAGCTTATTACGTTTTAATTGTTTTTAATTATTATATTTAACGAATCGAATGCATGCGACCAGTTAGACACCTATTTTGTGACCGACCCATTAGATCGAAAGATAGGGGAAGTTATTAGACCATCAATTAAATCGACTAGACTGTGCTAAGATCGAAAGATAGGTATAGTTTAGACCGTTAGTCACTTTTCAGAACGAAAGTTAGTATTAGTGATATTAGGGACCTATAGCGAGATCGAAAGATGCTATTTGTTAAGAATGGACCGAGAGGACCTCTTTATTCCCCGCCTCACCTGTGTTGACTCAGACCGACTTAGTTTGCTGCCGCCGAAGTTATAATGAACCGATCATCCTAGTACCCCTTCTTAATCTGTTTAATCCATCTCTTTTTAGTTTTTTATCTTTATTTGTTCTTGGCTATAGACCATCTCAACTCAACCCCCACAATTGTTACCTTGGACTATATATAAATCAGCTAGGATTTACATCTGCCTCCTTGTGGTTCGACCCTGTTACAACTAGCCTAGGTTAGTCTTAATAGGAATTATAAATTTTATCTTTGGTACTCACAACGACGGGTATCAAATTTTGGCGCCGTTGCCGGGGAGGCAATAGTCCTAATTTTAGTTGTTTTATTTTTTAGTCTTTCTTAGTTTAAGGGACTTCTGTTCCTTAAACTTTTCTTATATTCTTTTTGTAGTTTCTTCTTATGCGCAGGTCACAGGGTGGTAAACTAGTACCATTTGACCCTGAGATAGAGAAATCTTTGCGCGAGTTGAGATGAGCACGAAGGATACTATCGACAGAGGAAGAGTTGAGTACTCTGTCAAGCTATCTCGAGCACGATCTGTTCGAGGAAGACCAACAGTCTTCACCCGTCTCCACCTCTTCAGCCGAGACAGTTACTTTCCCAGAAATTCCAATCATGGCTGAGGAAGCAAGTATAGCTAGTCATTCTGAGCCGACAGCTGAAAACTTATACAAGGGGTTCGAACTACCAGGAGATGCCAGGAAGTTCGAACCAAAGCCTTCATACATTAGCATGGTTGAGAAGAACCGAGTGGGAGCGCAAATGAAGATGCACTAAGCATATGGAGACCTTTATTGACTCATCTTTGTTCTATACCCCCACCGGTGGCGTGACCCAGGACCGGATCAAGGAGACTATGTTCATCTTCTCCTTCGTGATGCTGCAAGGGAGTGGTATAGAGATTTAGACCGAACGTTCGGGGATCACCGATTGGAATACATTGGCATTGGCATTCTACAAGAAGTACTTTTCTGCTTCAAGGACGATTGCTATTAGAGCTCAAATCACGGGCTTTAAACAAGGGCCAGATGAGAATTTCCACGAAGCATGGGTCCGATTTAAGAAGTTGGTGCGAACCATACCGCACCATGGGTTCGAAAAGTGGAGCTTGTGCAATCATTTCTACAATGGGTTGTACGACGATCAGAGGGCCATTTTGGATGTGCACCCAATGGAAGATTCGAAAATATGGGAGCAACCAAGGGGTGGAAGATCATTGACGATCTAGCTACCCACAAGGCCGAGTATGGAAATTCTAGAGGGAACCGGAGGAGAGTCTGAATCCTCCTCTCTGTCATTGCGCTTGAGGCTCTTTATCGAGATTTGACAAGTATGAACTAGGAGGAGCCTCTAAAGGTGGGATGTACCAGGTAAATCTTTGTGTCGACGGTCCCTTCGTCTCGTGAAAGGTGTGGAGGTGAGGGCCATGTCTCGAAAAACTGCCCTAGTCCCTTTGAATCTTGTGCTGCCTTTCAACACTATAGGCAGACCAACACCTACTATGAGCCGAATACCCATCCGAACTTGAGTTGGAGGAGCCAAAATGTCCTGAACCCAACTCAAGCTCCGCCGCAACAGCAACCCTATGTACCCCCTCATCAAAAGCAACAACAATATCAAAAACCTCCTTATGTGCCGCAGCGGCAACAATCGCAGAATTCTGAATTTTCCGAGCTTAAGAACTTGTTGCTAAAGGAGTCCCAAGCAAGAGAGGTCGGGATGAAGCTACTAGAGAGCCAAATTGCTCAATTGGCTAGCAAAAGCAACGCTCGAGCTCCCGGACACTTGCCGACTCAAACCGACCAAAAGGAGACTTTAAATGCCATCACTTTGAGGAGTGGGTCCACTCTGGAGGGACCTGCCATGGTCGAGGACTCTGTTGAAAAAGATGAGCCGGAAACAAGTCAAGAGAAAGCTTCAACGAGCAAATCAAAGAAAAAGGCATCTACCAGGTATTTCAGTCGATCGACTGATATACCTAGTCGATCGACTGAAGCACGGGTTACAGGAGCTTCTGGAACTATACATCTCAGTCGATCGACTGAGGACAGTGGTCGATCGACTGAGATCGCTGCTGATGCTGAGGAATTTCGTCCTTTGATGCCAAATAACCTGCGAGACCACTTGTTTCGGGGTACCACGGTCCCGAAGACTTTAGGACAAGACCCGAGTGCTGATGGGTCAGTCCCGGTCCCGAAGTTCGACCTTATGACGGTTAATGGCTCACATTTAAGACGGTCTGAGGAGGGGTCTAGCTTCAACAAAGAGAAGGTGACGGACTTTCAGCCTAAGTCCAAGGATGCCGGCGCGCGTGATTTGGAGGAGAGGGCTAAGGTACTTCTTACAGCCCCTTATCCGGAGAGGCTAGTGCCGACCAAGGAACAGGTATCTTTCAGCAAATTTGAAAAAGTTATCCATAGTCTGAATGTTCAGGTCCTTTTTCTCGAGTTAGTTAACCAAGTTCCCGCTTATACTAAATTTATGACACAACTTTTGTCCAAAAAGCGGTCACTTGAAACAGTGCATACTGTCGCACTTACTAAGGAGTCTTGCTCCTATCTGTCTCACACTGCGTCCCATAAGTTAGAGGATCCGGGCAGCTTTTCTGTTCCTTGCAAAATAGGTACCTTCTCTAATGAGAAGGCATTATGTGATTTAGGGGCTAGTATAAGCGTCATGCCCTTGAGTTTAGCTAGGAAACTCAAGTTGACCCGGTTTGCTATCACAGACATGACAGTTCAGATGGCCGACCGATCTGCGGTCGAGCCTATAGGAGTCCTAGAGGACATACCTGTCCAAATAGGGAAGTTTTTCTTCCCTGTTGACTTTGTTGTCCTTGACATGCCTGAGGATGCCCATATACCGATCATCTTAGGAAGGCCGTTTCTGCACACTGCTGGTGCAGTTATTGACGTGGGCTCTGGAACTTTGAGCTTCAAAGTTGGGAAACATTCTATCATTTTTGCCCAACCTGCTAAAAAGAAGGACCCCATGTGGCCTGTTACATGTAATACGGTTTCTGAAAAGAAATCGTACTTTGTGCTTCCTGAATTGCCTGTCTCTATTACTACTCCTGTGCTAACCCCTCCGCCCCAGATTGGGAGCAGAAAGGAGGACGAATCTGTTGTTTTAGACATTGCAGGAGCTGGTTTGGGGAAGGATGAGCTGCAGGTCACTCTAGCTGCGACAAAGCCTATCATTCAAAGAGGAGGCCTTAGATGCCTGAGCTATGGGATTGATGAGGAAGTGGAAGATGAGCCAGCCAAGGTGAGATGGGCTGATTTGGATTCTGACGATTCCAAGGAAGTCCTTGATTGGGGAGATGACGAAGTTGATCCATTGAGCTCTCCGACTGTTGAAGCTGAGAAGGGTGCAGCTGATAAGATGAGCACCATTGAGGCTACCTCTAGTAGCCAGAAGCCGACGAAGTGGGCCATACCGTGGTCCTTCTTGATCAACTATTAGTTGATCGAGTTCGTTATAAACTTCATTTTATTTGCTTTTGTTAAAACAATTTTTCTTGCTTTTGTGTGCGCGAAAACTTCGCATTTTATTTCGCTTGTTTAGGATTCTTAAGTACTTTAGACTTTATTCTGGGTTTTGCGCAATTTTGGGCGCGTATTATGGTGTACTTGCAGGTATTTAGAGCTTGTAAGCTCAAATCATTGAGCAAATACGAAGAAATAAGGAGTACAAAGATTACTTTGATCGATCGATCGCCATCATGGTCGATCGACTGAGTTGCGCTTTCCAGGAGCTTCTGTTCCTGTTCACTTGGTCGATCGACTGGTCTTCTTGGTCGATCGACCACTGACACTGCTGTACCTGATCACGACCTCTCCCCTGCTGTGTTTGGTCGATTTGCGGACTTGAGGGAGTTTTCTACTCCACTTTATCTTCCGTCGTTTTAATTATTTCTTCTGATTTTCTCATTTGTACACAATTTTACCGCTTCATTATTGTCTTTCTCGGTTTTATGCACGGTTTTTGTCTGTCTTTCAGGTACTCTTGTTAGTGGCATCTTTTAGCTACCGAAACCTCCTAGCTCACGCCTGGTTTGGGAGGTTTCCTTTGCGCTTAAAGTCTTGTGAGTTCCTGCTTTCTTTACTTCATGTCATATTTATTTATTTCTCGCAAATTCCCATTTCTCTTTTCTTTATTATATGATTTTGCACAATGGGGACATTGTGTGATTTGGTTTGGGGAAGGGTTTTGCGTCGCATATCATTTGTTTGCATTCACGTTTAATTTTGTTTTGCATTGTTTCATTTCATTTCTCTTATATATACAAAATTCCAAAAAACAAAATTGAAAAAAATTTCAAAAAATTTCCATAAAATGCACGTTTATTTTAGCATATAGGTCGAGTCGGAACGGTAGTATTTCCATGATGATCTTGCATTTACACCTGTTTTGCCTGAGCCTTGCTAGATTAACATGTTATTAGTAGAATCGTTTATGCATATCTACGAGTTTTCGTTACATCATTTTGCTGGACCTTAGACTTGACTTTGAAAATTGGCAAGCTACATCATACATTCTGAGATTTAGAGCCTATAACTGGTGACATCTATGACCGGTTTATTTAGGAATGTGAGCAGTACTCCTTATGAGACATGTTTCCTTAAATTGCATAAATATGAACCTGATCTACTTAATACCTGTATGCATTCGGTTTGTGGTTTGTTGACACATGTGGTAGAGGTTTCCCTTTTCTCATTTTGCCCATAAACTCCACACTGCCAAAAATATCCTTTTTTTGTCCCATTTACTACATCCTACATTTAGCCTGTCCTTTGTCAAGCTAGTAGTTTAGTTTTTGGAATTGTTACTCATTTTTGGTGGCATATGCTCTGTTGAGATGAGTGTTGGGAAGATGAAATAAGGGAAGGAAAGAAAGAAAGAAAAAGAAAAGAAAAGATGAAAAAGACTCGAAAAAGAAAAGAAAAAAGAGTTCTGTACTGTTCAAGGTGGTCGATCGACTGCCCAAATGGGTCGATCGACTGAAGATCCGAGAAGAAATCAATTCGCATAATTTAATCCTTATCTTTTGGCGATTTTTGCTCCCATGTTTCATTTATATCCTATGGGGAGTTTATTGATTTGTTAGTTTGGAGATTGTGAGTCTTATGCTTGCTATACCACCGTTTCGTTTGATTATGAGCAAGAAGTTGGATGTTGCCATTTGGTTCCGTTTTGGTACTAGCTTGATCACCTGTACCTCCACTTTTCCATAATTGTTTTGCCTCTTCTTACCCATACCTCACATTTCCATATTTATACCTCGGCATGTGTCTTTGGTCATCTGTTGGTTGGAATGCATATGTACGGCCAAGAGATCATTTTCATATTCTATTGCTGGCATGTTCTTATAGGTCGTAGTTAGGTGAGAGTCACTACAAAACTAATTCTTTCTATCTTACATATATTCACCTGTACTTATTGAGTGATTTGAGCGACCCGTGAGAGTCCAATTTGATAAGTCTCTACAGTTGGCGGTTCAACATGTTTTTAACGGCTTCATAATTCGTTTGCATGATTCACATTACTAATTGATTGTTGGTTGTGCATTAAATTGGTTTAGGCTTAACAGTTTGCATTTCGCTCTGAGATTGAACTCGTTCCATTAGGTCATTAGATCGAGTCTAGTTCTTGCTTGAGGACAAGCAAGGGTTTGGTTTGGGGAAGTTTGATGCGTGTCTTTTATATGATGTTTTACATCCCTTTTTACACGTATTTCAGAGCTCATTCATGTAGTTTATGCTGCATTCCTCCCTATTTCCGTCTACTTCGTATTTTGTACATTATTGCGTAAATGTGAAGAATCCAATGGAAATCAAGCTAAATCCGTCCCCGAGTATCTTGCATTGCATGTGACGAGGAGTATTTGCTTAGGGAACGAGCTTGGTGCGCATTTCAAGGCCCAAAAGACAAATCCACGAGTCTATAGAAGTCAAGTAGCAGCTCAAGCAATGATCGATCAATCAATCAATCGATCGATCGACCAATGTTCGGTTCCGAAGCTACATTTTTTCGCTAAGCGATCGATCGACCGATCTATCGATCGATCGACCCAACCGCTATTTCGCATTTAAAATTAGAAGATCGAGGAAGCGCGCAAGCCCGTGATGCTAGGTTTAGCAAATAAGAAGTTACGTTACTGTCTATATAACGTAACCTAGAAACTTTTAGTTATCATCAAGCCTTATTATCAGAAATTACATTCAGTTTTAGTTTTATCAAGAATTAGGGTTCGGAATATTGGTTTTGCATCGGATTTTCATTTGCGGTTTTAATCTTTCCTCTGCAATTTCGGTATTCCCTTGTTCTTATTTCATTTCATCTTTATTGCTTTCGTAGAAATAGATCTGCTAGTTAGTTCCCCGAAAGCCGTAATTATCATCTTATGCAATTTCCTTATATCGTCAATTCAAGCATGAATCCCGTAGTTTTAATCTTTAATGTTGTTATAGTTTCCATCATTGCCATGAGTAGCTAAATAATTTGTGCTAGGATGTAGGCGAGTTGTAGCGTAGGCGGCATTAGATTAGACACGGCCTGAACCCGCGTGTTGGTCGATCGACCACCTTACCCGGTCGATCGACTGACCTCGTGAGTTTATTTTGTTTTAATTTATTTTAATTGTTGTATTTAACGAATCGAATGCATGCGACCAGTTAGACACCTATTTTTTGACCGACCCATTAGATCGAAAGATAGGGGAAGTTATTAGACCATCAATTAAATCGACTAGACTGTGCTAAGATCGAAAGATAGGTATAGTTTAGACCGTTAGTCACTTTTCAGAACGAAAGTTAGTATTAGTGATATTAGGGACCTATAGCGAGATCGAAAGATGCTATTTGTTAAGAGTGGACCGAGAGGACCTCTTTATTCCCCGCCTCACCTGTGTTGACTCAGACCGACTTAGTTTGCTGCCGCCGAAGTTATAATGAACCGATCATCCTAGTACCCCTTCTTAATCTGTTTAATCCATCTCTTTTTAGTTTTTTATCTTTATTTGTTCTTGGCTATAGACCATCTCAACTCAACCCCCACAATTGTTACCTTAGACTAAATATAAATCAGCTAGGATTTACATCTGCCTCCTTGTGGTTCGACCCTGTTACCACTAGCCTAGGTTAGTCTTAATAGGAATTATAAATTTTATCTTTGGTACTCACAACGACAGGTATCACCTGTCGTCGGGAACATTTTAGAGTTTGTCGACTATCGGGAAGGGTCGTTTAAAGTCCATTAGACTACCTAAGGAAGCTCGCCAGCCATAAGAAGAGACCATACCTGAAACTTCTTTCTCAAGATGCTTCTAGAGGTGCACAGGAGCTAAGGTTAAGCGTAGGAGCTAAGGGTAAGCATAGGAGCTAAGGGTAAGCATAGGAGCTAAGGGTAAGACCTAAACGATATATAAGGATTGTGCTCTAGGGTGTGGGAGCCTATAGGAAAGCATCGATGGGAAGGAGGCCAAATATAAGTTCGACCTAAGGGGTAACTAAGGCTCGAGTGTAAGAACTCTGCCGGTCTGGGTACTTCTGGATAACGACACCTATATCGCACTCCGCGGGGAAACACGAAATATCGTGAGTAGCAGGACACTGGCGGGAACTGCTGGGAGAAATCTGCTTGGGTCATCTTCAAACAAACTTCAAAAGAACTTGAGAAGGACGGTTGTATGTCATGAACTCTCGTTGGGGAAACCTTATCGGGAATTTATCTCCATGTCTCGAGAGGGATTGTCTATCCGCTTACTCTCGCTGGGGGAATATAAAGAAGGCGTGTCGAAACACCTGTCAGAGAAAACTTGCTCGTTGTGACAAGCAAGGTCTTGGAATGAATAAATAAGGTACGATAGTCTGCAGTTGGCTTAGAAATGCGGGTCTGGTCAAAGAATAATCGTCAAACGGACCAGAAAAGATAAAATGGCATCGGGGAAGAGGCGCACCAAAGATGGGCCCACAAATAACGAACTCATAACGAATTTTTGAAAATTCGTATGAAGAGAAGTTTAAGAAGAGGCGTAGCAAAAGCTGCGTCTCTTGGAAGAGGCGCAGCACCTGCTGCGTCTATTCCTGAGGGTCTCTTTCCTGCGTAAAAGCGCGATGAAACAGGGGTTCATTTCATTTGTTTCGAAACACAATTCCTCAATTTCTCTCTCAAATCTCAACCATTTCCGCCAAAATTTGATCCAAAAGCTTGCATTTACCATGACTAATCGAGTTATGTATATCATTCTTGCATTAATCTTCTATAATGGACGAATTGGATCGACAAAATTTAGGGTTTTCAACCCTAAAATGTCGAAAATTTGGGGCTTTTCCCCCAAATGATCTTGCCTTGTAAAATTGATTTTGTAGATGGCTAATTGTTATTATAAGGATCATAACCATGTATTTGTTTCGAATTTTTGTTGAGTTTTGGGCATTTGAGTGAAATTGTGACGGTTTCACAGCTAAACCGTAAATTGCTTCGAACATAGCCTTAAGAATGCCCGTTTGCAATGAAACTTGATATTTGGAATCCTTGGAAGATGGGTAAACTTCCTACCATCTCGGAATTTTGGTTTGTGATAGCTTTTTCAAGACACTTTTCTAGTGCATAATCGCCGTTATAACGAAATGTTGTTGAAATTTCGACTCAAACCCATGACTAGGCTTCAACTTAGGCTTGACTTAACCCAAATTACTACATGAGTGATCGGGTTTGTGGGAATACAGCCAAAGATGGCGAGAAAAGAGCGACTTCGGGGCTTCTAAAACTCGAAAATCCCCTAATCAAGGTTCGTCGTCACTTGACGCGGCCTACAACTACTTTAACGTTTCAGGTGACGAGGCTTCTACTTCTGGGAGAGCTCCCATGGACATAGACACAGCCGTCGACGCTTCTCGTGCTCTCGAGGAGGCAGTTGCTGGGGACGAGGTAGAGGAGGAGGAGGAGGCCCCGAGGCGGGCCAACGTTGGGCGAGGCGGTCGTCAGGTGAGGGAAGCATCTGCGTGGGCTGAGACCTGGGACAGCAGGCACTTGCTTTGGGCTGCGGAGGGTCACCTGTCCTATATGACAGTGAAGAGCTTGGTAATCTTGGATTCATTACTCATCATTCATCTTCTTTCATTTCATTTGCTCATATCTTTTCCAATTTCATTCAAACTAAAGATAGCTTTTGTTTCAAATCACAATAGGAGGCCGGGAACATCAGATCGTTCTCGGGCTACATGACGACGATGGAGTGCTACGAGAGAGGTCGGCGGGCGTAGAGGAGCGCCATGATCGAGCGGGAGCATTCGGGCGCCCAGTGCACGAGCTTGGGGGATATCGCAAAGAGGAAGCTGCGGGCTAACCTTAGCCTGGTCCGCGTTTTCTTGGACTGATTCTGGGATACGACTTCCACTTTTCACATGTCTTTTGGTGAGGTGGGAGTCACGTTGGAGGACTACGGCATGATTTCTGGTCTGCCGTGTGGGACCGAGGCGGTGGAGTGGCCGGAGACTACTAGAGGGTGGACTCGGCCGAGGCTAGGAGGTTGATCGGCTGGAACTTGGCGCCAAAGGCTGCAGTGCCTGGTTTGTTGCCTAGTTCCTACGTCCGAGACTACTTTGTGGGGAAGACCCTGGCGCGGGTGGTGATTGATGGGAGGGAGATGGCTCCTCCTCCCTGTACAGCTGAGCAGAGGGCCCATTTGTGGCTTTGGTGGTTTCTGTCTTCGATCTACGTCGGAGACAAGGGAGAGAGGCTGTCGATGAAGCTTCTTCCCTTTATTTCTGACCTGAGCTCCCTAGGACGTTGGGACTGGGTCACTGCTGGTTTTGCGGTCCTCATCCGCTTCATGAGGGCCATGGTTCGTCCGGAGTTGATGGAGAAGGGGACTTCTCCTTGTGATGTCGGCCCTGGACTATTGTTGGAGGTATGAACCTTCATTCAGACTAAAATCACTTCTTTTCTTTATCGAATCACGAAAGATCGTTATTGACTATCTTGCATCACAGGCGTGGGTGTACTCCTACTTTCTGAGCCTCTCGCCCAAGAGGACGGAGCCGCTGGAGAGGGCCTATCCCGTTGTGAGGGATTGGGTGATGTGTCGCACGAGGAGTAAATGTTCCTCTCACGGTGTCTACCGGCAGGACGTGAACGCTCTTCAACTGGACAGCGTGAGCATCTCACTTATATTCGTTTTGCTTCTTTATTACTTTTTACCGATCATAAGAATGATTTCTTGCTTGTCTTTTTCCAGTGGGTGCCCAGGCCTTGGGCGGAGTACGCTGACATTCCTCCTTTTGTGGTTGAGGTCCTTCGACCTAGGAGCTCGAGCCGATTGTTGTTGAGGACGTCGATGGGTCCTGTGTGGTACTTGGGCGAGCGCTTGGCTCGTCAGTGCTCTCGGGATGTCTTGACGGTTCCCATCGATCCTCCTTGGACGATGTTCAGGGAGCCTTCTGAGGCTGAGATGGAGGCTGACTTGGCAGGCGTCGGTGGCGACGCCCTCCTGCTTCCTGGTGAGGACTACTCGGCGTTCCTCTACGGGAGGTTGGTTTACAGCCCGGTTGTGGTGAGCATTTACTCTCCTTATGACCATTTCGAAAGTATGATGAATGATCATCGATTTAATGGAAATCCTTTGTCTTTGCAGGAGGTTGAGGCGGCGGGCATCGAGCCCCCAGAGTACCCCGAGACCCTCGAGTACACTAACGCGACCGGGAGGACGACGATCTCCGAGCTGCGTGACTTTGACGTGGCTGTGACGGATGCTGGCTTGGACGATTGGCAGCATCTGATTCGGAGGGTGAGCCTCTAGTTTGTATGATTTTTGTGTAAGAACACATTTGATTGAACTTATCCAATTATTAAGAACATCTTATTTGAAAATGGAGGTTGCACCGTCTCGGTTTGTGGCGTTATGGAGGGTAGCCAACCGGCTGCGAGCTACTGCCGTCAAGGCACTTGTCGGCGGTCGAGGTCGTCAGGTATGAACCTTTTGCCTATTTCATTTTTTTGAATTTTCTAATTTCCTATGATTGCTCGAAATGGTTGACATGAGCCAATTTGTTGTTTGTAGAGGGAGCGCGAGCTGGAGCGAGAATTGGCCCAGTCTCGGGAGGAGACAGCTCATTTGCTGAGGGAGCTCGAGGTTCGCGACGCCGAGGTTGCTGCTCTCGAGGCAAGAGTTGCGGAGTTAGGCGGCGACCGGCAGTAGTTTTTTTTGTCGTTGTTTGTTTATTTTTGGCTGTATCTTGCACATTTGTACATTTTAGGACCTATATTTTGGACATTTTGGACTTTGCTTGGGGCTCGAGCCCCCAGTTTGTTGTACATATCCCTCTTTTGGTTGTATATACGACGGCCTGAATGCCTTTGCTGTTGGGTTGCGTAGTTTGTTCCTGCAGATTAGCTTTGAACAGGTTTGGTAGATGACGGTTTACGCCGTCATGCTGCCGAAATTTACATAGAAACCACATAGAACATGTATGCATACATATGGCCTAAATTAGCGCAAAACAATGACTTGAAAATGCAAAAATGCAAAAATTTGGTCGGAAATGACCGGACGGTAGGGAGGGTTACCCCCTAAAAAAAGAAAAAACTAAAAAACATATAAGTTTGAAATGGAGAGTGAAATGATTCCCTGAAAAGAAAATGTAAAAAAGAAATGTACAAGTGTGCTAAAATGACGAAAATGTCGATATCGTCTCGAGATGCGCGTCTGTGAAATTAGGAAACACGAAATATGGTAACTTTTACGTATGTACCAAAATAATAACCCGTATGAATAGGAAATTATTCGCTACGGAATTTAGGAAAGATCCAACGCGGAAAATCACAGAAATGTTGCTGAGGAAGAGGCGCAGCAGGAGCTGCGTCCCTTTGAAGAGGCGCAGCGGGTGCTGCGCCTGTTCCCTGGTGTATCCGTCCTGGCGGATTTTAGGAAACAGATTTTAGTATAAATAGAGACGTCGATAGAGGGTTTATTCACATAATTCTTCCGTCTCTTCCTTCGTCTTATTACCTAAAATTCTCAAAACAATCCTTCATCATGAATACTCTTGAAATTCATCTAAAAGAGTGGACCAATGAGTTTTCCAACGTAGAGAAACACGACATGGGTGCCTATAATCTTGGATCGTTGTTGAGTTTGAAGCTTATCAAGGTAGTCAAACCATTCCTAGATGCTTGTCTTGATTATTGGGACCCGAATTATCACGTTTTTGCTCTCCGCGGAGGTGACATTTGCCCATTTCCTGAAGAAATTGCTGCGATTGGTGGGTGGGACCCAGAACACTTGCCCGCTAATCCTTCTACTTCACAAGGTTATAAGAACAAATTTAGAGACTTGCTTGGGTTGACAAGGATTGAGGTGGACCGTCTAGTGACCTTGAAAGGAGTGCGAATGTTGGACTTTATTGACCGATTCATTAACAAGGCTGACCCCACCATCTCTTATGTTGCTAGATGAAGGGCATTTGGATTTTGCTTGTTACATGCATATGTCTTTCAAGGGCACGTTGATGAGGATTTGAGAGGTGACCTCCGTTTCCTGGGCCTAGTTGAGCAAATGGAACTGCGCAGGAGCCCAGCTTGTTTATGTTTAGGAGAGATCCTATTGGGCTTGGATAACAGGAAAGCCAATCGTGACCTACCTTATTTGGGAAGTCCCATTATCTTGCAGGTAAAAAAATTTTTTCTCTTCTTTTCTTTTCTTGTTTCTCTTTTTTTTTTTCTTTTTTTTTTCTTTTTTTTGAACACTTGCTTTTTGGTAGGTTTGGCTTATGGAGCGTCTTCGATTGATCGAGCCCCCAGTTAAAGTTTCTACCTATCATGCTCGCTCAATTGCTATGAGGACTAGGCTCTACATGGTGGACTTCACTCGAGTCTGCAATTATTAGGAAAACAAATGGAGGTGTGACGATGGTCCCTTGATTAGATGGATCGTACCATGGTGGCATCTCAAATCTGTCACTGGAGTGTCTTCCTTGGATCCTACCCGATCTGTGCGCATTCATGGCTTGGAATTCATGGTATGCATCTTCCCGGAGAGGCTGATGAGACAGGTTGGACTGAAGCAGACAATCCCGAAGCTTGATACTGTCCCGCAGACTGCTGTGATGCTTACTACTGAGAGTCGAAGGGAGTGGGCCCTTAAATGCGCTCAAAGAAACGTATGGTTCTTGAACTCTTTTGTTAGTGCCTTATGGGTGTCGGACTCCTATCTACGGTGGAGGAAAGCTACTACTCCGGAGGAGCGTGAGAGATTGAGGAAGCGCGAGCCCGTTGACTACAAGGTGCGCGAGGTGGAAAAGGAGAAAGAGAAGCATCTGACTGAGGGGGAGGAAGAAGCCGGGTTTCGAGTTGTTCATCTTTTGAAGAAACCGAAGACCTCTCCTGCCGTGGACAAAGTGATTGACCAGAATGGGAAGGCTATACCTCGAGAAAGACCATTGGTGATTAGGTCCGAAGTGGCGCAAGAGCGTCCGGCTCGAGGTCGTGACAAGAAATATGACAAAATGACAAGGGAAAGGGGAAAATGGATGAATAGCCCAAGTCTTTATTATTATTTATTATTATTATTGTAATAAGAAGGCGGGGTTTTTAGAATCCTAGCCTTTTTTTTCTTTACTATTATTATTATGTAGCGTACTATTATTATTATTAGAAAAACGAATGAAATAAAGGAGGTTAATTGGTTATGAAACCGTTGTGATTTTCTATTTATTATTCTTGTCGAATTCCAAACGCAATTGCAAATGTCCTTCTATTTAAATTTTGAAATTAATAGGTTGTATCCTGCGAAGGATTGCCTACGTATTCATTAAAAAAATGAAATCAAACCCTTGCACGTAGTTCGTGTAAATGTAAAAGAATAATTGTTCTAAGCACGAGCTTGTAATGAACTTAAAAAATAAGCATGAGCTTTTTACTTACTCTTAAGGTGCAATTTAGTTTATTTGATGATAGGAGGATGACAGATTGTCAAAATGCAAGAGCATGGTGACATTGGCTTATTTCAGCTTGGCTAGGAGCCGTTTATTTAGTGCCACAAGAGCGATACGTGAGGTTACGCGAGGCGCGTTTTTGTTTCTATTCTAGGCATAATACCGCTTTAGTTGGTCAAGGTTCATCGGGTTGGCAAATTCATTCTCATCTAGGTCTGTGATTCTAACCGCACCCCCTGGAAGTATGGACTTGACTAGAAATGGTCTGGCCCAATTAGGTATGAATTTTCCTCGTGGAGCGACAGGTAAAAGAGCTCTAATCGACTTGAGTACTAAGTCTCCTTCCTTGATGTTCCTTGGCTTGACCCTTTTGTTGAAGGCTCGTTTGATACGTGCTTGATATGTTTGGACATTATGTAATGCGCGTAGCCTACGTTCATCCAGGAGGATGAGTTCTTCATATCTATCCCTCTTCCAATCGGCTTCCGGGATTTGACTTTCGAGTAAGATACACAATGATGGTATTTCTAACTCGACTGGCTGTACAGCTTCCATGTCGTAGGTCAAATAGAAAGGGGTGGCCCCAGTGGGCGTCCTGACAGATGTACGATATCCCCACAAAGCGAAGGGTATCTTGCTTGGCCAATCTCGATAGTTGTCAATCATTTTCTTGAGAATTGTGACAACGTTCTTGTTTGCCGCCTCTACCGCGCCATTAGTTTGTGGTCTATATGGCGAAGAGTGGTGGTGCCTAATTTTGTACTTGGCTAGAAATTGCTCAGTCTCAGCTTGGAAATGTGATCCATTATCACTAATGATCTCATGTGGGCAACCGTATCGACAGATGATGTTGTTTTGTATGAACTTTGCTACATTTTTAGCCGTGAGACTAGTGTAGGAAGCCGCTTCTACCCATTTGGTGAAATAGTCAATTGCCACTAGGATGAAACAGTGACCTCCTGTTCCGACTGGCGTTATCTTCCCGATGATATCAATTCCCCCGGCAGAAAATGGCCAAGGAGATGTCATCGTATAGAGCAATGAAGGAGGGACATGTTGTACGTTCCCGAAGATTTGGCAGTTGTGGCAATGTCTTACGTATTTGATGCACTCGGATTCCATTGTAGTCCAATAATACCCAAACGTGTGATTTTCTTTGCCATCATGGGCCCACTCATGTGAGGACCGCATTCTCCATCATGGACTTCTTCCATCAATTTCTGCGCCTGTGAATGATCAAGGCAACGTAGGATTACACCAAGAGGTGTTCTTTTGTATAACTCTCCTTGCATGAGAACATATTGGGAAGCTAGTAGGCGTATAACACGTTGTCCCCTTTTGTCCATATCCGGTGGATAGGTACCGTTGATCTTGAAATTCAGGATTGCTTGGAACCAAGGTTCCTCTGTGACTTCCTCTTCGTCGGTGATAAGCTGGCTCTGATCGTCGTTCGATGCATAAAGGCATTTTCACCATGTCATCTGGCATATTAATCAAAGATGCAAGTTTTGCAAGAGCATCTGCAAATTGATTTTCTTCCCGAGGTAGGTGTAGATATGTCACGTGATCGAAGAATTGGGCAACCTGGTCTATTCTGGCTTGATAAGGTGCTAGGCTTTCGCTTCGGATTTTCCAAGATCTTGTAATTTGATTGATGATCATGCACGAATCCCCATGCACTCGGAGGTTTTTAATGCCTAAGCTCACTGCCGCTTGTAGTCCAATGAGACAAGCTTCGTATTCTGCAGCGTTATTTGTCACCTTGAAGTCGAGTTTGCCAGAGATCGGTGTATGCTCGCCTTCAGGAGAAATGAGCAGCACTCCTATTCCAAACCCTCTTAAGTTTGATGCTCCATCGAAGTAAAGGTCCCATGAGTCTACATCAGTTTGGAGTATATCCTCATCTGGAAATGACCAAGTATCTATTGTTTGTGCATCATTGATGGGATTTTTTGCAAAGAATTCGGCAACGGCACGCCCTTTTATAACCTTCAGAGGCACGTATTTGAGATCGAACTCTGAGAGCATCAAGGTCCATCTTGCTAGGCGTCCGTTGAGGACGGGTTTCTCGAAGAGGTATTTGACAGGATCCATTTTGGAGTATATTTTTACGGAGTAGCTAAGCATGTAATGACGTAGCTTCTTCGTTGCCCACACAAGAGCGAGGCATGTCTTTTCGAGTTGTGAGTATTTGCACTCGTACTCAAAGAACTTCTTACTAAGGTAGTAGATAGCCCTATCTTCATTTCCTACGGTTTGAGCTAACATGGCGCCCATGGTTGTTTCGGTTACTGTGAGATATAAACCAAGAGGTTGATCTCGTTGAGGTGGCATGAGCACTGGTGGTTTAGCTAATATCTCCTTGACTCGGTCGAATGCCTTTTGACAGTCATCATCCCACATGGTGTGGTCTGTTTTCTTGAGCTTTTTGAAGATAGGTTCACAGATCATGGTAAGTTTCGATATGAATCGACTTATATATTGCACCTTTCCCAAGAATCCTCTGACTTCTTTTTCCGTTTGAGGTTGTGGCATTTCGATCAAAGCTTTGATCTTAGAAGGGTCTATTTCTATACCTCAATGGCTAACGACGTATCCCAGGAGTTTGACAGATGTTACTCTGAATGTGCACTTCTGAGGATTGAGCCTCATCTTGTACTTTCGTAGCCTTGAGAAGAATTTGCGAAGGTTCGCAATATGCCCCTCTCTATCCTTGGACTTGACAATCATGTCGTCTACGTATACCTCAACTTCTTTATGCATCATGTCATGTAGGAGTGTAGTTGCGGTGCGTTGATATGTAGCTCCGGCGTTGATTAACCCAAACGGCATGACCGTATAGCAATAGATTCCCCATTGAGTGACAAAGGCGGTCTTATGCATGTCTTCTATGGCCATATTGATTTAGTTGTAACCCGCGTACCCATCCATGAAGGCTAGTAACGCGTGATCTGCGGTATTGTCCACCAATATGTCGATATGTGGTAGAGGAAAGTCATCTTTAGGACTTGCTTTGTTTAAGTCTCTAAAATCAACACAAACACGGATTCTCCCATCCTTTTTGGGTACGGGTACTATGTTGGCTACCCAGTCAGAGTATTCGGAAACTTTGATGAACCCGGCTTTGAATTGCTTATCGAATTCTTCCTTAATCTTGAGAGCCCATTCTGTCCTCATTCGACCAAGCTTCTGTTTCACGGGCTTGAAACCTGGCTTAATTGGGATTCTATGTTCGGCGATATCCCTGTCGATCCCTGGCATTTCTTTGTAGGACCAAGCGAAAACGTCTTCGAATTCGTTTAGGAGGTCTATGAAACTGGCCCTTTCGGCAGAGCTCAAGGTAGTCCCTATCCTAAGTTCTTGGGGTTCTAGTTCGGTTCCTACATTGATGGGTTCGGTGTTCTCTATTACTGGTCCCCCTTCCCCCTCTTGTAGTATTTCCTTGGCTATATAGGAGGGTATCTCAATTGAGTCTGGGTCAGGGTCATCCTCAATTTCATCGTAAACAGAATTGCATTCAAGATAACACAAAGAGTAAGCAGATCCTGATTTATTCATATTAAAGTTTGAGAAAAGTTGAAACAAAGAAGTCATCTGATATGTGGTCAGCGGCGGTAAAGGGATAGTTGTTGGGACATTTACCGAACTACTGTTACTATTTGAGGCTAAGCTAGGAGAAACAAAGGGAGTGGGGACGACGACAGGAGGAGACTTCCTAGTAACTTTTCTAGACTTCGACTCTGACTCCGACTCTGACTCTGACTCGAATTCATCGTCTTCTGGTTCTCCTTTGAACATCTCTCCTTCTCCAGTGGTGAGCTTGAAGAATCTTCCTTAATTGTTGATTGATTTTCTCCATCCTTTCTGCTGGTTCGCGTTTGTTTCTGTGATTAACGTGGTAGGGTTGAAGTTATCGTCTTGAAGTATCATGGTAATGATCTCATCCTGCGCGGCTTTAACAAATCGATCTTCTCTAAATAGTAGACTAACAGCTTGTTCATCTAAGCAAGGTGCTTGATGAGCCGTGACGGTAGGAACCGTTTCTGAAGGAATGAAGTAGCAATCGTGAAAGATCTCGATTCCGGCTAGCTTCCTTCCGAGATAGTGCCAAGGTTCGGGAAATCCGTGAAAGAGTTCTTGACTTCCTTCCCTAACGAAGTATCCATTTAGGGTAGGGAGATATGGTCGCATCTGGACTCCTATATGCTTACGGCTTTGAACTTGAGCAAGCATCTCGAGAACTTCCTCTTTAGTGGGTTTATATCCTAGTCCAAGTGGTATTCTTTTTGAGTTGCATTCCTTGTAAGGTGGGAAGGTGTTTCTTTAGGTAGGGTTCAAAGGCATTCCTGGGAAGTATCCCTGGGATTTGAGTATGTCGTTGACCACCAAGTTGGAGTAGGGATCGTAGTATAGGGGTGCCAACTCACTTTCAATGACACTTATGCTTTGAAAGCCCCCAAGTTCATATACTGGATCCACAAGGACTTGATTATTTGACTTCTTTTCGATTATTGCTTTGATGGGCGACGAAGTGATCGCCACTACTTTGCCATTTAGTGGGATTTTGATCTTTTGGTGAAGGGTGGATGTTACCGCTTTGGAAGCGTGAATCCAAGGTCTTCCCAGAAGTATGTTGAAGGAAGCTTCAATGTCCACTATTTGGAAGTTAACCTTTCGCTCAATTGGCCCTGTGGATATGGTTAGGTTAACGAGTCCTACTACCTTTCATCGTGTACCATCATATGCGCGAACACCTTGATTGGTAGGGGTCCAATCCGACTCTTTCATGCCTAGTTTGTATGCCGTTTTCAAGGGTAGGACGTTGACCGCGGAGCCATCACCCACCAAGGTCATTGGCACATTCTTGTTTAAGCAAATGACAGTGATGTAAACAGCCAAGTTGTGACTAGCGCCAAAGGGTGGCAAATCTTCATCTGATAAAGTAATTGAATTACTTAGCTTCGGTGATTCTTGGAAGACCAAGTTGACTACATCGTCGGGTGTGGAGTTATGTGCTACGTTTAGTTTGGCCAAAGCTTGCAGTAAAGCTTGGCGATGTGGGAATGAGCTTGCTACTAGTTGCCAGACTGAAAGATCAGCCTTTGTCTTCTGCAATTGCTTGAGCAAATGATCAGTAGAGTCATCTTCGTTATCATTTGGTGTGATAACGTTGGTTGGACCATTTTGAGTAGTACTTTGATATGGACGCCCCGAACGAGTTAGGTGGTCCACATCTTGGTCTTCACCATTTTGGACTATTTCCTTGACTAGGGAGTGTTCAATGAGATACTCGTCCTCATCGTCATCGGCCCATACTCCATTGACTGTAGCTAGTTCCCTCATTCTCATGATCTCGTCCTCTAATTGTGTAATTTGGTCGATTAGTTTACCAACCACGGCGACTACTTCTTGCACAGTAGCATTTTAGGAGAAGGTTAGTGGCGCATGTTCTTTAGGTGTTGCATTGGGGTCATGTAAAGTTGTCACCACATTTTCCAATTCTGAAAATTGTCTATCCACACTCCTTGCCCACGCGATGAAGTCGGCAATGGTAGGGGAAATGGTAGAGTAGAACCCTTCATTCTCGATCGCGTGGATCTCATCTTTGACTTGAGATATGAGGTGTGAACAATCTAAGGTAGATTCTTCACTTGTGATCACTAGAATTCTAAGAGGATTCTGAGTGTTGTTGGGCTTACCTCCCGGCGGTATTGGTAGTCGACCATCCTCAATCATGTCTTGAAGCACATTTTTCAATTTGTATCATTTTTCCTTGTCATGTCTTACCCCTATGATATTCGCAGTATAAATTCTCGTCCCAGAACTTGGATTTCTTTTCTGGTTCGGGCGTAGGGCCTATGGGTTGGAGTTTGCCTTGTTTCATCAACCTTTTTAGAGCATTGGAGTAAGTGTCCCCAAGATTTGTAAACTTCCTCGGTGGGGCACTCTTCTTGGATGGCTCGAGGAGGTTAACTTCATCGGTCTTGCTAGTGGAGCCGTAAGAACGACTTGTTGAGCCTTGATATCCTCGACCTACCGTTTTGGACAAGAATCCTTTACGGATGTCATCTTCGATCGTTTTTCCTAGTACGGTTAAATCTATGAAAGTTTTAATGTTTTGGTACCTCAAATGACTCGCATAGATGGGTTTTAGGTTGTCCACGAACTTCTCCACAAGGGTAGCTTCGTCTGGGCGTTCAACTAGTTGGGTACTAGTCTTCCTCCATCTACTTAGGAAGTCGGTGAAACCTTCTTTGTCATTTTGGGTAAGAACCTCTAAAGTGCGCATGTTAACTTGGATCTCAGCATTATCCGCGTATTGCTTAGCAAACTCGATCGCGACATCTTCCGAAGTGGCGATCTTCTTGTGTTCTAGAGAGTAGAACCATTGCTTTGGGATGGTGTCAAGAGATGAAGAAAAGATCCTTAAGAACATCTCGGGTTTGATGCCTTTGATAGACATATAGTCCTTGAAAGCACGGATATGATTCAAAGGGTTTTCGTGCCCCTTAAATCTAGAGATATCCGTCATGTTGAAGTTCGTTGGCAACTTGGAACTCACGGCCTCAAACTTACGGTTATTTTCCCTATAAATGTCATCCCCTTTGAGATACATCAATTGTTCCTCCAAATATTGGAGTCGTTTCTCAGCTGCAGCTATATTCATGGGAGGGTTTTCATCCCTGAAGTCATTCACGAAGTAATCAGCGACTTCACTTTCTCGAGGAGGCATCCTCGTTTCTACGGTGTAAATTCAGCCTTCGATTGTATCGAGGCGGTCATGCACTTGGTCTTGAGTGACTTGGAGACGAGCTAGCGCGGTTAGGATTTGATCATTACTATCTTGGAGTTGATTGAAGTTCACATCGCTTGTTCCAGGCATCTTGGAAACTGGATAAGAGACCGACGATGAATCAAAACACGATCGACCATTCTAGCACACTTACTAAGAAATAAATGTTTTGACTTGGGAAGTGGGTGTGTGCCACTTGTGTCAAGTGAGTTTTGAAAAGATGACAAAGTTTGAAAATGTGTGTCCTAGTCAACTATAGTATAGTTGTAGGAGTGGACCCAAAGTGAGGTTTTGAAATGGGCTTGGGCCCGGAATTTTGACTCGACAAATGGACAGAGTTTTGACTCGGTTTTGCGTTAATCATTGGCTTTTTCGAAATTTACATTTTAAAGGGATTTTGATTTTACAAAAATCGTCATGGTTTCGTTTAGAAATGATGATCACGTAAGGCACAAACATTTATACAAGCATTATAACGGGATGCTGAGTGCATTTAAAAGGGTTTTGGTTTAAAGGGTGGGTTGCCATACCGAAGAATCAAACCCGAAGTCTGTGGAGAGGCTCGTACGAAACAAGAGTAAGGCCGATTCCTAATCCATTTCCTCAAGTAGTGAAAGTTCTTGATACAAACAGGAGTAAGCATCATGGTATGGATGATGTCAATCGCTATCCATCCTTAGGCCCAAATAAGAATTATGACCGTTTAGACAGGACGATTGGTCGAATGGGTTGGGTTGGGCCTAGGAAGGCCGAATGAAACGATCTAGGAAGACCGAGTTATGAAAACCGACAATTGTCTTGTACAAAATATTCCCTAACCTTGTTCAAGTTTCACCCTTTTGGCTACACGTAAGTGTATTATCCACAGCGGAGTCGCCAAACTGTGGACATGGGCCACGGGGGCGCTTGGAAAACAAGCGTTTGCATTTGTGGAGTCTCCACCAATTTATTGTGGAAAATTGGAAACCGTTCGAATACCTCGTGTCATGTCAAGACACAAAGTAGTGACATGAACACTAAGAACTCGTTACCCTTAGCATTCTATGTCTAGAATGACTCTCGTGGATGCCAATGAAGACGGATGTTCACAGAGATATGGAGTAAGTGGTGAGGGTACGTATTAAGAAGCTCTTTTGATCGAACACCTAATCCCGCCCGCCTCGATATCGGTCTCTACTAATGACTAGGGAAAATCATCTATACTTGATATATTGTCGATTATATGCATGCAATGCAACATCCAAGTTTTGATCCTAACATGTGAGAATTAATACTAAGTCGGTGAAACAACTAATTTAACATACAATTGAGTCGAAGTAGGGATTTAGATTCAATTACATGTGGAAGCATACAAACAATGCGATAAAAGAAATACAATAACAAATACAATAATTACAACGGATTCGCGATTTATGCCGAAAATACCTTTAAAAACGGATAATTTGGGAAAAAAGAATAAACAAATTAACGAACAGGAATTAGGCGATAATACGAATAATAGTAGATTAATACGTAAACTAATTAAACTAGCTCAAGGCAAAGCGGAAGTTCAGGGACAGAAATCAACCTGGAACAGGCGCATAAGAGCTGCGCCCTTTGGAAGAGGTGCAGCAGTTGCTGCGTCTGTTCCAAGGCTGAGTTCTGGCTGTGAAGCCGGAACTGTAAATCGTTAATATTCGTGGGTGATATTTAATGGTTGATTATGATATATAACTCGGATGAAAGTGATTTAATACATTAATTACATGTGAATGAGTCATAAAAGCGATAAAACATGAATAAAACAGATTAATATGAATTAATTACATGAATGAAAGATTGATTAGTGACATGAGTGAACTAATTAGGGTAAATATGACGAATTAATGAAGAACTAATGACGGAAAAACAGGTGGGAATATATGAAAGATCGAATTCCAGAAACTCGATATGAAAGAATCGAATTTCTACAACCCGGATTGATTTCAATGACGAAAGCCCGCAAATATTGGATTATAAGGGATTTAAGTCGGGAATTAATGATGAATTATATACTAACAGTGATTAACAATAGGTTGAATTATTAGAATTATTATGCTTAAGTCGTCATATGAACAATGAACAATAAACGAAAGAAAATAACAAAACGAACGAATTGACAGAAGACGAAGGAAGAAGAAAGGAAGCAGGAACTGCGGCAGCCTCACGAAGAGGCGCAGCAGGTGCTGCGTCCCTTCGAAGAGGCGCAGCAGTTGCTGCGTCCTTTCTCGACGTCTGTCTTCTGATAATCCGTAAAAAGGGTTTTAAACATTGTTTTACAAATCGGTTTTTAGAAGTACTTTCGACATAAACCTTACAACATGATTATAAAAAGTAAATAACAATAATGAAAAGAAGGATTTACACCCTCAGACTTACATGTTTGACGAAACGAGATGAACTAAGTTTATGTTTTAGTGATGCTCGACTCGAATGTAACGAAAGTGCCCTCGTAAGAGGAAAACGATTAAGATTTATTAAGTTGATTGATTGTGGAGTTGGTCAAATTGGTCAGTCATGAAAACGAGGCTGGTACTCAGAAGGATCCGAGCTTACGTGGTCGAAAGTTCAAGCACATAGACGCCAAAAAGTAAGAACGTGGTCTAGAATGCAAAGGGAGAAGAGAAGGGCGGACACTCGCGTGAGAAATATGAGGAGCGAAGGCTCCTATTTATACTAATCACGTGAAGGAATTAGGGTTTTCGGAGAGACTTTGGAAGTGAATCTCGAAAAGATATGAAAAGATACGAAAAATACGCAGAAAAGGACCTAGGAAGAGGCGCAGCACGCACTGCGTCCCTTGGAAGAGGCGAGCGCTGCTGTGTCTGTTCCCAGGTGGTTTCCTCCTGCGGAAGAAAGATTTTCGTGTTTAGTTTATGGAATAACGGATTAATCTTATTTTCCTTTATATTTTGTGTGAATATTACGGGAAATTCTTTACCAAAGATTAAAAGATTGTGAAATATGGAATAGAAATATCCGGAACATTCCAGAACATTCTGACTCGGGATTTAGCGGTTATCAGAAAATGAAGACGGTTTTAGGCCCGGACTCCAAATATACTCTAATTACTGTCAAAACGATCGTATCGGCGCGTAGATGACAATTAAGAGGTAGACACCAGTGTTTGAGCAATCACTTGACAATAAACTTACGAACTGTCACAAATCGTTCCGCGTACCAAACATGCGGCCCAATCATCAACGGGTGGTTTGCGGGGGGTGCAGAAATGAGGTATCTACACAACTTTATTCAAAAAACTAGTACCTAAAGTATACATAGAAAAGTAAATTAATTGTTTCGCTTTTTTATTTTTATTATGTTTTGAATTAATTAGAATCTTATTAGTTATTATTTTTGTGTTTTTATTAACATTGCAGAAGAATGAATTTTCAACTTTATTCAAAAAATTAGTAGGTAAGGTATACTTAGAGAGCTAAATTCATTATTTCGCTTTTTATTTTTATTATATTTTCAATTAATTAGAATCGTACTCCCTCCTATTCACTATTTTCTTCCCTATTTCCTTAAACGGATTATTCAAGTTTTCTTCCCCTTTCCTTTTTTGGAAACTTTTACTCTTATTTTATTAATTCCTCTCTCCTATCACCAAACTCCACCCAACTCACAATTCCTTATTTAATTACTATTTATTCATTCCTCTCTCCTCTCTCCTATCACCAAACCCCACCCAACTCACAAATCCTTATTTAATTCCTAATTATTCATTTCTCTCTCCTATCACCAAACCCCACCCAACTCACAATTCATATTTTATTCCCCTCCTAAAACCTTCTTCCCACAACATAGGGGAACAAAATGGAGAATAGGAGGGAGTATTAGTTATTTTTTTTGTGTTTATATTAATATTGCAGGAGATTGAATTTTCAACTTTATTAAACAAATTGGTAAGTAATGTATACATAGACAACTAAACTAATTATTTTGCTTTTTATTTTTATATGTTTTGAATTAATTAGAATCTTATTACTTATTATTTTTGTGTTTGTATTAATATTACAGGAGGATGACATATCACATATAAATAACATTGCACGAGATTGGAAATAATGGCTATGGATTTTCTTCACAGATTTTTTTTCCTTGGTTCTTTCATTTTTGTCGGCTTTTGTTTTACTACAATGGTGTATTTGCAATATCAAAATGGTAGCAAAAATCTTTAATAAGTTGTTAACATGTTATATTATTGTCTTTCACTCTTTACTACACTTTAGCCTCCTTTGTAACATTTATGTTCTATTTTTATTTTGTCAAACATGTTACAAATCAAATTGGTAGTTTAAGTGTTAAAGTATGATGCACAAATATCAAATTTATCTTAACATAGTGTTACAATATGTATAATAAAAATTTTGCATGATTAGTAATTAGTTAGATACTGATTCTTATTGATCTCCAATTCATTGTTATGTTCTAATTTCAATGCTTTAAAGCCTTTAAATCATTTTTGTGTTTTCCATCAAATATAATATTTTTTAGATAAATATTCTTTTTATATGATTTGTTTATATTTTATTTTCTCATGAATTAGGAAAGGCTAATATTTCGTACGAAGTATAATAGTATTGCTTTAATTATACTTTTGGATGAATGATTGAATATGAACAATATATGTTTGGAATCGTATATGCATAAATCTTTATTTATTGTGTGATTCCGAGAAATGTGCAATTAGTAGTTTTGCTCGTTTTATACTACTAATAAAAATTATTAGAGTTCACCTATAAAGTTCCGATCCTTATTACTTTACTCTATTACTTTTTGTTCTAAACAAATCCAATTTAATATATACTACAAAGTATATTACTAGAACATAAAATGTGATATTTTAAATATTTGTAGCCTTTTTTCTTTGGAATTATTCGGAATAGTTGTTAAAATTGCTCAAATAAAATTTCACGATTATTTCTTTGCAAGATAAAAATAGGGCCAAGTATTTTCAAGTGCACTAAAATGACAATAAAAACAAAACAATCATTCAAGCAATAAAGATGCAAGTTGCAATGTTTGTTGGTGAGAAAACCATTTACATTTCATAATCTTTAAGCCGATTAAAATAATGGTCAAATAATAAAGAGATAATTGAAGAATCATTATTTAAATATGCAATTGAAGAACTATTACTTAAATAGGCAATTGAAGAATCATTAGCAACTCAAACCAGAAAATTAAGAGTCATTGATTTCTTTTCAATGAAATCTTATCCAAATACCAATTCATATCGTCTTATTTGATGCCAATCGTAGTTGTCCAGCCAACATTACCCGTTCTTACAGAAAGTTACTTTTTTTTTCCATTCTCTCTATAATTTAGAGTATTTTATTAAAATTTTGTGTCTCCTTTTTTTTCTTTTCTTTTTGTTCATGTATTTAGATTTAATAATCTTAATTGGAGGTGTCAATTAATTCAATTGATAACTTAATTAATGATGTTATTATAGAAGGTATGTATATGTTAATGTGATCCTAACATGAATGTGCTTTGAACTTTGCGTAATCATTTTGCATACCCAAATGAGATAAGAAATATTTTTATGAGACTAGCATAATTATCCCTGTTGTACGAGTTTTAGGATTTTGACGGTAGTATTTATTTAAATTCTATATCTGTATGTATACTAATTATAAGTGAAGTAATCAGAACGTTCTATTTTTGTAGAGAAAGAAAGGATAATGAATGAAAAGTAATCACGCTATATATTTCGAAATTAGGAGGTTTTTATCAACATATGGAGTAGAAAATAAGTTTCAATGCAATTCGTTCATATATGAAAGGGTGACTTTTGTAATGGTTTTTTTTTTGTAGTAACTTGTACTCATATTTCAAAATCTTTTGAAAAATAAGGACAACAATGGAGCGCAAATTCATATGTTCCATACTTATGTGGCCTCAACATTGTCCATAAGACGACAAGTATTCGAAAGTTCAATCTAAAGGTTGTGTCCTTCCTTCAAAACAACTAAGCTATTCTCATTTTATTTTGCCTATCATCCCGAATCGAAAATTTGAAATGTACTAACTTTTGTTTGAAAATATCGATCCCTCTGTCATGTTCATTTATTTACCCTTTTTTAAATTATTTGTGAGTGGTTCTTTAATTAAAATTAAACAAATGATTGAGAGAGATGAAATACTCCATATAAGTTATTCACAAAATAAAACACTTAAAACAAAAAAATAATTAACGATCCCGTGATTTTCACGGACACCAAAACTAGTTTACCATTTATTTTGTTTGCAACTAAGCCTAAACTACCTTTATCTTTAATTTAACTCTCATGTGACTCATTTATATTATGACTTTTTTTTTGGTGAAATGTAAGAAATATATTAAGAATCAAAAGAAATATACAAGGATATGTTCCAAGGAACAAGCGTGAAAAAGAGCAAAATTACATTCATGTTACCATACAATTCCATTTTCTCAACCAAACTCTATCCTGACCACATATGTTGCTGCCAATCTTGCTCAATATTCTCGTTTTAGCTTCAGCAATTATTCTTTCAGCCAGCTTAATAGGAGGAGTAATGACTGCATTCAACCTTGCACTATTCCTTTCAAACCAAATGTGGTAATGACAGGAAGTCCAAAGTTAACAATGCACCTGTTGTTTCAGACTTTTCATGCTAGTACCAGTGATTCCCAAGCCTGCCATTGTAACATCAACACGAAAGCCACACCACTGTTTAATTTCCTGCAGGACTCTCTGACTATACTCACACTGGAAGAAGAGATGCTCTTGAGTTTCAGTTGAACTCTCACAGATACAGCAGAGCTGTTCTTGACAGTAGCCAAAGGAGGCAAGTTTAGCTCTAGTATTAAAACCATTCTTCATGGAAATCCATGTGATAAGGGAGTGTTTAGAGACATTCTATGAGTTCCATACAGCAAGTGCCCAATTCTGAGGAGCTGCTATATGTCTTAGCCATTCATAGCAGCGCCTGATAGTGAAGCCATTACTATCAGGAGCCCATTGATCCTCAACATAAGCATCCTTGATCAGCTCTTTAACTTTACAGACATTTTTCCATGATCAAGCTACATCAGTAGGAGGTTGGTAGTCATGCCAACTCCTTCCCTTGATATGAACCTGGTTTACCCATCTAATCCAAAGCCTATCAGCTTTACAGTACAACCAGTCAACAAGCTTTGCCACAGAAGCAATGTTCCAAACAGCAGTCCTTTTAATTCTCAATCCACCTTCTTCTTTTGGAAGAGTGACTTTATCCCAGCCAACAAAGGGTACTCTATGGTAGTCAGCTGACCCATCCCAGAGGTAGTTCCCTGCAAACTGCCTCAATGCATTTAACAACACATTTTGGAATAAGGAATATGCCAGACCAGTAGTTATGAAGAGCATTCAAAACATAGTTAACCAATACAAGTCTGCCTGCATAAGACAATTTTTTAGCTCCTAAGCTACGAATTCTGTTAACCATTTTCTCCACCAGAATGTTGCATTCAATTTTCCTTAGTCTGGTAGCTTGAACAGGTACCCCCAGGTATCTAAAAGGCATGGATCCTTCAGTAAACCCAGTGACCTGCTTTATATCATCTTTAATAGCTTGAGCTACTACATTGTAGTATACCTCTGATTTGGAGCTATTCATGGACAAACCAGAGGCTTTAGAAAAAGAAGAAAAGGCTCTCATCACCAGCATAATGGAGTGGACATTACCTTTACAAAACATCAGCAAGTCATCACCAAACATTAAGTGATTCAACTTGAGATTCTTGCAAAGAGGATGGTACTGAAAAGGCCACCTATCAGTAGCAAATTGCAGCATCCTGGTTAAGTAATCCATACACAAGGCAAAGATAAGAGGTGAGATAGTTTCACCCTGTCTAAGACCCCTCTTTCCTTTGAAAAAACAAAAACAACTTCCATTTAAGTTCAAGGAATAGGAGGTGGTTTGAATATAAGTCATGACTTTTTGGGAGAATTCTGGGGGAAAGCCCATACCATCAAGCAATTGTGTTACAAAACTCCACTCAACTGTATCATAGGCTTTTTGCAAGTCAATTTTAAATAAGCATCTTGGTGAAACAGCTTGTCTATTATACATCTTGACTATATCTTGGCAGATTAGCACATTCTCAATTATGGACCTGCCTTTGATGAAAGCTCCTTGATTCTCACTGACAATATCAGGCAGTACCACAGATAGTTTATTGCAAAGCAGTTTGGAAATGACCTTGTAAATCAGATTGCAACAAGAAATGGGTCTAAACTGTTTAACAGTTGTAGGTCTCTCACATTTAGGAATAAGTGTGATAATGGTAGCATTGATTTGCTTAAGTAGCTTACCAATAGAGAAGAAGTCTTGAATAGCAGAACAAATGTCAGTCCCCACAATATCCCAACTATCCTTGAAAAAACCACTGGTATAGCCATCAAGCCCAGGTGATTTGTCAATAGGCACCTTGTTTATATTATGATTATATTTGGATAAAAGGTTGATAAATTTATTAATGATTGTATAAAGGATAAATTAATTTTCTCTTATAAAATATTAGTGCTTATAAAAATATGTGGTATACTAATTAGATAGGGATTAGTTAAAAAAATAAATGAGATATTTATTTTGTTTATAATATAGTAAAAAGGTAAGAAAATAAATTAATCCCCAGACCAAAAACAAATTTTTTTCATAAAGTACTATATTTTTGCGTTCGAGATAAAACATTGGAACAAGCTCTTTGAAAGATATGGACATACTAACTTAGGGCCTCGCTATAAAACTCCGCACAGGGCCCCCGAAATCTCGGAGACGGCCCTGGTTGCATTATATCAGTAATCAGTTTACTAACATAAATAATCGGAATTACTTTTTTCACATACGGATTTTACTTTTTCACATACACTTTCTCATAAAATTTCTATATCATGCCCTTCCTCCTAATCGTAATAAAATTAACTATTACATGGACCCTTGCCCTAAAATCGAACCTAATTAATCTAAAAATTTGAACAATGAATTATAATTTTTCGACAATAGTGAAGTGATTTTCGTTTTTAACATTACTAATAGTACGACTTATTAAAATTATTAGGTTTAATTTTTAGTAAAATTAATATGCCTAATAATTATTATTAATAATTATTATTAATTAGGGTTTAAGGGTGGTGAATGGCATGGTAGTTAGGGTGGTTGAAGGTTCCTCTAGGTGTGCGCGGTGGCTAAAGGAGTGGTGCGGTAAACAGTGGTGCGTTGGTGAGAAAAGAGGACGGTTGTGCATCGTTGGCTTGGGTACGATTGAACTGGCGTGTGGTGGTGCCAACTGCTGGAGGCTGCTGGTGGTGGTGATTGTCGCCCAGGACAGGGATGGTGGTAGTCGGGTCGTGGTAGGGATGGGAAATGACGGTTGGAATAGGGTAATATGTTTGGGATGGTCGATAGAGTCGTGGGAAGGCGTCGTCGGCTGGAGTACGGCTGGTAGTGCAAACGACTGGACTTTGGAGGCTGATGCTGGTGGTGGTGGTAGTGGGCTAGGACAGGGATGGTGGTGGTCGGGTGGTGGTGAGGAAGGGAGATGATGGAGTTAGTGTTTGCGTTTCCTGTAACTGTAATTGCTGTGTTTGTTGTTTTGTCTTTTTGTTTTCTTTTTTTTTTTTTGTAATTTTGGTGGTGAGGTAGGCCGGCAACTGACCGGAAGTGGTGAACTGGTGATGAACTGATGGGAGATGAGGGGAGAAAAAAATTAATTGGGTGAGAGAATGAAAAAATGACAAGGGTAATATTGTAAAAATCGTATGTGAAAGAGTAAAATCCGTATATGAAAAAGTACGACCCTAAATAATTAGCTAACATAAATGAATATGTGAACAATGGACATGTTGTAATTCTTGAATAATATGTTAGCAATTACAATTTGGTAACATTATTGATAAAAATGTGAACAACTTTTTTCAAACATGTAAACTTTTTTGAAACATATAAACATTATTGATAAAAATGTGAACAACATTTTTACTAACATAATAAATGAAGATGTAAACTTTTTTCAAACATGGTAACATTATATTTGTAATTACCAATATAAATGTCCATTATGTTCATAATTTTGAATTACCATAAATAATTTGCTAACATAACAAATGAATATGTGAACAATGGACATGTTGCCATTCTTGAACAGTATGTTAACCTTTACAATTTGGTAACATTATTGATAAAAATGTGAACAACTTTTTTCAAATATGTAAACTCTTTTCAAACACGTAAACATTATTGATAAAAATATGAACAACATTTTTGCTAACATAATAAATGAATATGTAAACTTTTTTTCAAACAAGGTAGCATTATATTTGTAATTACCAATATAAATGCTCACTATGTTCACATTTTTGAAAATGTAAAAAACTGTGTACAACATGTGATCATGCAAACCAATTGGAACAACCAATATTCACATTCTTGAAGAAGTTGTCACCCTCCTATAGCAGGTTAAATATTGACAAAGTGTGGTGATAGTTGTTCAAAAGTACATGCCCAAAATACAGTGAACATGCCTAACATAAACTTAACAAGCATGTCCTAAATACATGATCGATCTCCAAAGCGAGACATAAGTTTACAGATCGCAAATCATGTTCAAAATAAGGCCATAAAAGATGTCCAAAAAAAGGCCATACACAAAGTTCCAATAAACATAACATTCACAAAGCTACGGTTTCTTGGCAGCGATCCTTTTCCCCCAGTGCGGGTATTGGTCTGGTTGACTTTCGGATCGCCTGCCTCCTCATTTGGAATGCCAATATCATCAAGATCCAGATCAAAGAAGGTGGTTGCACCATCTCAACTTCGATTAACGGATCCAACTTTCTCAGCATTTAACAACTCCAAAATGAATAAACCAATTTAGCAACATCAAAATACGACAGTTTAAGTCATGAGACATACAAAAATTATAAACAGTTTAAGTCAATTTGTGACCATTTCAACAATACAACAATGATATCTAAAATGGTTACAAATTACATATTACCCAAATACATAACAAGTACCTATTTTAAAAAACAATGTTACCCACCTACATTTTAACAAAAAACTCCGTTAACATTATTGTAACATTAAAAGAATTTCGAAACATTGTAACCTACTGACATTTTTAACCAAATTGAAAACATGTTAAATTAAGAAACATACTAAAAATATACCCAATTTAACTCATTTTGTGAGCATTTCACTTATATAACAATTACCTGTAAAGTGGTTACAAGCAACACATTGCACACAGACATAACTTATAACACTCCCATTTATTTAAGAGCCTTTAGCAAGACATTCCCAATAAATAAAGGTGTCACCTTCTAGGTTTTCTGAGGTATTAGTAAGTATAAAAGAAAAACAATACCAAAGTACTTTAAGACGATATAAAATTAAAGTGCCTCAAAAGACTTTATTACAAAATTCCAACGAGATAAATAATTATTACAAAGTACGTTTTTAAAACAACTGCAACGGAAATAAAATAGCTATTGTCTGAATGAATTAAGGTGATCTCTAGACTCAAGTGATAATCTTGACCCAAGCTCCCCCTTTATAGCATCCAGCACTTCTCACAAGCTAACTTGAAATCAATCTGCTCCCCAATATTTGGTTCATCACAGGTGTTCACGAATACACAGTCAACCACGAGGTTGAGTAGGATAACTAAACAACAACAACATTACGATATGATAAAAGGCTCAACCACGACCGTGACACACGACTCAACCGTGCGCCATATCACACGCCACAACCAACCGCACAACACAACTGACACCACACACGGTGTACTGCTCAAGACCACGGCAACCCCGAATACCGCCGTGCCTGGCCTACCAAAATCGTACAGGACCACGGCTCTTCCACATCCCCGTGGCTGATCGACCAAATAATCTCAACGCATTGCCAAACCTCTTTTCACAATATAGAACCAACCAACAATGATAACAATATGATTATGAGACAACAATTATCACAATATGCTCAAGACAATAATTACGACGATGTGCTCAGGACAACAATTACAGCAATAATTCATCTTTCAACAATTCACTAATTACCAATATAGTATAGTGGAGTAGTTAACCTACCTCTTAGCAATTCTTCTTAACCAATCAAACAAATCAAAAAGCTTCTTCAACAAATTCACCACCTAAACAAATAATTAAATTATGTATAATTATTAACTAATCTTATTAAAGAATTTATGATGTATACTACCCAAAACACTCCCGCAAAAACCGTCACATACCCCCATGTCACGGTTGACCCGACGGTGGTAAAACCCGTCGGTCAACGTCCCCCTCCACGGTCACGGTGGTCAACGGCTCAAGGGTACGGGTCAAGGTCAACGTAAATAATTTATGTGAGCCGTTAAAATAAATTACCACAATTAATTTGCGTGAGATGAAAAATCCTCCTTAGGGTTGTCTCACAAAAGCTCTCCTCACAAATATGTTTGAGTTTTTGAAGTATAATAAATATGATGGTAAGGCATAAGGGTAGGTATTTATATTATTTGGTAGATGGAGATGGAAGATTCTAGGAAGGTGCTTTTAATATTAAACTAATGAAAATATCTAAGGTAGCTGGAAAAGATAATAAATAATAATAATAATAATAATAATAATAATAATAATAATAATAATAATAATAATAATAATAATAATAATAATAATAATAATAATAATAATAATAATAATAATAATAATAAAATAATAATAATAATAATAATAATAATAATAATATAATAATAATAATAATAATAATAATAATCATAATCATAATAATAATAATAATAATAATAATAATAATAATAATAATAATAATAATAATAATAATAATAATAATAATAATAATAATAATAATAATAATAATAATAATAATAATAATAACAATAATAATAACAATAATAATAACAATAATAATAATAATAATAATAATAATAATAATAATAATAATAATAATAATAATAATAATAATAAGCAGAAGTAGCATTGCAGCTGCTTGTTACTATATCTGGGCTGAACGGAATGCTAGAATTTTCACAGGGAAAGAAGCAGAGGTTGAACAACTAGTTTATGTAATCAAGTCGACAGTTAGTACTCGTATTCTAGGGAAGATTTCTACCATACATTATGCCCATATGGCTAGTCAACTCTATAGGCTTTGATCTCATAGCATAAGTGGATATGCTTGTATTGAAATCTTTGTCCTTTTTCTTCCCCTTTTATGGATGAATAAAAAGGCCGATAAATTTCTTGCAAAAAAAAAATAAATAATAATAATAATAAATAAGTTGAGATAGGAATAGTATAATATTATAATATTAGGAATTATTATAAGAAAGTGCGAAATTTAGAAATAGATTAGCGCGTAACATCACTCAGCGAGTTCAGTATTGCGCACTGATTTTCAAACGGCTGTCATTTATTCGTTACTTATCGAAATAAAGCTTGTGACCATGCGTTGGAAAGCTAAGACAATAAACTTTTACCTCCAAATTGAATCACCTTCATATAAGCTCTAGAACTCTAGAAATGACCGTTTGAATATGCCCCTAAAATAAGTGATCACATTCCAAGTATGACACTTAGTCTTTCATAGTCTACCTTGTACTTAGACACACACCAATGGTCCTATAACCTTAGAATATGAGGGGTATTATAGTCTTCCCTCCTTAAAATGAACTTCATTCTCGAAGTTCGCGCATACTACCAACCACTCAAAACCAACATCATGCACACCGATCAATGTTATTGTCACTAATTCATATGATGATCTTGCTTACATATATTAATCAACTAACTACCATTAACATCAGTAATATTACATTCTACCTCCCTTAAAACAGAACTTCGTACCGAAGATCCCAATCCATCACAAAATCAGGTTCTTACTTTTACCATCTCTTCTCCAATTCTTATCCAATACTATCTCAAATACTCACAGGCTACGTGATCATCCAAAATATCCATAGACTACATCCACGTGGTGCACCACCAACACTTACAACAGCTAATTTTTTAGGTCCGTCCCCTTAATGTTACAAAAGAAAATTCATCCCACTAACCAACACTTACTAAGAAAACCGAATAACAACTAAAATGCAATGCTACTTTCGCACTATGGAATCCTCCCCCCTTAAATTAAGGTTACATCTGCGTAACCTAAAGGACTGCACAACACTCACTAAGATCTTCCGGACTTCTTCCCATGACTACCAACTCGCTTAGACCTTAACCGAATACTCTCCCTAAATACTCCGCTTATCCGTCTGCCGACACACAAAACAATATAACATAATTTGCACTCCTCAAACCGTGCGACACATCCTACCACAACATTTGTAAACTACACCACCCCAACTAATACCATACTCTTATTCCTTACCCCAACTACACACCTAGTCCATAACTGGTCCGGTTAAAACTCGTCGTCAAAAGCTACCAACCAAAACAATATTTATAACTTCACAAACTACTCTTAGTAAAGAGGTAAGTAAAGGTCGGATTCCAAGGGACGGGTATTAATGTAGGATTCTCAATTATAAATAGCTTTGTCTTATGGTGTCACTATTTGGGTTGAGGTGATGTGTAATCTAAACTAATCAACAAAATGAAAGTAAAGTAATGAAAGCAAAGCAATTAAAGGGAGTTTGTATACAAATGATTAAAGGCACTAGGGTGTCATGGGTTCATAGGGGATTCATGGGAGTTGATCATACAGACATGTTCTCAACTAGATGCAAGCATTTATTCTCGTGATGGGAACGAGTTAGTGTATATCTTACAATCACAAAGAAGGTTTGGGTCCCAGAGCCGAGTCGTCTAGACTGTACAACACCTACAAGTCGACTTAACCTTTCCTATTCAACTCTATGCATGGTCTAATGAGGCTCGAATTGGTTTATGTCTTACAAGCCTCATTGAAAAGATAGGAGATGGGTAAAAAATGCAAGGATTCATAGGCTCGCATTTCGTCAAACATAACATGTGCATAAGTTGAAATCACAACAAGCAAGCAAATTAATTATGAAAACATATTAGATTAAGCATAGGTCAATCCCCATGTTTGTTTCCCCTAATTTACCATTAACCCTAGCTAAAGAACTACTCACTCATGATCAAGTTTAGCATGATAATAAGGTTGTCAATCATACTAACAAAGCAAAACATGATGAATAAATTTAAGTGATTAACAATAATTAAGCAAGGGTAAAGAGAAATTATACCTATGAAGATGATTCCAAATAATAAAGCAAAGAATAATAGAAGTACTTGATGATTGATGGAAGGTTGTCAATCCTCCAAAAAAACCCAAATAATCTTCTAATTACCCAAATAAAAGGAAGAACAATAGAGAAATTAAGGAAAGATTGAGATGACATTAATATTGAGAAATGTATTACAACTAAATTAAGACTAAATTGAGAGAATATTAAGAGATTCTAAGATTGGATTAAGAATTGATTAAGAAAGCATGCTAATCTAGGTAGTACAAAGGGGTATTTATACTAAAGATTAGATATAAGGATTAGGGTTACTAAGGGCTTAAATGAATATTAAGACCCTAAGAAAACTTGAGGAAATGCTACTCCTGAGGGAAATGCGCGGATCCTCCTTGCTAGTCCTGCCACGATCCGCCCGTCACGTGCTGAGGCACGGGCTGTTCTTCCTTGTGATCCGCTCGAATCAGAGAGGGGACGCTCGGATCTTTGCACTCCAGCCCGCTCGTCTTGGGTTCAAGTAGCTCGGATCCTTGCAATGTGGTACGCTCAGATCATGCTCGGGCCGCTCGGATCCCTGGGCAGAGTGCTTCTCTTGTTTAGCTCCTTAACAATTGTAGATACCTCATTTCTGCACCTCTCGCAAACCACCCGGTGATGATTGGGCCGCATGTTTGCTACGCAGAACGATTTGTGACAGTTCGTAAGTTTATCGTCAAGTGATTGCTCAAATACTAATGTCTACCTCTTAGTTGTCATCTACGTGCCGATACAGTCGTTTTGGCAGTAATTAGAGTACATTTGGAGTCCGGGCCTAAAACCGTATTCATTTTCTGATAACCGTTAAATCCCGAGTCAGAATGTTCTGGAATATTTCTATTCCATATTTTATAAATATTTCACAATCTTTAAATCTTTGGTAAATAATTTCCCGTAATATTCACGTAAGATATTAAGAAAAACCGAATTATTCCGTCCTTCTATAACTCAAACACGGAATTCTTTCTTTCGCAGGAGGAAACCCCTTGGGAACAGACGCAGCAGGTGTTGCGCCTCTTCCAAGAGACGTAGTGACTGCTGCGCCTCTTCCCAGGTCCTTTTCTGTGTAATTTTCGTATCTTTTTCATATCTTTCCGAGATTCACTTCCAAAGACTCTCCGAAACCCTAATTCCTTCACGTGATTAGTATAAATAGGAACCTTCACTCCTCATATTTCTCACGCGAGTGTCCGCCCTTCTCTTCTCCCTTTGCATTCTAGACCTTTCTTCTTACTTTTTGGTGTCTACGTGCTTGAACATTCGACAACGTAAGCTCGGATCCTTCTGAGTACCAGCCTTGTTTGCATGACCGACCAATTTGACCAACTCCACATCAATCAACTTAATTAACTTAATCGTTTTCCTCTTACTAGGGAACTTTCATATTTGCATTATAGTTCGAGTCGAGCATCGCTAATCGATAACTTAGTCCTTCTCGTTTCGTCAAACATGTAAGTCTGAGGGTGTAAATCTCTCTTTTATTATTGTTATTTACTTTTTGTCATCACTATTGTAAGGTTTATGTCGAAAATACCAATTAAAATCGATTTCTAAAACCGTGCTTTAAGACCTCTTTTTACGGATTTCCAGAAGACAGACCGTCGAGAAAGGACGCAGCAACTACTGCGCCTCTTCGTGAGGCTGGCGCAGTTCCTGCTTCCTTTCTTCTTCCTTCGTCCTCTGTAATTCGTCTTCTTCGTTTGTTTTTGCTAATTCTTTGGTACAATAACATAGTAATTTCACATGTACATAATTTTTCATCATTAGTATATAATTTGTCATTTAAATCCGACTTAAATCCCTAATAATCCAATATTTGCAGGTTTTCGTCATTAAATTCAATCCGGGTTATAGGAATTCAATTCGTTCATATTGAGTTTCTGGAATTCGATCTTTGATATATTTTCACCTGTCTATTGTCACATTCATCGCATATTCATCATTAACTTGTCATTAATTCGTTATGTCTAACCTAATTAGTTCACCTATGTCACTAATCAATCTTTCATCCATGTAAATAATTCATCTTAATTCCGTCTCATACATGTTTCGTTGCTTTTATGACTCATTCATATGTAATTAATGAATTAAATCACTTCCATCCGAGTTAAATATCATAATTGATCCTTAAAATCACCAATTTACATTAACGATTTGCGATTCGCCGCTGAGAACTCACCCTTTAAACAGACGCAAAGAACTATTGCGCCTCTTCAGGGCTAGATCCGCGCGCTGTTCCAGGATGATTTCTGTCTCTGAACTCCGTTGTTGCCTGACCTAGTTTATTTAGCTTACGTATAATTAATTATTATCCGTATTATCACCTTCTGACTTGTTCGTTAATTCTTTTGATTCATTCTTTCATTCATTTTTCCAAATTATCCGTTTTTAAGGTATTTTCGACATAAATCGCCTAATCCATTATAATTATTGTAATTTTCATTATTGTAATTTTTGTTTATTGTATTTATCTTATTTCCTGTATCATTTGTATGTTTTCACATGTAATTGAGCATTAAATCCCTACTTTGACCCAATTGTATGATTAAATTACGTGTTAACCGACTTAGCCTAATCTTCACATGCTAGGATTAAAACTTGGATGTTGCATTGCATGCATATAATCGATGATATATCGAGTATAGATGATATCCCTAATCATTAGTAGAGGCCGCTATCGAGGCGGGCGGGATTAGGTGTTCGATCAAAAGAGCTTCCTAATACGTACCCTCACCCCTTACTCCAGATCTCTGTGAACATCCGTGTTCATTGACATCCACAAGAGTCATTCTAGACATAGAATGCTAAGGGTAATGATTGCTTAGTGTTCATGTCACTACTTTGTGTCTTGACATGACACGAGGTATTCGAACAGTTCCAATTTCCCATAAAAATTGGTGGCGACTCCAACAAAAATGCAAACGCTTGTTCTCTTCCTCCCAAGCGCCCCCGTGGGCCCCCGCTCCCGTCCACGATTTGGCGACTCATTGGGGGAAAATACACTTACGTGTAGCCAAGGGTGAAACTTGAACAAGGTTAGGGAATAGTTTATACAAGACAATTGTCGGTTTTCATAACTCGGTCTTCCTAGACCGTTTCATTCGGCCTTCCTAGGCCCAACCCAACCCATTCGACCAATCGTCCCGTCTAGACGGTCCTAATTCTTATTTGGGCCTAAGGATGGATAGCGATTGACGTCATCCATACCATGATGCTTACTCTTGTTTGTATCAAGGGCCTTCACTACTTGAGGAAATGGACTAGGAATCGGCCTTACTCTTGTTTGGTACGAGCCTCTCCACAGACTTCGGGTTTGATGGTTCGTTATGGCAACCCACCTTTTAAACCAAAACCCTTTTAAATGCACTCAGCATCCCGTTATAATGCTTGTATAAATGTTTGTACCTTACGTGATCACCATTTCTAAACGAAACCATGGCGATTTTTGCAAAAATCAAAACCCTTTTTTTTAATCAAAATTTCGAAAAAGGCCATTGGATTAGTGCAAAACCCAGTCGAAACTCTGTCCGTTTGTCGAGTCAAAATTCAGGCCACAAGCCCATTTCAAAATCTCACTTCGAGTCCACTCCTACAACTACACTATAGTTGACTAGGATACACATTTTTCAAAATTTTGTCCTTTCTTCAAAGCTCACTCAACACATGTGGCACACACCCACTTCACGAGTCAAAACATTTCTTCTTTTAGCAAGTATGTTAGAATGGTCGATCGTGTTTTGATTCGTCATCGACCTCTTATCCAGTTTTCAAGATGCCTGGAACCAGCGAAACAAACCTCCACCAACTTCAAGATGGTAATGATCGAATCCTAGCCGCGCTAGCCCAAATCCAAGTTACTCAGGACCAAGTGTATGATCGCCTTGACACCATCGAAGGTCGGATCTACGCCGTAAAGGGGAGATTGCCTCCTCATGAAAGTGAAGTAGTAGGTGACTACGCGGATGAATCTAGGGACGAAAATCCTCCCATGGGACTGACTGTAGCTGAGAAAAGACTCCAATACTTAGAGGAGCAATTGATGTACCTTAAAGGGGATGACATTTATAGAGAGAACAACCGCAAGTATGAGGCCGTCAATTCCAAATTGCCAACCAACTTCAATATGACGGATATCCCTAAATTCAAGGGGCACGAAAACCCTTTGAACCACATCCGTGCCTTCAAGGATTACATGTCTATCAAAGGCATGAAACCCTAGATGTTTTTAAGGATCTTTCCTTCATCTCTTGACACCATCCCAAAACAATGGTTCTACTCTTTAGAACACAAGAAGATCGCTACTTGGGAAGATGCCGCGATCGAATTTGCTAAGCAATACGCGGATAATGCTGAGATCCAAGTTAACATGCGCACTCTAGAGGTTCTTACCCAAAATGACAAAGAAGGATTCACCGACTTCCTAAGTAGGTGGAGGAAGACTAGTACCCAACTAGTTGAACGCCCGGATGAGGCTACCCTTGTGGAGAAGTTCGTGGATAATCTCAAACCTATTTATGCCAACCATTTGAGATATCAAAACATCAAAACTTTCAAGGACTTAACCGTACTAGGGACAAGGATTGAAGATGATATCCATAAAGGGCTCTTGTCCAAAACGGTAGGTCGAGGATATCAAGGCTCAACAAGTTGTTCTTACGGCTCCACTAGCAAGACTGATGAAGTTAACGTTCTCGAGCCATCCAAGAAAGGTACCCCACCAAGGAAATTCACAAATCTTGGGGACACTTACTCCAACGCTCTTAAAAGGTTAATGAAGCAAGGCAAACTCCAACCCATAGGACCTATTCCTGAACCTGAAAAGAAATCCAAGTTCTGGGACGAGAACTCGTACTGTGAATACCATAGGGGTAAGGGGCATGACACAGAGAAATGCTACAAATTGAAAAATATGCTTCAAGACATGATTGAAGATGGTCGACTACCAATACCGCTGGGAGGTAAACCCAACAACACTCAGAATCCTCTTGGAGTTCTAGTGATTACAAGTGACGAATCTACCTTAGATTGTTCACACCTCATCTCTCCAATTGAAGATGAAATCCATGCAATCGAGAATGGAGGGTTCTACTCTACTGTCTCCCCTACCATTTCCGACTTCATCACATGGAAAAGAAGTGTGGATAGACAAGTGTGGGAATTAGAAAATGTGGTGACAACTTTACGTGATCCCAACGCGACACCTAAAGAGCATGTGCCACTAATTTTCTCTCAAAACGCTACTATGCAAGAAATATTCGCCGTGGTTGATAAACTAGTCGACCAAATCATACGACTAGAAGATAAAATCATGAGAATGAGGGGACTAGCTACAATCAATGGAGTTTGGGCCGATGATGATGAAGACGAGTACCTCATCGAAAACTCCATAGTCAAGGAAATAGTCCAAAATGGTGAAGACCAAGATGTGGACCACCTAACTCGTTCGGGACGTCCATATCAAAGCACTACTCAAAATGGTCCAACCAACGTTGTCACACCAAATGATAACGAAGATGACTCCACTGACCATTTGCTCAAGCAATTACAGAAGACAAAGGCTGATCTTTCAGTCTGGCAATTAGTAGCAAGCTCATTCCCACATCGCCAAGCTTTACTTCAAGCTTTGGACAAACTAAATGTAGCACATAACTCGACACCCGAAGATGTAGTCAACTTGGTCTTCCAAGAATCACCGAAGCTAAGTAATCCTCTTACTTTCTCAGACGAAGATTTGCCACCTTTTGGCGCTAGTCACAACTTAGCTCTTTACATCACTGTTATTTGTCTAAAGAAGAACGTGCCAATGACCTTGGTAGATGATGGCTCTGCGGTCAACGTCATACCCCTCAAAACAGCATACAAATTAGGCATGAAAGAGTCGGATTAGACCCCTACCAATCAAGGTGTTCGCGCACACGACGAAAGGTGGTAGGACTTGCTAACCTAATCATAGCCACAGGGCCGATGGAGCGAAAGGTTAACTTCCAAATAGTGGACATCGAAGCTTCCTTCAACATACTCCTAGGAAGACCTTGGATTCATGCTTCCAAAGAAGTGACATCCACCCTTCATCAAAAGATCAAGATCCCACTAAATGGCAAAGTGGTGACGATCACTTCGTCACCCATCAAAGCAATAATCGAAAAGAAGTCGAACAATCAAGTCCTTGCAGATCCAGTATATGAACTTGGGGGCTTCCAAACCATAAGAGTCATAGAAAGCGAATTGGCACCCTTATACTACGATCCCTACTCCAACTTGGTGGTCAACCACATACTCAAATCCCAGGGATACTTCCCTGGAATGCCTTTGAACCCTATTCGAAGAAACACCTTCGCACCATACAAGGAAGGCAACTCAAAAAGGATACCACTTGGACTAGGGTACAAACCCACTAAAGAGGAGGTTCTCGAGATGCTCGCTCAAGTTCAAACCGTAAGTATGTAGGAGTCCAAATGCGACCCTATCTCCCTACCCTAAATGGGTACTTTGTTAAAGAAGGAAGTCTAGAACTCTTTCACGGATTTCCCGAGCCTTGGCATTATCTCGAGAGGAAGCTTGCCGGAATTGAGATCTTTCACGATTGCTACTTCATCCCTCCAGAAACGGTTTCTACTGTCAAAACCCGTCAAGCACCTTGCTTAGACGAATAAGCTGTTAGTCTATTGTTCGGAGAAGATCGATTTGTTAGAGCCGCGCAGGATGATATCATTACCATGATACTTCAAGACGATCGCTTCAACCCCACCGCGTTAATCACAGAAACTAACGCGAGTCAGCAGAAATGATGGAGAAACTCAATCAAGTGGACCAACAATCAAGGAAGACTCTTCAAGCTCACCACTGGAGAAGGAGAGATGTTCAAAGGAGAACCAGAAGACGACGAGTTCGAGTCAGAGTCGGAGTCTAAAGAAGTCACTAGGGAGTCTCCTCTTGTCGTCATCCCCATTCCCTTTGTTTCTCCTAGCTTAGCCTCGAGTAGTCACAGTAGTTCGGGAAATGTCCCAACCACTGTCCCTTTGCCGCCACTGACCATGGATCAGATGGCTTCTTTGTTTCAACTTTTCTCAAACTTTAATATGAATAAATCAGGTTCTGCTTACTCTTTGTGTTATTTTGAGTGCAATTCTGTTTACGATGATACTGAGGATGACCAAGACCCAGACTCAATCGAAATACCTCCCTACGTAGCCAAAGAAATACTACAGGAAAGGGAAGGGGGACCAGTAATAGAGGACACCGAACCCATTAATGTAGGAACCGAACTAGAACCCCAAGAACTTAGGATAGGGACTACCTTGAGCTCAACCGAAAGGGCCGATTTCATAGACCTCCTAAACGAGTTCAAAGACGTTTTCGCTTGGTCCTACAAAGACATGCCAGGGATCGACCGGGATATCGCCGAACATAGAATCCCGATTAAGCCAGGTTTCAAACCTGTAAAATAGAAACTTCGACGAATGAGAACGGAATGGGCTCTCAAGATTAAGGAAGAAGTTGATAAGCAATTCAAAGCCGGTTTCATCAAAGTTTCCGAGTATTCTGACTGGGTAGCCAACATAGTACCTGTACCCAAAAAGGATGGGAGAATCCGTGTTTGTGTTGATTTTAGGGACTTAAACAAAGCAAGTCCTAAAGATGACTTCCCTCTACCACACATTGACATATTGGTGGACAATACTGCAGACCATGCATTACTATCCTTCATGGATGGTTATGCGGGTTATAACCAAATCAAGATGGCCATAGAAGACATGCATAAGACCGCCTTTGTCACTCAATGGGGAACCTATTGCTATACGGTCATGCCGTTTGGAATGATCAACGCCGGAGCTACATATCAACGCACCGCAACTACACTCTTACATGACATGATACACAAAAAAGTTGAGGTATACGTAGACGACATGATTGTCAAATCCAAAGATAGAGAGGGGCATATTGCGAACCTTCGCAAATTTTTCGCAAGTCTACGAAAGTACAACATGAGGCTCAATCCTCAGAAATGCACATTCGGAGTAACGTCTGGCAAACTCCTGGGATACGTCGTTAGCCAACGAGGTATAGAGATAGACCCTTCCAAGATAAAGGCTCTGATCGAAATGCCACAACCTCATACAGAAAAAGAAGTCAGAGGATTCCTAGGGAAAGTGCAATATATAAGTCGATTCATATCGAAAATCACCATGATTTGTGAGCCTATCTTCAAGAAGCTCAAGAAGACAGACCACACCATGTGGGATGATGATTGTCAAAAGGCATTTGATCGAATCAAAGAGATATTGGCTAAACCACCAGTGCTCATGCCACCTCAACGAGATCAACCTCTTGGTTTATATCTCACAGTAACCGAAACAGCCATGGGTGCCATGCTAGCTCAAACCGTAGGAAGTGAAGAAAAGGGCTATCTACTACCTTAGTAAGAAGTTCTTGGAGTACGAGAGCAAATACTCACAACTCGAAAAGATATGCCTCGCTCTTGAGTGGGCAACAAAGAAGCTACGCCATTACATGCTTAGCTACTCCGTCAAAATATACTCCAAAATGGATCCAGTCAAATACCTCTTCGAGAAACCCGTCCTCAACGGACGCCTAGCAAGATGGACTTTGATGCTCTCAGATTTCGATCTCAAATACGTGCCTCTGAAAGTAATAAAAGGTCGTGCCGTTGCCAAATTCTTCGCAGAAAATCCCATCAATGATGCACAAACAATAGATACTTGGTCATTTCCAGACGAGGCTATACTTCAAACTGATGTAGACTCCTGGGACCTTTACTTTGATGGAGCATCAAACTTTAGAGGATTTGGAATAGGAGTGTTGCTCATTTCTCCTGAAGGCGATCATACACCAATCTCTGTCAAACTCGACTTCGAGGTGACAAACAACGCTGCAGAATACGAAGCTTGTCTGATTGGACTACATGCGGCAGTAAGCTTAGGCATTAAGAACCTCCGAGTACACGAGGATTTATCCCTGATCATCAATCAAGTTACGGGATCTTGGAAAATTCGAAGCGAAAGCTTAGCACCTTATCAAGCCAGAATAGACCAAGTTGCCCAATTCTTTGATCACGTGACATATCTACACCTATCTCGGGAAGAAAATCAATTTGCAAATGCTCTTGCAAAACTCGCATCTTTGATTAATATGCCAGATGACATGGTGGAGATGCCTTTATGCATCGCACGACGGTCAGAGCCAGCTTATGTACACCAAATCAACGATGAAGAGGAAATCGCACAGGAACCCTGGTTCCAAGCAATCCTGAATTTCAAGCTCAACGGTACCAATCCACCGGATATGGACAAAAGGGGGCAACGTGCTATACGCCTACTAGCTTCCCAATACGTTTTCATGCAAGGAGAGTTATACAAAAGAACACCTCTTGGTGTAATCCTACGTTGCCTTGATCATTCACAGGCGCGGAAAGTGATGGAAGAAGTCCACGATAGAGAATGCGGTCCTCACATGAGTAGGCCCATGATGACAAAGAAGATCACACGTTTGGGGTATTACTGGACCACAATGGAATCCGATTGCATCAAATACGTAAGACATTGCCACAATTGCCAAATCTTCGGGAATGTACAACACGTCCCTCCTTCATTGCTCTATACGATGACATCTCCTTGGCCATTCTCTGCCTGGGGAATTGACATAATCGGGAAGATAATCCCAGCCGGAACAGGAGGTCACTGTTTCATCCTAGTGGCAATCGACTATTTCACCAAATGGGTGGAAGCGGCTTCCTACACTAGTCTCACGGCTAAAAATGTGGCAAAGTTCATACAAAACAACATCATCTGCCGATATGGTTGCCCACATGAGATCATCAGTGATAATGGATCACATTTCCAAGCCGAGACTGAACAATTGCTAGCCAAGTACAAAATTAGGCATCACCACTCTTTGCCCTATAGACCACAGACTAACGGCGCGGTAGAGGCAGCAAACAAGAACGTTGTCACAATCCTCAAGAAAATGATTGACAACTATCGAGACTGGCCAAGTAAGATACCCTTTGCTTTGTGGGGATATCGTACATCTGTTAGGACGCCCACTGGGGCCACACCTTTCTATTTGACTTACGGCATGGAAGTTGTACAACCTGTCGAGCTAGAGATACCATCCTTGTGTATTTTACTCGAAAGTCAAATCCCAGAAGCCGATTGGAAGAGGGATAGATACGAAGAACTCATCCTCCTGGATGAACGTAGGCTACGCGCCTTGCATAATGTCCAAACATATCAAGCACGTATCAAACGAGCTTTCAACAAAAGGGTTAAGCCAAGAAACATCAAGGAAAGAGACTTATTACTCAAATCGGTTAGAGCTCTTTTACCTGTTGACCCACGGGGAAAATTCAAACCTAATTGGGCCGGACCATTTCTAGTCAAGTCCATACTTCCAGGGGGTGCGGTTAGAATCACAGACCTAGACAGGAATGAGTTTTCCAACCCAACAAACCTTGACCAACTAAAACGGTACTATGCCTAGAACAGGAACAAAAACGCGCCTCGCGTAACCTCACGTGTCGCTCTTGTGGCACTAAATAAACGGCCCCTAGCCAAGCTGAAATAAGCTAATGTCACTTTGCTCTTGCACTTTGACAAGTTTGTTATCCTCATATCATCAAATAAACTAAACTGCACCTTCAGAGTAAGCAAAAGCTCATGCTTATTTTCTAAGTTCATTACAAGCTCTTGCTTAGAACAATTATTCTTTTACGTTTACTCGAACTACGCGCAAGGGTTTGATTTTATTTTTAATGAAAACGTAGGCAATCCTTCACAGGATACAACCCATTATTTTTAAGATGTAAATAGAAGGACATTTGCATTGCATTTGGAATTCGACAAGAATAATAAATAGAAAATCACAACGGTTTCATAACCATTTAACCTTTTTTATTTCATTCATTTTCTAATAATAGTACGCTACATAATAAAAATAAAAATAGGCTAGGATTCTAAAAACCCCACCTCTTTATTACAATAATAATAACAAATAATAAATAAAGACTCGGGCTATTCTTCATCTTCCCTTTGCCCTTGTCATTCTTGTCATATTTCTTGTCACGACCTCGAGCCGGACGCTCTTGCGCCACTTCGGACCTAATCACCAACGGTCTTTCTCGAGGCCTCACCTTACCATTCTTGCCAGTCACCATCTCCACGACAGGAGAGGTCCTCGGTTTCTTCGAAGGATGAACGACTCGAAACCCGGCTTCCTTCTCTCCCTCGGTCAGATGCTTCTCCTTCTCTTTTTCCACCTCGCGCACCTTGTAGTCGACGGGCTCGCTCTTCCTCTATCTCTCGCGCTCTTCCGGAGTAGTAGCTTTCCTCCATCGCAGATAAGAATCCAACACCCATAAGGCATTAGCAGAAGAGTTCAAGAACCATACATTTCTTTGGGCCCATTTAATGGCCCACTCCCTTCGGCTCTCTGTAGTAAGCTCCACGGCGGTCTGTGGAACGGTATCAAGCTTCGGGATCGTCTGTTTTAGTCCAACCTGTCTCATCAGCCTTTCCGGGAAGATGCACACCATAAATTCCAAGCCAGGAATGTGCACAGATCGGGTAGGATCCAAAGAAGACACTCCAGTGACAGATTTGAGATGCCACCATGGTACAGTCCACCTAATCAAAGGACCATCATAACTCTTCTGTTTGTTCTCCCAATAATTGCAGACTCGGGTGAAGTCCACCATGTAAAGCATGGTCCTCATTGCAATTGAACGAGCATGATAAGAAGGAATGTGAACTGGGGGCTCGATCAATCGAAGCCGTTCCATAAGCCAAACCTACCAAAAGCGGGTATTAGAAAATGAAAAAGAAAACGAAAAAAAAAAACGAAAAAAAAGAAAGAAAAAAAAAGAAAGGAAAAAAAAGAAGAAAATGTTCTTTTACCTGCAGAATGACGGGACTTCCCAAATACGGTAGGTCGCGGTTGGCTCTCCTATTATCCAAGCCCAAAATGATCTCTCCTAGACATAAGCAAGCTGGGGTCCTGCGCAGCTCCATTTGCTCAACAAGGCCCTGATGACGGGGATCACCTCTCAAGTCTTCATCAACATGCCCTTGGAAGACATACACATGCAACAAGCAAAACCCAAATGCCCTTCGCCTAGCAACATAAGAAACGGTGGGGTCGGCCTTGTTAATAAATCGGTCAATGAAGTTGATGGGTGATGTCGTCGGGTCACATCCAATCAAACACATTTATAATCCTCAACAAATAACTAGTTAGCGGTAAGTCGAGGTCGACCCATGGGACGGTGTGCTTTGGGTTCTAAGTCTATCTATCTCAATTTATGCTAGTGTCACAATTGATGGGGTTTGTAGTTGTGTCTAGACTAATGCAAACAATAAGGTAGAACAAGCAATAAGAGGAAAGATGTAAACAAATGACTAAAAGTGCTAGGATGTCATGGGGTCATAGGGGATTCATGGTGTTGATCATACAAACATGTTTACAAAGTTGCAAGCAATTAATGTTGTAAAGGAACCGAGTTGGTTTATATCTTACGTTCAATAGGAAAGTTGGGTCCCGGAGCCGAATCGATTAGATTGTACAACACCTACAAGTCGACTTACTTTCCTCCTATTCAACTTCTATGCATGGTTTAACAAGACTCGAGTTGGTTTATATCTTACAAGTCAAGTTGAGTAGATAAGAGATGGTAAAAATACAAGGATTCATAGGCTTAGCATTTCATCAAACATAACATGTGCATAAAGTTGACATCACAATAAGCAAGCAATTTGATTATGAAAACATTTTAGATTAAGCATGAATCAATCCCATGTTGGTTTTCCCTAATTACGCATTAATCCTAGCTAAAGAAACTACTCACTCATTATCATGGGAAACATGTCATTAATGGTGTCAATCATCACAACAAGTATAAACATGATAATATAATGAAGAAATGAACAATAAAGAGTAAAGAGTAAAGGAATTATACCAAACTTGAGATGATCCAAATAATAAAGCAAAGAATAATAGAAGAAACTTGATTGATTGATGAAGGGTTGTCAATCCTCCAATAATAACCCAATAATCTTCAATTACCCAAAAGTAACAAACTTGAACAATAATTAAGGAAAGATTAATGTGTAATTTGTGGAAAGATTAAAGAGTAATTTATCCTAATCTACTCCTAATCTAATCTAAGGTAGGATTTTTTCTAGCTAAGAGAGGTCTCTTCTAATCTCCCTCTAATGATCCTCTCTTTGATTATTACAAATGGGGTATTTATAGTAGGGATTCATTAGGTTAACTAAGGCTAAATTAGTAATTACACTTTTGAGTTTAGAGCAGGGAAACGCTAGTCTTTTTAGAAGGATGGGCATCTTTCACGGAGGAAGAAGAAACGAAATTTGCTGTAAGGGAATCCGGGCGTCCGAGGAAGAAGACGGGCGGATTGTTGAGGTGGAGCACGGGCGTCTTCGTGGGTATCCGCTCGGATTCTTTGGAGGAATCCGGGCGTCTTTGTTGCTGGGACGCACGGGTTGTCACTGCGGGACGGGGGTCTTGTGGGTAAGCCGCTCAGATTCTGTGGCAGCATCCTATTTCTTCACTTCCTTTTTATTCTTGCGGGATTGGTCTTTAGTTCTTGCTTCCTCTTCATACTAGTCCAACAAATATCGTCAAATAGCTTCCGAATATGCACAAAAGACGGGAATTTCCGCGTTATTATCTTCTTTCCTACAAAACATATGAAATGCGATAGAAAAGCAAATAGGAAGATTTTGACGGATAAAATGACCATAGAATGTTATAATAGTATGCAAAATAGGCTCAATTAGGGGACTAAATGTGCTCAAATATGAGTCACATCAAATATCCCCAAACCGAACCTTTACTCGTACCGAGTAAAGAGGTGACAAAAACTAGACCTTTATTTAAACTAACCTAATAACATAGCCGATATGAGACAATTAGCGGGTCTCACTCCACCCCTTCAACTCACAACAAGACAACCATGAGGTAGGATGCCTTCTTGCAAGGTAAGGTGGGTCTTGCCAAAATGGATAGCCACTTTCCTCATCTAAGTGGCGGGAATTATCTACAAGGGAAGCAATTCAAGGGTACACACTCCTTCATAGATGCAATTTCTTCAAACTACTAAGTCTAGAAGGATACCAATAAATCACCTCCAAATTGTGTCAAGCTAGGGTACCATTTTCCTCAATCGTTAAATGTTTTTGTCAAGAATAGACTCCCTATGGTGTTAGAAACACTGGAGGATCGCAGAATTTCCCTTCTTGCCTAGACAAGAAGAAGGGTCGTCCCCTCTCTACCATGCACAAAAATGGATACGGTGGATAAAGGGATCGATAGATATTTGAGTTTCTCTTTGGGAGTTTGCTTTGTTTCCCCCCCCCCCCCCCCCCCCCCCCCAATTTCTTGTGGCATATAACATTTGAGAACACTTTCTTGCCATTTCTTTTGATTTTTGGCATTTCAACACTTGACAACTTTCTTTGCATTTATTTTGAACATTTTCAAAGTCACCCCATATGTAGTAAGGGTGGCTTACATTTGAAGCTTTAGGAGTTATATTTTTGCTCCTCTTTTCATTTGATGCATTTTTGCAAACTTTTCTTTCACTTTTCATTTTATTGAACTCAAATTGATTTCTTTTTGTGCCCATTCCCTTTGATGACAAAAATGTGGTAGAACATGGATGATGGATGGATGCATGGTTTCAAGGGTCACCTTGGAATAAACGATAGCCAAGGAGTTATCACACCACAAGGTACTCTTGACTAGGCCTTAATCCATGGGTCAAAGGATACTAGCATGACACATCCTAGGGTGTTTTACAAGTATACTAACAAGCAAAGTCTTAAGAAGAAAAAGCATCTACTAGGGCCTATATACACTTGTCAAGCTTCCCAAGTAGACGGTTTCACAAAATTTTCTAACATGCAACTACATGCCATGATGCAACTAACATATATACATCCTAATGCAAATGATTCTACCAACTAATATGACATATACACTAAATGGAAGTCCTAAGTTCACATTGTTATACCGCATCAATCAAAATAAAGCCACATAGTCATTAACATAAAGAGGAAAAAGGAGATTGGAATGATCATACCATGCGGTCTTCAATATCCTCATGTCTCGGATGTGGCGTAGTCGATCAATGTGAACAAGGATATAACAAACATAATTTATACAAAACAATATATACAAGTCTACACTAAAAAGGAAATGAACATGTTTTTGATTTTTTTCAATTTTTATGGGTTTTTGTCTTATGAAATTAAAGGACATATTTTTGTGATTTTTCGAAATTTTTCAATTTTTATGCATTTTGGAATGTAAATTCCCATCCCCCACTTTATTTTGGACATTGTCCTCAATGTACATGTAGGAGTAGGAATAAAAAGGAAATACATGTTTTTGGATTATTTTTTTTTTTTTTTTTTTTGAAATAAAGTACAAATGCAATGATATGATATGAATGCATGCATGCTCTAGCTAAATGCAATTCTATATGACATATATAACAAATGAATGCAATCTAAACTATATTATATGATGCATGTTTTCTAGTAAACTATGGTCACCTATGATCAAACCTCCCCAAACCGATTTAAACACTATTTCTAATGTAGAAATGAATAGGTTTGGCCATTAGGGACTATGCATGAATTCTAGTCTATATGCAACTATCTACATGAATCATGTGAGATATATTACAATGCAATTATACTATATGAACTAAATAATGTAAATGCAATATGAAATATATGCATGCGAAAACTACACTAAATGCAATGTATATACAAAAGAGAGAGGAGAGATGGGTATCATACAAATGGAGGTGGTGAGGTAGGCCTCTTTCACTCGTCATCCTCCTCATCTTGGTAGCCATATTGGTGAGAGATCCCGGCTTGGTCATACCCTCTTGGTTGGCCCCAATACCCTCCTTGGTCAAATTAACCTCCTTGACCCGAGTATCCTCCACCTTGGCTATCCCAAGCTTGGTTCCCTTGATTAGGGAACAAGTGTTGCGGTTGTGCCCAAGAGGGCAAAGGGCCATTAGGGTCAACATACCCTTGTTGAGCCATGTTATAGTATTGGGGATAAAGGGCCAAGTAGTTGTCGACCCTCCCTTCATGTACCCCGGGGTCCACTCTATTCATGAGTGCCATCAAATCATTAATACCCGGGGTATTGGGGATTTCCGGTTCAAATTTGGCATAAGGGGTAGGGTATGGTGGGATTGGCACATAGGAAGGTGGGCGAATAGGCCTTTCCGGCGCTCCACGATGTACTTGGCGGGGTGGCTCTTCCCTTTGAGGGGGATTGTCAAGAATTTGGATATCAAGGAGGTAGCTTGGTGGAGGCGAATATGGGCTCAATCTTGGGTCAATGCCCGGTATCCTCCAACCTTCAAGGATGATTGAGGTGCATCCTTTGGTGTACCACTCTACGCTCCTGTCTTGAGTGTAGTTACACCACCGGTGATGGTTGAAGACGGTGTGCTCATCAATCAAAGTCCTCCCCTCAAGAGGAGTATAGGTCCCTTGGGCATTGAACCCGGGACAAAGGTTGTTGGCCAAAATAGTAATTAGACCTCCCATTACGAAGGTCTTGAGTTGGGTGGTCCCTAGAGCAAAATCATTGAACCTAGTAAGTATCTCAAGGGGCGTGTTGAAGTTATAGCGCCTCGTCCCTCGAACATTCAAATAGGACTCAAGAAAAGTTAAATCGATAAGAGTACACCTATCTTGTTCGTACCTCCCATTGATGGTACCGGCCACAAAGCGCTCGGTGAGTCGAATCACCGGATGTTGGATGGCGAAGGTGTAGCATTGCTTTAAACCGGTAAAATTCCTCCCGGAAATAGCCCTCCAAAGTAGGTCCACATCAAAATTATCGGGTTTATCGGTATAGTTGGTGGGCACTTCAAGACCGAAAATGTAGGCAAATTGATCAAGGGAAAGACTATAGTCTAGGTTGCACAACCTAAACTCCATGCCCACAGTTGTACGGGTATTCGTTACAATACGAAGGCTACTCAAAAATTCAAGGGTGAGACTAAGGTACGTCTCCTCATGGGCATGGAAAAGTTTTCCAATCCCAAGGCCATTAAAAAACATCTCGGTAGGGTACCTTATCTTAAGGATTTCCAACACCCTAGTATCTATGAATTGAGTGGGTTCATAGTTCTTACCTAGCAATTTGACAAAGTTCTTGCGGTGGTCATCAGACTCAAAAAGCACCTCTTGGAAGTACTCAAGTTGTTCAATTCCTCCTCTTATTAAGGGACGGACGTTCCTTGGTAGTGCTACCTCTCGCGGAATTGAGGAGGATGATCCCTTGCGTTTCCTTCCGGTGGATTCAACCAACTTCTTGGCCTTGCCTTTGACGTTCATCATTTTGAAGTTGAGGAAATGGGGGTTTTGTTGGCTTTTGATGGGTGGGGGGAGTGTTGTTGAGGAAGGAGATGAGTGTTTTAGGGTTTGATAAGGTGAAGAAATGAGGGAGAAAGGGGGTGATTTTATAGAAGAAGGGGGAATCCGAGCGGATAAGGGTGGGACCTGTCCGGTTTATCCGAGAAAAAAGGGCCAATCCGAGCGTCTTTACTTTGGGACGGGCGTCTTCTCATAATAGGAGACGGGCGTCTTCCTACAAATCCGGGCGGATTCTGATGCAGGGATTCTGTTAAGTTGAGAGCAGGAAGAAGATGGGCGTCTTCTGAGTTGGGATGGGCGTCTTGCTCGGGACGGGCGGCTTTTCAAAAATCGCCGGATTTCATGATGACTTAAAAATCTTGTTTTAGGTGGCATTCAGGACGGGCGTCCCGTGAAGAAACCGAGCGTCTTTTCTCAGGACGGGCGTCTTGTGTTGAATCCGCCCGGGTTCTGAGACAGTGTCAACCATTTAAATGACGAGGGTCCTGGACGAGCAGCCAGGCCTCAGGACGGGCGGCTTCTGCTCCTTTTCTTCTTTTTCTTTCTTTTCCTTGCAATATCATACCCTTTCACCGATTTGCTATTCCTCCTTATCTTTTTAAATGGTGGGTTGAGATAGGACTCCACCAAACTAGTTTAAATTGTATAAATTCTTATCCATAGAGCTCAAGGCTCTTAATAAGAGATCAAAAGCTTGTGAACAAGCTCCAAATAGACACAAGTATGGGTTGCTCCATTTGAACATGAAATTTGGCCAAGGAAGCTTGTAAAATGTTCTTTTTCTTTTTGCTTTGTCCTTGGCACTAGAGCTTTCCCAATGTTTCCAATATACAAGCCCATGATTCTTGTCAATACTAGGCATGAAGTATGGTTCATTTTCATCCGTAGACTTCCACTCACCAACTTCTTCTCCAATTCCGGTAATGATGATAGCATTTTGATTTCTCAATCCTTCCAAGGTGGGAGGATAATTCTCATGGCTTTGATGATCGAGTTCCATAGAAGTTGACATTGTGGGTGCCAAACTTCCATGAGTAGCTTCACGAGCAAGCTTCTCTTTGAGCTTTTTCACCAAGTAGCTTTTGTACGATACCTTGGCCTTTTGAAGAAGGTCCACCATATCCTCTTCAATGATCATTGGCTTTATGATAGGTGTTAAGTAGTCTTCATGAGGAATAAGGGAAGGACATTTTTCTTCATGATAGGGTATCTCAAATGTCTCAAGGATAGGCTCCTCAAGCAAGGTGGTATTTTGAGTCCGCCCGTTAGGCTCATCATCATTGTTGCTATCTTTATACGAATCATAGATGGGGGCTTTATCTAACTCCTTCTCCAATGTCTCAACATTCACTTCAAAGGACACACCCTCATAGTCACAAAGGCTAAGAGTACTTGGCTTACTCAACCTCATATCTTCATCATCAAATACCACACTTTCATACTCACAAGAGCTCAAGGAGATTGGCTCTTCCCATTCTTCACTTTTCATGTCAAAAGTTACTACTTCAAATTCGCATTCATGCTCAATGTCCAAAGAACGGTGGGGAGTGATTGCTTGGGATTTTTTCATTTGGGCAATTTGAATCTCCAATTCCTCACCTTGGGCAACAATGCCTTGAAGGACATTATCCCTCTTTTGGCTATCCTCTAGCATTTGTTTGAAGAAGTTTTGTTGATCTCCCATCATTTGGAGAATCACATTTTGAATGGGTTCATTTTCTTGTTGTGGGTAAGTGTGAAAGTGTTTGTATTGTGGCAATTGAAACTCATTTTGTTGTGGGTATTGAGTGGGTGGTTGTTGTGGATATTGGATGTGAGTGTTTTGGTTGGAAAATTTGGGGTAGTAGTTAGGATTTTTATTATATGAGTTGTAAGGTAGGTTTGTGTTGACTTGCCCTTCAAACTCCCCATACCCATAATCATATTCAGATGATCCACCACATAGTCCATATGACAAGTCTTGAGCCATCATAGCTAAGACAAGGAAGCAACTACAAGCATGGAAACTACACAAAAACGGTAAGAACAATCCTTGAGGAACACGTTCCTCAAAGTGAAAGCACAATTAAAATAGACAAACAAGTAAGAACTTAATCACATAGCACCATCCCCGACAACGGCGCCATTTTGATGGGTGATGTCGTCGGGTCACATCCAATCAAACACATTTATAATACTTAACAAACAACTAGTTAGCGGTAAGTCGAGGTCGATCCATGGGATGGTGTGCTTTTGGTTCTAAGTCTATCTATCTCAATTTATGCTAGTTTCACAATTGATGGGGTTTGTAGTTGTGTCTAGACTAATGCAAACAATAAGGTAGAACAAGCAATAGGAGGAAAGATGTAAACAAATGACTAAAAGTGCTAGGATGTCATGGGGTCATAGGGGATTCATGGTGTTGATCATACAAACATGTTTACAAAGTTGCAAGCAATTAATGTTGTAAAGGAACCGAGTTGGTTTATGTCTTACGGTTCATATGAAGAGTTGGGTCCCGGAGCCGAATCGATTAGATTGTACAACACCTACAAGTCGACTTACTTTCCTCCTATTCAACTTCTATGCATGGTTTAACAAGACTCGAGTTGGTTTATATCTTACAAGTCAAGTTGAGTAGATAAGAGATGGTAAAAATGCAAGGATTCATAGGCTTAGCATTTCATCAAACATAACATGTGCATAAAGTTGACATCACAACAAGCAAGCAATTTGATTATGAAAACATATTAGATTAAGCATGAATCAATCCCATGTTGGTTTTCCCTAATTACCCATTAATCCTAGCTAAAGAAACTACTCACTCATTATCATGGGAAACATGTCATTAATGGTGTCAATCATCACAACAAGTATAAACATGATAATAGAATGAAGAAATGAACAATAAAGAGTAAAGAGTAAAGGAATTATACCAAACTTGAGATGATCCAAATAATAAAGCAAAGAATAATAGAAGAAACTTGATTGATTGATGAAGGATTGTCAATCCTCCAATAATAACCTAATAATCTTCAATTACCCAGAAGTAACAAACTTGAACAATAATTAAGGAAAGATTAATGTGTAATTTGTGGAAAGATTAAAGAGTAATTTATCCTAATCTACTCCTAATCTAATCTAAGGAAGGATTTTTTCTAGCTAAGAGAGGTCTCTTCTAATCTCCCTCTAATGATCCTCTCTTTGATTATTACAAATGGGGTATTTATAGTAGGGATTCATTAGGTTAACTAAGGCTAAATTAGTAATTACACTTTTGAGTTTAGAGCAGAGAAACGCTGGTCTTTTTAGAAGGATGGGCATCTTTCACGGAGGAAGAAGAAACGAAATTTGCTGTAAGGGAATCTGGGCGTCCGAGGAAGAAGACGGGCGGATTGTTGAGGTTGAGCACGGGTTTCTTCGTGGGTATCCGCTCGGATTGTTTGGAGGAATCCTGGCGTCTTTGTTGCTGGGACGCATGTGTTGTCACTGCGGGACGGGCGTCTTGTGGGTAAGCCGCTCGGATTCTGTGGCAGCATCCTATTTCTTCACTTCCTTTTTATTCTTGCGGGATTGGTCTTTAGTTCTTGCTTCCTCTTCATACTAGTCCATCAAATATCGTCAAATAGCTTCCGAATATGCACAAAAGACGGGAATTTACGCCTTATTATCTTTTTGCTACAAAACATATGAAATGCGATAGAAAAGCAAATAGGAAGATTTTGACGGATAAAATGACCATAGAATGTTATAATAGTATGCAAAATAGGCTCAATTAGGGGACTAAATGTGCTCAAATATGAGTCACATCAGAAGTCCAACATTCGCACTCCCTTCGAGGTCACTAGACGGTGCACCTCGAGTCTAGTCAACCCAAGCAAGTCTCTAAATTTGCTTTTATACCCTTTCGAAGTAGAAGGAATGGCAGGCAAGTGTTCAAGGTCCCACCCACTAATCCCAGCAATTTCTTCAGGAAATGGGCAAATATCGCCTCCAGGGAACGCAAACACATGGTAATTCGGGTCCCAATAATCAAGACAAGCATCCAAGAATGGTTTGACAACCTTGATAAGCTTCAAACTCAACAATGATCCAAGATTATAGGCGCCCATATCATATTTCTCCATGTTTGAAAATTCTTTGGTCCATTCTTTTAAGCGAATCTCCAAAGTATTCATGATGAAGAGATTATTTTGAGAATTTTATGTAATAAGACGAAGAAGAGACGGAAGAATTATGTGAATAAAAGCTCTATCGACATCTCTATTTATACTAATTTCTGTTTCCAAAAATCGCGCTGAGCAGAAACACTGGGAACAGCGCAGACTGCTGCGCCTCTTCAAAGGGATTTGACTCATCTCGGGCCTCTTCCTCAGCTAAGCTTCTGTGATTTCCCGCGTTGGATCTTTCCTAATTCCTCGACGAATAATTTCCTATTCCTACGGGTTATTATTTTGGTAAATACGCGGAAGTTACCATGTTTCGTGTTTCCTAATTCCGCGGGCACGCATCTCGAAACGACATCGACATTTTCGTCATTTTACCACACTTGTACATATTCATTTTAGGAAATAATTTTCGTTATAATATAATTCATTTCAAAATTTATATATTTATTTCATTTATATTTCTTTCATTTCCTTTTTTTAATCATTTCATTCCTAACTTATAGGTTTCTATTTTTTTCTTTTTTTAGGGGTAACCCTCCCTACCGTCCGGTCATTTCCGGTAAATTTTTTGCATTTTTGCATTTTCTTTTGCATTTTTTGCATTCTTTTGAGTCATTCGTTTTGCGCTAATTTAGGCCACGTGTATATACAAATGTATGTTTTGCGTGATTTCTATATAAATTTCGGCAGCATGACGGCGTAAACCGTCATCTACCAAACCTGTTTAAAGCTAACCTGCAGATACAAGCAACACAACCCAGCAGCAAAGGCACTCAGGCCATCTTATATACAACTAAAAAGGAAAATGTACAATAAACTGGGGGCTCGAGCCCCAAACAAAGTCCGGAATGTTCAAAATGAAGGTCCAAAATGTACAAATGTGCAAAATACAGCCAACAAACAAACAAAAACTACACAAAACTACTGTTGGTCGCCCTCCAGCTCCGCAACTCTTGCCGCAAGAGCGGCAATCTCAGCGTCTCGAACCTCGAGCTCCCTCAACAAGCGATCTGTCTCCTCCCGAGACTGAGCCAACTCTCGCTCTAGCTCACGGTCCCCCTGTAACCAACAAAATTGGCTCAAGTCAATCATTTCCAACAATTACAAGAAAAGTTGAAAAATCAAAACTCAAAAATGGAATAGGCACAAGGTTCATACCTGATGGCCTCGACCACCGACAAGTGCCTCGACGGCAGTAGCTCGCAGCCGGTTGGCCACCCTCCATAACGCCACGAACCGAGACGGCGCAACCTGCATTTTCATAAAAAGAAGTTCTCGATAATTGAACAAACTCAATCAAATGTGTTCTTACACGAAAATTATGCAAATTAGAGGCTCACCCTCCGAATCAGATGCTGCCAGTCGTCCAGGCCAGCATCCGTCACAGCCACGTCAAAGTCACGCAGCTCGGAGATCGTCGTCCTCCCAGTCGCGTCAGTGTACTCGAGGGTCTCGGGGTACTCTGGGGGCTCGATGCCCGCTGCCTCAACCTCCTGCAAAACCAAATATTTCTCATTAATCGATGATCTTTCATCATAATTCTCAAAAATCAAGTAAAGAAGAAGAGTAAAAATGCTCACCACTACCGGCCAGTACGCCAACCTCCCGTAAAGGAACACCGAGTAGTCCTCGCCAGGAAGAAGGAGGGCGTCACCACCGACGCCAGCCAAGTCAGCCTCCCTCTCTGCCTCAGAAGGCTCCCTGAACTTCGTCCTAGGAGGATCGATGGGAACCGTCAACACGTTCCGGGAGCACTGACGAGCCAAGCGCTCGCCCAAGTACCACACAGGACTCATCGACGTCCTCAACAGCAGCCGGCTCGAGCTCCTAGGCCGAAGAACCTCAGCCACAAAAGGGGGCGCTCCAGCGTACTCCGCCCAAGGTCTGGGCAACCACTGGGATAAGACAAACAAGGAATCATTCTTATGATCAATTTAAAAGCAATGAAGAAGCAAATGAATATAAGTGAGATGCCTACGCTGTCTAACTGAAGAGCGTTCACGTCCCGCCGGTAGACACCGTGAGAAGAACGCTTGTTCTTCGTTCTGCACATCACCCAATCCCTCACCATGGGATAGGCCTTCTCCAGCGGCTCAGTCCTCTTGGGCGCGAGGCCCGGAAAGTAGGAGTACACCCACGCTTGTGAAACAAGATAGTTAATAACGATCTTTCGTAATTTGACAAAGAAAGGAATTGATTTTAGTCTAAATGAAGGTTCATACCTCCAACAGTAGTCCAGGTCCGACAGTGCCAGGAGAAGTCTTCTTCTCCATCAACTCCGGACGAACCATGGCCCTCATGAAGCGGATGAGGACCGCAAAACCAGCAGTGACCCAGTCCCAATGCCCTAGGGAGCTCAGGTCAGAAAGGAAGGGAAGAAGCTTCGTCGACAGCCTCTCTCCCTTGTCTCCGAGGTAAATCGAAGACAGAAACCACCAGAGCCACAAACGAGCCCTCTACTCAGCTGTACAGGGAGGAGGAGCCGTCTCTTTCCTGTCAATCGTCACCAGCGCCGGGATCTTTCCCGCAAAGTAGTCTCGAACATAGGAGCTGGGTACCAAACCCGACACTGTGACAGCCTTCGGCGACAAGTTCCAGTTGATCAACCTCCTAGCCTCGGCCGAGTCCACCTTCATGGCAGTCTCCGGCCACTCCACAGCCTCAGACCCACACGGCAGACCAGAAATCATGCCATAGTCCTCCAGAGTGACTCCCACCTCACCAAAAGGCATGTGAAAAGTGGAAGTCGTATCCCAGAATCGGTCCAAGAAAGCGCGGACCAGGCTAAGGTTAGCCCGCAGCTTCCTCTCCGCGATATCCCTCCAGGCCTGCACCAAGGCACCGAACGCTCCACGCTCAATCATGGCGCGCTCCTCCGCCGACAGCCGCTCGTAACACTCCATCGCTGTCGTGTAACCCGAGAACGACCTGATGTTCCCGGCCTCCTATTGTGATTTGAAACAAAAGCTATCTTTAGTTTCTGAATGAAAATTGGGAGATATGAACAAATAAACGAAAGAAGATGAGTGATGAGTAGTGAATTCCTATTTACCAAACTCTTCACCGTCCTGTAGGACAGGTGACCTCTCTGACCCCAAAGCGGTGCCTACTCTCCCGGGTCTCGGCCACGCGGGAGCTCCCCTCAGCTGATGACCTCCTCGTCCAACGTTGGCCCGTTTCGGGGCCTCCTCCTCCTCAACAGCCTCCTCCTCATGGACCTCGTCCCCAGCAGCCATCACCGCAGCAGTGAAGGCCTGCTCCGAAGCCTCCTCGACAACAGCAGCGTCTATCTCCATGGTAGTCCTCCCAGAAGTAGAAGCCTCATCACCTGCAACATTGAAAGCAAATTTAGGCCGCGTCACGTGACGACGAGCCTTGGTTAAGGGATTTTCGAGCCTTCGGAAGCCCTGAAATCGCTCTTTCTCGTCATCTTTGGCCATATTCTCACAAACCCGATCACTCATGTGGTAATTTGGGTAAATTCAAGCCTAATTTGAAGCCTAGTCTTGGGTTCGAATCGAAATTTCGGTAGCATTTCGTTATAACAGCGATTATGCCCTAAAAAGTTTCCTAAAAAAGCTGCCACAAGCCAAAATTCCGAGATGGTAGGAAGTTTACCCATCATCCAAGGATCCCAAATATCAAGTTTCATCGCAAATGGGCAATCCTAAGATTATTTTCGAAGCAATTTATGGTTTAGCTGTGAAACCGTCTCAAATTCACTCAAATGCTCAAAACTCAACGAAAATTCGAAACAAATACATGGTTATGTTCCTTATACTGCCAATTATTCATTTCTAATACCAATTTTACAAGGCAAATGCATTTGGGGGAAAAGCCCCAAATTTTCGATTAATTGGGTCATAAACCCTAATTTTTTCGATCCAAAATTGAACAAATACAGAAGATTAATGCAAGAATGGTACACATACCTCGATTAGTCATGATTAATGCAAGCTTTCGGATCAAACCTTGGCGGAAATGGATAAGATTTGAGAGAGTATTGTGTGATTATGTTTCGAACAAATGAAATAATCCCTCTGTTTATCGCGTTTTTACGCAGAAAATACACCCTTAGGAACAGACGCAGCAGGCGCTGCACCTATTCCAAGAGACGCAGCTCTTGCTGCGCCTCTTCCTGGTGTTCCCTCCATACGAGTTTTCAAAAATTCGTTATGAGTTCGTTATTTGTGGGCCCATCTTTGGTGCGCCTCTTCCCCGATGCTATTTTATCCTTTTGGTCCGTTTGACGATTATCTTTCGTTCCGGCCCGTATTTCTTAGCCAGCAGCAGACTATTACACGTTATTTATTCCAAGACTTTGCTTGTTACAACGAGCATTTACCCCTTTTACAGGTGTTTCGACACGCCTTCATTATATTTCCCCAACGAGAGTAAGCGGATAAACTTTCCCTCTCGAGACATGAAGATTAATTCCCGATTATGTTCCCCAACGAGAGTAAGCGGATAGACTTTCCCTCTCGAGACATGGAGATCAACATTAACCCCTATTTCTTCCGAAGTTTGTTCAAAGCTGAACACGAACAGATTTCTCCCAGCAGTTCCCAACTGTGTCCTGCTGTCTTTCCTCATTATTTCCTTATAATCCTTCAGACACCAAGTTATCTCCAGGCCCAAGAGTTTCGCCGAAGCACCTTTAGTCCCGTTTCGTCCGGAAGTCTCATGTATGGTCTCTTCTTATGGCTGGAGAGCCTCCTTACGTAGTCTAATGGACATTAAACGACCCTCCCCGATAGTCGACAGACTCTAAAATGTTCCCGACGACAGGTCCTTGGCTCAGACCCCTTGAGCCGCCTCGCGTCGCCATAGTCGTCATGTTGTAATCTTCGATTGACCTGATGGCTATACTTTGACTTTCGCTTTGTCCAAGCCTTAGTCAAAGTGGGGGCTCTGTAGATACCTCATTTCTACACCTCTCGCAAACCACCCGGTGATGATTGGGCCGCATGTTTGCTACGCGGAACGATTTGTGACAGTTCGTAAGTTTATCGTCAAGTGATTGCTCAAATACTAATGTCTACCTCTTAGTTGTCATCTACGTACCGATACGATCGTTTTGGCAGTAATTAGAGTACATTTGGAGTCCGGGCCTAAAACCGTCTTCATTTTCTGATAACCGTTAAATCCCGAGTCAGAATGTTCTGGAATGTTCTGGAATATTTCTATTCCATATTTTATAAATATTTCACAATCTTTAAATCTTTGGTAAACAATTTCCCGTAATATTCACGTAAGATATTAAGGAAAACCGAATTATTCCATCCTTCTATAACTCAAACACGGAAATCTTTCTTCCGCAGGAGGAACCCCTTGGGAACAGACGCAGCAGGTGCTGCGCCTCTTCCAAGAGACGCAGTGACTGCTGCGCCTCTTCCCAGATCCTTTTCTGCGTAACTTTCGTATCTTTTTCATATCTTTCCGAGATTCACTTCCAAAGACTCTCCGAAACCCTAATTCCTTCACGTGATTAGTATAAATAGGAGCCTTCGCTCCTCATATTTCTCACGCGAGTGTCCGCCCTTCTCTTCTCCCTTTGCATTCTAGACCTTTGTTCTTACTTTTTGGCGTCTACGTGCTTGAACATTCGACCACGTAAGCTCGGATCCTTCTGAATACCAGCCTCGTTTGCATGACCGACCAATTTGACCAACTTCACATCAATCAACTTAATTAACTTAATCGTTTTCCTCTTACGACGGCACTTTCATATTTGCATTATAGTTCGAGTCGAGCATCGCTAATCGATAACTTAGTCCTTCTCGTTTCGTCAAACATGTAAGTCTGAGGGTGTAAATCTCTCTTTTATTATTGTTATTTACTTTTTGTCATCACTATTGTAAGGTTTATGTCGAAAATACCAATTAAAACCGATTTCTAAAACCGTGCTTTAAAACCTATTTTTACGGATTTCCAGAAGACAGACCGTCGAGAAAGGACGCAGCAACTGCTGCGCCTCTTCGAAGGAGCGCAGTTCCTGCTGCGCCTCTTCGTGAGGCTGCCGCAGTTCCTGCTTCCTTTCTTCTTCCTTCGTCCTCTATAATTCGTCTTCTTCGTTTATTTTTGCTAATTCTTTGGTACAATAACATAGTAATTTCACATGTACATAATTTATCATCATTAGTATATAATTTGTCATTTAAATCCGACTTAAATCCCTAATAATCCAATATTTGCGGGTTTTCGTCATTAAATTCAATCCGGGTTATAGGAATTCAATTCGTTCATATTGAGTTTCTGGAATTCGATCATTGATATATTTTCACCTGTCTATTGTCACATTCATCGCATATTCATCATTAACTTGTTATTAATTCGTTATGTCTAACCTAATTAGTTCACCTATGCCACTAATCAATCTTTTATCCATGTAAATAATTCATCTTAATTCCGTCTCATACATGTTTCGTTGCTTTTATGACTCATTCATATGTAATTAATGAATTAAATCACTTCCATCCGAGTTAAATATCATAATTGATCCTTAAAATCACCAATTTACATTAACGATTTGCAGTTCCGGCTTCACAGCCAGAACTCACCCTTGGAACAGACGCAGCAACTGCTGCGCCTCTTCCAGAGGGCGCGGTCCTGCTGCGCCTGTTCCAGGATGATTTCTGTCTCTGAACTCCGTTGTTGCCTGTCCTAGTTTATTTAGCTTATGTATAATTAATTATTATCCGTATTATCACCTTCTGACTTGTTCGTTAATTCTTTTGATTCATTCTTTCATTCGTTTTTCCAAATTATCCGTTTTTAAGGTATTTTCGACATAAATCGCCTAATCCATTGTAATTATTGTAATTTTCATTATTGTAATTTTGTTTATTGTATTTATCTTATTTCCTGTATCATTTGTATGTTTTCACATGTAATTGAGCATTAAATCCCTACTTTGAACCAATTGTATGATTAAATTACGTGTTAGCCGACTTAGCCTAATCTTCACATGCTAGGATTAAAACTTGGATGTTGCATTGCATGCATATAATCGACGATATATCGAGTATAGATGATATCCTAATCATTAGTAGAGGCCGCTATCGAGGCGGGCGGGATTAGGTGTTCGATCAAAAGAGCTTCCTAATACGTACCCTCACCCCTTACTCCAGATCTCTGTGAACATCCGTGTTCATTGGCATCCACGAGAGTCATTCTAGACATAGAATGCTAAGGGTAACGATTGCTTAGTGTTCATGTCACTACTTTGTGTCTTGACATGACACGAGGTATTCGAACGGTTCCAATTTCCCATAAAAGTTGGTGGAGACTCCAACAAAAATGCAAACGCTTGTTCTCTTCCTCCTAAGCGCCCCCGTGGGCCCCCCGCTGTCCACAACAATCCGCAAGGATCATGTTGGGGATGCAAGGATCCTTTCATCATTGCCCATTTCACTTTATTTATCTACTTAGGCCTCTAGTGTTGGTCTTCTCTTTGATGTTTGGTCATTAGATACAATCCATTTAGCTTCATTTCGCCTCATAAATGCAAGGTTAGCAATCCTTTCCTACCAAGGAGACAAAACCTCAAAGAATATGTAAAATGGGAAACTAAAGAAAGTAAATGACCCAAATAAGTGCTATAAAGCATAGGAACGAGGTTAATTCGGGGACTAAATGTGCTCAAATATGAGTCACATCAAACATCCCCAAACTGAACCTTTGCTCGTCTCGAGTAAAGAGGTGACTAAAACTAGGACCTTTATTTAAACTAGCCTAATAATATAACCGATATGAGACAGTTAGCTGGTCTCACTCCGCCTCTTCAACTCACAACAAGACAACCATGAGGTAGATTGCCTTCTTGCAAGGCAAGGTGGGGCTTGCCAAAATGGTGATACATCCAAGCATTAAGCACACAAAAGCATGTAATGGATGCATCTACAAAAATGAATAGCCACTTTCCTCATCTAAGTGGCGGAAATTATCTACAAGAAAAACGATCTAAGGGTACACACTCCATTATAGATATGGTTGTTAGAGCTTGTGTCCTCCACAAATTAGTGTGATAACATTTATAAATCTCTTATAGGTTCACAAGGGTATACTTCGTATTTTATCAGTTGATTAACGATTACCTAATAACGGTTGGCTTGCTAGAAAGTTTGACGTTATTATCATACAGATGGCGGTGATCAACTGGTCCCTAAAAGTCACACCTAAAGGATGTGTTTGAGAGATGTAATTGTATGAAAATATAATCGCATTGATGCCTTATATGACTAAACAGTTAGTCAATGTGTCGATGAGACGATTATTTAATGCCGATTAAATAATATTAGCTAAGACAAATTAGCTGTCAATTCGTAAATTCAATATAATATGTTATATTTAATTAATGTATATAATTTTAGCTTGGACAAATTAAATGTTAATTCGTAATTAAATGTAATCGGTTATATTTAATTAGCAAGTTAAAGTATATATTATACGATATTGTCACAGACCGGCATTAATAAATCCACTGCAAGCTGTTGTGTGTAGACTTATTAATACGGAATGATATAAATAAATAATACATTTTATACATTTTGTATACTACCAAAGTAAGAAGATTTAATCTCCTTATTTTTGGGTAGGTAGTGAAACCGAAAAAAAAAGAGAGAAAATAACTCTCTTAATTTCGGAATATTGGGCCGAAAATTTGGAAAGAAAAATCTACCCAATTTCTCCATATACTCGGTTTTATAAGGGGAGATAAGAGATTTTTCCTAACCTAATTTTTTCTAACCTATTCTTGCCTCTCATCAAAACACAAAACCGAAAAACCCTAAACAATTTACAGAAAATTTAGGGATCGATTCTAGCAAGAAGCAAAGGGCATATCTCATATCGTCTTGGGTGCAACTGATAGGTGAATATCATTGCGATATTGTTCTTAGGCCGATTTTACTAGGACCGAAGGTTGTTTCTTCATTCTCTACTTTTGTTTATGCAATTTATTTTATGACTAGTTATCATCACAATAAATTCGTTATTATCCTTAAAGTTAAAGGGATGCATACAGATAAATCCCACAAGTGGTATCAGAGCCAAGGCCAAGAATTTTATTTTGATGATTTTCATAAAATTGGATGTAAACAATAATTAGGGTTTCGAAAAAAATTTAATCGGTTGAAATTTTTTTTGTGCCGAGAACAAGTTTTTTTTTACAGGCGAGTTGTTTTTGTTGTTGTTTTATTTCCATTTGATTCTCTCATATTGTTGTTTTAATCAGTTAAGATAATAATATGATAATTTGTAGATGTTTTGATTTAATAAATCGAGATGTAAATGGAAATCGTTTTTGCCGGATTGTTGAATTGTTTTTGTTGTTTTTTTTGGCATATAACTTAATTTAACAAAAGTTCAAATCAATTATGATAATCAGTTTTATCATGGTTTAGATATTCTTTTAACAGGTTAAGTTTGAATAATCTAGTTTGAACATGTATTTAAATTAAAAGTTGAATATGCCAATCTTGTTAATAGCAACTTTAAACATTTGAACGTTTCTTTTCTCGATCAAAGGGTGCGGCAGTATTTCCAAAAGAAAAATATTGAGTTTTTTTTGTTTTAGGGTTTTTCAGCCGAGAGAAAAAAAAAATTTGGGTGTTTTTGCTGAAATGCCGAGAAAAAGGAGGAAAGAAAAATTCTGTTTTTTTTTCGTTTTACTCCAGCCGAGAGCAAAAAAAAAAACTCTGTTTTTTGTTTTTTTGTTTGCCGAGACCAAAAGAAAATTTTTTTTTTCGTTTTTGTTTGGTTTGTTTTCGCCTAGAATGATTATACATTAAATTTACAATGTATGATAAATTATTGTGAAGCGGTTCATAATTCATAGATACCTAATTATTTTAAAGAGGTTTAAAATAATGATTGGATTAAATTCATATTACAAGTTTAATGTGAATTAAGATTGAAATTAATGTGATTAATTGAGGAATTGTCACTTAATTTGATCAATTAAATAGGTGGTTTGGATAAAATTAATCTACATAATTAAAGAATTATGTCTTGTATGTTTAATTTTTTTTTAGTTGATTGCAATATTCTTACTCTGGTAGGCTTGTGTTAAAATTTACAACGTCTATCTAAGATTGATTGCAATATTCTTGTGGATAGAATGATCAATAGAATTAGGGGGTGGAATACCAGGAAGATCTCTTACTCTGGTAGGCTTGTGTTAGTCAAGTCTGTTCTGGCTACTATCCACAATCACCGGGCACAAATTTTTGTCTTTTGCTGTTGGGGTTATGGAGAGGATTCAGGCCTTGTGTAGGAATTTCCTGTGGGAAGGAGAGGATAAATACTCTAAGGCTCCCTTAGTGGCATGGAATGTTTTATGTCAAAGCAAAGAATATGGTGGTTTGGGGATTATAGATAGCAAAATTTGGAATATTGCAGCTATTGGTAAACTGGTTTGGTGGTTGGCAAGCAAGCAAGACCATCTTTGGATTAAGTGGGTCAACAATGTTTACGTTAAAGGAGCTAGCTAGTGGCAGTATGAACCTACTAACTATAGCTCCTGGGCTTGGCGTAAAATATGTGCAGTGAAGAATACTTTGCAGGCAGGTTATGTGCATGGGAAATGGAGAGGTACAGATGCACCCTACACCATAGCTGATGGTTATAATTGGCTTTTACAGGTGCCTGCTGCAAAAGTTGATTGGTACAAGGTAGTTTGGAACAGATATAACGTGCCAAAATGGAGTTTTATCATGTGGCTTAGGCAGCATCATAGGTTACTTACTCTTGATAGATTGGGGAAAATGGGAATGGATGTGCCCTCTCTATGCTTTATCGTGGTTTGATCTTTGAGTATCATAATCACTTGTTCATTCAATGCTGGTTTGCCAAACAATGTTTTCATCTTGCTGCTGACTGGTTGCAGATATCTGTTGATGTTCTGAGTAGTTGTGGGAATATTATGAAGTACAGGTGCTCAATGTTTATCAGGCAAGTTTGTATGGCTGCAGTTGTTGGAATTACTTTTGGTATTTGGAGATGTAGGAACTTATGCAGGTTGGAAGGTTATGTAATTCAACCTAGCAAGCTGGTTGCACAAGTTCAGCAGGATTGCAGGAGGCGTGTGTCTGGTCAGTTTGCTGGGTGTATGAAGAGTACTGACAAGGACTGGTGCAGGAGTGCAGGCCTTCTTTAACTTACTAGTGTTATTATTTTCCCTAGTGTACCCAGTATGATCAGTTGTATAAGTGTTGAAATCTGGTGATGTATTGGTTGTATCTGGATATTTGAGCTTAATACTACTTACATTTCACCAAAAAAAAAAAAATTTTTTTAGTTGATGCATTTTATTTTAGTTGAATGAATCGTTGAATGGTTTTATTTATGTATTTTTGCAATCAGTTGTAATTTGTAATACCTAGTGTGGCCTTAGTTAAATTATGATTTCGTAATGATGGGAACATAATTTTTAATGTAATTTGAGATCTCGTATCTCCGTTTTGGTTTTCTTTATTTATTACGGTTTTGAAATTAGAATGTAAATAGGTTTATTATGTAATTTTTAAATTGTAATTTTTGAGAAGACTAAAGATGGATATTGGAGCTCACTCCCGCTACATGGATCAAGATGGAACATCAAGACAAGCTTCTCGGGTCCAGGGATGGATTCCAAAGTTGTATTTATGTTCATCTTGATAGGATAGGCCACACTAGGACTTTATTTTGTTTTACGTTTTACCGTTCTTATTGCTTTTCATTCACATGCTAGTTAGTGCATCATTTTCCGCCTAAAACCAAACCACCAACTAAAATGCATGAAAATTGACACATATAGGTTGTATTTTAGTTTTCATAGACATACAGATGTCACATGTTTATCCTTAGTTTATTCATTCACGCATGCTAGATATTAGTTCACTTAAAATGAATTAAAATAAAGTTGATGGGATATTCCTCTAAAACGGAAATTGAGATTAGTCTTTATAAGGGCAAACAACTATGAATCCCCTCTTCGTCGGTAGGAATAATATGACCCCTTCTACGTTGGGTAAGTAGTTTGTGTTGACTTAGTATATCTCAACATTATAGTCCGAAGAGTTTCTCGTGATTATGATGGACTAAAGATAGAATTTACAGAAATTTATCGACCAAGAATTCTAACAGTAGAATTAGCCAAAAGGTTGGCTTATCAATTTATAGATAATTGAGTCTTGGGATCATTTATATAATTCTTGAGGAAGGTCAATTGTATAAATGCATGAGTCTTCGCGTTATAACTTGATATTGCATTAGACTTAAATTAAAATCGATGCACATGCTTATTATTTATTCTTCTTTTCGCAGTGTAGAACACGTTTATATTACTGTTACAACAAATGGCTGGAAATAACGAAATCCCAATGCCAAGTGCCACACTTGGACGTGAGTCCTGGCTGAAAGTTTTTATGGACAACATGAATCAGTACACGCGACTGAAGAATGATGGGTCCAACTTTGCGGATCGGGAGGCAAAGCACTACGGAATCTTGCCATTGCGACGGTAAGCTCAAGTACTTAACTGAGCCAATACCGGTAAACCCAGGCTCCAATGCAGGAGTTAACGAGTCACTTGCTTATAGTGATTTCGTCATGGAAGCGGGTGCGATAAAGAACGTACTCATCTTTGCAATGGAAACCAATTTGCAGAGACGCTTCATTGCCCAAGGTGCGAAAAAGATTTTCACCACGCTCACTAACGAGTTCTCAAAAGCACCGAGAATCGTTACTTATGAGCATCCCTGTCGCTTCTTTGATGCGACACTCCAAAAGGGCCAACCGGTTAGCCTACACATTCTTAACATGATTGAGAATGTCGAGAAATTGGAGGCACTTGATTGTAAAATCAGTGAGAGCATAGTCATTGACCGTATGCTTCATTCTCTTCACGATGGTTTTGCTCTTTTCAGGGCGAACTACTACATGAATGACTTAAAGAAAAGTCCTCATGAGCTACACTCACTTCTCGTACAGACCGAGAAGGATATGAAATTGAGTGGGAGCATAAAGCAGGATGCTCTCACGATTTCCAACAAGGGTAAAGGTAAGGGCAAAGCTCCAGGCGACCTAACTGTAGGTAAGCCAAAATTCAAGAAGCCAGGAAATGGTAAGAGTGGGCCTGGTGAGACTAGTGGCTCATAGAGCAAGGCAAAGAGCAAGGGCGGTGACATTGAGTGCCACCATTGTCACAAGACTGGACATTGGAGGAGGACCTGTCCCGTGTACCGTGAGGACATAAAAGCAGGCCGCGTCGTTCCTGTTGGTATGTCATCTTATATTCATATGATTGAGATTAACCATGCAAGTTTTGGAATTTGGGTACTTGATACTGGTTGTGGTTCTCATCTGTGTAATCATTTGCAGGGCCTAAGAAACATCACATCTCTCGGAAAGGGTGATGTGGACCTGCGAGTCGGGAATGGAGCTAGAGTTGCTGCTGTCTCGAAGGGAATATATGTAATCCAACTCCCTAGTGGTTTTGAGTTATTTTTAAATAACTGTTACTATGTACCCAGTTTGTCTAAGAACATTATTTCAGTTTCCGTACTTGATAAAGACGGATTTTCATTTTTAATAAAGGATAATAGCTGTATTTTCCCTTTAAATGAAATGATTTATGGCAAAGCAGTTTCCATGAATGGAATTTACATCTTAGATCAAACCACGGAAATACTACACGTGAATAATAAGAAATTAAAGGTTGGTGACAAAGATCAAACCTATCTATGGCATTGTCGAATGGGACACATCAATGAGAAACGCGTGAAGAAACTCGTCGATAATGGGACTATTCCCGCATTCGAATTTTCTACATATGACACGTGTGAATCATGTCTCATTGGCAAAATGACTCGAATTTCCTTCAAAGGTGTTGGAATGCGCGCTAGTGACCTATTGGGACTCATACATACTGATGTTTGTGGACCTATGTCAATTACCGCTAGAGATGGCTATAGATATTTTATCACTTTCACGGATGATTTGAGTAGATACGGATATGTCTACTTAATGAAGCATAAAAGTGAGTCCTTTGAGAAATTCAAGGAATACCAGAATAGGGTTGAGAACCAACTGGGTAGAAAGGTTAAAGCACTCCGTTCAGATCGGGGTGGCGAATATCTTTCAAATGAGTTTGATCAACACCTTAAAGACTGCGGAATCGTTTTGCAGTTAACTCCACCAGGAACACCTTAATTAAATGGTGTGTCCGAATGGAGAAATTGAACCTTACTTGATATGGTTCGATCCATGATGAGTCACACGGTAGTGCCTGATTCATTATGGGGTTTTGCTCTTTTGTCAGCTGCTCTTATACTTAACCGAAGTCCGACTAAAGCTGTCGACAAGACTCCATATGAAATGTGGAAGGGAACGGTCCCTAACTTGTCCTTTATTCGGGTTTGGGGCTGCGAGGCTTATGTCAAGTGGAGACACGAGGATAAGCTTGGCCTGCGATCGGTCAAGACATACTTTATAGGTTATCCAAAAGGAACATTTGGTCATTACTTCTATTCGCCTACCGAACATCGAGTTTTTGTTGCGGCTAGTGCGACGTTCTTAGAGAAAGAATTTCTCGAGAATAATTCAAGTAATAGAACCTTCGAGCTGTCGGAGATTCTAGAACCAACAACCGAGGAACAGATGGAGGAAGAAGTTCCTCCAACTGATGATACGGTTAATATTCCTGAGGAACCTAGGAGGTCGGGTAGAGTCTCTAATCCTCCGGACAGATACATTGGTATGGTCGAGGAGAATGACGTTTTGCTCCTAGAGAGTAATGAACCCACTACCTATAAAGGTGTTATGGCCTGTTCCGACTCAAAGCTATGGCTCGAAGCCATGCAATCCGAGATGGACTCCATGTATGAGAATGACGTATGGGATCTTGTTGATTTACTTAATAAGGTAAAACCTCTACAGTGCAAATGGCTTTACAAAATAAAGCGTTCTGTAGACGCGCAACCAGATACCTATAAGGCACGACTAGTGGCAAAAGGTTTCACTCAAGTGCACGGATTGCATTACGATGAGATTTTTGCACCTGTAGTCATGCTATGTTCCATTCGGATAATCTTAGCGATTGCCGCATTTCATGACTATGAAATTTGGCAAATGGATGTGAAAACCGCCTTCTTAAACGGTTATTTGGAGGAAGAGTTGTACATGGTGCAACCCGAAGGTTTCATAGATCCTGAACATCCAAAGAAAGTATGAAAGCTTAAGCGTTCCATTTATGGACTTAAGCAAACTTCTCGGAGTTGGAATCATCGTTTCGACCAGGTGATAAAAGAGTATGGTTTCACTCGATCGGTCGAGGAACCATGCTTATATATCAAGTCGAGTGGGAGCAAGATTGTATTCTTGATATTGTATGTCGATGACATACTCTTGATTGGGAATGACATTCCTCTCTTATCTTCGGTTAAAGAATGGTTGAAGAACCATTTCCAGATGAAAGATCTGGGTGAGGCACAACGTATTTTGGGAATCCGTATCTACCGAGATAGATCCCGACGGACGTTATCACTTAGTCAGGAGTCTTATTTGGATAAGATTCTTGAGAAGTTCAGCATGACCAACTCCAAGAAGGGGAACCTTCCAATGACGTCTGGGATGCAGTTGAGCAAGTCTCAGTCACCCACGACGCCTGAAGGGATTGAGCGCATGAGACGTGTTGCTTATGCATCTGCAATAGGATCAATCATGTATGCCATGATATGCACACGTCTAGACGTGGCATATGCATTGAGTATGACGAGTCGATACCAAAAGAATCCAGGTGAAACACACTGGATAGCTGTTAAAAACATCCTCAAGTACCTACGGAGGACTAAGGATAGGGTATTGACTTATGGAGGCGATATTAAGCTATGCGCAATCGGTTACGCAGATGCTAGCTTCCAAACGGATCGAGATGATTCAAAATCTCAGTCCGGGTTCGTCTTCACTCTTAATGGTGCTGCGGTCAGCTGGAAGAGCTCCAAACAGAGTGTTGTAGCAGATTATACTACTGAATCCGAGTACTATGCCGCTTCGGAAGCAGCTAAGTAAGCTATATGGATGCGTCAATTCTTACAAGGACTTACGATAGGTCCTAGTTCGAATGACCCGATCACCATCTATTGTGACAATAGAGGTGCCATCTTCCAGGCTAAGGAGCCAAAGTGTAGAAACAAATCTAGACATGTACATCGGAAAGCTCACCTGATCAGTGATTACGTGGAGCAAGAAGAGATAGTGATTGACAAGATAGCTTCGGATGATAACATCGCGGACCCTCTCACTAAACCGTTGAATTTTGATAAGCATGAAGGGCACGTTATTTCCATGGGAATTAAACGTGTTCCTGAGTTGTAGTAGTTGATTATGGATTTGATACATTATCTTTTTCATATACTATTTATAACTTCATTGTTTTTATAATATTTTGTTTTTCATGTGGATTGTACTGACAACTTTGAACGCCACAAAGTGAACTGAATTATATTATATTTTTTTTGGTCCGTAATCGCCTTAATGAGCTGATAACTCTGGCTATTATATTGTGCAGTCGATTGATGGTGGGTTCAACAAGCCATAAATCAAACGGTTGACTGATCGATCATAGATGCGAGATTATAACGATACCTCGCAGGACAAATTTTTGGTGACAACGTAATGGAGTCCTAAATGTTTAAAAACATTCGGTGCTAGGTCCTGGATAGGACATCCATTGTGTTCCTAGAGTCGATTCTTTTGACTATCGACTGTCTCTTGAGATTAAGGCAGTTTTTGGGTGACTTTGGTTTCTTTATCACGGTCTGCTATAACTGGAGACTAATTAGAATTTTTCTGGGTCATTTCATACTGTACTTATATCTGCAGGATTCGAGTTGAGGAAAATATCCAACCTTTATCAGGTATAGTTATTTATCAGGGCCACTCGAGGAGTTGTAACTGAAATGCATGGCCATGCTCGAATGATGATTCGTTTATCAGTTAAGTTACTCTCTAGTCGGGGAAACCACTCTTGATACAAATCACTTGTAAAATACGACCTTTGTAAATACAGATTTTGCAAATTGTTTTACATTGAGTGGGAAAAATTTTAGGATATGAGAATCGGTTATCGCACATACACTTGTGAGGACAAGTGGGAGTTTGTTGGAGCTTGTGTCCTCCACAAATTAGTGTGATAACATTTATAAATCTCTTATAGGTTCATAAGAGTATACTTCATATTTTATCAGTTGATTAACGATTACTTAATAACGGTTGGCTTGCTAGAAAGTTTGACGTTATTATCATACAGATGGCGGTGATCAACTGGTCCCTAAAAGTCACACCTAAAGGATGTGTTTGAGAGATGTGATTGTATGAAAATATAATCACATTGATGCCTTATATGACTAAACAGTTAGTCAATGTGTTGATGCGACGATTATTTAATGCCGATTAAATAATATTAGCTAAGACGAATTAACTGTCAATTCGTAAATTCAATATAATATGTTATATTTAATTAATGTATATAATGTTAGCTTGGACGAATTAATATGTTAATTCGTAATTAAATGTAATCGATTATATTTAATTAGCAAGTTAAAGTATATATTATACGATATTGTCACAGACCGGCATTAATAAATCCACTGCAAGCTGTTGTGTGTAGACTTATTAATACGGAATGATATAAATGACAATTTATAAATAATACATTTTATACATTTTGTATACTACCAAAATAAGAAGATTTAATCTCCTTATTTTTGGGTAGGTAGTAAAACCGAAAAAAAAAAGAGAAAATAACTCTCTTAATTTCGGAATATTGGGCCGAAAATTTGGAAAGGAAAATCTACCCTATTTCTCCATATACTCGGCTTTATAAGGGGAGATAAGAGATTTTTCCTACCTAATTTTTTCTAACCTATTCTTGCCTCTCATCAAAACACAAAACCGAAAAACCCTAAACAATTACAGAAAATTTACGGATCGATTCTAGCAAGAAGCAAAGGGCATATCTCATATCGTCTTGGGTGCAACTGATAGGTGAATGTCATTACGATATTGTTCTTAGGCTGATTTTGCTAGGACCGAAGGTTGTTTCTTCATTCTCTACTTTTGTTTATGCATTTTATTTTATGACTAGTTATCATCACAATAAATTCGTTATTATCCTTCAAGTTAAAGGGATGCATACAGATAAATCCCACAATGGTTTCTTAAAGCTACTAAGCCTAGGAGGATACCCGTAAATCACCTCCAAGTTGTGTCAAGTTAGGGTACCTTTGTCCTCAATTGTTAAATGCTTTTGTCAAGAGTAGACTCCTTATGGTGTTAGAAACAATGTAGGGATCGCGGAATTCCCCTTCTTGCCTAGACAAGAAGAAGGGGCGTCCCCTCTCCACCATGTATAAAAGTGGGTTCAATGGATAAAGGGATCAATGTGTTTTAATTTTCATATGGGAGTTTGCTTTTTATGTTGTTATTCCCCCCAATTTCTTGTGGCATTTGACATTAGAGAACAATTTCTTTTTGCCATTTCTTGATGTTTGGCATTTGATGCTTGACAATTTTCAACTTTTTGCATTTTGAACATTTTCAAAGTCACTCAATTAGTAACGAGGGTGCTTTTATTAAAGCATAGGAGTTTATTTTTGCTCCTCTTTTCTTTGATGCATTTTGCAAACTTTTTTATTTTGATTTCAATGCTTGAACTCAAATTGATAAATTTTTGTGCCCATTCCCTTTTTGTTGACAAAATGTGATAGAGGTGGAGGATGGTTGCATGGTTTCAAGGGTCACCTTGGAATAAATGGTAGCCAAGGAGTCATCACACCACAAGGTACTCTTGACTAGGCCTTAATCCATGGGTCAAAGGATACTAGCATAACACATCCTAGGGTGTTTTAGAAGCATTTTAAAGAACAAAGTCTTAAGAAGAAAAAGTATCTACAAGGGCCTTATATACACTTGTCAAGGTTCCCAAATAGATGTTTTCACAAAATTTTTCCTACAATGCAACTACATGCCATGATGCAACTAACATTTATACAACCTAATGCATATGATTCTACCAACTAGTATGTCATATAAGCTAAATGCAACTCCTAGAATCACATTGGTTTGTACCGCATCAATCTAAATAAAGCCACATAGTCATTAACATAGAGAGGAAAAAGGAGATTGGAAAGATCATACCAAGCGGTCTTCATATTCCTCATGCCTCGGATGTGCTGTAGTCGATCCAATGTAATAGAAGGATAAACAAATAAGTATATACAAAATATACAATTCTACGCTACAAAGGAAATGAACATGTTTTTGGTTATTCAATTTTTTATGGTTTTTGTTTTTATGAAATAAAAGAACATGTTTTTGTATTTTTCAAAAAATTTCAATTTTTATAATTTTTGATTTAAAAGTCAAGTTAGAATTTTCCATCCCCACACTAGTATGGGCATTATCCTCAATGCCCAATACGATAGGAAATTATGCAAGCTAAATGAGAATGCGTGATTTCTACACTAATATGCAAACTATATGACATATATATATATATATATATATATAAATGATGCAATCTATTCTACTCTATATGATGCATGATTTTATTGGTTGGAGAGCTGATTTGGATTAATTCTCAATCCTTGTGTTTGAACTTCACCAAACCGAGTAAGACACTATTTCTAGTGTCAAAAAGAGGGAAATTCATGCACAAGTATGCAATGCATGAAACTAGTTGTCCTTTTTTATTTTCAAAGGTGGGAACAAATGAGACACCTCAATGGGACTGAGGTGGGAGTCCTTTGAGAGTTGCTAGGACCCAAAAAAAAATTAAGATTAAAAATTTTGAAAACAAGAGATACAAACAAAGTTAGAGGAGATGTAGGAAACTCACAATGGAATAGGTTGAAGTCAAGTAATCAACTCTGCATATGTGGCATCCTCCAAAAGCTTGTCAATCCTCAATTGTTGCTCATTGCGACATCCTTATCACTATCATCATTCTCTTCTTCATTATCCTCACCATCTACCTCCATTGACCCGGAGGCTTCACCACTTTCATCATCATTTGAACTTTGCTCTTCTTCCTCTTCTTCCTCTTGGCAAGCGTCACTACCTTCGCCGTCATGAACAACAATATCCTTCCCCCTAGCAACTCGAGTATCCATGTTGGCATCTCTAATTTCACTTGGGAATAATACCTCCCTATCCGCCCAACTAGGAAAAGGGCATGAAGGATCAAGTAGTCCTTGCCTAGCTAAATATAGGAGAGGCGGATATTGAGCACGGTAAGCATTGAACCAATCTTCTTGAGCTTCCTTATGCATATGTTACAATAGTTGGGTCAAGTAGTCGTTGCCTACCATGACATTAGAGCCACTTGGTTTGAATTCTTGGTAGGCAAATGGATATGGTGGAGTCACAATGGAGGAGGAGGAGGGCTTGGCATTTGATTCTCTATGTTGCTTCATAATCACTTCGTCTTCCTCGGAGACGGGTAGTAGGTAGTTTGGGCTATGAACGGCGATGCGGCATATTTTGTTAGGCAAGATGAAGGACTTAGCTTCTTTAATGAGCCACTCATACTTGTTGTCAACATTATCATTCTTGACCAAATGGAACTTGTTGATCATAGTGTTCAAATCAAGGAGGTTGCTCCCTTTAACCGGTTTGTATATGTTATCTTTGTTGAAATATCGGTTAAAATGTTTGGCTAACCTCGTCACTAATCCTCCATTCACAATAAAAGCTGCCCCATCTTTCCCATTGTCAAATTCAAGGCACTGATCAAGTAAAAGTTGAAGGATGTTGTATTCTTTGGTGAACTTTCCATTGATATTCATGGTAGACTCAAGGTAGACAAAATCGAGCTCGGTAAAGTGGTTGGTGCCTTTTCTCACAATCAAAGTGTTGCCCTCAAATTTATGCCATACTCTTATGCCCGGATGGTGGACATATAGAACATGGAACTCCCGGAAAGAGTCAAATTTTCGCCCGGTAATCGCTTTCCAAAGGGGTGCGGCATCATATTTTAAAGGCTTCTTCTCATAATGATAGTGTTCTAAAAGACCAAACACTTCACCAAACTCACTCAAAGACATTCGTCTATCCTTGTTCTCAATGCGGAATTCAACATATTTTCGAGCCTCTACATTAGTCACCATCAAGGAGCTTACAAACTCCATGGTCAATGAAGAGTAGGTCAATTCCTCTATTTCGAAGAGGGTTACCAATCTCATGGACTCGAAAAATTTCCTAGTTCTTTCAAGCACACCCAACTTTTCTAAGGCATCTTGACATATAAATTTGGTAGGCAAAATAGTCTTCCTAGTAAGGGATACAAATGCTTTCCTATAAGAATCAGTTACGAAAGTTACCTCCGGAAAATTTTGCAATTGTTCAATGACCGGAGTAGGTGTAGCTTCCTCAATAGGATTTGCAATCTCTTGAATCTCCACCCTTGGTTGTACCACTACCTTAGCCTTTGAGGCAAGAAGAGCTTGTTGCCTCTTTGATAAATTTGAAGTTTTGGGTGCCTTGTTTCCGCCTTTTGTTCTTTCCATGTTGTTCTCCTTGTCAAATTTATATCAACAAACCAATATTGTGCTTGAATGCTCCCTGTTTCCTCAAGCTTCAATCAATTTCTAATCAATTTTAGGATTTTCGAAATGGTTTTCAAACCCTAGAAAATCAATTCAATTTATGAGGATTTTGATGTTTGGATGGTCTTTTGTTGATAAAGGAGTGATTTAATTTTGATTTGAGGAAGTTTTGTTTTGATTTTGGTGAATTTGGTTGAGAAATTTGTGTTTTTGAATGAGGGGATTGAGGGTTTTAAAGGAGAAAGGATGTGTGCTTATGTTTATAAAAGATAGTAATGAATTGGGGAAGGAGGGGTGAATCCCATGTTTTCATTAAGTAGCAGCAAGGGACGAGCGGCTTCAAGTCGGGACGCTCGGATCCTCAGTCAGTACCTGCTGAATTTCCAACCCGTGCTGGGACGTGCGGATCCTACTAAAGACGAGCGGATTCCTTTCTGGGGACGCTTGGATCATCATAGGGACGCTCGGATTTACAAACAGGGTGGACTTGTAAATTGGAAGCATGCCAGGATGCACAGATTGTTCTCAAGACGAGCGACTCATTGTCTGGGATGGGCGTCCTGAATATAATCTGCTCAGATTTTGATACAGGACATATTTTTTAATTCCAGTTATGCCACGACCCGCATCATAGAGCCAGGATGCTCAGATCATCATCAGCTCAAGCGGATTCCCTCTGGGGACGCTCGGATTTACCTCTGCTTCCACGGGTTCAGTTCCACTAGTGGGGATCTCTTTTTCCCGTATCATTCTTTCTTCATTTCCTTTGTTCATTATTGCGGGTGCAATACGAAGGCTCGGATATCCTAGGCACTTGATATCCTCACACTAAATCAAACACTACACATCAAAACACGTTAAAACACCTCCCTCACTTTCTCTCATAACAAAATCTTGAACAAAGCACAAAAATGTATATCCATAAATGACAAAAATATAATACAAGAAATAAAATGCAAGTTTAAGGGGTTAGAATATTTACAAATGGTGGTTTAAGGAGGACTCCACCAAACTCTGATTCTTAAATGAGATGTCAAGGGGGCATAGCCAAGGTGTTGTTGATGTTGCTCAACACCTTGTAGAAGTAGTCGAAGGCTTGTTCATTTTCATCATAAAGATCTTGCATAGATCTTTGCACATTGTGTTCTTCATTATGGTGATGACCCATGTCAAGATGATGACAAGGATCAACTAAGCCTTGGTCTAAGGTCATAGCATTGCCACTATAAGGATTGACTAATCCTTCAAATTCGTCATCCCATAGACCACAAACTTCACTAGCTTGCTCCTCAATGATGTCTGAGTTGACAAGAGCAACTCTTCTTTCTTTTTGTCATTGCCAAAGAGGCCTTCTTCCTTACTTGTCATGATGGGTGGTGAGCTATTCAAGCTCTCATTGTTGTTGAAATTTCCTTGCTCTCCGGATAAAGCTACTTGAGGGTTATCCACTTTCTTCTTCCATATGGGTGGTGTTTCTTTACCCATAGCTTGATATTTACATTGAGATGCTAACTTCTTTCTATCACTTTCTCGGCTATAGTGATCGATCTTGAAACATGGTTCATGTAGTCGGGGAGCTCTCATCGTCTTGTCAAGATTAAAAGTGATTGTCTCATCCCCTACTTCAAGTGTGAGCTCTCCATGTTTCACATGAATTACCGCTCCCGCGGTGTGCAAAAAAGGTATTCCTAAGATGATAGGAATGTTGGAGTCCTCCTTCATACCTATAATGACAAAGTCTACCGGAATGAAGAATTTGCCAATTCTTACGGGCACATCTTCCAATACCCCTAAAGGCACCTTTGTTGATCGATCCGTCATTTGAAGAGTAATGTTGGTGCATTTGAGTTCTCCCATTCCTAGCCTCTTGCCTACCGAGTATGGCATGGCACTTACACTTGCTCCAAGGTCATATAATGCTTTGTTGATTGTAGTGTCGCCAATGATGCATGGAATAGAGAAACTTCCCGGATCTTTGAGTTTTAGAGGGGAACTTTCTTGAAGAATGGCACTACTCACTTTGGTAAAGGCAATAGTCTCTAATTTCCGGATGGATTTCTTCTTCGTAAGAATGTCTTTCATGTATTTTGCATAGGCCGGAACATGATTGATCAATTTCGTGAATGGGATTGAGACTTCTAAGTTCTTCACAATTTCCATGAACTTTCCAAGTTGTTCATCAAACTTAGGCTTAGCTTGACGACTTGGGATTGTAAGTCTAATCATAATAGGCTCTTTTTCCTTAGCCTTCTCTTCATTCTTCTTCTTTGAAACTTCATTGGTGGTGGGTTCTTCTTCTTCCTTAGAGTTCTCCACAACTCTTTGCTTGTCACTAAAATTCACAACATCTTCATCAATTGGCCTGTTCGGCTCTTCATATCTTGTACCACTTCTCAAATGGATGGCACTCACCGTTTCATGTCTTGGTGGATTACCTTGAGGTGGTAATTGCCCTTTTTGTCTTTGAGAGCTAGAAGATGCTAATTGGGTCATTTGAGTTTCCAACATCTTGGTGTGGGCTAGTATGTTGTTGATGGTGATATCTTTGGCTTGGCTATCTTTTTGCATTTGGGTGAAAAATTCTTGTTGGTTCTTTTGCATTTGGAGGACCGCTTTTTGAACATCAAAGCCTTGGTCATTGGATTGATTGTAAGAAGGTTGATTTTGATAACTTTGGCTTTGGTTGTAAAAGGGTCTTTGAGCTTGATTTCTCATTAGAGGTGGGGTGTATGTTGGTTGAGGGTTTTGAACATTTTGGCTCTTGTATGAAAGATTTGGATGGAATTTGGTATTCTCATTATAATAGTTAGAATAAGGGGTGCCACTCTTGTATGCTTGGAAAGCATTCACTTGTTCATTTATTCCCCTACATTCACTTTGGTCATGTCCCAAAGTTCCAGAACTCTCAAATACTCCACTTGGAATTGAAGATGATGCCACCATAGCATTAACATGTTGTTTGGGTGATTTGGAAGCTTCATCATGTTTAGCCATGACCTTCTCAAACTTCAAATTGATGGTGTCAATATGAGCACTTAGTTGAGCACCCAATTGTGTGATGGAATCTACCCCATACTTTTCTCCTCTAGTGGCCTTTCGAGGCCTACTATATTGGGAATTATGAACCGCCATCTCTTCGATTTTGGCTCATGTTTGATTTTCATCAACTTCAGTGAACATTCCATTGGATCCTATATTGAGAATGTTGCGGAAGTCTTCATTTAAACCGTTCTAAAATTGTTGCACAAGGAACAACTTGCTAAGTCCATGGTGTGGACAAGAACGACAAGTGTCCTTAAATCTCTCCCATGCTTCATACAATGATTCTTCAACCCTTTGCTTGAACCCGATGATTTGTGCTCTCAACATATTGGTCTTCTCCGGAGGATAGAATTTCATGTAGAAAGCAAGTGTTAACTTCTTCCATGAATCAATACCAAGGGTAGCCTTGTCTAGGCTCTTTAACCATTGCTTTGCGGTACCGATCAAAGAAAAAGGAAATAATACCCATCGGATTTGGTCTTAAGTAACTTCGGTTTGAGAAATCGCATCACAATAGTCACAAAAAGTCTCCATATGTGAATGAGAGTCTTCACTAGGCATCCCTCCAAATTGACTTCTCTCAACTAATTGTATGAATGCAGATTTGGCAATAAAATTACCGGTTAAGTGTGGTGGTGTAGGAGTACCATTTGGTAGGTTCTCCTTGGTTGGTACGGAATGTGATGAAAATTTAGGCATTGTGGGTTGATTTTGTGGTGGGTTTTGTATTGGGTTATCCTCTCCTTCTCTTGCAAAAGGGTTGGTAAACTCAATATTATTTGGTTGAATGTCCACAATCTCTCCAATACCTACAACTCTTAAATTACCTCTAGCAACTCTTCTATTGTTGGTTAAGGTGCTTTCAATTTCAAGATCAATAGGTAATGGATTACCTTATGATCTCCTAGTCATGCAAAATATCAAACAACTCGAAAACAATTAGAACAACCTTGAGGAGTTTGACTTCCCCAAGGTAAAGAAAGATACAACTAAAAATAATTAATGAAAATCAAATCAATTTAACACCGTCCCCGGCAACGGCGCCATTTTTGGTCCGGATAAAATTCGTCGTCAAAAGCTACCAACCAAAACAATATTTATAACTTCACAAACTACTCTTAGTAAAGAGGTAAGTAAAGGTCGGATCCAAGGGACGGGTATTGTTGTAGGATTCTCAATTATAAATAGCTATGTCTTAAGGTGTCACTATTTCGGTTGAGGTGATGTGTAATCTAAACTAATCAAGAAAATGAAAGTAAAGTAATGAAAGCAAGGCAATTAAAGGGAGTTTGTAAACAAATGATTACAGGCACTAGGGTGTCATGGGTTCATAGGGGATTCATGGGAGTTGATCATACAAACATGTTCTCAACTAGATGAAAGCACTTATTGTCGTGATGTGATCGAGTTAGTGTATATCTAACAATCCCTAAGAAGTTTTGGGTCTCGGAGCCGAGTCGTCTAGACTGTAAAACACCTAAAAGTCATCTTAATCCTTCCTATTCAACTCTATGCATGGTCTAATGAGGCTCGAGTTGGTTTATGTCTTACAAGCCTCATTGAAAAGATAGGAGATGGGAAAAAAATGCAAGGATTCATAAGCTCGTATTTCATCAAACATAACATGTGCATAAGTTAAAATCAGAACAAGCAAGCAAATTAATTATGAAAACATATTAGATTAAGCATAGATGAATGCCCATGTTTGTTTCCCCTAATTCCCCATTAACCCTTGCTAAAGAACTACTCACTCATGATCAAGTTTAGCATGCTAATAAGGTTATCAATCATACTAACAAAGCAAAACATGATGAATAAATTTAAGTGATTAACAATAATTAATCAAGGGTATAGAGAATTTATACCTATGAAGATGATTCCAAATAATAAAGCAAAGAATAATTGAAGTACTTGATTATTGATGGAAGGTTGTCAATCCTCCAAATAAAACCAAATAATCTTCTAATTACTCAAATAAAAGGAAGAACATTAGAGAAATTAAGGAAAGATTAAGATGTGATTAATATTGAAAAATGTATTACAACTAAATTAAGACTAATTTGAGAGAGCATTAAGAGATTCTAAGATTGGATTAAGAATTGATTAAGAGGTATTTATACTAAAGATTAGGTACATGTATTAGGGTTACTAAGGGCTTAAGTGACTATTAAGACCCTAAGAAAACTTGAGGAAATGTTACTCCCGAGAAAAATGCGCGGATCCTCCTTGCTAGTCCTGCCACGATCCGCCCGTCCCGTGCTGAGGCACGGGCTGTTCTGCCTTGTGATCCGCTCGGATCAGAGAGGGGACGCTCCGATCTTTGCACTCCAGACCGCTCGTCTTGGGTTCAAGCCACTTGGATCCTTGCAGTGTGGTATGCTCGGATCGTGCTCGAACCGCTTGGATCCCTGGGCAGAGTGCTTCTCTTGTTTAGCTCCTTAACAATCCGCAAGGATCGTGTTGGGGATGCAAGGATCCTTTCATCATTGCCCATTTCATTTTATTTATTTACTTAGGCCTCTAGTGTTGGTCTTCTCTTTCATGCTTGGTCATTAGATGCAATCCATTTAGCTCCATTTTGCCTCATAAATGCAAGGTTAGCAATCCTTTCATACCAAGGAGACAAAACCTCAAAGAATATGCAAAATGGGAAACTAAAGAAAGTAAATGACCCAAATAATTGTTATAAAGCATAGGAACGAGGTTAATTCGGGGACTAAATGTGCTCAAATATGAGTCACATCAAATATCCCCAAACCAAACCTTTGCTCGTCCCGAGTAAAGAGGTGACTAAAACTAGGACCTTTATTTAAACTAGCCTACTAATATAACCGATATGAGACAATTAGCGGGTCTCACTCCGCCTCTTCAACTCACAACAAGACAACCATGAGGTAGGATGCCTTCTTGCAAGGCAAGGTGGGGCTTGCTAAAATGGCTATACATCCAAGCATTAAGCACACAAAATCAAGTAATGGATGCATCTACAAAAATGAATAGCCACTTTCCTCATCTAAGTGGCGGAAATTATCTACAAGGGACACGATCTAAAGGTACACACTCCATTATAGATATGGTTTCTTCAAGCTACTAAGCCTAGGAGGATACCAATAAATCACCTCCAAGTTGTGTCAAGCTAGGGTACCTTTGTCCTCAATCGTTAAATGCTTTTGTCAAGAATAGACTCCTTATGGTGTTAGAAACACTGTAGGATCGCGGAATTCCCCTTCTTGCCTAGACAAGAAGAAGGGTTGTCCCCTCTCCACCATGCATAAAAGTGGGTTCAATGGATAAAGGGATCAATGTGTTTTGAGTTTTATATGGGAGTTTGCTTTTGATGTTGTTATTCCCCCCAATTTCTTGTGGCATTTGACATTTGAGAACAATTTCTTTTTGCTATTTCTTGATGTTTGGCATTTGATGCTTGACAATTTTCAACTTTTTGCATTTTGAACATTTTCAAAGTCGCCCTAATTAGTAATGAGGGTGCTTTTATTAAACCATATGAGTCTATTTTTGCTCCTCTTTTCTTTGATGCATTTTGCAAACTATTTGATTTTCATTTCAATGCTTGAAATCAAATTGATAAATTTTTGTGCCCATTCCCTTTTTGTTGACAAAATATGATAGAGGTGGAGGATGGTTGCATAGTTTCAAGGGTCACCTTGGAATAAACGGTAGCCAAGGAGTCATCACACCACAAGGTACTCTTGACTAGGCCTTAATCCATGGGTCAAAGGATACTAGCATGACACATCCTAGGGTGTTTTAGAAGCATTCTAATGAGCAAAGTCTTAAGAAGAAAAGGTATCTACAAGGGCCTTATATACACTTGTCAAGTTTCCCAAATAGATGTTTTCACAAAAGTTTTCCTACAACGCAACTACATGCCATGATGCAACTAATATTTATACAACCTAATGCATATGCTTCTACCAACTAATATGTCATATAAGATAAATGAAACTCCTAGAACCACATTGGTTTGTACCGGATCAATCAAAATAAAGCCACATAGTCATTAACATAGAGAGGAAAAAGGATTTGCAATCTCTTGAATCTCCACCCTTGGTTGTACCACTACCATAGCCTTTGAGGCAAGAAGAGCTTGTTGCCTCTTTGATAAATTTGAAGTTTTGGGTTCCTTATTTCCGCCTTTTGTTCTTGCCATGTTGTTCTCCTTGTCAAATTTATATCAACAAACCAATATTGTGCTTGAATGCTCCTTGTTTCCTCAAGCTTCAATCAATTCCTAATCAATTTTAGGATTTTCGAAATGGTCTTCAAACCCTAGAAAATCGATTCAATTTATGAGGATTTTGATGTTTGGATGGTCTTTTGTTGATAAAGGAGTGATTTAATTTTGATTTGAGGAAGTTTTGTTTTGATTTTGGTGAATTTGATTGAGAAATTTGTGTTTTTGAATGAGGGGATTGAGGGTTTTAAGGGAGAAAGAATGTGTGTTTGTGTTTATAAAAGATATAAATGAATTGGGGAAGGAGGGGTGAATCCCGTGTTTTCATTAAGTAATAGCAGGGTATGAGCGGCTTCAAGTCGGGACGCTCGGATCCCCAGTCAGTACCTGCTGAATTTCCAACCCCTGCTGGGACGCGCGCATCCTGCTCAAAACGAGCGGATTCCTTCCTGGGGATGCTCGGATCATCATAGGGAAGCTCGGATTTACAAAAAGTGTGGACTTGTAAATTTAAAGCATGCCAGGACGCACAGATTGTTCTCAAGACGAGCGGCTCATTGTCTGGGACGGGCGTCCTAAATATAATATGCTCAGATTTTGATACAGGACAAATTTTTCAATTTGAGTTATGCTAGGACCCGCGTCATAGAGCCAGGATACTCGGATCATCATCAGCTCGAGCGGATTCCCTCTGGGGACGCTCGGATTTATCTCTGCTTCCACGGGTTCAGTTCCACCAGTGGGAATCTCCTTTTTCCCGTATCATTCATTCTTCATTTCCTTTGTTCATTATTGCGGGTGCACTACAAAGGCTCGGATAGCCTAGGCAATTGCTATCCCCACACTAAATCAAGCACCACACATCAAAATACGTTAAAACACCTCCCTCACTTTCTCTCATAACAAAAATCTTGATCAAAGCACAAAAATGTTAATCCAAAAATGACAAAAATGCAATACAAGAAATAAAATGCAAGTTTAAGGGGTTAGAATATTTACAAATGGTGGTTTAGGAAGGACTCCACCAAACTCTCATTCTTGAATGATATGTCAATGGGGCATAGCCAAGGTGTTGTTGATGTTGCTCAACATCTTGTAGAAGTAGTCGAAGGCTTGTTCATTTTCATCATAAAGATCTTGCATAGATCTTTGCACAATGTGTTCTTCATTATGGTGATGACCCATGTCAAGATGATGACAAAGATCAACTAAGCCTTGGTCTAAGGTCATAGTATTGCCACTATAAGGATTGACTAATCCTTCAAATTCGTCATCCCATAGACCACAAACTTCACTAGCTTACTCCCCAATGATGTCGTGAGTTGACAAGAGCAACTCTTCTTTCTTGTTGTCATGGACAATGAGGCCTTCTTCCTTACTTGTCATGATGGGTGGTGAGCTATTCAAGCTCTCATTGTTGTAGAAATTTCCTTGCTCTCCGGATAGAGCTACTTGAGGGTTATCCACTTTCTTCTTCCATATGGGTGGTGTTTCTTTACCCATAGCTTGATCTTTTCATTGAGATGCTAACTTCTTTCTATCACTTTCTCGGCTATAGTGATCGATCTAAAAACATGGCTCATGTAGTCGGGGAGCTCTAATCGTTTTATCAAGATTAAAAGTGATTATCTCATCCCCTACTTCAAGTGTGAGCTCTCCATGTTTCACATCAATTACCGCTCCCGCGGTGTGCAAGAAAGGTCTTTCTAAGATGATAGGAATGTTGGAGTCCTCCTCCATACCTACAATGACAAAGTCTACCGGAATGAAGAATTTGCCATTTCTTACGGGCACATCTTCCCATACCCCTAAAGGTACCTTTGTTGATCGATCCGCCATTTGAAGAGTAATGTTGGTGCATTTGAGTTCTCCCATTACTAGACTCTTGCATACCGAGTATGGCATGACACTTACACTTGCTCCAAGTTCACATAATGCTTTGTTGATTGTAGTGTCGCCAATGGTGCATGGAATAGAGAAACTTCCCGGATCTTTGAGTTTTAGAGGGGAACTTTCTTGAAGAATATCACTACTCATTTTGGTAAAGGCAATAGTCTCTAACTTCCGGATAGATTTCTTCTTGGTAAGAATGTCTTTCATGTATTTTGCATAGGCCGGAACATGATTGATCAATTCCGTGAATGGGATTGAGACTTCTAAGTTCTTCACAATTTCCATGAACTTTCCAAGTTGTTCATAAAACTTAGGCTTAGCTTGACGACTTAGGAATGGAAGTCTAATCACAATAGGCTCTTTTTCCTTAGCCTTCTCTTCATTCTTCTTCTTTGAAACTTCATTGGTGGTGGGTTCTTCTTCCTTCTTAGAGTTCTCCACAACTCTTTGCTTGTCACTAGAATTCACAACATCTTCACCAATTGGCCTCTTCGGCGCTTCATATCTTGTACCACTTCTCAAATGGATGACACTCACCGTTTCATGTCTTGGTGGATTACCTTGAGGTGGTAATTGCTCTTTTTGTCTTTGAGAGCTAGAAGATGCTAATTAGGTCATTTGAGTTTCCAACATCTTGGTGTGGGCTAGTATGTTGTTGATGGTGATATCTTTGGCTTGGCTATCTTTTTGCATTTGGGTGAAAAATTCTTGTTGGTAATTTTTCATTTGGAGGACCGCTTTTTGAACATCAAAGCCTTGGTCATTGGATTGATTGTAAGAAGGTTGATTTTGATAACTTTGGCTTTGGTCGTAAAAGGGTCTTTGAGCTTGATTTCTCATTGGTGGTTGGGTGTATGTTGGTTGAGGGTTTTCAACATTTTGACTCTTGTATGAAAGATTTGGATGGAATTTGGTATTCTCATTGTAATAGTTGGAATAAGCGGTGCCACTCTTGTATGCTTGGAAAGCATTCACTTGTTCATTTGTTCCCCTACATTCACTTTGGTAATGTCCCAAAGTTCCACAACTCTCACATACTCCACTTGGAATTAAGGAGGATGCCACCACAGCATTAACATGTTGTTTGGGTGATTTGGAAGCTTCATCAAGCTTAGCCATGGCCTTCTCAAAGTTCAAATTGATGGTGTCAATATGAGCACTTAGTTGAGCACCCAATTGTGTGATGGAATCTACCTCATGCTTTCCTCCTCTAGTTGCCTTTCGAGGCCTACTATATTGGGAATTATGAACCGCCATCTCTTCGATTTTGGCCCATGTTTGATTGTCATCAAGTTCAGTGAACATTCCATTGGATCGTATATTGATAATGTTGTGGGAGTCTTCATATAAACCGTTACAAAATTGTTGCACAAGGAACACCTCGCTAAGTCCATGGTGTGGACAAGAACGACAAGTGTCCTTAAACCTCTCCCATGCTTCATACAATGATTCTTCATCCCTTTGCTTGAACCCGATGATTTGGGCTCTCAACATATTGGTCTTCTCCGGAGGATATAATTTCTTGTAGAAAGCAAGTGTTAACTTCTTCCATGAATCAATACCAAGGGTGCCTTGTCTAGGCTCTTTAACCATTGTTTTGCGGTACCGATCAAATAAAAAGGAAATAATACCCATCGGATTTGGTCTTGAGTAACTCCGGTTTGAGAAATCGCATCACAATAGTCATAAAAAGTCTTCATATGTGAATGAGGGTCTTCACTAGGCATCCCTCCAAATTGACTTCTCTCAACTAATTGTATGAATGCAGATTTGGCAATGAAATTACCGGTTAAATGTGGTGGTGTAGGAGTACCATTGGGTAGGTTCTCCTCGGTTGGTACGGAATGTGATGAAAATTTAGGCATTGTGGGTTGATTTTGTGGTGGGTTTTGCATTGGGTTATCCTCTCCTTCTCTTGCAAAAAGATTGGTAAACTCAATGTTATTTGGTTGAATGTCCACAATCTCTCCAATACCTACAACTCTTGAATTACATCTAGCAACTCTTCTATTGTTGGTTAAGGTCATTTCAATTTCAAGATCAATAGGTAATGGATTACCTTATGATCTCCTAGTCATGCAAAATATCAAACAACTCGAAAACAATTAGAACAACCTTGAGGAGTTTGACTTCCCCAAGGTAAAGAAAGACACAACTAAAAACAATTAATGAAAATCAAATCAATTTAACACCGTCCCCGGCAACGACGCCATTTTTGGTCCGGTTAAAACTCGTCGTCAAAAGCTACCAACCAAAACAATATTTATAACTTCACAAACTACTCTTAGTAAAGAGGTAAGTAAAGGTCGGATCCCAAGGGACGGGTATTGATGTAGGATTCTCAATTGGATATAGCTATATCATAGGGTGTCACTATTTCAGTTGAGGTGATGTATAATCTAAACTAATCAACAAAATGAAAGTAAAGTAATGAAAGAAAAGCAATTAAAGGGAGTTTGTAAACAAATGATTAAAGGCACTAGGGTGTCATGGGTTCATAGGGGATTCATGGGAGTTGATCATACAAACATGTTCTCAACTAGATGCAAGCACTTATTGTCGTGATGGGATCGAGTTAGTGTATATCTTACAATCCCTAAGAAGGTTTGGGTCCCAGAGCCGAGTCGTCTAAACTGTACAACACCTACAAGTCGACTTAATCCTTCCTATTCAACTCTATGCATGGTCTAATGAGGCTCGAGTTGATTTATGTCTTACAAGCCTCATTGAAAAGATAGGAGATGGGTAAAAAATGAAAGGATTCATTGGCTCGCATTTCATCAAACATAATATGTGCATAAGTTGAAATCACAACAAGCAAACAAATTAATTATGAAAACATATTAGATTATGTATAGATCAATCCCCATGTTTGTTTTCCCTAATTTCCCATTAACCCTAGCTAAAGAACTACTCACTCATGATCAAGTTTAGCATGCTAATAAGGTTGTCAATCATACTAACTAAGCAAAACATGATGAATAAATTTAAGTGATTAACAATAATTAAGCACGGGTAAAGAGAAATTATACCTATGAAGATGATTCCAAATAATAAAGCAAAGAATAATAGAAGAACTTGATGATTGATGGAAGGTTGTCAATCCTCCAAATAAACCCAAATAATCTTCTAATTGCCTAAATAAAAGGAAGAACAATAGAGAAATTAAGGAAAGATTAAGATGTGATTAATATTGAGAAATGTATTACAACTAAATTAAGACTAATTTGAGAGAGTATTAAGAGATTCTAAGATTGGATTAAGAATTGATTAAGAGAGCATGCTAATCTAGGTAGTACAAAGGGGTATTTGTACTAAATATTAGGTACAAGGATTAGGGTTACTAAGGGCTTAAATGACTATTAAGACCCTAAGAAAACTTGAGGAAATGCTACTCCCGAGGGAAATGTGAGGATCCTCCTTGCTAGTCTGCCACGATCCGCCCGTCCCGTGCTGAGGCACGGGCTGTTCTGCCTTGTGATCCGCTCGGATCAGAGAGGGGACGCTCCGATCTTTGCACTCCAGCCCGCTCGTCTTGGGTTCAAGCCGCTCGGATCCTTGTAGTGTAGTACCCTCAGATCGTGCTCGAGCCGCTCGGATCCCTGGGCAGAGTGCTTCTCTTGTTTAGCTCCTTAATAATCTGCAAGGATCCTTCATCATTGCCCATTTCACTTTATTTATCTACTTAGGCCTCTAGTGTTGGTCTTCTCTTTGATGCTTGGTCATTAGATGCAATCCATTTAGCTCCATTTCGCCTCATAAATGCAAGGTTAGCAATCCTTTCCTACCAAGGAGACAAAACCTCAAAGAATATGCAAAATGGGAAACTAAAGATAGTAAATGACCCAAATAAGTGTTGTAAAGCATAGGAACGAGGTTAATTCGGGGACTAAATGTGCCCAAATATGAGTCACATCAATAACAAAAGCCAACTAGATCTCGTATGTTTACACTCATGCTTTACACCACCATTTTAACATTGCCCACTATATTCTTTACGTTCCCTCGTCAATCTTAATCATAACCTCTTGCATACCTAACCAATCCATATAACTCTATTTCCTTAAATACTAGCATAATTTTAACAACAAGATAACTTTTATACACCACCTAATACATCAACAAAATCATGTCATCCTTACTACGTCACACCACTTGCCCACACCTCTTAAATCAATAACTCTAAAGTTTCATGGTTCAACAACTAATCAACTTGGGACTACTACTACAACATCCCATATCCTCTTGTCGCCGCGAATAATAACCCCAACAACAACTAGATCTTTAAGCTATATACCTTGTTATTATTATTATCCTTCATCAACCACTTTCAAACAGACAATGGAACTCTCCTTCAACTTATTCAATCCACTCATGACTTATACTCTTATAAAAGCTTAATTAATTTAACACGACTGATATTCATCGTATTACTCCTACACTCTCACCTTTAAATATAACCTTATCCCATTCCATTCAATTCATACGTTCAACAACGAATCCCATCATAACTACCGTCAATATTACCTCAACATTTTTTTCTACATATTTGGATATTATGCCATCTAGTCCACTCTAATGATAATCACAAACCGTAAAACCATTATAATAACACCTCACCATAATATTAAATACATCCGTCGAAAGTCATAAAATTCTTTACACATATCGCCACTTAACTTATTACCAAAGTCTCACCTTACCTTAAAATATCCTCAAACGCCATAAATAAACCCTAAATAACAATATAACAACAACCAAGCATTTCAAATTTCATTACTCCTCCTACATTCCATAAACCTCGAATACAAACTTTTCTTCCCTAGGTTATCTGGTTGATCATCTATTCAACTACACCATTAACTAGAATCGTTCCAGCATCACATATTTATCACCCCATGTAAAATGTTTAATTTCCCAAATTTCTTTCTAACTCCATCTAGCAAATTCTAAATAACTTTCTACTCACATACTAATCTAGTAGTTCCTTATAGTCCTACTACATAATCCCATTACCATCTTTCGTACTACACTCCGTCCAAACTCATTCTTTCTCAACTTCACATATCCATAACACTTTTCGTAAATAATAAATATCAATCTTTCAAATAATAACATTCTTATCTTATCATTCCCAGCACATTTTATGTATAAGTCATATTCAATGTCAACAATCTTTAAGTTTGCATCAATCCTTATTCACCTTATGCATAGTAAAAATACTTAAAAACTCGAGTCATTACTCTTACTATTTAATCGTCAAGACTTTGCTATTTTCTATCTGCTTCTTATCTAAATCCCAACAATCTTATCTATATTAATACAAAAGACAATACTCAATCCTCAGCGCGCCACGTCATTAATGCAGGTTTTTTTTTTTTTGGAAATTTATGTTATGGTGGGACCCGTGAGTGTTCAATGTATTTATTTCTTCAGATTTCCGTCTTTTCAAACATGCGATAAATTCCGTCTTACAACAAATTCTATGAAACAATATTATGAAAAAAATCTATGAAATAATATTATGAAATAATTTTATACATTCCGTGTAAATAAAATTAATTACATATACGCAGAATGAATTACAAATGCGAGTAAATGAAATGGAATTACATAATTTTTAAAACAAAATTACATAATAATAAAATTACATAATTTCAAGAAGGAATAACATTTATATACGGGATCGAACATAAAACGCAAATGAATTACATATATATTTTAGGTTGATTATATTAGATTATATTTCTTTTATCCGGATGTAAGTTTTTTATGTATGCAATTTTTATTTACAAGAGTAGATTACGTTATTTCCTTATAAATCACTGTATGTGAACACGTGTTTGTAACAAATTTAAACATAAATTATGTAGATCGCAGATTTAGACCAACTAGATAAGTACAATAGAAATGCAAAAACAAATATACATCCAAAAACATTAATATTGGCCCAAATACATATCCGTGCAATTTTGCACGGGTTTAAAACTAGTTTATAATAATAGTTTTTCCCCGAAACATACTTCAATTATTTCCCCCCTCATCTAACATATTATTCAAACTCGTATACTATCCTATCCTCATTTATCACCACTAAATTCAAACAACCATCGACATTTTATCTTTAGTAATCATTCCCCAAATCAACATCTCCCAAAAGCCAAAAATTTGCACCCCATTCTGTTAACTCTCAACGAACATACACCCTAAAACAGTCTCCTAATAACCCAATCTCTAAGCACACTAACCATCTAAAATTCCATACTTCGGCATAAAACAATTAAGACTCCTTAAGTACAATTCTCTTCCATCATATTAAAACATATCCCTCCCACCATCACACTTATTGTATTCATTTCACTAAATACATCATTAAATTTCATGCTAGAAACACCCATTACATCACATGACTTACCCTTTTTATCGCACAACTCCTCAATCTCACTTTTCTTGTACACATATATTTCACATCACATAAGACTATATATCACCCTTACAAAACCCCCTAAAAATAACTAAAACTGTCCCTCAAACTTTATAATCCATCCTAGATCTCGACTTATATTTTAAGAATTCACGCTCTATATTAATCTTCTTTGCACCTTTCTCCCTATTTGTGTAACTGTTGATATAAGCGTCACTGTAGGTTTAATCACAAATCCTTTATAAGACACCCTATCTCCTTAGGTTTCCTCAAAGACACTTCCTCTTGGTTGGAATCATTAAAGGCTTTATCTTTACCAACCAATCCATCCCTAAGATGATCTCAAAATCTCTCAAAAGAAATTCAATCAAATCCATAGGAAAGAATTTCTCTGATTAAAATAGTCACACCCTGATATACTTTCCCGAAACTTACTGACTCTCCCGAAGGTATTTCTACATCATATTTTATCATATCAAAATCGTTCAATTCTAAGGTGCAAGCATGCTTACTAGAAATAAATTAATGGGTACAAATTATTTTGCCACGATTTCCTTTATAATTTGCCACAATTCTGCTGTATTTTGCCACGATTTTCGTTTTTTTTTTCGTGTAACACCATTCATGCCTACATGCCTTTCTTTTAAACATCTATCATACTACTTAATCTTTGACAATTAAATTTAAACTTTAAGATAATTCTATAGCATAAAGATCACAAATCGGTTCAGGGTAACACATTTCGCATATCTCTAGACATGTAATTCTAAGCATGTAATTCACGTATGTACAACCAATTTCATATAAAGATGCAATAATTCAAATAGTACGTGTTTCTCCAAATAATGTCATTCATGATATGCCCAGAAAATTTTCATGCGCAATTATGCCACGAGTTAAAACAAGCTCAAAAACAATTTCGATCACGCACAGCCGTCACCCAGGCCGCATGCCCATTGCTTTTCATCCATCTCAAAATTTCTTACCTTTTATTCTCATCCTGCAATAACATTAGTACTTCTCGCCATTTCAGGACGCAATTAGACTCTTAAGGTAAAACATTCATGCTAACTACCCTTTTCACTCTTTAACCTTCCTCGAGGTGACCAGCTCAAAACTGAGAATGACCAGATCAAGGACATCTCCCTAACCTAGAAGAGGCTCCTAAACAGTTTCTACCCCGGATTCATTTTATTAGACTCATCCTAAGTTCATTTATTTAGGCCTTAGGAACGTTCGCTCTAAAACCACTTTGTAACACCCTTATTTATTTAAGAACCTTTAGCAAGACATTCCCAATAAATAAAGGTATCATCATTTCAGTTTCCTGAGGAATTAGTAAGTATAAAAGACAAACAATACCAAAAGACTTTAAGCAATATAAAATTAAAGTGCCTCAAAAGACTTTATTACAAAACTGCAACGAGATAATAATTATTACAAAGTACATTTTTAAAACAACTGCAGCGGAAATAAAATAGCTAGTGTCTGAATGAATTAAAGCGATCTCTAGACTCAAGTGATAATCTCGTCCCAAGCTCCCCCTTTAAAGCATCCAGCACTTCTCACAAGCTAACCTGAAATCAATCTGCTCCCCAATATTTGGTTCATCACAGATGTTTACAAATACACAGTCAACCACGAGGTTGAGTAGGATAACTAAACAACAATAAAAATACGATACGATAAAAGGCTCAACCACGACCGTCACGCACGGCTCAACCGTATGCCGCATCACACGCCACAACCAACCGCACAACATAACTGACACCACACACGGTGTATTGCTCAGGACCACGACAACCCCGAACACCGCCGTGCCTGGCCTACCAAAATCGTACACGACCACGACTCTTCCACATCCCATGCCTGACCGACCAAATAATCTGAACGCATTGCCAAACCTCTTTTCACAATTCCAACCAACAATATAGAACCAACCAAGAATGATAACAATATGATTATGAGACAACAATTATCACAATATGCTCAAGACAAGAATTACGACGATGTGCTCAGGACAACAATTACAGCAATAATCCATCTTTCAACAATTCACCAATTATCAATATAGTATAGTTGAGTAGTTAACCTACCTCTTAGCAATTCTTCTCAACCGATCAAACAAATCAAAAAGCTTCTTCAACAAACTCACCACCTAAACAAATAATTAAATTATGTATAATTATTAACTAATCTTATTAATGAATTTAAGATATAAACTACCCAAAACAATCCCGCAAAAACCGTCACAAACATACCCCCATGTCACGGTTGACCGACGGTGGTCAAACCCATCGGTCAGCGTCCCCCTCCATGACGGCTCAAGGGTACGGGTCAAGGTCATCGTAAATAATTTATGTGAGGCGATAAAATAACTTACCATAGTTAATTTGCGCGAGATGAAAAATCCTCCATAGGGTTGTCTCACAAAAGCTCTCCTCACAATTATGTATGAGTTTTTGAAGTATAACTAGTTTTGTTACCCGCGAAACTCGCAAAACTTTTGATGTTGTGTGACGTAAGTTTGTGTTTTGGTGACCTCTATATTTGACTATGGAATATAATACATGCATACTTACAAAATTATGAACTGTAGAGAATGGGCGAATTTTTTTTCCACAATAATTAAACAAAGAGTCAAAATTATCATCATAAGATAAATCAATTACAAATGTAGAGTTTCTTCCTTACAATGGCAAAACACTTGTGATACTGATGTAGTTATTTTTATCTTGTTGTTTTAGTTTATTTTATTAGTAAAATAAGTGCATTTGACCAAATGAATTAAATGTTATCTGTATAAGAACCCTTTATTTACGGCTGCCAAAAAAAAAATGTTATAAAAGCCTCTTTAAAGAATACATACCTTAACTTAATAACATACATCTCCCATATAAGAGAATGCGGTATGTAAGTTTTCATGATTATAGTGTTGAAATACTTTTATCCATGTGCATATGTACATTGGAAATCAAAAGAGTAAATACTCCGTCCGTCCTGGTTAATGATGTACCTATTCTATTATGATTGTCCGGGTCAATTGTTTACCTTTCTTATTTAGGAGTGCTTTTGATGGTAACTTGATCTCACACTCGATTTGATCCATTTGTCATCTAATAATTGGTCAATTCCTCTTTTCTTCGTCTTTGTGCCAAAAGCAAAGGTAAAGAATTGAATAATCAAGTGCAAATTAGAAGCTTTAATGTACAAAGTAATATTTTGCTTTAAATCTTGAAACTCTCAAAAAAGAAGTTATTATTTTGAACTTCAAAATTATTATATTTACCCTTCACCAAAAAATAAAAAAATAAATTATACAAAGTTCAAAGTAAACTAACAACCTCGATCAAATTAATAATTTGGTAGGAAGACAACGTACTATATAAATGCTCTTAGTTCTTGTCTTTGGGCGCCAATCCATCCAAACCTACAAAAAAAAGTACAATATCGAAATAGGAATTTTAAAAGTAGGAAAGAAAAGAAAATTAAAATCGAGTCAAACAAAAACTCAGGGATAATTGAACGAACATCAAGGCTAACATTGAAAGCACAAATTCTCATTATACACGGACACTATCCGTCTATACTGTTGAGTTTATGGATTCGAGTACCTAAGAGGGAGAGGGGGTGAATTAGGTACTATTTAAAAAATTTAACTTCAACTTTATTAATTAAAGTGAGTTGTAAGAACAAAAGAGATGAGAGAATACTTCGAATAATATTGCAAGATTAAACGAGTATTAAAATGAATGTTTGCTGAAATATGAAAGTAACAACTGTTCTGACTGTACCTATTTGTCTCAGTTTATGGAGTACAGACTGCAGACCAAATGTGACAGTATTTGGAACTGTTACTTGGAAAGTTAAGAAAAGCAAAGCAAAGAAGATAAATAGCAGCGGAATAAAACAAAGAAGAATAAACACGAGATTTTTGAATTGGTTCGGCAAGAAACTCAAGTGCCTACGTCCAATCTACTTTTTATTGATTTATTTTAGTGATCTACTCCGACTACTAAAAACCCGTACAATAAAAAGACCAACAACCTACTCCGGTTGTGACACAAGTTCAAGAACTACTCCGTCCTAGAACAAGGTAACTCGCAACCTACTCCGGTTGCCAAAGAGTCAAAGGACTACTCCGTCCTAGAACTCAACAACTCACAACCTACTCCGGTTGCCACAAGAGTTAAAGGACTACTCCGTCCTAGAACTCAACACTCTAACTTAGAACGTTTACAAGGATCAAGTTTCCATGGACTGATTCTTTAACAAGAATTGATATGGACAACTTACAAGATCAAACGGTTCATAAGTGAGAGAGTTTAATACTTAAAGCAACAGTCATTGTGATTGTAACACTTGAAAACTTTGAAAGCTTTGCAAAATATCAAAAGGATTTGAAAACTTGAGAACAATTTTGCAAACTCTACACTCTAACTATAATGTTTTCAAACCAAGTTTCCTTAGACTGATTCTTAAAAAGAATTGAGAAGGACAACTTATTGGTATAAACGATTTCTAGATGAGAGGTAGAACACTGTGAAGTAACAGTGATTTCGACTGTCGCAATTGAAGACTTAGAAGATTTTTTGCAAAGAAAATTTCGTGTTCTTTAAAAACTAATTTTGCAAAAATACTTTGATTTCTCTGAAAAGTCTTAAAGAAATGAGAGGATGAGGCACTCCTTTTATAGAGAGGATGAGCAAGGGAGTTGCTAGGGTTTTGAAGGGTCAAAGACCTCACATGTGATGAGTCTCAACAATCTCCCAAACTTGCACCAAAGAGGGTTCTTATGCAAAAGCAAAAAGAGAGAAAGAGTGTTTGAAAATTATCCATAAAAGCTCATGCAAATTCAGAAAACAAAGAAGGAAAGACAACTCACATGATGACAAGTTTACACAAATATGGCAAAAAGCATTTCTTGTTTTCTAAAAGACTAAAGGGTCAAATTTGCATAAAGAGAAAACATTTTGAAAATGATAATTATTCAAACCACTCTTTATTGAAGGCCAAATCCTTATAAAAGTCTGAAAGTTATCTTTCAAAAATAAGAGACACGAAAAAGGCTTTTGAAAGATAAAAAAGAATTCAAGTGTTACGAATTGAGGCAACAGTCCAGGCTGCTGTTACTTGTGAAAGTAACAGTCGTCTTGACAGTTGTTATTGCTTTTAAATACTCTATTCCCTAACTTGTACATTAGATGACACAATTGACTCTAAATCTTGGGTAGCAAATTATCAACCATTCTTGACTTTGACATTGATTAATTCTTGCTTGAGGAGGGTGCATTATTCCTGAAATGGTACACTTAGAAACACGATTAGATTGGGCATGTCATCATCAACAAATAGGTCCTAACAAATTCCCCCTTTGATGATGACAAGCCCCATAAAATTAATGTTCCCATTGAGTTCCCCCTTAAGTGGTTAGTCCAAGATAAATCATGAAGGTAGAAATAAGAGCAATGTAGACTTAAGAAACACACAAAGCCTAGAACAAGATTACTAACATATATAGTCGACCACTTAGCAAGAGTTTAATCAATAAGGAAGTAGAAAGAACATGAATTTTCTCTTTTCCCCCTCTTGACATCATAAAAAAGGTAAGAGGCTACCCCCGGACACAGAATAATCATGCATGAGACGTCACATGAAAGACAACCATGGTTGCATCATAATAACAAGGTCAACACAAAGCAAAGATTTAAACATGAGTTCAAACACAAAGTTCAACAGGCTAAACCATAGTTTAATGAGTACACCACCGAATGATAATGAGAGAGGGACAATAGGTGTAAGGCAAAAGACAAGTTTGATTATGGGTAAATTCAGGGTGCGAAAGTTTGGTCATCGTTTTTGAGGATAATGAAGAAGATAGCAAAATGGTTGAGGTTTGACAATGAAGGTATGAGTCACAGTCATCTCTACTGTTGCATTGGACTTTGTATATTGAAACCACCAAGGTATGCACCAAATAAGTTCTCATCAATGTGATGAAGGAACATCAACTTTTTATATTTTCCTTAGCACACAACATGTGATGAGGGAACATCAAATTCTTATATGTTGCTCTCATTTCATGAAAATTCTTGACAAATTTGATTTTGACCTTTGAGCATAGCAACAGTGGCATACACTGTGACTTTCTTTCAATTTCTTCCATTTTTTTTTTCAAGACCGTCGCATTTTTCAATTTCATATATCTCGTTTCCCAATAATCACTTTGACATTTCGCATATTGCCTTCCCATTTCTTTCCCATTTTTTTTTCGTTTTTCTAACCAACTTCAATTTTCAATTTCATCTATCTCCGTTTTTCTAACCAACGTCCCAATCATCTCTTGATGCATATGTCGAACATGTAGTTGTTTGGTTCTTTGTTTCACATAGACCTTTGCAACATAAGTGAATTGAGTGTGAAAGGGTGGGGTCTTTGGGTATTGAAAATGAAGGATTTTGAGCAATTTGAAGAGTATAGGAGACATCCATTTGAAGGTGGTTGAAAGGGTTGGTATTTGGATTGATTTGAGAGGGGAGTTGTCCTCATTCAATAGGGTATGTACCATTAAACACAAGACTAGACATGCGGTTGAGTGATTATTAAGCACAAACACGATTTATCGGTTATGGACATAACATGGAATGAATAGACTAGAATAAAAGATAACAAACCCGTTCTAGTCAATCATATGAGGGATTGGTTGAATTCACACAAAGACTACATGCAATTAATTAAACCAATTTGTAACCTAAGTTTTTCAAATTGTTCTCATGCAAGTGGTTTAGTAAATATGTCGGCAATTTGATTTTCGGTTTTGCAAAAAAATAAGTTTAATATGCCCTTTTTCTACGTGAACACGAGTAAAATGGTGACGAATCTCAATATGCTTAGTCTTAGAATGTTGAATCGGATTTTTGAAAATATTTATTGCACTCGTATTATCACACATTATGGGAACGGAGTCAAAAATAATTCCAAAGTCAAGAAGTTGTTGTCTTACCCAAAGAAGTTGAGAACAACAATGTGCGGCACTAACATACTCACTTTAGGCCGTTGAAAGAGCCATCGTATTTTGTTTCTTTGAGCCCCATGAGATGAGACAAGGACCCAAGAATGTTGAAATCCCGGATGTACTCTTTCGATCTACCGTGCAACCCGCATAATCCGCATCGGAAAAATCTTTACGATCAAATGGACAATATAAGGGGTACCACAAGTAGAGATCTTGTGTTCCAATCAAATACCGAAGAATTCGTTTAATGGTTTTAAAATGGGATTCTTTCGGATTTGCTTGGAACCTAGCACATAAACAAACACTAAAGAGAATGTCGGGACGACTTGCGGTCAAGTAAAGAAGTGAGCCTATCATACCTCCATACACCTTATCACTAACATTCTTACCGAGTTCATCTTTGTCCAATTTGGACCCGGCTACCATAGGTGTATCATTAGACTTACCATTAGTCATCCCAAATTTCTTAAGCATTTTCTTAATGTACTTTTGTTGATGGATCATGATTCCATCCTTTGATTGCTTGATTTGGAGCCGAAGGAAAAAATCCTAGCTCACCCATCATGCTCATTTCAAACTCCGATTTCATTAGTTTCGAAAAGTACACATAAAGGAGCTCATTTGTTGCACCAAATATAATGTCATCAACATATACTTGTACAACCAACAGTTCGTCTGACTGTGACTTTAAGAACAATGTTTTGTCAACGGAGCCTCTTTTAAAACCATTTTCAATAAGAAACTTAGACAATCTATCATACCAACACCTAGGTGCTTGTTTTAAACCATAAAGAGCTTTGTCTAATTTGAAAACATGGTTAGGCAAGTCATTGTTCTCAAAACCCAGTGGTTGTTCTACAAAGACATCTTCTTCCAAATATCCATTTAAGAAAGCGGTTTTGACATCCATTTGGAAGAGTTTAATGCCTTTGTGAGCCGCAAAAGCTATAGGTAATCGTATGGCCTCACGTCTAGCTATCGGTGCATAGGTTTCATCGTAATCAATACCCTCTTGTTGGTTATAACCTTGCACCACTAGTCTATCCTTGTTCCTTACAATTTCTCCCGAGTCATCAAGCTTATTGCGAAAGACCCACCTAGTACCAATGACGGTACGATTAGGCGGTCTAGGGACTAAGTGCCATACCTCGTTTCTTTTGAATTGATTGAGTTCTTCTTGCATAGCAAGCAACCAGTCTGCATCAGTCAAGGCGACTGTTACATTTGAGGGTTCAATTTGAGAAAGAAAGGCATTGTGGGCACAATATTCGTTGAGATGAGCGAGATTGTTGAGGGATGATCTTGTTCGAATTCCCGAGTTGAGATCGCTTGTGAGATTAGAGAGTGGATGAGAGCTTTGATGTTTCCACTTCTTTGGAACAACGGTTTCTTGTTCCCCCTCAGCAGCATCAGTCACAGTGACTGTTTCTTTTAGCCTGGAGTGATCTTCATCAGCACTATTTTGGGTTGATTTAGTTCTGGAGGTGGAGGCAACAGTCGTTGGGTTTGTTGCTTCCAGAGAGGAAACAGTGGCAGGTGTGCTACGTGTTCCCCCTGAGTTGCTGACTTCCCTTGAAGGTAACAGTCCCTGTGTCTGTTGCAAATCAGTGCTGGGAGCTTCTTCATCCTCGAACATGAAATCCTTTCGAACAAGACCAATCTCAAATTCATCCTCATCATCTTCCTCATCTTCATCCTTATTTTGTACCTGTCCAAGAATGATAGATTCATCAAATATGACATGTACACTTTTTGGATTTAAAGGAGCTTGTAACATGTTTGTATCTAGCATATTCATCACATAACTTATCAAATTCAAACTTCATGTTAGGAAAACTTTCAACTAGGTCAAGTCTTCTAAGGGTATTAAGAGTTTTAGTACTAACATGTCCAAATCATTTATGCCACAACCAAGAGTCATTTTTTATTACACTTATGCAAGACATAGTACGACCGGATAGCATGTTCAAATGTTAAGTAAACATCTTTGACATGTCTACCTTCAAGAATCAACTCATGGGTTGTAGTATCAACAATACGACACAAATTAGCACTAAATTCAATAATATTACCCTTATCACGAAGTTGAGAAATACTAAGGAGATTATGCTTCAAACCTTTGACAAGCCGCACGTTGTCGACACAAAGTAACGATGACTTACCAACCTTTCCAATGCCTATTACTTCACCTTTTTGTTGTCACCAAACGTTACCGTGCCACCATTATAAGCTTTGAGTGAGAGGAATTGGCTTCTATCACCCGTCATGTGACGAGAGCATCCACTATCAAAGTACCAATTGCGGCCGCCTCTCACCAAGCCCTACATAAGATTAGACTTTGAGTTTAGGAACCCAAAAAAACTTGGGTCCCCTTTTATGATCAACATATCTCACAATGTCTTTCCTAATCCACATTTGCTTTACAACTTTAATGTTCTTGTTAATGTCATTATGTCTTTTCTTGCAAGCATTAAAGACATGACCATTCTTACCACAATAGTTGCAAATAGTGTATTCGGGAAGATGAACATATTTCCTTCTCCTAAAATCGGGTTTAGGCTTCGGATGTGACCATCGGTGACGACTGTTCCATTTAAAACCGAGACCGGCAACTTTATCACATCTTTTAGACTGATTCGTGAGAAAGTTTAAGACCTTTTGGCTGCCTTCCCAATTTTTCGAAACATTCTTAGCCTCAACAAGTTCCTTGTTTAGTTCCTCGACTTTGAAGGTGAGATACTTGTTTCTTTTTTTAGAGCTTTCAAGCTCCCTTTTCATTATGTCATACTCGGATTTAAGCTCCATGAAAGTTTCAGATTTTTGTTGAACATTAAGCTTAAGACTCGAGATGCATTTATCTAGGTGAACGATTTTAGATCTAGATGAACTACATTCGGGAGATTCATGTTGAAATTTGACAAATTTTTCGTGAAGCATTCTAATCTCCCTCTTGTAGGCATCTATGTTAACCTTAAGACATTCATTCTCCTTGGATAAGTTAGTGACAAGTTTATTCGAAACTTCATTGCTCTCTGTCATCGAGGTGAGGTGATCGAGACGAGACACTGTTACTTTAGGTTCTTCTACCTCATCAACTAGGTCATTAATGACGCCTTTGAAAAGAGATTTTTCTTTTAAAAGTTCATCATTCTTTTCAACTTCTATAGACAACCTTTTTTCCACTATGAAGTCATGAGTGTGAGCATTGAGTTTCGACACAAGATATCCAATTCTTTCTTTAGAATCCTCATACTTAGATGTCATTTTATCAAGACGTTTGTTTAGATCAACGAATTCTTTGGATCTTTCGTGAGCATTAGACATAGAAGTGCTACATTCGGGCATACCCTTTTTGAAAAAGGCAAGCTTTTCATGAAGAACTCCTATTTTTTTCTTGTGATCACATAATTCAATTTTAAGACACTCCCATTGACAAAATGTTTGACATGTTCATTTGACTTAGCTAGATCTTTGTTGGAAGCAACAGTCTCAGATACTGTTTCTCTTAAGCCAATTATCTCAACCACTAGGTCATCCAATTCATCTTTGAGAGCATCTTTGTCCTTCAAAAGGTCATCACGTTCCTTTGTTAGCAAGGAAACTTGCATCACCAAGGTGGTGTTGACATTTTCAAGGTCAGAGACATCCGTGGGGATCATCTTAAGACAATCAAGTTCTTTAGTTAATTGTTTGTTCAATTTGTTGACTCTTTTTACTTCATCATAAGCCTCAGAGGTGACAGTGACACTGTCTGTTGCTTTCAGTTCATTTCTAAGGTTAAAGTTTTCTTAAGCAATTTCTTCAATTTCGTCTTGCATAACATCAAGCTTATCATTTTGTGAACGACACTTATCAAAGAGTTTGTCAAGAAGCTTACATACCTTTTCTTTGGAGTAAGATCTAACCTTGGCTTTTAGATGCTTTACCTCATTGTTGGAGTCCGAGTCGGAATCATCGGGGTGAGCCATGAGACATCTAAGATGTTCAATTTTGGAAGTTTTTGAGACTTTGTCCTTGAGATGACTTGTAAGACACATTTTAGACTCTAGTTGCTCCTCGATGAGTTCCTCATCTTCCTCGGAGTCGGACATTCCCCAAATTACGGTCATGACTCTATGTTTGTAGTCCCTTTTAACTTTATCTCGTTTTTCCTTTGATTCGATTTCATCCCACTTGGGACATTCTTTAACTTGGTGAGTTTTATCACCACACTTAAAGCATCCCACGGTGGAACTAGGTCGTTTCCTAGGAAAACGTTTTTTCGAGTAATTATTATTGAACTTTCTATTTTCTAGATCATTGACCAACCCAACTAGATTCCTTGAGAACATAGCAAACTCGTCTTCCTCCTCGTCTTCTCCATCGCTTGGAGTGGACGTGAGAGCGAGATTCCTTCCCTTTGAAGACTCACTAGAATGCTTATCGAGATTGAACTCGTGAGCCATTAGTGATCCCATTAGTTCATGAGGAGATAGGGTTGACAAATCTTTGGCTTCCTCTATAGCGGTAACTTTGGGTTGCCACTTAGAGGTTAGACTACGAAGGATTTTCCGAATGATGTCCTCGAACTCGAAATCCCTTCCTAGACTTTTTAGCTCATTAATAATACAAGAAAAACGTGAAGAAAAGCTATTTATGGACTCGTTCTTTGACATTCTAAACATCTCATATTGTTGCATGAGAAGGTCAATACGGTGTTTTCTAACTTGGAAAGTCCCCTCATATGCAAGTACAAGAGAGTCCCAAATAGATTTTGCCGTAGGACATCCAGAGATTCGACTAACTTCCCCCTCACCAACACAACGTTGAAGAATCGACATTGCTTTGGAGTTCTTTTCGGCAAGTTTGAAATCATTTTCATTGTAATTTCTTTCCTCCTTAGTTTTGGTGAAACCGGTTAGTATATCGGTTTCCTCAATAACAAGAGGTCCATTTTGGATGATGTTCCAACATTGATAGTCTATACTTTTGATGTAATGTTCCATTTTGAGTTTCCACCATCCAAAATTCGCACCGGTAAAGACCGGGATCTTGGAGTGTTTCTCGGAATCCATTACCCACGAATCAAACTCTAAGGCGATTAGCCTTGATCAAGAGCACGAGGCTCTGATACCAATTATTGAGTTTATGGATTCGAGTACCAAAGAGGGGGAGGGGGTGAATTAGGTACTATTTAAAAAATTTAACTTAAACTTTATTAATTAAAGTGAGTTGTAAGAACAAAAGAGATGAGAGAATACTTCGAATAATATTGCAAGATTAAACGAGTATTAAAATGAATGTTTGCTGAAGTATGAAAGTAACAACTGTTCTGACTGTAGCTATTTGTCTCAGTTTATGGAGTACAGACTGCAGACCAAATGTGACAGTATTTGGAACTGTTACTTCGAAAGTTAAGCAAAGCAAAGCAAAGAAGATAAATAGCAGCGGAATAAAACAAAGAAGATTAAACACGAGATTTTTGAATTGGTTCGGCAAGAAACTCAAGTGCCTACGTCCAATCTACTTTTTATTGATTTATTTTAGTGATCTACTCCGACTACTAAAAACCCGTACAATAAAAAGACCAACAACCTACTCCGGTTGTGACACAAGTTCAAGAACTACTCCCTTCTAGAACAAAGTAACTCGTAACCTACTCCGGTTGCCAAAGAGTCAAAGGACTACTCCGTCCTAGAACTCAACAACTCACAACCTACTCCGGTTGCCACAAGAGTTAAAGGACTACTCCGTCCTAGAACTCAACACTCTAACTTAGAACGTTTACAAGGATCAAGTTTCCACGGACTGATTCTTTAACAAGAATTGATATGGACAACTTACAAGATCAAACGGTTCATAAGTGAGAGAGTTTAATACTTAAAGCAACAGTCACTGTGATTGTAACACTTGAAAACTTTGAAAGCTTTGCAAAATATCAAAAGGATTTGAAAACTTGAGAACAATTTTGCAAACTCTACACTCTAACTAGAATGTTTTCAAACCAAGTTTCCTTAGACTGATTCTTAAAAAGAATTGAGAAGGACAACTTATTGGTATAAACGATTTCTAGATGAGAGGTAGAACACTGTGAAGTAACAGTGATTTCGACTGTCGCAATTGAAGACTTAGAAGATTTTTTGCAAAGAAAATTTCGTGTTCTTTAAAAACTAATTTTGCAAAAATACTTTGATTTCTCTGAAAAGTCTTAAAGAAATGAGAGGATGAGGCACTCCTTTTATAGAAAGGATGAGCAAGGGAGTTGCTAGGGTTTTGAAGGGTCAAAGACCTCACATGTGATGAGTCTCAACAATCTCCCAAACTTGCACCAAAGAGGGTTCTTATGCAAAAGCAAAAAGAGAGAAAGAGTGTTTGAAAATTATCCATAAAAGCTCATGCAAATTCAGAAAACAAAGAAGGAAAGACAACTCACATGATGACAAGTTTACACAAATATGGCAAAAAGCATTTCTTGTTTTCTAAAAGACTAAAGGGTCAAATTTGCATAAAGAGGAAACATTTTGAAAATGATAATTATTCAAACCACTCTTTATTGAAGGCCAAATCCTTATAAAAATCTGAAAGTTATCTTTCAAAAATAAGAGACACGAAAAAGGCTTTTGAAAGATAAAAAAGAATTCAAGTGTTACGAATTGAGGCAACAGTCCAAGCTGCTGTTACTTGTGAAAGTAACAGTCGTCTTGACTGTTGTTATTGCTTTTAAATACTCTACTCCCTAACTTGTACATTAGATGACACAATTGACTCTAAATCTTGGGTAGCAAATTATCAACCATTCTTGACTTTGACATTGATTAATTCTTGCTTGAGGAGGGTGCATTATTCCTGAAATGGTACACTTAGAAACACGATTAGATTGGGCATGTCATCATCAACAAATAGGTCCTAACATATACGTATAGACGGATACCATTTTTCCTCACAAAATATCCATTTGCCATAAAGTGGAAAGCACATGGGGGTGCCCCACCTTGTCCCCCCTACCCATTTTATTAGAGGTCTTTACCCGTCTGTTCGCCCCACCCGTCTCTACCAAGACATATTGCATTGAAAGAGACACTTAACCAAATAAAAATCCAAAGGTAGTGAAATAGGGAAAATATTAACAATAAAATCAAAGATATGTAGTATTGTACTAAGATGATAACCAAAAGCAAGGTAGAGATTTGACCCCATCTTTTCAAAACGTCAATTATGAGTGTGAATAGCCTGGAAAAAAAAATGTCACGAAATGAATTCCCGTTAAAATTTAACAAATTTTCTGACCAATGAAATTTTTAACAAATTTTCTGACCAATGAAATTTTCAGCTATTATATAAAATTATTAGTTGAAGAATGAAGACATAATAACTGAAAAAATGATGAGGCATGTAATTTATAAAGAGAATTTATTATGGTCATTGAATAATTCTTTATTAAGCCAAATGACGTTGCACTTATATGGGTACCGAAGAGTTTGTAAATTGTGTTGGAGAGTTGTGAGGCGAAAAGGGTAGAGTTACACCGGGTGTATGAGGGCTCTCATACACCACCAATAATAACGCGCCACTTGTCCAGATCAAAGAATCTGATTTAATCTAATTAATCCCTTGATTCTTTCATTAATTACCCTCCCTAATTAATGTCCTCGGTTTTGCCATATATTTTATTAATTAAAAAAAACTTCTCTCCTAATTTATATTTAACTCTTATTTATTATTAATATTTTTGTGTATTTCAATATTTATGTATGCATTTGTATACCGTATATTTATACTGAGGCGGATACATTAATTAATACGTTATATTTGTACGTTTTGCATATACGATATTAATACGTTATATTTATACAATATATTTTGTATAATTATTTTCGCTGATTATTTTTTATATGTATTTTTCGTTTTAATTTATTATTGAATATATTTGCGTTCTCTATTTCAAGGTTTTATTTTTTTATTATTATTATTGATAAATTATTTTTGCATTTTATAAGGCACTATTTTTACATTGATTTTTTTTTTTGTTTAATTTCAAAATATTAAGTATGAAATTAGTGAGTTAAATAAAAAAAATAAAAAAAAATTTAAAAATTTATTTTTTAATTTTCTTTAAAAAAACTATTGGACATAATTATTTAATAAAAAATTCTTAAAAAAATGTTAATAATATAAATTTGTTTGACATAATTATTTATGGTACAACTATTTTTATTTAAATACTTTTTTTTTTTACAAAAAGTACACAGAAAAAACTTGTTAATAAAAAACATACCGCAACAAGGTTCGAACCTTAGACGTCTGGTTAGAAAATTATGTATCTTACCAACTGTGCTACACGAATTGTTTGTTGATAATCTGTAAGTTGTTATTTTTATTTTGTAATGATTAAGAAGATGAAAGGTCGTTAGGGTTTTCCCCACCTAACTTGCATTTGGCGGTAAACCATGCATTGATTGTTTTTTTGGAGGGAAATATTGTATTATAAATATAGTCATTCCCTCCAATTTTTAATTAATCCAAAGTTCATCTTCCCTACTAAATTAATTTAACTATCCTAAAGTGAAATAACAAAAATGTCGGAAGAGAGGAAAGCCCATGCAAGAGACATTGTTTGCACGAGGTTGTTCATGAGAGAAATAATCAAGCAAGTTGGTCCTACAAATGTCCAAAATGCTTTAACTAGAGCTAGTCCGGGTTACCATGGAAATACTTTCCTTGTCGATTTATTTGAGGAGGAATTTAATATGCTTAATTGGGGTAAATTTGAACTCGACAAAATGTATTGGAATAAAATTGACGATGGGATAGAGATGTTAGCTACCCCTAAAGTTGATTCTTCCATTGTTAGGGTGGAGGAGGTAGAGGAGGACGAAGTAGTGGAGGTGATTGAGGTTATTGCAACCCCTCCTAAGCCGAAGAACTCCGGTAAAGTTATGGGGAAATCGCCATGCACAAAAACCCCCGACATCCTCCCTTCAAAGATGTCCAAGAAGAGGTTCGGGAGGACTCGTCCAAGAAGGCTCAGTTCTAAGAAACTTAGATTTGATTCTAGTGTTGGTTGTAGTCATTAGGTTTAGTTTTTAAATTCTGTTTGTTGTTTTTTTTTCCCTTTGTATCGTTGTTTTTAATATTAATGAAATTAATTTTCTTCTCATATTACCTTTCTTTTAATTTAATTGTCCTTATAAATTAAAATAAAAAAATATAAACCAAAAAGGGCGACTGTTATCATACTCGATAAAATGGTATTAAAAAAAAATAGTGTAACTCTTACTATTCTCCATAAAATTGAATTATTAACGTTTGTCTTCCCTATGCATCTTAATTTATTTTACAGAATTCGAAAAGGCAAGTAGATAAAAATTATTAATGACCAATTATATTATTAAAAATAATATTAAATAATATATATCTTAATTTATTTACATGTTTTTAAATAATTGAAACTAAATAATTTATGTAATTCGTAGAATAAAGTAACATATTAATGCCGAAACATATTTTTATCCATACAGAAATTATATTAGTCAAATTAGAATGTAAAATGTTAGTTTTATTAAGTTAAAATATTAAAATATAAATTTTATTATTGAAAACATAATATAAATATATAGTTACATTAATAAAGTAACATATTAATATAATAAATGAATATAAAAAACAAGTTTTAAAATTTTAAAATATTAAAATATTAAAACAACAGTTAAATTGATATTAAAATATAAGTTTTTATTTGTTATGAAATAAAAAACAACAGTTAAATTGATATTAAAATATAAGTTTTTATTTGTTATGAAATAAAAAACAACAGTTAATAAATGAATGGTTTTACTGTTACTCAATTTATTTTGTTTATTAAGTGAAAATATTAAAATAGAAATTATGTTTTTGAAAATATAATACAAATGTTCTACATAGCTCGCCGCGTTGATGGATTGGTTAAAATATAATTTTAGGGTTTTAAGGGTTTTTTAGGGGTTTAGGGTTTGTAGGGTTTATTTGGGGTTTAGGGTTTATTTGGGGTTTAGGGTTTCTAGGTTTTTTAGGAGTTTTGGGTTTATAGGGTTTATTTGTGGTTTTAGGGTTTTTAGCCATATGTACGATCGTATGTGTAATACGTAAGGCTAAGACGTAAATTTAAGACCTAAGGGTAAGATGTGTTATGGTTTAAGATGTTATCTATCGAACGTTGCTATTGACTAGTCATGGTGGTCGGGTCGATTGAAATTCGCAACGATTGTTATGTAAAAGGCATGAAGGAAATGGAGAAGGAAGCGGATGGTTTCGTCAAATCCGTGTTGGGTACTTATGAAAAATGTTGCAAACTTAGGGAAGAATTTGAAGATGATATTAAGATTTTAAAGTTCTTAGTTAATAAGGATTAGGCTTAATATTGTACTTTTTTTTAAGTTTATCTTAATAATAATCTATTTTCGTTGTTACATTTGTCGTTTAATTCTCTACTCTTTTTTTCTTTTTTGTATAAATTTGATTGTTAATTTTGCAATTGAAGAGACATGCATGTGGGTAATGAAAAAGGATCTTCATAGATTTATAAAATATAATACAAACCATACTTATAATAATCCTTACAAAATACGAAATATTAACTAAAATTTATTAAAATCCAAGAGATTCAAGTTGAACAATCTCCCTTTCAATTTTCCTAATTTCTATTAGCGCTGGTTCGCGATTTGCCCCTAAATAGCTTATCATATTATCCATATTTGCTTTCACGTCCTGCATCCCTCTTGTTATGGCCAAGTCTCGTACATGAGACGCTCTGGTGATTAGGGTTTCCAACTGAATGTCAATCTCTCGCAGCCGAGTGAGAACGTTTCTGCGATCCATTGTGTATTGAAATAAGAAAGCAATAAACTGTCTATCCCTCTGAAACAAGTTAATTAAATTAAGAAGCAACAACCGCACAATCAGTTAAATAGATAGTTAAAAAAATCGATTTGGGTTTAGGATTTATTCAATAAAATCAATTGTGACAAAAACAAAAAACTCAAACAATAATTGAAGATAAAAGAACAAATACCTTGATTGATAATGGAGGAGTATGGAAAATAAGATTAGGGTTTGTCTTTTGAAGGATAATTTTGAGATGAATGTGTTTTGCCTTTTATAATGGGAAAAGGTAGCAGTTAGGGTTTTAAAATCCTTTTTTTTTTATTATTAAAAGTTGTGACTTGATGTGATTTGGAAGTCAAATCGTTTCTCAGAATTGTGACTTTATGCATGCCGCCGGATTTTCTTACACACGCAACAACAATAGTCATTTCAAGTTGTGTTTAGTCAAATCAAATTTGAATTGTTCATTTTTTATTACGCTTTATGATTTGTATTATGTCAAATCAATTTAGATTGTTCATTTCATTATTCTTTTTGTGTTGTGTTTTGTCAAATCAATTTTAACGGTTCAAATAAACAAGTAAAAGAGATGGAATTGAATAAAGTACATAAATGGAAAATACTAGAAGTCCACATTTTATATAATTTAAATATTATACAAATTAAAAACTAACAAACCGAGATGAATACCCAAATAGGAGGAAAAATTGTGGATTTGGGTACAACATCCAAACATACATACATACATACGAAATTAATTTGAAAAAAAATTAGCAATAACATTTTCAAGGGAGTCATTCTCTTCCATGAGAATGATCCTATTCTCCTTTATTTTTTTGAGGTCTTGTATAGCAGATTCATAATCTGCATGCAACCTCATCTGCTCCATCTCCGACAAGACGTCATGACTAATACCCATCTCCCGAATCTTATCAAGGTAGTAGTTGATCTTCGTCTCTAAATCGTCTAAGCGGCGGATATAGTATTTGTTCCTCTCCATGTGTATCAATGTTAAGCGAATGTTCTTATCCATTATATGAAAGAAGTTTGGTGTTTAAAGATTTAGGGTTGTTTAGAGCTTAGAGTTTTAAGAGAAGGAGAAGAGGAAAACAGAAATGAATGGGAAATTGTTGGTTGAGAAACTAGGGTTTGCATTTAGTGAAAGTGTATTTATAGATGAGATAATGAAACAACATGTGTCCTTTCAACTGCCACGGATTTTATTTTAATTAATAAATTGGAATTAATAAATTTTGTTGAAGGAGTTGAGAGTTGTTTTTAAATAAATATGTTTAGGAAATGACATTTTGCCCTTCAATATTCCAATACAATGAGTACTTCTTTAATTAATTTATTGTGTCCTTTAAAATTCTTTAATCGATTTTTTTATTTATGTAAATAGAAATTATCGATTTTTTTACTTACATGATAACGTAACTTTTTTAATCTCTTATATGATAACGTTACTTTTTTAATTTTATCCCGTTACATCTTAACCAAATAATTACCAAATTTATAGAAAAGTTTTTAAATTCTGAAATTGTTTACGTAAGATATATTTAATCTAAATTGTTCAAGTAAGATAAATTGAATTAAAATTAACTAAAACAAATGCTAGTAATCATAACAATTCTTGAATATTAATTGATCCAATTAAACATTTTACACAAGAAAGCACCATAGGTGACTTGGAATTACGCCAGTTCTAATGATATAATCCCTCTCCATCTCCTAATAGTTCCTCCATTCACCTTCTACGTCGCGATCATCAATCTCATAATAATCTAGAATAGCTTGAATGTCAAGTACGACAATTGCTGCTTCTGAAGTAAGTTGGATACGGCCAGTAGACAATTTAGATGTCATTTTCCTTGTAAGAGGCCTTCTTGGCCTAGGAACGACTGGGTAAGTGTCACAACAAGGTAAAAAACCCAACCTAGCGCCTGCAAGATCAATAAATGGGCAGGACACGAGAAACTTCATCAACAGCGAACGTCACAAAAGTAGGTTTCGTGGTGACGTTAAAGAGGTCTTAAATTATTTCGAGGGCATAAAAGCGCAGAATCCAGATTTTTACTACGCTGTTGAAAGGGACGCGGATAATAAGCTGTTGAACATTTTCTGGTCTGATGCACGATGTCGTGCCATGTACAAGGCTTTTGGTGACCCATCGTCATTCGATAGTACATTCCTAAGCAACAGGTACCATATGCCTTTCTGTCCATTCGTTGGAGTTAATCATCATGGAAGTAGAATATTATATGCATCGGCTTTAATTTCATACGAAGACACCGAGTCATTCGAGTGGGTGTTTGAGAAGTGGATGGAATGTATGGAGAGAGCTCCGACCGTCTTACTAACTGATCAATGTAAAGCAATGGAAGGGGCAATCAAGAAAGTGTTCCCGGAGACTAAACATAGATTATGCCTTTGGCATATTCTTCAAAACGCGGATAAGAATCTAAAAGACCACCCACAATTTCCTCAGATTGACAGAGATTTGCGTACGCTTGTGCACGAGAGTATCACAGAGGAGGAACTGCAAGATATGTGGGACGATTTCATGGAAAAATACAACTTGCCACGCAACAAATGGTTGAGGGGTGCATGTGATATGAGACAGCGGTGGATGCCTGTTTTTTGGAAAGACACTTTCTGTGCGGGTATGTCTTCTACTCAGAGGAGTGAACAAACAAACAGATTTATTAAAACGTACATGAGCATAGAAACCGGCCTGATGCAATTCATGAAGCAGTACGAGAATGCCATAGAGAAAAAGGTGGAGGACGAGAAAGTCAATAACGCCAAATACATTACGAGCCCACTTAAATGGGATCCCATAATATTATTCGAGGATATCTTTAGTAAGGTCTACACAAACAGTAAATTAGGAGAGCTGAAAATTGAGGTATATGGTTGTATAAGCACCAACGTCGAAACTCTTCCAAATAGTTTGGGTTTCATCAAGAGGTTTAGGGCCACATCAAAAGTGACAAAAGCATTTTGGAAGAAAGATCCAAGAAGTTTCGAAGTGAGTATTGACACAATCACTGGTGAGTATAAATGTGGTTGTAAGATGTTTGAATTTAGAGGGATCTTATGTCACCATATCATGAAGTGTCTTGATGTGTTGGATATAAAAGCTATCCCAGACAAATACATATTGGATCGCTGGCGCAAGGATTTGGTTAGAGGATACGAAAATATTCGGGTTGGGTACTACAACCCGGATGAGTCAGAACGTGTTAAAAGGTCTCTTGAGATAACGGTAAAAAATGATTACATTAAGAGGTTGGCTATGCAAAGTGAAGGGTCTTCTGCCATTAATAATAGCAGAACCGATGAACTAATCAAAGAGTTGGAGGCTCATGCTGGGATACAGTCAATAGATTCATTTGCGGCAAGTGGAGTTTCCTCAAAAATGTGGGGTCGTATGAGACTACGACCTAGGGAGACTATCATAAACACAACTCAACAAGAAGGTGACATTAGAGACCCCCCCCCCCCCCTCCCCCGACAAGCGAGGAATGGCAGAAGACGTATTGTAAGACAGACAAGGAGAAGGAGAAAGACAAATGATGAGGATCCGACGACCACTACGCTCCCCCCAAATACGAACCCAACCCGACATGTTGCAAACGATGATGCTTCATCCTTTATGAGTGGCTTTAGTGGTACACAAAATACTCCACGTTTTACCGTGTCACAAAATACTCCGACGTTCTCCCAATCACAACAGACTCCACAATTTAGGTCACAATATTCAAATTCTCAATATTCTCAATATACTAATTATAGTCGTAGGTTGTAAATAGGAAGTATGAATTTTTTTTTTGTATATCATTTGACTTCTTTAAACAAATAATATATGATCAATCAAAATCAATGACTATTTTCCTTAATTCATTTTCACATTATTGAGTTTATGTCTTCAAGTATTAGAATAGCATTCGGTTAACTTGTGCAAAATTATGCCAAAAACAAAAAGAAAACCCACAAGAGGATTCGAACACGAGACACTTAGTAAGGAAAGCATGAACTAAACCACTACACCCACTAACTTATACTGTCATATGTCCAGTCCTATATATATATATATATATATATATATATATATATATATATATATATATATATATATATATATATATATATATATATATATATATATATATATAGGTCCTTTTCACTTCCAGTCATGGATATTAGCAAATACTTCTTATAACTTTAAAAAATAAAATATTTATCAATAAAAAATTTTAATAAATAAATTTAATTTAAACAAATTAAATATTAAAAATAGTGTGTATAAACAAAACATTACGCAAAAAAAAAATTACAACGAAATTTAGATATAATTTAAAATAATAAATTTTAAACAAATTTAAATATAAGACAAAAGAAAAGGTATTATATGAAAAAATATTAATTGAAAAAAAAATTAAAAAAAAATTAACGCAAATAATGTATTTTCGTAAATACATAAACATACATATAAGGAATAATCATACCATATAAAGAAATTAATACAGTACGTATATTAAACCATAGTGTATACAAGACTGTGTAAGTATATTAGAGGTATACATAAATATACGAAATATTAAAGCTATACATAAATACTAAAAATAATAAAAGGTATTAGTAATAAATAAGAGTTAAATAAAAATTAGTTGAGAAGTTTTTTTTAATTAATAAAATATATGGCAAAACCGAGAACATTAATTAGGGGGGTAATTAATGAAGGAATCAAGGGATTAATCAGATTAAATTAGATTCTCTGAGTTGGACAAGTGGCGCGTTATTATTGGTGGTGTATAAGGGCCTCATACACCTTGTGTAACTCTATCATCTTCCGTCGTGAGGTGATTAAATCCACCGTTTATCCTTTAAATTACTGGATATTTATTTATGATAGTCAAGCTTCCCGTTTACCGTAACATTCAAGCTTGTTGGTTTAATTTTCATCGTGAGATCAGTTTGCTATGCTTTCCCATTAACACATGGCATAGGGTGGATGTTCAATTTAGCATTTTTATAGTATTTTATAGATGTATATCTTAAATGTATAGTGGTGTGAGAAAAAAAAATTAAAGGCAAAAATAATTATGTGAAACAAATAAAAGCAATAAAAATACAACATAAAAAATATGTATTGAAGCGGGAGAAAAATAAAACTGAAATAAAGAGAATCAAACATCACCTTTAATTTCACCTCTCCTCTTTTATGTTCATTTTAGGAAGCCACACCATCAAGCATTATTTAAAAAAAAAAGTTTGAAGAAATTATATCGTTAATTAAAGCACAATCAATTAAATGAAAAACATAAGGTACAAACATTTTTTTTAAGTCCTCTTTATATTTCCAATTAATTGAAATTGACGGGGTATATAAAAAAAGAAAGATAACATTTATGAATATCGTAAAATTAAAGTGATGAAATGTAATTTTGATTTGTTATATAACTTATTTTAACAATAAAACCCCATCATTTAAATCTAGTATTTACTTTCACCTTTAATTGTTAATTAATTTTATTTAAAGAAAAAAGAAGAAGCAAAGTTTAATATTTGTTGTGCTTTAATTAATGATATAATTTTTTCCAACTTTTTCCTTTTTAAATAATGCATGATGATGTGGATTTTTAAAATGAATATAAAAGGGGGAATGGTGAAAGGTAATGTTTTGTTGTTGCCTTTTAATTATATTTATAAATAAATATGATGGTAAGGCATGGAGTAGATATTTATATTAATTGATAGATGGAGATGGAAGATTTTAGGAAGGTGCTTTTAATATTAAACTAATGAAAATATCTAAGGTAGGCGGAAAAGATAATAAATAATAATAATAATAATAATAATAATAATAATAATAATAATAATAATAATAATAATAATAACAATAATAATAATAATAATAATAATAATAATAATAATAATAATAATAATAATAATAATAATAATAATAATAATAATAATAATAATAATTTCTAGGGAAAATTTATGAAAAAGCTTCCTGTGAATCACCTTAGCAAAAGCCTCCTTAATATGAGTTTCAATTACAACGCCACAGTCCAGCTTGTTAAAAGTCAGAAATCCTAAAACTTCTTGCTGTTTTAGGGGATCATTCATCCCCCTCACATTCCAGGAAGAAATGATCATTGGGGTGATAGAGGGGGAGGATGACCTCCAGGCTCAATCTCACAACACTTCCTTGTCCAAATCCAACATGAACAACATCTTTCTCAACACCAAGATAAACTATAACAGGAGCATTTTCAGCAAGGGCAGAATACTGATTTTCCAGAGTTGTAATGACTTTGTTAGAGGGAGCACACTAGCCTTTTTTTGAGAACTTTTCTTCTGAGGAGTCTCCACAAACCCTTCCTTATCCTTAGTATGAGTTATAGGGACTTTGGAAACCAATGGTTCAGCAGCAGGCTTAGGCTTGCACACTGTCTTTCCTTTGTTCCTATTACATCGATCCTGTGTATGCTCAATCTTTTGTCAGGAGTGACAGAAATGTTGTGGGAATTATCTGTATGCTTCCCTTTAATTATAAGGATTATAATGAATTTATTATGATGATAACTAGGCATAAAAGAAAATTACATAAACAAAATAGAGAGATTATGAAATCAACCTTCGGTCCTAGCAAAATCGGCCTAAGGACAATATCGCAATGATATTCACCTATCAGTTGCACCCAAGATGATATGAGATATGCCCTTTTGTTCTTGCTAGAATCGATCCCCAATTTTCTGTAAATTATTTAGGGTTTTGTGTTTTTTGTGTTTTGATGAGAGGCAAGATTAGGTTAGAATTAGGGTAGAGAAAAATGATCTCCCTTCTACTCTTATTGAAACCGAAAAAGAGACAGGTCAAGGGGAGATATTTTCTCCCTAATTTCGGCCCATATAACCGAAAATAAGAGAAATTATTTTCTCTTTTTTTTTCGGTTTTTCTACTTACCAAAAATAAGGAGATTAAATCTTCTTATTTTGGTAGTATACAAAATGTATAAAATGTATTATTTATAAATTGTCATTTATATAATTCTGTATTAATTAAGTCTACACACAACAGCTTGCAGTGGATTTATTGATGCCGGTATGTGACAATATCGTATAATATATACTTTAATTATAAATATCGCATATTTATATTTAGCTTGTTAAATATAACCGATTACATTTAATTACGAATTAACATATTAATTCGTCCAAGCTAACATTATATACATTAATTAAATATAACTTATTATATTCAATTTACGAATTGACAGTTAATTCGTCTCATCTAATATTATTTAATCGGCATTAAATAATCGTCTCATCAACACTTTGACTAACGGTTTAGTCAATTATATGAACTAACCTTTTAGTCATATAAGGCATCAATGTGATTACATTTCCATAATCACATCTCTCAAACACATCCTTTTGGTGTGACTTTTAGGGACCAGTTGATTACCGCCATCAGTATGATAATAACGTCAAACTTTCTAGCAAGCCAACCATTATTAAGTAATCGTTAATCAACTGATAAAATACGAAGTATACCCTTGTGAACCTATAAGAGATTTATAAATGTTATCACACTAATTGTGGAGGACACAAGCTCCAACAAACTCCCACTTGTCCTCACAAGTGTATGTGCGATAACCGATTCTCATATCCTAAAATTTCTCCCACTCAATGTAAAACAATTTGCAAAATCCGTATTCACAAAGGTCGTATTTTACAAGTGATCAATATCAAGAGTGGTTTCCCCGACTAGAGAGTAACTTAACTGATAAACGAATCATCATTCGAGCATGGCCATGCATTTCAGTTACAACTCCTCGAGTGGCCCTGAGAAATAACTAAACCTGATAAGGGTTGGATATTTTCCTCAACTCAAATCCTGCAGATGTAAGCACAGTATGAAATGACCCAGAAAAAATCTACTTAGTCTCCAGTTACGGCAGACCATGAGAAAGAAACCAAAGTCACCCAAAAAACTGCCTTAATCTCAAGAGACAGTCGATAGTCAAAAGAATCGACTCTAGGAACACAATGGATGTCCTATCCACGACCTGGCACCGAATGTTTTTAAACATTTAGGACTCCATTACGTTGTCACAAAAATAATTGTCCTACGAGGTATCGTTATAACCCGTATTTGTGATCGATCAGCCAACTGATTGACTTATGGCTCGTTGAACCCACCATCAATCGACTGCACAATATAATAGCCAGAGTTATCAGCTCATATGGGCGATTACGGACCAAACAAAATATAATGTAATTCAGTTCACTTTGTGGCGTTCAATGTTGTCAGTACAATCCACATGAAAAACAAAATATTATATTAAAACGATGAAGTTATAAATAGTATATGAAAAAGATAATGTATCAAATCCATAATCAACTACTACAACTCAGTAACACGTTTAATTCCCATGGAAATAACGTGCCCTTCATGCTTATCAAAATTCAACGGTTTAGTGAGAGGGTCCGCGATGTTATCATCCGAAGCTATCTTGTCAATCACTATCTCTTCTTGGTCCACGTAATCACGGATCAGGTGAGCTTTCCGATGTACATGTCTAGATTTGTTGCTAGACTTAGGCTCCTTAGCCTGGAAGATGGCACCTCTATTGTCACAATAGATGGTGATCGGGTCATTCGAACTAGGAACTATCGTAAGTCCTTGTAAGAATTGATGCATCCATATCGCTTCCTTTGCTGCCTCCGAAGCGGCATAGTACTCGGATTCAGTAGTAGAGTCTGCTACAACACTCTGTTTGGAACTCTTCCAGCTGACCGCAACACCATTAAGAGTGAAGACGAACCCAGACTGAGATTTTAAATCATCTCGATCCGTTTGGAAGCTAGCATCTGCGTAACCGATTGCGCATAGCTTAGTATCGCCTCCATAAGTCAATACTCTATCCTTAGTCCTCCGTAGGTACTTGAGGATGTTTTTAACAGCTATCCAGTGTGTCTCACCTGGATTCTTTTGGTACCGACTCGTCATACTCAATGCATATGCTACGTCTGGACGTGTGCATATCATGGCATACATGATTGATCCTATTGCAGATGCATAAGGAACACGACTCATGCGCTCAATCCCTTCAGGCGTCGTGGGTGACTGAGACTTGCTCAACTGCATCCCAGACGTCATTGGAATGTTCCCCTTCTTAGAGTTGGTCATGCTGAACCTTTCAAGATCTTATCGAAATAAGACTCCTGACTAAGTGATAACGTCCGTCGTGATCTATCTCGGTAGATACGGATCCCCAATATGCGTTGTGCCTCACCCAGATCTTTCATCTAAAAATGGTTCTTCAACCATCCTTTAACCGAAGATAAGAGAGGAATGTCATTCCCAATCAAGTGTATGTCATCGACATACAATATCAAGAAAACAATCTTGCTCCCACTCGACTTGATATATAAGCATGGTTCCTCGACCGATCGAGTGAAACCATACTCTTTTATCACCTGGTCGAAACTATGATTCCAACTCCGAGAAGCTTGCTTAAGTCCATAAATGGAACGCTTAAGCTTACATACTTTCTTAGGATGTTCAGGATCTATGAAACTTTCGGGTTGCACCATGTCCAACTCTTCCTCCAAATAACCATTTAAGAAGGCGGTTTTCACATCCATTTTCCAAATTTCATAGTAATGAAATGCGGCAATCGCTAAGATTATCCGAATGGAACGTAGCATGACTACAGGTGCAAAAATCTCATCATAATGCAATCCGTGCACTTGAGTGAAACCTTTCGCCACTAGTCGTGCCTTATAGGTATCTGGTTGCGCGTCTACAGAATGCTTTATTTTGTAAAGCCATTTGCACTGTAGAGGTTTTACCTTATTAGGTAAATCAACAAGATCCCATACATCATTCTCATACATGAAGTCCATCTCGGATTGCATGGCTTCGAGCCATAGCTTTGAGTCGGAACAGGCCATAGCACCTTTATAGGTAGCGGGTTCATTACTCTCTAGGAGCAAAACGTCATTCTCCTCGATCATACCAATGTATCTGTCCGGAGGATTAAAGACTCTACCCGACCTCCTAGGTTCCTCAGGAATATTAACCGTATCATCAGTTGGAGGAACTAATTCCTCCATCTGTTCCTTGGTTGTTGGTTCTTGAATCTCCGACAGCTCGAAGGTTCTATTACTTATCTTGTTCTCGAGAAATTCTTTCTCTAAGAACGTCGCACTAGCCGCAACAAAAACTCGGTGTTCGGTAGGCGAATAGAAGTAATGACCAAATGTTCCTTTTGGATAACCAATAAAGTATGTCTTGACCGATCGCGGGCCGAGCTTATCCTCGTATCTCCACTTGACATAAACCTCGCAGCCCCAAACCCGAATAAAGGACAAGTTAGGGACCGTTCCCTTCCACATTTCATATGGAGTCTTGTCGACAGCTTTAGTCGGACTTCGGTTAAGTATAAGAGCAGCTGACAAAAGAGCAAAACCCCATAATGAATCAGGTACTACCGTGTGATTCATCATGGATCGAACCATATCAAGTAAGGTTCGATTTCTCCGTTCGGACACACCATTCAATTGAGGTGTTCCAGGTGGAGTTAACTGTAAAACGATTCCACAGTCTTTAAGGTGTTGATCAAACTCATTTGAAAGATATTCGTCACCCCGATCTGAACGGAGTGCTTTAACCTTTCTACCCAGTTAGTTCTCAACCCTGTTCTGGTATTCCTTGAATTTCTCAAAGGACTCACTTTTATGCTTCATTAAGTAGACATATCCGTATCTACTCAAATCGTCCGTGAAAGTGATAAAATATCTATAGCCATCTCTAGCGGTAATTGACATAGGTCCGCAAACATCAGTATGTATGAGTCCTAATAGGTCACTAGCGTGCATTCCAACACCTTTGAAGGAAATTCGAGTCATTTTGCCAATGAGACATGATTCACACGTGCCATATGTAGAAAAATCGAATGCGGGAATAGTCCCATTATCGACGAGTTTCTTTACACGTTTCTCATTTATGTGTCCCATTCGACAATGCCATAGATAGGTTTGATCTTTGTCACCAATCTTTAATTTCTTATTATTCACGTGTAATACTTCCGTGGTTTGATCTAAGATGTAAATTCCATTCATGGAAACTGCTTTGCCATAAATCATTTCATTTAAAGAGAAAATACAAATATTATCCTTTATTAAAAATGAAAACCGTCCTTATCAAGTACGGAAACTGAAATAATGTTCTTAGACAAACTGGGTACATAGTAATGTGATTATTTAAAAATAACTCAAAACCACTAGGGAGTTGGATTACATATGTTCCCTTCGAGACTGCAGCAACTCTAGCTCCATTCCCGACTCGCAGGTCCACATCACCCTTTCCGAGAGGTGTGATGTTTCATAGGCCCTGCAAATGATTACACAGATGAGAACCACAACCAGTATCAAGTTTCCAAGTTCCGAAACTTGCATGGTTAATCTCAATCATATGAATATAAGATGACATACCAACAGGAACGACGCGGCCTGCTTTTATGTCCTCACGGTACACGGGACAGTTCCTCCTCTAATGTCCAGTCTTGTGACAATGGCGGCACTCAATGTCACCGCCCTTGCTCTTTGCCTTGCCTTGTGAGCCACTAGTCTCACCAGGCCCACTCTTACCGTTTTCTGGCTTCTTAAACTTTGGCTTACCTACAGTTAGGTCGCCTGGAGCTTTGCCCTTACCTTTACTCTTGTTGGAAATCGTGAGAACATCCTGCTTCATGCTCCCACTCAATTTCATATCCTTCTCGGTCTGTACGAGAAGTGAGTGTAGCTCATGAGGACTTTTCTTTAAGTCATTCATGTAGTAGTTCGCCCTGAAAAGGGCAAAACCATCATTAAGAGAGTGAAGCATTCGGTCAATGACAATGCTCTCACTGATTTTGTAATCAAGTGCCTCCAATTTCTCGACATTCTCAATCATGTTAAGAATGTGTGGGCTAACCGGTTGGCCCTTTTGGAGTTTCGCATCAAAGAAGCGACAGGTATGCTCATAAGTAACGATTCTCGGTGCTTTTGAGAACTCGTTAGTGAGCATGGTGAAAATCTTGTTTGCACCTTGGGCAATGAAGCATCTCTGCAAATTGGTTTCCATTGCAAAGATGAGTACGTTCTTTATCGCACCCGCTTCCATGACGAAATCACTATAAGCAAGTGACTCGTTAACTCCTGCATTGGGGCCTGGGTTTACCGGTATTGGCTCAGTAAAGTACTTGAGCTTACCGTCAGCAATGACAGTATTCCGTAGTGCTGCCTCCCAGTCCGCAAAGTTGGACCCATCATTCTTCAGTCGTGTGAACTGATTCATGTTGTCCATAAAAACGTTAAGCCAAGACTCGCGTCCAAGTGTGGCACTCGGCATTGGGATTTCGTTATTTCTAACCATTTGTTGTAACAGTATTATCGAAATAAATGAATTCTACACTGCGAAAAGAAGAATAAAAATAATAAGCATGTGTATCGTTTTGATTTTAAGTCTTAATGCAAAACTGTTATAAGCGAAGACTCAAGCATTTATACAATTGACCTCCCTCAAGAATTATATAAATGATCCCAAGAGTCAATTATCTGTAAATTAATAAGCCAACCTTTTGGCTAATTATACTGTTAGAATTCTTGGTCGATAAATTTCTGTAAATTCTATCTTTAGTCCATCATAATCATGAGAAACTCTTCGGACTATAATGTTGAGATAAACTAAGTCAACACAAACTACTTACCCAACGTAGAAGGGGTCATATTATGCCTACCGACGAAGAATGGATTCATAGTTGTTTGCCCTTATAAAGACTAATCTCAATTTCCGTTTTAGAGGAAGATCCCATCAACTTTATTTAATTCATTTTAAGTGAACTAATATCTAGCATGCGTGAATGAATAAACTAAGGTGATGGCTTAAACTGAGTGACATCTGTATGTCTATGAAAACTAACATTCAATCTATATGAGTCAATTTTCATGCATTTTAGTAGGTGGTTTGGTTTAGGCGGAATATGATGCATAAACTATCATGTGAATGAAAAGCAATAGGAACGAAAACGAAAAACAATAAAAAGTCCTAGTGTGGCCTATCTATCAAAATGAACATAAATACAACTTTGGAATCCATCCTTGGACCCGAGAAGCTTGTCTTGATGTTCCATCTTGATCCATGTAGCGGGAGTGAGCTCCAATCTCCATCTTTAGTCTTCTCAAAAATTACAATTTAAAATTACATAATAAACCTATTTACATTCTAATTTCAAAACCGTAATAAATAAAGAAAACCAAACGGAGATACGAGATCTCAAATTACATTAAAAATTATGTTTCCATCATTACCAAAACATAATTTGACTAAGGCCACACTAGGTATTACAAATTACAACCGATTGCAAAAATACGTAAATAAATTCATTCAACGATTCATTCAACAACAAAAAATGCATCAACTAAAAAAAATTAAACATGCAAGACATAATTCTTTAATTATGAAGATTAATTTCCCAAACCACCTATTTAATTGATCAAATTAAGTGACAATTCCTCAATTACTCACTATAAATTTAATCTTAATTCATATTAAACTTGTAATATGAATTTAATCCAACATTATTTTAAACCTCTTTAAAATAATTAGGTATCTTAATTTGTGAACCTTTTCACAACAATAATCATACATTATAAATTTAATGTATAATCAATATTGGCCAAAACAAAAAACAAAAGAAACCCCCCTTTTTTTTATTGTCTCGGCAAACAAGGAAAAAAAAAAACGAAAACAAGTTTTTTTTTCTTTTCGGCAAAACAGCAAAAAAAAAACAAAAAACCATCCCCTTTTTCAGCTCACGGCTTAAGCAAAAAAAAAAAAACAGAAAGATTTTTTTTTTATTTCGGCAACAACAACAAAACCGAAAAAAAATAATAGAATTTTTTTTTTCTTTTGGCTCGGCAAACCCTAAAAAAACAGTCCACCTTTTTTTTTTCTTTGCGGCAAAAATGCCCTAAAACAAAAATTTAGATGAACGAATTTGTTTGTAGTTGCTATTAGAACAAGATTAGCATATAAATTAATGAAACATGATTAACCATATATGCTAAAACTATATAGCAAAACAAATTATCATCATCAATCAAAACTATTCCATTTACATTTTAATTTAATCTTCAATAAATCAAACATCTACCAATTCTTCATATAATCCTTTTAACTGATTAAAACAACAATATGAAAAATCAAAATGGAAATATAACATCAAAAACAAGAAAAAAAAATCCGGCTGCAAAAAATTTTCAATTCGGCAAAAAAAATTTCAGCAATTTTTTTTTTTCGATTCAACAATCTTTTGTTTAAATTCATTTTATGAAAATCATCAAAAATACAATTCGTGGCCTTGGCTCTGATACCACTTGTGGAAATTATCTGTATGCTTCCCTTTAATTATAAGGATTATAATAATTATTATGATGATAACTAGTCATAAAAGAAGATTACATAAACAAAATAGAGAGATTATGAAATCAACTTTCGGTCCTAGCAAAATCGGCCTAAGAACAATATCGCAATGATATTCACCTATCAGTTGCACCCAAGATGATATGAGATATGTAATACTCCGTATTTATGAGTCTTTGGGTACTCTATCGAGTAGGCCTTACTCTGTCGAGTAAGGGTAAGTTGCGTTTTAAAATAGTTTCTGACCTGTTGGGTACTCGATCGAGTAACTAGGATACTCGATCGAGTAAGGGGGTACTCGATCGAGTACCTTAGATACTCGATCGAGTAGCCGGTTTACGGGGAGTTTTTCTCGGGTTTTGTTAATTATGCGATTAAGATATATAACCTTTTCCGTCATCATTCTAAACACTTTTGCAAAACCTAATTTACTGTCAAAGAGAAAAAGCAAGTACGTTCATCATCTTAATCGCATTGTTAGCAAATCCCGTAGTTTGGAAGGTCGGTTTTCATCGTTTGTTATACCGTTGAGATCCTTGCGTCAAGGGTAAGATCTATGTACCCTTTTTGTTGTCTTTCCTTTAAGTTGGTTAAACCCTAATCTAGGGATTTGGGGGTTTTTGAGTAGTTTGTGATTTGGTAGCATTTGTATGTTGTATGATAGGAGGAGGTTTCGTAGAAGAAGCTTTTGATACGTTTGTAGAGGCCGTCGATAGTTGTGCTTTCCGGTAGGATTTCCTACTCAGTATTAGTCCCATAATGGGATGATTGTTGATGTGTTGTGGTTGATTGAATAATATAGTAATTGTATTGTGACGGTTTGTTGATTGTGATTGTTTGTCTCTGGTTCTCGAGGCGTGTCCTCGGCTGAGTGGGGTCACTTGCGGGAGTGGCTTCACGCCCTAGTTTCGCCCTTCGTGGAACCCGCCACGGAAGGGGATGTGCACATTAATGGACAGGGTTATCGCTCATTATGAGGAGCGGGGATTTGGTGGGTACGATTGCGGTCCCCCTTTGGCGGGCTGGTCCATTGGACGATCGGTGATTGAGATTGTTGGGATTGGTGTGGTGTGTGTGTGTGACAGTTAAGTCGTGTCTGTTTATCTTATTGTTGATATATTAAGTTGTGTGATTAATCGACCCGGTTGTTGTTTTGTAAACTGCGGTGATCCATTCGGGGATGGTGAGCGATGGTGGTGAGCAGAGTTTGAGTTGAGTCTTGGGATAGTGGGATGTGCCACCGTCGACGATAGAAGTCTTCTTTTGTAGTCTTTTAGTTTTATGACATTTCGATATTTCAAGAGAGATGTTGGTTTTAAGAACTTGTACCCGTATTTTGGGATTTGGTTTTAATTGTACTTTTCACTAAAGTTATATCATTTAAGTTGTTTCGTTATTGTCTTATGAATATCATGCCTCGGGTAACCGAGATGGTAATATCTTCATACCTGAGTGGTCCTGGTAAGGCACTTGGAGTATGGGGGTGTTACAAATGGTATCAGAGCGACGATCCTGAAACCTGTAACCAATGAAACTAATGAACATAGGGAGTCAATTAAAATGAACCCGGGGTAAAGGTTGTAGGAGCTAATGCAAAGGCTTGGGAGACGTCCTGAAGTCGCGAACTCGCCCTACAATTTTGAACCGGTCACATGGGGGGGGGGGGTGTATGTCAAGGTCGTATGCGTTGTTTGGTTAGCTTGTGTGTGAATATGATGAAGTGTGTGTAACCGTTGGATGTTTGCAGTAGAAAGTTTAGAATATGAAAGAAAGGTTGATGATATATGTAGAACTGTTGTTGGAATGAGAAACATGATGGATGTTTACAATGTGGCGTTTAATAACATGATATAATGATTTCGTAGATCGTATGAAAAGATGCGTAGGATTATATGCTTAGTTATGATATAACGTTGGTTTTATAAAGTTTTTAGCATGTTAGCTTATGATATAGTATGCGGCTAGCGTTTCTGAGTTAGCATGACTCGATCGAGTGGGACTGACTTGATCGGGTGGGTTTTTGACGATTTTGAGTCCAAAATCGTGTTTTTGGGCACTCGATCGAGTAGGGGGTCACTCGATGCCTAGCTACTCGGTCGAGTATGTTAAAGATCAGAAGGTCTGTTTGGGGTCTGATGTTGGGGCACTCGATCGAGTATAGTGGGCACTCGATCGAGTAGCATGTTACTCGATCGAGTATGTTTGGGAACTCGATCGAGTAGGGTCCGGGCAGCTTGTTTCCTTGTTTTGAGGTTTTGGCGCGTATGTTTATATCCACCCCTTTTTCTGTTATAGTTTCAAGATGCTGCCCAAGAAGAATTCGTTGTATACGAGAGCTGAGCTTATGAACATAGATGACATCGTTAAGATGTTGGAGCATCAGGATGCTCTTACTGAGGCTTTAAAGACTGTGGGGAAAGATAAGGATAAGGATAAGGAGAAAGAGGTTGATCACTCCAAAATCAGCCTCTATATAGCGAGGTTTAACCCGAAAGAGTACAAGGGAGTTAGGGAGCCGAACGTTCTTGATAGCTGGCTTAGAGAGATGGAGAACATATTAGATTTGGTTCACTGCCCTGATGAGATGAGAGTAGAACAGGCTGCGTTCTATCTGAGGGAGGCAGCTGGCAAGTGGTGGGATACGGTGAAAGTGAGTGCTAAGGAGTTATATGCGAACCAAGGTTTACCTGCTATACCTTGGGAAGAGTTTCGTAGGGCTATGAGAAAAGAGTTTGTACCGGAGCATGTGAGGAGTAAGTTGAGAGAAGAGTTTGACAGTTTTAAGATGACCATTTGAGATGTACGTGGCCGAGTACTACAGGGCGGTTCAATGAGAAGTCTAGGTATCGAGGATATGGGTTTGAATGAGGAGAATGCGCCGAGGTTTGAGAGGGGTTGACCCCTAAGATTATGGAAGTTACCCGTGGGAGTACTTACTGATGTTAAGGAAGCTTATGAGAGGGCTGGGAGAGCTGAGAGGTTGGTGGAGATGGCTCAGGAGAGGTTAGGTGGCGAGAAAAGGAAGTCTGAGAGAGAGGGTGGTGGCCAATTTAATCACAACAAAGGCAACCACAATCAGTCTAGAGGGTTTTCTTATAGGTCAGGGTTCAGTGCTAGGGCTTCCTTTGGGCGTGGCCGTGGAAGTGTTAGTGGTAGTTGGGGAGTGACCTGCTATAGTTGTGGTGGTGTAGGTCACAAGAGACATGAGTGCACAAGTGCACCTGGAACTTTCCAGAGACCTGCGCAGAGCTATCAGAGTGGAGGTAACCGCAACGGCGGTAATTCTTATCAGAAACCACCGACGAACAACAACAACAATCAGGGGTCGGGTGCTAAGCCGACCACATCAGCCAGTACTGTCCAGGGAGGTGGACAGAAGACCAGTGGAAAGCTGTTCATGATGGACAAGAAAGCAACTGATGAGGATGCACATGTTATCATCGGTACTTTTCTTGTTAATGGTATTCATACCTTTGTTTTGTTTGATTCGGGGGCTTCTCAGTCGTTTGTATCTTCGAGTCATGTTAAACGGTTGGGTTTGAGGGTGTATGAGTCTGTTAGTGAGCAAGTTTTTATACCTTCGGGTGAGTCTGTATCTTGTGGGAGGTTATATAGGGATGTACCTATGATAGTTGGGCAAGTTGATTTCCTTGTAAACTTGCTAGAGTTTCCTTTTGACGGTTTTGAGATGATAGTTGGGATGGATTGGCTGGGAAAGTATAAAGCTAAGATAGACTGCCATCAAAAGAAAGTGTCTTTAAGAGGTCCTAAGGGTGTTAGTGTGTCTTATCGTGGGTTTCTAGTCAAACCCAAAGTTAAGTTAATTGGTTTGTCACTTTGAAGTCTTACCCGAGGAAGGGATGTCCTTTGATCTTGTGCCATGTGAGAGATGACCGGATAGAGAGTCCGACGATTGATCGATACGGTGGTGGGAGAGTTTGCGAGATGTTTTTCAGAGGAGATTCGGGGTTGCCACCGAAGAGGGAGATAGATTTCACCGTTGAGTTGAAACCGGGGACGGGGCCAATCTCTAAGGCACCGTACCGTATCGGTCCTAAAGAGATGGAGGAGCTCAGGAAACACTTAGATGATCTGATAGAGAAGGGATACATTAGACCTAGTGTATCGCCGTGGGGAGCACCAGTTCTTTTCGTGAAGAAGAAGGATGGGAGTTTGAGGTTGTGCATAGATTACGGGTGAGCCGAACCGAGTGACGGTGAAGAACAAGTATCCTTTGCCAAGGATAGATGACCTGTTTGATCAGTTGAGTGGTGCATCGGTCTTTTCCAAGATTGATTTGAGGTCGGGGTACCATCAGGTGAAGATTAGAGAGGTGGACATACCAAAGACAACTTTCACGTCGAGGTATGGCCATTATGAGTATGTAGTGATGCCGTTTGGGTTATCTAATGCACCGGCTGTGTTTATGGATTTGATGAACAGAATCTTCAGACAGTTTTTGGACAAGTTTGTGGTGGTATTTATCGATGACATCTTAGGCTATTCTAAGACTAAGGAGGAGCATGAGGAGCATCTGAGGATCGTGTTGAAAACTTTGAGGGAGCATGAGTTGTATGCTAAGCTGTCCAAGTGTGAGTTCTGGTTAGAGAAAGTTGCTTTTCTGGGGCATGTGATCTCTAAGGAGGGAGTAATTTGTGGATCCGGCGAAGATTGAGGCGTGTGACAAAGTGGGAAGCACCAAAGAATGTTCTTGAGATCGGGAGTTTTCGGGTTTAGCTGGGTACTACAGACGGTTCGTGAAAGATTTCTCCAAGATAGCTAGACCTATGACAGCGTTGATGAGGAAAGAGAACAGGTTTCGTTGGGATGAGAGTTGTGAGACGGCGTTCTAAACATTAAAGGAGCGTTTGACCACGACTCCTATCTTAGCATTGCCTGAAGGGATCGAGAACTTTGAGGTTTATACAGATGCCTCAAAGAATGGGTTGGGATGTGTTTTGATGCAGAACGGTAAAGTGATTGCCTATGCTTCTAGGCAATTGAAGCCTTATGAGGAGAACTACCCTACTCATGATCTGGAGTTGGGTGCAGTGGTGTTTGCTCTCAAGATATGGAGACATTACCTTTATGGAGCAATCATTAAGGTATTTTCTGATCACAAGAGTCTCAAGTATATTTTCACTCAAAAGGAGTTGAACATGAGACAGAGGAGGTGGATGGAGCTGATTGGCGATTATGACATGGAAATTATCTACCATGAAGGGAAGGCCAAAGTAGTTCTTTGATGCTTTGAGTAGGAAGAGTGTACATTTCTCGTATGCAGCTCTATCTTTGATGAGGTGAGAGATGAGGTAGCGAGATTTGGGATACATATGATGCGAGAAAAGAGATGCCATGGGTGATCCGACGGTGCGACTTGAGTTTTATGATGACATTCGAGGTAAGCAGGCGTTGGATCCTAAGATAGTGGAGTGGAGAGCTGGAGTAGAGAAAGGGACAGTGTCTCGATTCTCCATTCACACAGATGGTAGTTTGAGATTTGATGGTAGGTGGTGTGTTCCTAATGATGAGGAGTTGAAAAAGACTATCATGACAGAGGCACATTGCACACCATATTCAGTACATCCAGGTGGTGACAAGCTATACAAGGATTTGAAGAACACGTTTTGGTGGCCTGGGATGAAGAAAGAAACAGCAGAGTTTGTGGCCCGTTGTTTGACATGCCAGAGAGTAAAAGGGGAACAGCAACGACCACAAGGTAAGATTCAGTCTTTAACGGTACCTGAGTGGAAGTGGGAATCCATTTCCATGGATTTTATCGTGGGTTTGCCAAAGAGTCAACAAGGTAACAACATGATTTGGGTAATAGTGGATCGACTGACCAAGTCAGCTCACTTTGTTCCAATGAAAGATACATGGACTAAAGCACAATTGGCTATGGCCTATCTAAAGAACTGGCTTAAGTTACATGGAGTCCCTAAGGACATAGTGTATGACAGAGATGCGATATTTATATCAAGGTTTTGGAAAGAGTTGCAGGAATCGTTGGGAACAACTTTGAAGATGAGTACAACATTTCATCCTGCGACAGACGGACAGACTGAGAGAACAATCAAAACACTTGAGGATATGTTGCGAGCTTGTGTGATGGACTTTGGTGGTAGCTGGGAACAGAGGTTGGATTAGATAGAGTTCTCTTACAACAACAGCTATCACACTAGTATTGGTATGGCACCGTTTGAGGCTTTGTATTGGAGGAGATGCAGGAGTCCGATTTGTTGGGACGATAGTGCTGAGGCAGTGGTTTTAGGACCAGAGATGGTGCAAGAGATGGTGGAACAGATTAAGATGATCAGGGAACGGATGAGAGCAGCTCAGGATAGGCAAAAGAGTTATGCAGATCTACATCGCCGAGACATAGAGTTTCAAGTTGGGGACAAGGTTCTTTTGAATGTGTCTCCTATGCGTGGGGTTATGAGATTTGGGAAGAAAGGCAAGCTAAGTCAGAAGTTTATTGGGCCTTATGAGATCTTAGAGCGAGTTGGGGAAGTTGCATATCGTCTGGCTTTACCAGCTGCGCTAGAGAGAGTGCATAATGTGTTTCATGTATCGCAGCTACGGAAGTATGTGAGTGACCCGTCACATGTGTTAGAGGCAGAGAGCTTAGAGCTAGATGAGTCCTTATCATATCTTGAGGTGCCTAAGCAGATTCTTGACCGAAAGGTTAGGAAGACTAGGAGTGGTGAGACAGTTTTGCTTAAGATCCTTTGGTCTAACCACGAGACTGAGGAAGCTACATGGGAGCCAGAGGAAGCTATGAAAGAGCGTTACCCTTTTTCTTTTTGATCAGGTATGTATGGTTACAGGGACGTAACCTTGTTTCTTTTAGGGGGGTAGGAGATGATCGCGAAGAGTTTTTAAGAGTTTTATACCCTTTTTGTATGTCGTGTCGGTATGTTTGTCGGGATGAGTTGGGTTAGTAACATGTTTTATGTTGAGTTTCGTTTTGATTGTTGAGTCGGAAGTGTTGTGGGAGTACCTTTGTTTAGTTGTGGTTTGAACTTCGGGGACGAAGTTCTTTTTAAGGAGGGAAGACTGTAATACTCCGTATTTATGAGTCTTTGGGTACTCTATCGAGTAAGGGTAAGTTACGTTTTAAAATAGTTTCTGACATGTTGGGTACTCGATCGAGTAACTAGGATACTCGATCGAGTAAGGGGGTACTCGATGGAGTACCTTAGATACTCGATCGAGTAGCCGGTTTACGGGGAGTTTTTCTCGGGTTTTGTTAATTATGCGATTAAGATATATAACCTTTTTCGTCATCATTCTAAACACTTTTGCAAAACCTAATTTAATGTCAAAGAGAGAAAGCAAGTACGTTCATCATCTTAATCGCATTGTTAGCAAATCCCAGAGTTTGGAAGGTCGGTTTTCATCGTTTGTTATACCGTTGAGATCCTTGCGTCAAGGGTAAGATCTATGTACCCTTTTTGCTGTCTTTCCTTTAAGTTGGTTAAACCCTAATCTAGGGATTTTGGGGGTTTTTGAGTAGTTTGTGATTTGGCAGCATTTGTATGTTGTATGACAGGAGGAGGTTTCGTAAAAGAAGCTTTTTGATACAGCTGTAGACACCGTCTGATAGTTGTGCTTTCCAGGTAGGATTTCCTACTCGGTATTAGTCCCATAATGGGATGATTGTTGATGTGTTGTGGTTGATTGAATAATATAGTAATTGTATTGTGACGGTTTGTTGATTGTGATTGTTTGTCTATGGTTCTCGAGGCGTGTCCTCTACCGAGTGGGGTCACTTGCGGGAGTGGCTTCACGCCTAGTTTCGCCCTTCGTGGAACCCGCCACGGAAGGGGATGTGCACATTAATGGACGGGGTTATCGCTCATTATGAGGAGCGGGGATTTGGTGGGTACGGCTGCGGTCCCCCAGCGGGGGTCCGGTGGACGATCGGTGATTGAGATTGTTGGGATTAGTGTGGTTGTGTGTGTGTGACGGTTAAGCTGTCTGTTTATCTTCTTGTTGATATATTAAGTTGTGTGATTAGTATGCGACCCGGTTGTTGTTTTGTAAACTGCGGTGATCCATTCGGGGATGGTGAGCGGTGAATTGAGCGAGTTTGAGTTGAGTCTTGGGATAGTGGGATGTGCCACCGTCGACGATAGAAGTCTTCATTTGTAGTCTTTTAGTTTTATGACATTTGATATTTGATGAGACAGTTGGTTTTAAGAACTTGTACCCGTATTTTGGGATTTGGTTTCAGTTGTACTTTTCACTAAAGTTATATCATTTAAGTTGTTTCGTTATAATCTTATGAATATCATGCCTCGGGTAACCGAGATGGTAATATCTTCATACCTGAGTGGTCCTGGTAAGGCACTTGGAGTATGGGGGTGTTACAAGATATGCCCTTTTGTTCTTTCTAGAATCGATCCCCAATTTTCTGTAAATTATTTAGGGTTTTGTGTTTTTTGTGTTTTGATGAGAGGCAAGATTAGGTTAGAATTAGGGTAGAGAAAAATGATCTCCCTTCTACTCTTATTGAAACCGAGAAAGAGAGAGGTCAAGGGGAGATATTTTCTCCCTAATTTCGGCCCATATAACCGAAAATAAGAGAAATTATTTTCTCTTTTTTTTCGGTTTTTCTACTTACCAAAAATAAGGAGATTAAATCTTCTTATTTTGGTAGTATACAAAATGTATAAAATGTATTATTTATAAATTGTCATTTATATAATTCCGTATTAATTAAGTCTACACACAACAGCTTGCAGTGGATTTATTGATGCCGGCCTGTGACAATATCGTATAATATATACTTTAATTATAAATATCGCATATTTATAATTAGCTTGTTAAATATAACCGATTACATTTAATTACGAATTAATATATTAATTCGTCCAAGCTAACATTATATACATTAATTAAATATAACTTATTATATTCAATTTACGAATTGACAGTTAATTCGTCTCAGCTAATATTAATTAATCCGCATTAAATAATCGTCTCATCAACACTTTGACTAACTGTTTAGTCAATTATATGAACTAACCTTTTAGTCATATAAGGCATCAATGTGATTACATTTCCATAATCACATCTCTCAAACACATCCTTTAGGTGTGACTTTTAGGGACCAGTTGATTACCGCCATCAGTATGATAATAACGTCAAACTTTCTAGCAAGCCAACCGTTATTAAGTAATCGTTAATCAACTAATAAAATACGAAGTATACCCTTGTGAACCTATAAGAGATTTATAAATGTTATCACACTAATTGTGGAGGACACAAGCTCCAACAAACTCCCACTTGTCCTCACAAGTGTATGTGCGATAACCGATTCTCATATCCTAAAATTTCTCCCACTCAATGTAAAACAATTTGCAAAATCCGTATTCACAAAGGTCTTATTTTACAAGTGATCAATATCAAGAGTGGTTTCTCCGACTAGAGAGTAACTTAACTGATAAATGAATCATCATTCGAGCATGGCCATGCATTTCAGTTACAACTCCTCGAGTGGCCCTGAGAAATAACTAAACCTGATAAGGGTTGGATATTTTCCTCAACTCGAATCCTGCAGATGTAAGCACAGTATGAAATGACCCAGAAAAAATCTACTTAGTCTCCGATTCACGGCGAGACCATGAGAAAGAAACCAAAGTCACCCAAAAACTGCCTTAATCTCAAGAGACAGTCGATAGTCAAAAGAATCGACTCTAGGAACACAATGGATGTCCTATCCACGACCTGGCACCGAATGTTTTTAAATATTTAGGACTCCATTACGTTCTTCAGCTACTGTAGGGGACCAGGATTTAAACACCAGGGGATAACCATTAGCATTCCAGGAGTCTGATTGGACACTAGCCATGTCCTCCTTAGACAGAAACCGGAAGTAATACCAACCACGAAAGAAATATAGGATTTTAGGAGTTGTAATATGATTCCAATGCTTAGAGACGAAAGAATTGAGTTCAACAATAGATGTTTGACGACCCATTACAGTGCCCACCAGAGTACAACTCCAGTATTCAATTTCAGTTGCAATATCCTCTTCCTCAATCACAACTTCTTTGTCTATTCCTTGGACAAAAGATAACGCCATACCCTTACTAGACGATTTTAATGCTTGAATATAGGGTTCCTTTGTAGGGGATTAGGGACCACAGGATCAGTCACCATAGGAGTAGGAACCACAGGAGTCACCACATGAGTAGGATAGGGTTTTACCTGCACCCGTGATTGAGACGTCGATGGGGCACCCACAACTTGAGATGGTCCAGAAATTACCGAAGAAGAAACCATATAATCCCCCAGAATCGCAGAACCAGGAGATCGAGAAGATGAATTATCATCGCGTTTATGTCCTTCAGTAGCTTTTTCAGTAGATCTAGTATTACGACCGACGACCAGTAATCTAGGCAGCCGGCCCCGAGGCATGGCGGCGAAACCCCCAAGACTTGGGTTGAGTGAACCACTCGATCGCTTGATTTCAGAGAATTTAAGAGAGAGAAAGAAGAGAGGATTATTATTATTATTATTATTATTATTATTATTATTATTATTATTATTATTATTATTATTATTATTATTATTATTATTATTATTATTATTATTATTATTATTATTATTATTATTATGTTGAGCACTCTGGGGGTAGACTATGGGTGTTGTGGAATTCTGCTACTGTGCATGTTCAGGTGCTGGTAAGAGGATCCCAGTTTCTTCACTGCTCTCTGCTACATCATGCTACTCAAAGACAGCTTATGGCTACTATTGTTTATGCCCTTAACATGGCTCGTGAGAGACTGGGCTATGGCATAAGCTACAACACTTGTCCTCGGGTCTTGGCCTTCCTTGGGTATGTGTGGGAGATTTTAATGTCTCCTTAAATGCTGATGAAAGAGTTGGATGTGTTTAACATGACAAGGAAATGCAAGAATTTCGAGACTGTTTGGATGCCTGCACCTTGTCTGATCGCCTCTACACGCGGGGGCCTCTATACTTGGCATAATAAGCAAGAGAAATGTCCTAAATGGGCAAAGTTAGATAGGCTCCTGGTGAACCGAGCTTGGTTCCTTCAGATTCCTATCTCTACAGTGGTATTTTTGCCTGCAGGTGTCTCTGATCATGCTCCTATTGTCCTTACCATTCCAAGCCGTCGACCTAAGCCTAGGTCTTTTAAATACTTGAACTGTTGGGCCCTATCTCCTGGATTCACTAAGAGAATTGAAGATACTTGGGATGCAGGGTTATCTGCATGGGTAAGATTTACTACTTATTTTCTAATCTTAGAGGGATTAGGGCTACTATGAAGGCCATACACACCAATGAATTCTTTGGCATCACTGAACGGGTAGTGGAGGCTAAGGCTAATCTTGCTCAATGTCAATTCCACCTCCAATTATCTCCTCTTAATCAGCTTTTACTGGCCCAAGGAAAAGCTCTCACTACTGCTTATATGAAATTGAAAGCTACTGAGATTAGGATTTTGACCCAACGTGCTAAAATTCAACACCTGCAATAAAGTGACACTAATACTAGGTATTTCTATGCCAGTATTGCGGCTAGGAAGTGTAGGAACACAATTGGCGTTATTGAGGATGTTAAGGGAAGGGTGTGCACAGGTCATGATCAAGTTGCACAGGCTTTTCTGGAATACTACCAAACTTTACTGGGTTTAGAAGAGATCACTACTCCTCTCCCTCCCGAGCTTTTACAAACCCAGACCCTTCATAATATAGCTCCATTGGAAGGTTTGGTGACTATACAGGAGATTAGGGAGGCTCTATCTTCAATAGATAGAAACAAAAGCCCTGGGATGGATGGTTATACTTCTCGTTTCTTTCAGGACACTTGGTATGTTACAGGGAAAGATTTTACTGATGCAGTCCTGGAATTCTTTACACATGGTAAGATGTCTAGGGCAGCCAACTCCACTCTCATTGCCTTGATCCCAAAGAATGATGCTTCTAGGTCTGTTACTGAGTTTACACCAATTTCTTGTTGCATAGTTTTCTATAAGACTGTTAGTAAGATTTTGGCAAATAGGATGAAATATGTTTAGGGAGAAATTATAGGTCTTGAACAGGCTGCCTTTATTGAGGGGAGGGACTTATTTGATAACTCGATTCTTGCTCATGAGTTAGCTTTCAAGTATAATATGAGCCTTCTCACCTCACGATGTATTTTAAAAGTTGATATTCAGAAAGCTTTTGATTCAGTGAGCTGGTCCTTCCTGGCTCAATGTCTTTAGATGTCTGGGTTTGCTCCCAGGTTCACTCAGTGGGTGCTGGCCCGTGTTACCTCCCCACACTTCTCTATCAATGTTAATGGCACTGCTGAAGGGTTTTTCTCTGGTAAAAGAGGGCTCAGACAGGGAGACCCACTGTCTCCTTTTATGTTCAGTATTTGTATGGAAGTCCTGTCCAAGTTAATTAGGTAGCTTTCTTCTCACCATGGATTCTCTTACCACCCAAAGTGTGTGAAAGTAAAACTAACACACTTGATTTTGCTGATGACCTCCTAGTTTTTACGAGAGGGGATCTCCTCTCAATTCACGCTGTTGACAGATGCTTAACACAATTTGCTGCTATGTCTGGCCTTCGTGTGAACCCTATGAAGTCCAACTTGTACTTGGGGGGGGGGGGGGGTATCTTCTCAATTAAAGAAGCTCATACTCTCTACAACTGGGTATGTTAAAGGTGATATGCCTGTCAGGTATCTGGGTATTCCACTTTTCAGTGCTAGGCTTACTCAGAGGATGTTTATTCCAATGCTGGACAAAATCAGAAGTAAAGTTACTCACTGGGCTAATCATTGTTTGAGTTATGCTGGTAAAATTTCTCTTATCAACTCTGTAATTTTTGGGGTCCAAAACTTCTGGGGAGCCAGTGTTCTTTTGCATAAAGAGATTGCTAAGCAAATTTATAAAATCTTTAAGGATTTTCTCTGGGGGATTGATGAGGGTAAACGGAGGTTTGTTTTTAAGAGTTGGGAGAGTTTGTGTCGTCCCAGAAAGGAGGGTGGGGTTGATATCAAGGAAATATTAAGTTGGAACAAGTCTCAAATGATGAGTTGGATTAAAAAATTAGAGACCAATGCTCCTAATGTCTGGGTGAAATGGGTAAGAGCTTATATTCTCAAGGGTGTGGATTTCTGGGACTTTCAGATTACTTCTGCTCATTCCTGGTTCTGGAGCGATATTGTTACTTGTAGGGACTGTTTGATCATGCTTCAGGGAGGGGTTGCCCAAGCTAAGCACATTCTGACTCAGCAAGATTACAAAGCCTAGATTTATAAACTCCTAAGGCAGAAGAGTCCTCAGATTCCAATGCACCAAACTCTTGGTGATTCATTTACTTATCCTAAGCATGGGATCATTGGGTTATTTGTTGCTCATAGTAAGTTTCCTACAGTTGATAATTTGTGCTCGAGAGGTATTCATCTGGTGAATAGATGTGCACTGTGTGAATGCCAGTCAGAAACCTCTGCCCATCTTTTCTTTGAATGTTCTTTCTCTGCGTCAGTTTGAATTGCTGTGGCGGACTGGATTCAGATTCCCCCTCTTCTCAAACTTGCCCAGATTTTTACTTGGTTAAAGAAGTATAATAGAGGCCAAAGTTGGGTTAAAAAGCAGCCCAAATGCCTGCTTTTGTGTACTATCTACCAGCTTTGGAATGAAAGAAATAAGCGGATATTCAAAGGAATGAAAGCTCCTCCTGCAACTCTTAGTTGGCGTATCAAATTTCTTGTTCTTACTCGCTTTGGTACTAATGACACAGCTTTTGAGTCATTAGATTCCCGTTAGCGTTAGGCTGTTTGTTTCTATTTTGGTTGGTTGTTATAGGTAGCCATACTGGTTCCCTTGTAGAATTTGGATTGGGTCTCTAATTTCTCTCCTATATTTAATAATAATATCCAAGCATTCTGCAAAAACAAAAAAAAAATTTAATAATAATACTAATAAGTTGAGATAGGAATAGTATAATATTATAATATTAGGAATTATTATAAGAAGGTGCGAAATTAAGAAATAGATTAGCGTGTAACATCACTTAGCGAGTTCCGCTTTGCACACTGATTTTCAAACAACTGTCATTTCTTCGTTACTTATCGAAATAAAGCTTGTGACCATGCGTTGAAAAGCTAAGACAATAAAATTATACCTCCAAGTTGAATCACCTTCATATAAGCTATAAAACTCTAGATCTGGCCGTTTGAAAATGCCCCTAAAACAAGTGATCACATTCCAAGTATGACACATTTGTGCAAGCTCTCTATTAGTCTTTCATAGTCTACCTTGTACTTAGACACACACCAATGGTCTTATAACCTTAGAATATGAGGGGCATTACAACCTTCCCTCCTTAAAATGAACTTCGTTCTCGAAGTTTGCGCATACTACCAACCTCTCAAAACCAACATCATGCACACCGATCAAAATGTTATTGTCACTAACTCATATGATGACCTTGCTTACATATATTAATCAACTAAATACCATTAACTTCAGAAATATTACATTCTACCTCCCTTAAAAAAGAACTTCGTACCGAAGTTCCCAATCCATCACAAAATCAGGTTCTTACCTTTACCATCTCTTATCCAATTCTTATCCAATATTATTCCAAATATTCACAGGCTACGTGGTCATCCAAAATATCCATAGACTACATCTATGTGGTGCACCACCCAACATATATATATATATATATATATATATACTACTCAACATATATATACTCAAAATTTATGACATTAATACCTTATACTCCCTCCTAGTCTAATTGTTGGCTCCCTTTCTTTTGTGTACAAAAATTAAGGAAATGAATTTGTACCACACAAAACACCGTACCCCACATAGAATTGAATTTGGATGACACAAAACTTACCAAAAAAGGAAAGGAGAACCAACACCAGACTAGCATCGAAAAAGAAAGAGGAACCAACAATTAGACTAGGATGGAATATCACTTTAATCAAACAAAAAAAAAATTAAAGAGGGGGGGGGGGGGCGACCAGTGAAGACACACGACGGACGAACAAAGTAGGAAGGGGAGATTTTGATCTGATTTTTGAGACGATTTCTCTAGCTCGTTTCATCCTTAATTTGTCAGTAAGTTTATCCTCTCATTTTCTAATTCAATTAGTAGCTTTATTAGTTAGTTTATACCATGTTTTACCAACCCTAGAATTGGATTTTGGGGGTTTTAATTATAATTGTTTGGGATGGTTTTATATGTTGTGAGTAACCATGGATGGGTGGTTGTTAACTTAGGATGTATTGCTGGAACCGTGTATGATAGGGTGAGTTGCGCTCAATTTTTATACCTGATGCGTGTCCTAAATATGATGTTTTACACCCTCTTTTACACGCATTTCAGAGCTCAATTATGTAGTTTATGCTACTATTTTCCCTATTTCCGTCTACTTTCGTGTTTTTGTATAATATTGCAGAAATGTGAAGAATCAAGCGAAAATCGAGCCGAATCCATCCCTAAGTACTTAGCATTGCATTTGGCATGGAGTAGAGACTTGAGGAATGAGCTTAGTGCGCGTTTCAAGGCCTAAAGATAGCAAAAGCATGGGTGCGTACGAGTTTAACAAGCAAAGAAGCACTTCACGATATTGTAGCCTGCTTCAGATGGCAATATCTCGAGTTCTAGACCTGATAATCGAGTGATTCTAATTGGAGGTGAAAGCTTATCCTCTTAGCTTTCCAACTCCGCATAGAACGCCTGATTTGACCAAGTAACGAAGAATTGGAAGCTCTTTTAAAATCGTTGCGCGCTGCAGAGTTCGTCAGAATGCATTACAGTACAGCACCCTTGGTCTATCGACTGACCGACATGGTCGATCGACCAGAGCACGACTAACAGAAGCTACTGTTCAGCAAGAGTCAGTCGATCGACCATCCCACGAGCTGACGCGCAAATTAAAAGACGAGGAAGCCCATTGTAATTAGGTTTAGGAATAAGGGTTTTACGTGACATTTGTAACACCCCCATATTCAGAGGAGCCTTAACTAGGCCTTCCTTAGCATATAAGGGCGTTACCATCTCGGTTGCCCGAGGATAGTAATTATCAAATGTCGATAAGAGAACTATTATGTTATATTACAAGTGATTAAACCAACAAACGATATAAAAGATACAACTCAAAGACTACTCGCTATGACCATCATATATCGTGAAGACTCATCCCTGCCCGGACTCCAGCTATCAACAACATCAACACCTGCTAAGACCGACTGCTCACCATAAGGGATCACGGCAGACACATAACAAACAAACAACCACACAAGGTCAGTACTGAGATAAGATACAACAATCGCAACTACAGTTATCAACACAATACACGCTACCAATCTCATACACAATCACAATAATCCAACCAACTCTGTCACTGACTGTCCACTGGACCAGCCCTGCCAGTGGGGGACCGCAGCCGTACCCACCTAAGCCCCGCTCATCATATCGAGCGATAACCCTGTCCATTAATGTGCACATCCCCTTCCGTGGCGGGTTCCACGAAGGGCGAAACTAGGGCGTGAAGCCACTTCCGCAAGTGACCCCACTCAGCCGAGAACGCATCTCGAGAACCAGAGACAACAACCACAATCACAATCACAACCGTCACAATACAATTACGACATTAAACAATCACAATACAACCACAACGACCGACACACTAGACCATCTACAGAAACTGAGTAGGCGAACCTACCTTTAAGCAACTGCAACCAATCCATGCAGACAAACAACCTATCCAGCGACCAAGCAAAGCCTATAACCACAATACAATTATCTATTACTAACAAGCAAACCCTAACTATAAAGAACAAGGACACGGACGATGATTATGATATACCTATGAGGAGAAACTCGGCAAAAGACCGCTACCCGACTCAAGTGACGCTCTCCTAAGGCACAAGGAACTTCAAAAGGCTTCCATGGAGGTTTTGTGGTGAAGGGAAGGGAAAGAGGCGATTGAAGGATAGGAGGAAAGTGGCGAAAATGAATTGCGAATTTAACAAAACGCGATATAAAACCCTCGCTGAAAACTCGGTACTCGATCGAGTACCCAACATACTCGATCGAGTGGCCCCCTACTCGATCGAGTAACCTAGCTACTCGATCGAGTAGCCTCTACTCTATCGAGTACCACTCTTAACACGGAACCCAAGATGGTTTTGGCACTCACTTCTAAGACTATTCCCGCTCCCAAGGTCGGTCAATCTTGGTCAAAGGGTCTCTAAAAGGGCGGGTATTACGGTCTTCCCCCTTAAAAGAACTTCGTCCCGAAGTTCAACTCACCTATCTCACGCACAAGACACGGAAAAACACGACATCACCAAACTTCCTACTCAAACCATTCCTCCCGGAAATACCATCCCCCATGTCATCATCATCACCGTCTAACGCTCTATTCATATATATATATATATATATATATATATATATATATATATATATATATATATATATATATATATATATATATATATATATATATATATATATCGACTCTTGCAACTATCATACAAACATTATCATCATCAATTGTCACTCTATATGTATGCATCAACTCTTACAAACTATTATATATCAAGCATCGACCTCGCAATACGAACCAACACAAACGACCATCACTCATCATATGATAACAACTATCAACCCGAAACGTATCTCGTATCAACTTCATGCTGCACAACTAACACCACGTGTTACTCACTAATTCGTTCTATTACGACACATCGCACCACAACTAGCTCTTTATGACGGTCCTTTAAAACATACTATCACATTCATTTCAACGAACTAAAGTAACCACCTAGACTTCATATAAGCAATGTGACCAACGTACTAGAAAAAAAAAAGTAATTAAACAACAAAACCTTGTAAACGAATAACAACATAACTTCAAAATCAGCCTTTTTATTTTGCGACATTACTCTTCCCCTCTAAAGAGGAACTTCGTCCCCGAAGTTCACCACCGAAATTACAACGCATATTACTTATTACTTGATTCATAACATGAATTAGAAACATATAATTTATTGTGGACATTACTCGCTAAGCATAAACTCGTTAAATTATAAATCATACACAACCCATTTGAGATAACTAGCCGCCATCGATAAAGCACGTTAATATATCGACGCACAAACGTATGAAGAGATGTAACTTTAATGGATGAATCGTAATATGGCATATGTAATATTAAAACAATCAAGAAACCGTCACCACTTCACTAATTGTTACAAATATGCATATAAAACCGAAACTTGACTTCCAACATATGAAATTAACGGTTCAAAGGTGTTACTACGCACTAATAACCACATTAAACATCAAACTTGCAATTATAAAACAATTGAACATTTTTAATTATCGAAAACCTCCTGTAACAGTGCTACTCGATCGAGTATGTAGCGGTACTCGATCGAGTGCCATGCTACTCGATCGAGTGTCTTGGCTACTCGATCGAGTAGCCCAAAGATCAGAATGCTTTTTATCCCACTTTCCTGCAGCTACTCGATAGAGTACGGGGTACTCTGTCGAGTACCTACAGGCCACAGTGCCTTATAAAACTTGTCGTAACCCAACATACATAAACATAGTTGTCATATAATCCGAGTCGGGATGACTCCCCGACCCCCCAACATCCTGCAATAAGCTCAAAATATCAAATTCGGCCTTATGGCCAACAATACAAGTTCGTAAACCAAGTCTCAACGAAAACAACTACTAACGTCTAACAACACTACCAACATCAACTACTATAAACAAAGATAAAAACAAGGAGTATCACTCCTGCTGCTGCTCAACCATCACCTCATCATCACCACCACCTCCGGAAGTACCCGCTCCTGATGACCCAATCCCCGCATCCACTCCTGCTCCGGCTCCTGGGCTCATGTACCATGGGGTCAAGCCACCGTAGGCAAAGGACTAAGGTGTCCCCCACGTCGACTGATCCACCCCGTAGGAGTGGAAAACCCCTGTGTAGTCCCCCACTCCACTCCACCAAACCGGATGCGGTCCCTCGGTCCCTATCCCCTGAGCGTACGCCATCTCGTGCATGTTCCTGAGTGTCAAATTAGATGACACTCTCTCCGCCAAGTAGCTGGATCGCGTCTCCGGGGTGTCGAGGTAAGGGTAGCACGGAAAAGGATGCTGCTGCTGCTGTGGTGCTACCAGCCGTGGCCTAGTCTTCGAGGTCCTCTCCCTCACTCGACGGGGTCCTCTCCCCAACCTAGGTCTCTCCACTACCACAACCGACGCATTCTCACCCTTCTTCGGCTCTGGCATCACCTCGAGAATCGTGTCGTCGATGAGGTAGGTCTGCAGATGGCGGGGTCTATCAACATCCTCCTCCTCCTCCTCCTCATCATCAGAGTCCACCGTCACTACCGCCGGCTCTAAGGGCTCCGTCGGTGGGAGGTGCTCAGGAGCTGGAATTTTCATCCAACTCATGCCCCAGACCCTCCAAGCTAGGCTACCGTCAGCCAAGGTCCTCAACCATTTCAGGTCGAGATAGTAGTCACGATCCATAGTGGGCACTGGGGTAGCTAGAGGCACGTACTCTGAAGAAGCCTCAAAGGAGGTTAGCTTTTCAGCTAACCGAGTGGCGATAGCGCCACAACTCAAGTACCGGGAAGAGGCAGTAGCCATCAAGGCAAGGGCAGCACAAACCATGGAAGGAGCATTAAAGACTACTTTCCTGGTCCGCTCCGGGTTCAAGTAAGACATCAGAAGTAACACCTCATGGTTGTTCAGCTTACTGATATCCGGTCGATCATAAAGGAGGTTCGAGAGGGAACGAAGAAAAATCCTCAATGTGACATGCTGAACATCGTTAATCAGCATGTTACTTGAGGTGGGAGCTTGTTTCCCGGTCAGACAAGGCATTAGGCGGCAGACACCGCACTCAGCAGGGATATCAGTGATGGAGTCCTTGGGAGGCTTGGCCAACCCAAGGTGAGAAGCAAATTGGTCCATAGAAAGCAAGAAACTAGTGTTCATCAACCGAAACTCAACGGTCTGGGCAGCGGGGTCATAGATAAAGGAGCTCATAAACTCCAAGGTAAGAAAAGGATAAGAGTGTTTCCTCAGCCTATACAAACCCATAAGGCCCAAGGTCTCAAATATGTGACGGACATCCATCTCTATCTCCAATTCCTCCAACAGTGTAGTATCTATACACCTCGTTGGTCTCATCTTACATTTTGTAAAACTACAAAACGCTCTCGCTGTTTGAAATCAACAAAAACAACAGAAGGGTACTCCGGAACTGCGGGTACCACAGGTCTACTCCCTTCCCCAATCTTAGGCGGATTACCCCTCCCCCGTTTACTTTGACGAGTTCCTATGTTCAGTCTCGGCATCTGTTTCAGCATATGACTTAAACAACTTGCATAAACACGTAAAGCATATACTTCATGTAATTTGGACTTTACATACTCAGTTAGGCACTCAAATTCAGCAACAAATTCGACATGTGAGGCACATAATTCATGCCATTAACTTTGAATACTCAGCTAGGTACACACATTCACCAACAGTCTCCCAAATTTGATATATAACCTCAGTTTACAGCTACTCATAAGCCACAGTTGTGAAAAATTTATCATGGTGATTGCACATGCTCGACAAATTCGAATATCCTAGCATGATTCTAAGGTTGTTCCATACACACTCTTAATCACATGTGAGGCATTCTTACTAGTTCATGAAAAAGAATAACTTAGAACATATCATCATCACCTTCCATATTAGAAACAAATAACTCAATTAAACTTTTCAGACGGTCTCTATAGCTGTAACAATTTTGGCATATTTTTCATTAATTATCATCACTACTATCATATTGAAGTTCAATCTTCACTTAAACAGTCATATACCACACCAAATTCCAATTATAGGTCACGAATTTCCACTTGAGGCACTTTAAGACAGAGTTTTAAGGCAACTTTCTAATGTTAAAATCATCAAAATCCATCCTTCAACATGATATAAACAATGTAGAATACTCAACTCCATCATCTAATCAAAGTAAAACAATCAAAAATCAATTTCAATTTGGTAAACCCTAGAAATTTCGGTTTCAATTCTGCAATTTCTAGTCTAATTTACAGCAATTAATCACCAACAAACATGGAATGAAGGCATGTGAATCATATTGCAACTATTAAAAGCAACAATCTATCCATATGAATCGAAAATTTCAATTTGCATCATTATTCTAACACATTCAAAGTAATAAATCATGTAAATTAGGAAGAAAAGCATACCTTGATTGAGTAGCAAAGTAAATAAACGAAATTAAACAAAGAAATCAACTCCAAGAATCACCACTTACCCAAGAGTATGTGAGATATTGAGAGGAAACAAGGCTTATGGTTCGAAATTATAGAAGAAGAATGAGAAGGATAGAAAGAATAGGGGTTTTATGAAACCCGTAAGATTTTCTGTACAGTAACCTACTCGATCGAGTGTCTAGGGTACTCGATCGAATACCACCCTAGTCGATCGAGTAGGAGCTATTTCGTCGAGTATCCGTAGGAAATCTTTCCACATCCCGACGTCATAGCTTCCTAACTAGATCGAGTGAGGTCTACTCGGTCTAGTAAGCACTCGCACTCGGTCAAGTATAGTTAAGTACTCGGTCAGAAGTACAAAGTAAATCGAAGAGACCTGCAAAACAACACCGCGTGTCGATTCCAAACTAAGTTCGGAATTCAGCACTAATTATCACATTCGATCACGTTTTACAATCATTACTCACGCATAACATATTGCCTCACTAATAAGGTGTATGCCACATTACGCTACACAACTACCCAACTCGGTTTACCTGCTACCGAGTCACTCAGAAGCTTAGATACGTCATCCTATCATACTCAAAACTTGTCTTAACATATCGCTACCAAACTCGCTTTCACAATAACATGAAACATATAATTAACACTAATCCATTCTTTCTTATAACATATAATTGTATATCCTCATAACCAATTACTCTATCATGTTCTACATTCAATCATAAGCAAATCATTTTATACAAATCAATTATTACACAGCGGAAAATTTCTACTTATAAACAAGGCATAAACGCATTACTATATGCTATGTTTCAAATTATAACTCAACAATTCTATAACTATCATCATCTTACTCACGGTAGTGTTTATAAACTCGTACATGACTACCGTCACCATCAACTTACAGCAAACACCAACATGCTAATCCTTCCATTATAGCACACCCATTCACCTTCTACGCATTTCTATCGAATGGACTTTTGTCACGTATCTCAAAATCATCATACAAGCTCACTAATCATGCCAAAACTTCACTAAACACGGCCCAAATACAACTATCATATCCTTATTAACTCTAACCAAGGCTCAACTACAAGTAACTCCGACACAATTAGCATACACGTCACACATATACACACGGACTCCACATTCCGTACCATGTGGTGGCTTAAGTATCATGGGGCCAAGATTTTGAAATGAGGGCGCCTACTCACCCAAAATCTAGCATCAGCTGGGCCTCCCATTACACATACACCAGGTTCATTTTATTAGACTCACTACGTTCATTATTTTCATTTGTTACAGGTTCCAAAATCGTCGCTCTGATACCACTTTGTAACACCCCCATATTCAGAGGAGCCTTAACTAGGCCTTCCTTAGCATATAAGGGCGTTACCATCGCGGTTGCCCGAGGATAGTAATTATCAAATGATGATAAGAGAACTATTATGTTATATTACAAGTGATTTAAACCAACAAACGATATAAAAGATACAACTCAAAGACTACTCGATATGACCATCATATCTCGTGAAGACTCATCCCTGCCCGGACTCCAGCTATCAACAACATCAACACCTGCTAAGACCGACTACTCACCATAAGGGATCACGGCAGACACATAACAAACAAATAACCACATAAGGTCAGTACTGAGATAAGATACAACAATCGCAACTACAGTTATCAACACAATACACACTACCAATCTCATACACAATCACAATAATCCAACCAACTCTGTCCCTGACTGTCCAGTGGACCAGCCCTGCCAGTGGGGGACCACAGCCGTTCCCACCTAAGCCCCGCCCATCATATCGAGTGATAACCCTGTCCATTAATGTGCACATTCCCTTTCGTGGCGGGTTCCACGAAAGGCGAAACTAGGGCATGAAGCCACTCCCGCAAGTGACCCCACTCAGCCGAGAACGCATCTCGAGAACCAGAGACAACAACCACAATCACAATCACAACCGTCACAATACAATTACGACATTAAACAATCACAATACAACCACAACGACCGACACACTAGACCATCTACAGAAACTGAGTAGGCGAACCTACCTTTAAGCAACTGTAACCAATCCATGCAGACAAACAACCTATCCAGCGACCAAGCAAAGCCTATAACCACAATACTATTATCTATTACTAACAAGCAAACCCTAACTATAAAGAACAAGGACACGGACGATGATTATGACATACCTATGAGGAGAAACTCGGCAAAAGACCGCTACCCGACTCAAGTGACGCTCTCCTAAGGCATAAGGAACTTCAAAAGGCTTCCATGGAGGTTTTGTGGTGAAGGGAAGGGAAAGAGGCGAAAATGAACTGCGGATTTAACAAAACGCGATATAAAACCCTCGCTGAAAACTCGGTACTTGATCGAGTACCCAACATACTCGATCGAGTGGCCCCCTACTCGATCGAGTAACCTAGCTACTCGATCGAGTAACCTAGCTCTATCGAGTACCACTCTTAACATGGAACCCAAGATGGTTTTGGCACTCACTTCTAAGACTATTCCCGCTCCCAAGGTCAGTCAACGTTGGTCAAAGGGTCTCTAAAAGGGCGGGTATTACAACATTCCTATATAACGTAACTCCTTTCCTATTCATTATCAATCAATCATTAGCTTAGTTTAATTCAGAGATTACCATTCAAAGTTTAGATCTCAGTTCATTCGCTACATTAGTTTACTTTATCAAATTGGTTCTTTAATAAAGTTCTTTGCTACGGATTCAATTCTTGCCTTTTGCTTCGGTAATTATCATTCTTTTATTTACAGTTGACATTTTTGCTTTATTAGATTTAGATCTTGCTAGCTTAGAAACCCGAACCCTAGATTAGTTTATGCGTTATTATTGCTATAATTATTCAATCATGTCTTCCTTTATAGTTTTTATGAATCTCGTTATTGTTATCATCATCAATATGTCTAGCTAAATCACCATTGCTAGGATGTAGGCGAACTTAGCGTAGATGGCACTAGAATAGGTTACCCTCGGATTAGGTCTTGGTCGACCTCTGGCTTATCTGGTCGGTCAACTGAGTCGGTTGGTCGATCGACTGGGGTAGCTGGTCGATCGACCACCTTCGTGACTGATTTGCTTCGTTTGACTCGTTAAGTGCAATATCTATCAATGAGACCTAGCGGAGACTTGTTAGATGCTTAGTTTTGACCAACCCGTAGATCGAAAGATAGAGAAGGGCTTAAATGTATGAATTAAGACGGCTAAATTGCTAGATCGAAAGATAATGTAATTTAGGCATTAGGATCACTAGTCAAGAACGAAAGTTAGCATTAGTGACACCTAGGAACTAATAGCATAGACCGAGAGGGGCTATTAGTTGACTTGGACCGAGAGGACCTGTCATACCCATCACCCACGACTGTATTTCGAGACTTACCTAGACTTATGTGCCATCGTAGCTGTAGTGACCCGACCATCCTAGCTCCTTTTCATTATTTGTTCACATCATTTATTTTTATTGCTTATTTTTATTGTCTTATTTATTTTTATTTGTATTTAGTTTAGTTATTAATCAATCCAAATCCCCTCAAACTGTTACCCGTAGACTAAAATTAGAAGCAACTATTATCTCCCTACCTCCCTGCGGATCGACCCTTACTACCGCTTGCTAGTTGTAGTTTGGAAAATTATAAATATTATTTTTGATACTCACATCGACAGGTATCAAATTTTGGCGCCGTTGCCGGGGAGGCAGCGCTAGTTCTAGTTGTTTTTTATTTTAGTCTGTGTTTCGCCTCAAGGAAAGAGTAAGTACCTTGAGGCAGTTCTTACCATCTTCTCTAGTGTTGTTTTGTTAGGTCCTATAGGTCCTATCTATAGTACTTCAGAAGAGTCCACCCATGTTCCATTCTCTGAAGCAGCAGGTGGAGTTTTGTGCGAGATGCGGCGGAATGGGACACATAGTTGATGCATGCAGGAGCCCTAATGAGAAGATGTTTGCTTTTCATCAATTTAAGCTCGACAATGCGTATAATTACGCTCCAACTTCACCGCATCAACCATATGTGCCTCCTTATGTAGCCCCACCACCATCCACTCCATCACAGCAAGAGTCGAATAATGAAGTTGTAGAGTTGACAAGTCTAGTGCAGCTGCTTATGGTGGAGGTACGAAAAAGTAATGCGACGAATGAGGTCTCAATCACGGAGCTGAAATCTCAAATTGCTACATTAGATAAGAATGCAGCTGAGATACCGAGTCAATTTTACTCTGTGAATCAGCGTATTGAGACCGTACATGCAATAACGCTGAGGAGCGGGGCTACTCTTGATGGACCCGAGAAAGCTGCTAAAAAAGGGAAGAAGAAAAAGGGCGAGAAAAAGACAATCAGCAGTGATCACGGTCGATCGACCGCATCACCCAATCGATCGACCACCCCTAAATCCTCAGCGACACTGTCTGACCTTTCTAACCATTCTAAAAAAAAGGAGAGTGGTCGATCGACCGACCCCACTGGTCGATCGACTAAGGAAGCTTCTGATGTTGAACCGTTTCGTCCTCCAATGCCAGATAACTTGAGAGATTTCTTGTTTCGGGGTACGATAGCTCCGAAATTATCGAGGCAAGATCCAAATGCTGATGGGTCAGTTCCGATTCCAAAGTATGACCCTACGACGGTTAATGGCTCATTCTTGAGACGGTATGAGAGACCTAGAAGAGAGGGCAAAGCTACTACTGACAGCCCCTTATCCAGAGAGACTAGTGCCAACCAAAGATGAGGTAACATTCGATAAATTCAAAGATTTGTGTAGTCTTAATGTTCAAATACCTTTCTTAGAGCTAGTTAATCAAATACCTGCATATATGAAGTTCATGAGACAGTTACTAGCTAAGAAAAGGTCTTTGAATGATGTCGAGTCTGTACATTTAACTGAGGAATCTAGTTCATACTTAACTCATACTGCTGATCGTAAACTGTCTGACCCAGGTAGTTTCTCTGTCCCCTGTAATATTGGTACCTTCTCAATTGAGAAGGCATTATGTGATTTAGGGGCTAGTGTCAGTGTTATGCCTTTGAGTCTGGCTAAGAAGTTGAAATTAACTAGATTTTCTTATCGATATGATATTGTACAAATGGTGGCCGATTCTGTGAGTTCACCGGTAGGGGTCTTAGAGAATGTGCTGTTCAAATTGAAAAGTTCTTTTTTCCTGTTGACTTAATTTGTTGTTTTGGATATTCCTGAAGATGTCAACACCCCAATTATTTTGGGAAGACCGTTTCTGCACACTGCTGGTGCAATAATTGATGTAAGGGAAAGAACTTTGAGATTTAAGGTAGGAAAGCACTCCATATTGTTTGCCCAGTCTCATAAAAAGAGAGATCCTATGTGCCCCGTTACTTGCAATGTGATTTCTGAAAAGAAATCTTATCTTTGAGATTTCTACTTCCTTACTGTACCTATTCTGTTATGACACCTCCGCCCCATATTGGGAGCAATATGGAGGACGATTCTCTTGTTTTAGATGTTGCAGGAACCGGTTTGGGGAAGAAAGAACCGCTGATCGCTCCAGCTGTGAAGGAGCTCATTATTCAGAGAGGCGGTTTGGGATGTCGAGCTATGCAAGGCGACGAGGAGCAGGATGAGGAGCCCAAGAAGAAGGAGCAGTCAAAATTTTGAGTCGGATCTTGAGTGTGAGGAGCTAGAAGATGATGGTCATGCTTGGGAAGATGCTAGAGATGATCCATTGAGTATCCCAGTCGGAGTAGAGTGGAGTCCGACACGAGATGAGCATGCGGAAGCTACTTCATGTAGATTTAATCCCCGGTCGGAGATTTTCCGCAGTTTCCGTTGATCCATTCGTTTCTTAGACCTTTTAAAGACTATTTTATTGCTTTTAGACTATTTATCGTTTTTCGTGTGCGCGAGACTTCGCTTTAATAAGTTTACTTAGGATTCAAAGACCTTAGACTGTTACTTTGGGTTTTGCGCAATTTTGGGCGCATTTTTATGTGTATTTGCAGGTTTATAGACCATATTAGCTCAATTTATTGAGCTAATTCGAAGAAAATCAGAACTTACAGCAGGTTTTCCGGTCGATCGACTGCCTCCTATGGTCGATCGACTGAGTCGCGACACCAGGAGCTTCTGTTCCTGTTCACTCTGGTCGATCGACTGCCTGTTATGGTCGATCGACCACTCTCGCTGTTGTACCTGTTCACGACCATTCTCCTGCTGTGTTTTGTCGATTTGCGGAGTTGAGGGAGTCTTTTCCCACTTTAATCTCCGATTCATTTATGATTTCTTCTGTTTTCTTATTTTGCACATAATTTTAAGTTTCGTAAAATTGCTTTCTCGGAATTACACACGGTATTTTCTGTCTTTCCAGGTACCTATGGTAGCATTGCTGGCTACTAAAACCTCCTAGCTCACGCTGGTTTGGGGAGGTTTCCTTTTGCTGCGCTTAAAGTCTTGTGAGTTTCCGAGTCCTTTTCATGTCTTACTTTAGTTATAATAACGCAAATTCCCGTTTCCCTTTTATTTCCTTACATGATTTTGCACAATGGGGACATTGTGTGATTTGGTTTGGGGAAGGGTTTTGCATTGCATTCACATGTTCTATTGCATTTCTGTTTCACGTTTATTGCACTTCAGTTTGCATTTGTTATTTCATTTCCTATATATATACAAAATCCAAACAAAAAAATTTGAAAACAATTTCAAAAATTCAAAAAATAATTCAAAAAATTGCACGTTTATTTCAGCATATAGGTCGAGTCGGAACGGTAGTATTTCAATGATGACTTTGCATTTTCACCTGTTTTATGCCTAAGCCTTGCTAATTGACATGTTATTAGTAGAATCATTTGCATAGTCAACGAGTTTTCGTTAATATATTTGCTGAACTTTAGACTTGACTTAGATTTTTGGCAAACTACAACATTTTCTAAGGTTTAGAGCTTATAACTGGTGGCATTCATGACCAGTTTATCTAGGATTGTGAGTAGTTACTCCTTATGAGACATGTTACATCAATATGCATAAATATGAAATTTATCTGCTTAATAGCTGTATGCATTCGGTTTGTGGTTTGTTGACACATGTGGTAGAGGTTTCCCTTTATTCATTTTACCCATGAGCCCCTCAAAGCCAAATTTAGCCTTTTGTCCCTTAACTACATCCTATATTTAGCCTGCCTTTGTCAAGCTAGTAGTATTAGTTTTTTGGGAATGTGTTTATTGCGGTTTGGTTGTATTATGCCCTTATTGAGATGATGTTGGATGAAAGAATGAAGGAGGAAAAAGAATTGAAAAGTTGAAGAAAAAGAAATAGAAAAAGAAAGAAAAAGAGTTTGAAAAACACAAAAGTCAGTCGATCGATTGAACCAAGTGGTCGATCGGAGTACTGCAGCAGAAAGGAAAATTCAAAAACCACATGCTACAATTGTTATGAGTTGGTGATTTACACTCCCATGTTGTATTTATATCATTTGGGGAGTTACATCTATTGGAGATTGTGAGTTTGGTGCTTGATAATTAGCACCGGTTTTAATGAAAATTTTGAGTAAGAAGTGGATGTTGTCATATGGTTTTGTTTAGGTACTAGCTTGATCACTTATACCTCCACATTCTCATAATTATTTTGCCTCTTATTACCCATTACCTCACATATCCATATTTACCTTGGCATGTGTCATGGTCATCTGTTTGGTTGGAATGCATATGTATGGTTGTAGAAATTATTTTCATGTTAGATTGCAGGCATGTTCTTAGAGGTCGTAGTTAGGTGAGAGTCATTACAATATTACTTCTTTCTATCTTTTACATATACTCACCCGTATTCATTGTGTGATATGAGCGACCCGTGAGAGTCCATAATGATAAGTCTCTATAGTTGACGGTTCAGCAGTTTTTAACGACTACATAACTCGTTTGCATGATTCATATTGCTAATTGATTGTTAGTTGTTGCATTAAACTGGTTTAGGCTTTACAGTTTGCATTTCGCTCTGAGGATGAAATCGTTCCAATTAGTTTTTAAGATCGAGTCTAGTTCTTGCTTGGGGACAAGCAAGGGTTTGTTTTGGGGAAGTTTGATGCGTGTCCTAAATATGATGTTTTACACCCTCTTTTACACGCATTTCAGAGCTCAATTATGTAGTTTATGCTACTATTTTCCCTATTTCCGTCTACTTTCGTGTTTTTGTATAATATTGCAGAAACGTGAAGAATCCAGCGGAAATCGAGCCGAATCCGTCCCTAAGTACTTAGCATTACATTTGGCATGGAGTAGAGACTTGAGGAATGAGCTTAGTGCGTGTTTCAAGGCCTAAAGATAGCAAAAGCATGGGTGTGTACGAGTTTAACAAGCAAAGAAGCACTTCACGATATTGCAGCCTGCTTCAGATGGAAATATCTCGAGTTCTGGATCTGATAATCGAGTGATTCTAATTGGAGGTGAAAGCTTATCCTCTTAGCTTTCCAACGCCGCGTAGAACGCCTGATTTGACCAAGTAACGAAGAAATGGAACCTCTTTTAAGATCGTTCGCGTACGTGAGAATTAAATTCGTCGAGAATGCACATTGTACAACACCCTTGATCTATCGATCGACCGACATGGTCGATCGACCGAGCACGACTAACGAAGCTCTTTGTTCAGCAAGAGTCGATCGATCGACTGGCCTTAGTGGTCGATCGACCATCCCACGAGCTGACGCGCAAATTAAAAGACGAGAAAGCCCATTGTAATTAGGTTTAGGAATAAGGGTTTTACGTGACATTCCTATATAACGTAACTCCTTTCCTATTCATTATCAATCAATCATTAGCTTAGTTTAATTCAGAGATTATTATTCATAGTTTAGATCTCAGTTCATTCGCTACATTAGTTTACTTTATCAAATTGGTTCTTTAATAAAGTTATTTGCTACGGATTCATTTCTTGCCTTTTGCTTCGGTAATTATCATTCTTTTATTTACAGTTGACATTTTTACTTTATTAGATTTAGATCTTGCTAGCTTAGAAACCCGAACCCTAGAATAGTTTATGCGTTATTGCTATAATTATTCAATCATGTCTTCCTTTATAGTTTTTATGAATCTCGTTATTGTTTTCATTATCAATATGTCTAGCTAAATCACCATTGCTAGGATGTAGGCGAACTTAGCGTAGATGGCACTAGAATAGGCTACCCTCGGATTAGGGCTTGGTCGACCGACTGGCTTATCTGGTCGGTCGAATGAGTTGGTTGGTCGATCGACTGGGGTAGCTGGTCGATCGACCACCTTCGTGACTGATTTGCTTCGTTTGACTCGTTAAGTGCAATATGTATCAATGAGACCTAGCGGAGACTTGTTAGATGCTTAGTTTTGACAAACCCGTAGATCGAAAGATAGGAAAGGACTTAAATTGACGAATTAAGACGGCTAAATTGCTAGATTGAAATATAATGTAATTTAGGCATTAAGATCACTAGTCAAGAACGAAAGTTAGCATTAGTGACACCTAGGAACTAATAGCATAGACCGAGAGGGGCTATTAGTTGACTTGGACCGAGAGGACCTATCATACTCATCACCCACGACTGTATTTCGAGACTTACCTAGACTTATGTGCCATCGTAGCTGTAGTGACCCGACCATCCTAGCTCCTTTTCATTATTTGTTCACATCATTTATTTTTATTGCTTATTTTTATTGTTTTATTTATTTTTATTTGCATTTGGTTTAGTTATTAATCAATCCAAACCTCCTCAAACTGTTATCCTTAGACTAAAATTAGAAGCAACTATTATCTCTCTACCTCCCTGCGGATCGACCCTAACTACCGCTTGCTAGTTGTAGTTTGGAAAATTATAAATATTATTTTTGATACTCACATCGACAGGTATCAATACCGTTCTATACCTTGTCATAAGACCGTCTTATACATGGTTGTATGGGTGTGTTGGGTGTTGGTTTGTGTGGTAATTACGGGTAGCTGTTGTAGGACGACAATATACGGGTTCGTCTATCGACCATATGGGTCTGTCGATCGACCATGTTGGTATGTCAATCGACCATGGGTGGTTCTGCCGATCGACTTTTCTGGGCCTTAGCAGTTTGACGCTTGATTTTTATACCATAATATTTAGTTAGATTAGTCGAGTATATTTAATACCGTCTTATACTTAGACTAGTTAGTAATTGTATACTATTTATTTTCTTTAGGTGACTGTTTGTTGAAAAAGCATTCTAGTACTTGTGATTTGCTGAGCATGGATATTTGCTAAAGGTAGGCTAGCTACTCAACATTTGTATGTGGGGTTTTCTTACGTGCATTGTGTGTCTTGAATTGTTATTCTTTGGTTTGGTTGTCGAGTATTGTTGGCTGTATAATTGATGGTCCTTGATAGCATAATTAGTCGTGTGTTGGTGATAATTGTTGCTGGTTATTATTGTTGTTATAAGCTTATATTGGCATGTTTATATCATAAGATGACATTTTATTTTATTTCATCATGAATTGGCATATTACAGTGATTTTAAAGGAACTTGGCATTTGAGGTAGCATATACTTGGCTATTATATTATTCTTTTGGAACTTATGAATATATATTATTGTGTTGGCACTGGTACGAGGTGGTTGTGTTTTGGATAGGTCAGGCACGAGGATGTTGAAGAGTCGTGGACCTTGGTTTGGATAAGTCAGGCAGGTCACGGTGTAAGTAGTTAGCCCTGGACCTAGCGTGGCTAGTCCACATGGTGTGGTTGAGCTTGGGCTGAGAGTCTTGGTAACAGACTACTTGTGATTCGAGATTGTGACACTGAGGCCGTGAGCCTTGATATCTTCTATTGCCATTCGTTATATTATTATATTTACATATTGTCTTTTTTATTTTATTTGGATCATAGGTTGACTTGTGTGTGTATTCATGTGTCTTATAATGTCTGTTTCCGTCATGGGAACAGATTAATACAGGTATAGATGCTGGATGATTGCTTGGGATGGGACGTGTGCGCTAGGATTCGTGTCATCACCTAGATATTTTGATTTAAACATTTATTTATTAGTATTCACATTTATTGGTTTGTAATGAAATTATTTAAACTAGTTCACTATTTATTGGCACGTTTGGGCGTGGGATGTAAGTCCAATGCGGACAATTAATTTTATCATTCAGTATTTAATTTAAGTACCTTTGATTTGTAGTTTCTGTACTACTTACCTCAGTACTGAGATGGTAACACCATCATTTATCTAAGGTGCCTAGTTTAAGACTCTTGGATAAGTGGGGATGTTACAATTTAACTTACTTTGTGACCATCTCAAATATACAATAATAAACTCAAAAGTGGTTACATATAACACATTGTCAAAATATATAACTAATACCTATTAAACGCACATTGTAATCTACTGACATTTTTCACCTATTCAGCACATGTAAATTAATGAAACGTACAAAAAATGTAAACAAGTTAGGTCAGTTTGTGACCATTTCAATTATACAACAATGAAGTTTAAAGTGGTTACAAATAAGATATTGCCCAAATACAGAACAAGTATCTATTTTATCAAACTATGTTACCTACCAACATTTTTAACCAAATTCACCACATATTAAGGTTTTTTTTTTTTTTTTTTTTTTTTTTTTTTTTTTTTGGTACATACCACATACTCCCTCCAATTTTATTTATTGTTCCCTTTCTTTTTGCCATAAAATATAAGGGAATCAATTTGGATCATACAATACACATGAACCCACATGAAATTGATTTTGGACCACACAAAGTTGTCCAAAAAAGGAAAGAGGGAACAATAAGGAAAGTGGATGGAAAGGGAAAGAGGAACAATAAATGAAATTGGAGGGAGTATTAAGTTATGAAACATACAAAAACTGTAAACATTTTAATTCAGTTTGAATTGTGACCATTTTAATTATACAACAATGACGTCAAAAGTGGTTACAAATAACACATTGCCCAAATAAAGAACAAGTACCTATTTTATCAAACTATGTTACCTACATACCAACATTTATTACCAGATTATTACGACGTCACTTTCGCAGCATCTAACAACACCAAAACGAATAAAACCTATTTAACACAAAAAATCAAAATACGACAACCAAATAAACTTGCATGTGTCCTTTATTAAAACATAAACTTTAAAAAAAATCAATAAAAATAAAAAAACCGCCTCCGACATGAAAATCAATGAAAATACCGTCTCCGACATGAATAATCCAACAAAACCAAATCAAACAAAAAATTAAACTGAAACAACCATGGATCACTTGTATGTGTCCATTATATACCGAAATGGATCACTTGCAGGTGTCTATTATTAAAAAAAATGAAAACCATAAACAAAGAAACTGAAAAAAATATATGAAAATGAGAATACCGCCTCTGACATCATCGATTGCATTTGTCACTCTAGTATTTTTCTTAGGTAGTTGTCTTTTTGCTATTGTTTTCCTCACCATCATTTTACCAATATTTATGATAATGTTTTGAATTTTTGCTGACTTGTATGAAAAAGCTTAAATGAGAGAGAAGAAGCGATTTGTATGAAGATAGAGAAAAAGAGAGAAGATGAAAAAGTGAAGACAAATGTTTAGAGGATTAGGTTAAGATTGTCTTTTGAAATTTGTGGTAAAACTAAGCATTGGGGTTTTAATTGTTATTTTAATCGTAAAAAGTCTTCCTTGTCAGATTTGTCATGCGCGCACAGTACCAAGCCCAATCACTTCTCTACCCGGTTTGCATGTAAGTGGTATTATCCGAACCGTCGCAAATTTGTGAGAGATATATCCATCACAAGGGAGACTAATTGTTTCCTACAAACTTGTACATCAATATCTGATCAACTAAATATCGGCTAAACCACCAAACTGGTTAAAAAAAGTAAGGGTTGTTCGACAGATTATTAGAAAAGTACTTCATATTGGTTAGGACAAATTGGTAAAAAAGCAAGATTTTTGTGTATGTTGATTAAATAATACATGATTATCAAGGTAAGGAGAGAGGATTGAGTTACCTTCAATTGGACGACACATGAAGTTTTGAACGCTATTTTTATAACAGCCCGACTAGCTAGCGTTGTAACACACCCCCTCGTTTAGCCGACTAGTGTAACATTTCGTGTCTGTTATATTTAATTGATGTGTCAAAAGTGTGTGTTAACTGTGTTAGAAATGCGTGATGTCCGTATGTACGATAGACAATACCCCTTTTCATGTTTGAGTACGGGAGCGAACTTCGGGACGAAGTTCATTTTAAGGGGGGAAGACTGTAATACCCCGTATCTTATATAATCGATTAAACGGATATTATTATATATTAGTTATTATACATTTCATATTGGTTGCATCGTAATATCGTGAATGTTATTAAGTCGGGCTTATATCGTATATGTTGAGTCGGACTACATCACATTTTGTCTTTTGGGTCAAGAATCGTATCACCCATCTACCCATCTACATTTACCCAATTACCATACCCGTTTAAACCATTTGCCTTACCCGGAACATGTAACCATCATTTAACCTAAACCTAATCTAAGAGCCGCTCTCCCTCTCCCCTCTTTTAACAGTTGAGTCATTTCTAATTTCATTTTATCATTCATAAAACCATTTCTAAACCTAGAGAGAGGGATAGGAAGATGAATTGTCGAGCCTTTCATTTGATTGAAGATTTCTCATCGATTCCAACCTAATTCGATCTCCCTGTTTGTAAGTCGATTTCATTCCATTGTTTATACTGTTTTAAAATGTTCGTCTTCAAAAAGTTTGAAATGAGAGTCCTATTTATTTGATGTCTAGTTTATACATATAAAATCTCATAGTCAAATTCCTTATGGTTTGTCCTAGGTAAATTATTTATGAACATGTCGCTGAAAAGTCCGCGAATCTGATTTGGTTGTGGAAAATGATTTGAAACCCTAATTTTTATGTTGATTCAGTTATGAGGCTTATTCATACATCATCTTTGTATAGTCTAGATGATAATAGGATTTCGATTTACTGCAAAATAATGTTTTAAACTCGTTTTATGAATCAATACTTTTTATGCGACGGTTTCTGTCAGTTTTTGGAAATCGGTCTGAAAACCCTTGATAAGTTTGGAATTTGAGAAAAACACGTTAGAAATAATTTGTAGCTAAGACTCATGGGGTTCCAATCCAATTGGCCTTGTATCAATTTGAGTTTTCTGGAATTAGTTATGTATTTTATTCCGAGTCTGTCATGTGCTGGAAAATCAGGAAAAATCGTGTTTGTCCTTTAAGTTGATATTCCTATTAAGTTATGATGAGTCTAGGTTATGTGCATGATTATTTGATTGAGTAAGTGGTAATTATACATAATTATGTTATGTAGGTGATGGATATATGAAGGATCATAATTGATTGCTTGTGTGTGCTTGGATTGCGAAAAGGTAGGGAAATACACTTGACTTATTATCGTTGTTGTTGAATTGTGTTGACTTGTTTGTGTTTCATATGACCAAACTATGAACGTTGACTTGATTCGTGGTTGTTGATTCACGCTATGATTCATATCCTGGAATGTGCTTGACTGAATTAATCGTATTGAGTATATTATCACAACGTTGAACCTAGCATGATTCTATGATTTACCAGTCCAATGATATACATATTGTGTTGCATTAATTTCTTGAGCATTCATATGCATTGGAGATGGAGGAGGTTGTCGTGACGTGGTATGGTGATGATGATGTCGTGATAAGGCCCAGGCGGGTTCTGCAGGACTTGCCCTGGTGTCCTCAGCTCCGAGCTGGCAGATCGGCTACGGTCGATATATAGTCTACCGGGGATCGGTATGCCTGGGTTGTACGGGTTATGAGATATGAGTTGAGATGGAGATGGATGTGACGGAGGTGCATGCATATCATATTTTGTTGTTTCATTGTATTCCCTACTCAACCTCGTGGTTGACCCTGTGTATTCGTGAACACCTGTGACGATCCAAATATTGGGGAGCAGACTTAACAGGTTTATGAGACAGGATAGGAGCTTGATGGGTGTGAGACACTGGATCAGAAGACTTAGTAGCTAGACCATTATTTAGAAGACTTTCACTTTTATTTATATTAGTTCTTTGTAATTTAATGTAAAAGAGGTTTTGTAATAATTAAGTAAAGTAATTATATAATTTGCCCTGGGAGTTAAATTTGTATTCACTACCTCGGGAAGCCGAGATGGTAACAGTCCGGTTTATTAGGGAATGTCTTGTTAAAGGCTCCTTCATAAATCGGGGTGTTACAACTAGCCACCATCGTAACACAACCCTTCTTTAGATAAAATGTTCACTTTTGGGCCCGTTTTTTCCTCACTTAAGGCCAAAAGCACAAGGCCTTATTAATAAGTAGTGGGTGAAATCTTTTATAAACATATCATAAGCCTCTTATTTTGGCGATGCGGGACAACTTAAACTCATAACCTCATGAAGTGTTAACAATTTTCGACCTCGAAGGTATTTTGCTTGGTTCCACACAATCATGTTGTGTGCCTGTATATAGACTCGGCAAACAGTTCAATTGGATCAGATTCATGTTCAGTCAATTCATGACGAATGATTTTTGGGTCCAGCGGTTTTCGGTTCCGTTCGGGTTGGGAGGGTTATTTTGAATTCAGATAGTTTTTGTGTCCCTTATTATAAGGTTCTTTTGGGATAATGGCCAGTTTAGAACAATAAAAATTCGGGTGAGGTCATATTTGTTCTGGTCAATTCGGTCAAGTATGGATACTCAATTTGATTGTTAGGCTCGGTATGATTCTGTGTTATTCAAATTGGGCGAATTTTGTTTTGTTAGGTCTAAAACAACAGTTGTACATATATATATATATATATATATATATATATATATATATATATATATATATATATATATATATATATATATATATATATATATATATATATATATATATTATAAAAAGAAAAAGAGAGGCACTCCAAACGATTTGTTCTATCTTTAGGGTTTTTTTCTCTTATTTTCCTCTCTATGAAGTTGGAGCCACTTTCTAAGTCCGTAGTGCTGTTGGAATGGTATAAAAAGGAGGATGGTGAAAGAAAATCGATAACAACATCTGAGTTTGTAATTCTTAAAGAGAATAACCGTATTTACATCTTCTCAACCGCTTCTAAATCCTGGTCGGGCATCCCTTTTAAATCAACGGGAGTTGAAGTCATAATCTATGATGACACCAAACACGGCGGATTACTTATTTTAAAGGATGAGGTCATGGATTCTACTTGAGTTTCTGTTAAGATGAAGGCTAGTGTATTCTCCCTTCATCCCTTTTCATGTATATAAGCTTGTTCATGTACCCGGAATCCGCCACGTTAACGACAATCCATTTTTTCGGTTCATCATCCGTCGATGGTTACTCCAAAGGGTGACACAATGCTGGCTCTATTTCAAGAGACTGATGGTTTCATTGCTTAAGTATTTCTAAAATTTACTTTGATAAGTTAATATAATTAATTAATGGTATAATTGTGCTTGTTATGCTGTAATAATTGTGTAAAAAGAGACACTACAACAAATTGACACTTCCACCACAAATTATGCCACGAGAATTTATATTTCATGGCTAAATTTTGTTTAGCCACGGGAAAAACTTCATTCACTATCTTAGAAAAATTTTATGTCACGGGACATCTTTTCCCATGGCAAAAAGTCAATTATGCCACGCTTTAGGCTACGGCCGTAGCTAATAATAATTCTTGCCACGAACTATGCCATATACGTGGCGAAATTATATTTGTCCACATATCATTCTGTGTCAAATATTTTTTATAGCCACGACTTACATCTTGTTCATGGCAACATATTTATTTGTTTAGCCACGAAACTATTAGCAAACACCCGTGGTGAAGATTTTTTTCAGACTTTAATAAAGGTGTTAAGGTAAAAGTAAAATTTCTTTTTTTTTTCATTTTGTAAAAAAGAAAATACAAAACTAAATGAAACTTAATCAATTGTAGTTAAGATGAAAATAAATTTAAATAAAAAATCTTGAAAATTCCCTATTTACTAAATGAATAGCCAAAATTCTAACTTTTCCCGCCTAAAACATATTTTGTAGAATAGCGCTTGGAATGTTTGTCATATATACTATAGGTGTGGACATGATAAGTTATAAATGGATATAATATTTTGTATTTAAATATTCATAACATTTAATATTTCACATTCTGCACAAATTTATCTCCGATCTTCTTAGGGTAAGGAAATTCTTTTTTTTAAAGAACTTATTGATAAAAATTTATTGACTTTTTATGATAAGAAGTTGCGGCGAAAAAATATGGTATTAGTAAATATTTAATAAAATTCATTGTCAATTTAAATTCTATAAATAATACACTAAAATTTAAAACTCTATAAATACCGTGCCTATATTGCACCGGGTCTATATTAGTAACTCTATAAATACCGCGCATTCATTGCGCGGGATCTAAACTAGTATTTGATTAATTTAATAAATATTTAGTATTCTTTTATTTAATTTAGTAAGAAATTTAAAACTTTTATAAAAACATACACAACTAAAGAATATTATTATCGTCTTAATTTTTTATTTTTCTACAAATCGGAATATTTTTTTGGGGTTTTTCATAACATTGATAATTTAATAAATGAATTTAAATATATAATTCTGTTTCTTAAAGTTATGAATTTCTTTTAAATTATGACAAGGATAAAGTCGTATCACCTTAATCAAAATAATTCTACCTCAATACTATCAAATAGCAGGGTATCGTATCCATATGGACGCGGTAATTATCTAATTTGCTAATATTAAGTCCGTCTTAAAGGTAGCAATTTTGTGGGGTTTTGTTTGTTTGGTTTCTAAACTAATTGTAATAAAGTAAATATGAATTCAATAAGATTTAAAAGTCTAGTGATCAAGTTCACTAGGTAGTTATCCGGGGGTATGATTTAACTAATTAACAGATCAATTTATGTTGTTTAAGGTCATATGATCAGTTGATTCTAATATGCCATTTAGATCTATCTTTAACATGTGGTTGCAATAATTAAGACAGTCTATTCAATTGTCGCAGCCTATATTAGTCTTAACCCAATCGGTGAAAATCCTAATTAGCAAGACTAATTAACTAATCCTGGCCAGTAATTAATCAATTAGATTTAAGACAACAATTGAACAACAACCAAAAGCAATTTAACTATTAATTCATTAATTAAACCCCTTTCTAACAACCTAGATCCCCTTTCACCCTAGATTAAAGAATTAGCTACTCATGATAATTAAACTAACAACAATCAAATAAAGGAAAAGCATAATTGAAAGCATGTAAAAGATGAATAAGAAAGCAATTACAAAACTAGTACTTGAATAATTAATTATTGAGGAAAGATTAATAGTTACCGTAAATTAAGAACGTAGATCCGGAAAATAACAATAGCTCAATTAATCTAAAAGTTTCCAACAATTATTAATGTAAAAGAGGCGTAGAAAAGCATAACCTAATAATAATCTACGAACTTCCTATTTATAATACATATAAACCAACTTAAGGAAGTTTTGCGGAAACTCCTAAAAAGCAAAACACTCGATCGAGTATTATGGCACTCGATCGAGTGTCGTAGTGACCACGACTCGACCGAGTTTCGCATTACTCGATCGAGTATCCTCAGCTTCAGTAGCTTCTTTTGTTCTTCTCTTCTCTCGTTTTTCATAATTCTCGTGTCGTTCTTCTTGCACTTCATCTTGCCGACTCCGCGGTGCTCCATATTAATCATTTGTTCTACGAATGCATCCAATCTGTATTAAAACACCAAAAGGCAAAAGTATCGACATTTCTAATATAAACGACATGTAATTAGCATATATAAGCACAAAACCGTCTCAAAACAACTAAAGAGGAGGCATATAAATGTATATAAATATCACTCATCAAACTCCCCCAAACTATCTTTTTGCTTGTCCCTAAGCAAAATATCACACAATACAAAAGGCAATCATACAAATGGTGAATGAATAACACAGAGTTAATGTTAATGCACATACATACAAATACCAAGCTATCCATATCTATAACAAAGGAATGACCATGATGTACAAATAAAACAAATTCAAAGGCACGGGTAAAGAAAACGAAGCTGAAGTCCCAAGATGTAACATGATACCATAATATAAACAAAAACCAAATATCTTTCGATCTTGCAAGACCATTGCTCTTTTTCTTCTTCTTCTTCTTCTATCTTTAATTCAAGGCTGTTTTGCTCTGCTGGTGGACCGGCTGCCGGCATAACACAGTCTTCATCTCCCTTCCTTTTTCTCTTGGCAATGTCTGTGGGGTGTTCTGCCGGTGGCAGGACCGGCTGCCGGTGTGCCGGCAGAAAACACTTCTCTGCCTCTTTCAACTCCTTTTCTTCTCAAGCCAACACGAGCTAGCTCCTTCACTCGGTCTTCATTCCATCTTGCCTTTTCCAAGGCCAATTCCCTACAAAAGAGTACGGAGAGTCATAATATCGAGGTTCATGGAATAAAGGGCAAAACACGGGCGAGAGTGAGCTAAAAACGCGCTAAAGAAGGCAAAATGCATGAGAAAAGGGAAGTGAAATGGCGAAAAAATAACCACATATCAAATCTCCCTACACTAAAACCTTACTTGTCCTCGAGTAAGTCCTAAACCAATGCACAAGGGACTACTATAATAACCATCAAGAGTGCGTGCACAATATAAGCATCACTCAATTATTCTAAATTAATAGCCGATCGAGTATTAGCGCACTCAACGCCCCTTCAACTCACAATTTGACCCTCATGAGGGAAAAGTGCCCTATTGCAAGGCAAGTTGAGTCTTGCTACAAAATTGCGATGCATCCAGCGTGAAAGCACATAATCAAGCTATGAAATGCATCTAACAGAAATGGTCCACTTTCCTCATCTAAGTTGCCGGATTTTCAAGCAACAAAACATGGTTTGTTTGATAGTACCGTCTCAGAAGTTCCAACGGAGGTGCCAACCCCCTAAGCATGGCTCAAGCTACCCTAGCGTGACCAATACTCAAGAAACACATTCAAGAGAAGGGTAAGGATAGGCAAGTCCGCCGAGAATTACAAAACCGACACGAGATTCAACTTAAAGACCCATGACTAAGAGGACCTAGGTAACGACATCCTCACGGTTTTCACTCGTCACTCAATTAAAGAACAAGGTGATTTTTGTGACAAATAGTAACCAAAGTCACTCTCCTAACTCGACTAGCGAAAACGTGCCCGCAATCTAATGTGTAAGACCGTCCTATGTCCAATGAAATGCAAACAATGGTACAATGCACACAATATGAAACAAGGGTTGTAACGGGGCTAGGGAGTAGGACAAAATGGGATTGGTGCAAGCACCGTTTGGATATGTGGAGTTCAAATCAAGAATTCCCGACACATCGTAACCCATTTCTTATTGCAACACATGAGACACGTCTATGCCCTAACATAGCATGGATCACCAAAACTATGCAAAAATTGCATAAACCCAACTCAAATTGGAAAAATTTAAAAGTACTCCTCTTATTTCAACAAATGGTAACGTATACACCCTAACAAAGACTCGGTTTCCCAAGTCATGCAAAAATTGTGTAAACCCAACTCATTTTGGAAAAACATCAAATTGCCCCTTTATTTAGCAACGGCTTTTTCTACCCCTTTAATTGATGAGGAGGGTTGTTGCTTGCCTTTTTCTTTTCTTGACAATATATATGCACAACACAAGTAACTCATTTTTTGGATTTTTCAGAACTTTTTCACTTTTCTCTTTCGTTTTTCATTACAATTTTTCAACCTCTTATTTATATACAACACCAAAGTAGACTAAATTTTGACCCAATGGACTTGTAGTTCGCCCATCACCAAATTCCGACTTCACCACCTAGACACTTCTACAAATTACGACCCATTCTTGATCAAGGAGGGGTGTTTTTGGGATGTAGCTCTTTTAGTGGGTATGCCAAAAGGAATAGGCTAAGGCTCAGAGAGGTGAATCAAAAGAGGAAATCAATGCAAGGGACGAAACTAAGCAAATTTGGCTATGTGAGGTTCATACAAACGGATTTTGTTTCAAAACATGTGCACAAAAAATGTAATGCAATTCAAGGTCTAGGGACGAAATGACACACTTATGCGTCTTGATGTGACACGCCTTGTGAGGAGGCCTACTCTCAAACCTAGATGAGGGTGGGGTATGAATGTACCCACCCTAGGAGGCTCTACCTTTACCTTTGAGTGGCTAAGTCGAGCCACAGGTCTAGTCTACGGTCCTAGGTCTCACAAGATCGGTTTAAACTCATTGGTCAAGCCCACCTCCCACGGCTAACTAAGAGGCCACGAGTGCGAGTCACGGGGAGGGGAAAGGCACAATCGGACATATAGCTCATCATGGGGGTACTTGATTCCCTTCCTCGACCATGTTCATGCAAAATATTTATTTACAAACGGATGCAAGACTTCAAATTGAAAGACATGTATATACAAGAATATATGCATGCGAAATTTGAACATAACAAGGATAGAAACATGCAACAAGTCGACTAAGCCTAACAGCACATCAACACCAACACCAACAATCCAATAGGTCTCCTAAGGAGACACCCAAGGCAACAAAATTCCCATTCTCTTTCAAAATATCCAAGATACTAAAAAGAAAGAATAGTAAAAGGAGTAAGAGATAGGAAGGATTATACCAAGCGGTCTTCTAGCTCCTCTTTGCCTCAAGTGGTCAATGCGCTATGCCAAAGGTTAGACAAAACATATATATACAATGCAAATGATTTTTTTTGTATTTTTTTTGACATTTTTCAATTTTTAGGCATTTTTTTGAAATTTTATCAAATTTACAAGTATTTACAAATTTAAACAAATATTCACAAGAGTGGATATTTCCCTCCCCACACTTGAAATGTACATTGTCCTCAATGGGCAAAAGCATAGGGAGTGAATAAGAGAAAAGAAATGAACATATTTTTGCATTTTTAATTTTTGAAAAGAAAATAACATATTTTTGGTATTTTTGTTTTTGAAAATGAAAAGGACATGTTTTTTGGTATTTTTGAAAGGTTTTTGTTGTTTTTTTTTGGGCCCTCCCCACACTTATTTATAAACATGGGAGGGCATGTGGAGAAATAAAAGAACATGTTTTTAAAGATTTTTTTTATAAGGAATCTCCTCCCCACACTTATCTATGTACATAATGTGTGGAGGAGATTCGGAAATTAAAGTCCGTGTTTTTGTGATTTTTCAATTTTTCAATTTTTCTGTGTTTTAAATGGGGATGCAATGCATGAGCTAAGCTAAATGCAAGAAATAAATAACAATGCAACTAAATTATATGAATGCAAGCTACATGTAACGATTTGTACAAGAATGAAATCTAATGCAAAGTATATGAATGTATCTAACATGGCTAATCTACATATGATACAAGTACACTAAATGCATGTGGAAATGAAATATGAATGAGAGTTTGGATATGAGGGGGATATACTTGTCTTTTGATTTGAATCGGGAGTAAGGTGGGCCACCAACTCGGCCCTCAGGACTCAGAGTCCATATCATCATCATCATCATCATTCTCTCCGGTTCCAAACTCGGAGCCTTGGATCAAATCATTGGGGTTGAAGGTGTGGTCACCTCCACTTCCGCCGGTACCCATGAGACCTCCCGTGAAGTCTCCACTCATCATCAGCACTCCTCCTTCCCCACCCGTAGGAGGATCCCCCATGTAAGCACCACCGAACCCCGAAGCATCCATGTCACTAGCAAAGTAAGGGCGGATTCCTCCCACCCAATGGGCGTCATGCCCCTCTGGTCGATACTCGGTCCTAGGAGGGAAGATGGGAGCGGAGAAGTAGTCCGGTTGGAGGTTAAGACCCCGGTGAATGATCTTCCTGTCCGCATTCTGGTAGTTCCCGTCGGACCATGAAAAGTAGGAAGGGTGCGGGGCATCAAAGGGGACGTACTCCCGCCTACAAAAATCATCGTAGATCGGGTAGGAGCCGGTGGACTGGTCATAGTAGATGCGGTCCAACTTCCGCCCCAACACATCTCTCTCACTCACGGCTTTAACCATCGCAATATCCATCATCTCCATCCACTCGGTAAGGGTAGGTGGTAAGGGAGGGTAGGGAGGTTAACCCGAGGAAGACCCCTCACCGGGTTGAAATTGCCATGGTGGGGGTTGGTGGGTCTGCGGCATAGTGTATTGGAGTGAGGAAGCAGTGGCCGCTCGGTTATCTCTCGTATACACACGATGAGGGTTAGGGGGAGGTTGGTCGGGGGCTACCTCCGCTTCAAGCGGGAGGAGGTAGTCATCCTTGTCTTGCTCAATTTTAATTGCGGTGACATTGGGGAGCGGGATTGAATTGCGGTGATTGATTTGCCAATAATCCCGCCCGTCAAGAGGATTGACCTTCAGCCACTCAAGTTTGGTAGACATGTAATGTTTCGTTAAAAAGGTCTCCCCGGGCACCCAATTCATGGTGGAAAGGTCCACCGGACGGTCCAACGATCGAGCAATGCGGGTGATGATGCCACCCACATGAATTGGGACCTTTTGTCCCGGAGAATTAGCAATTTTGGACAAGTGACTTGTGAGATGATGAGCCACATTTATCTTGAAAGCGGTGGGTTTGGTAAACAAATAAGACCCCAAAATTTCAAGTTCATTAGTCCTAAAAACCCACGGCTCATCCACCGCGAGGAGAGTGCACCCCATAAACCTATGCCAAACCCGAATGACGGGGTTGTGGCAAGAAATTGCGACCCTTTTGACCCTAATGGCATCCTCAAGACCGGATATGGCCTTCCAAACTCGGAAGTTATGAAATGTAGCAGGAGGGTTATGGGAAGGGGCATTTTCTAACCCAAACATATTAGCTAACCGTCTCAAAGAAATCGTGTGGTCCCGGTTCATAAGACGAAAACTGAGGGTAGCCACCAAATTCGTCTGACGGTGTTTGCTAATTCTCAAGCTACTCAGAATTTCCCATGTAAGCCTAGGGTAGGTATACTCATGCATATGGTACATCCCCTCATCCCGACTCCGGTGAAAAGAGCTTCCATCACCCTAGCTAAACCGAGGGCCGATAAAGACGGATGATGTAGAAACTTGGTAGGAGTAAGGGGACGATTCTTGAAAAGGATAAACTTACCTTTCTGAGTTTGGGTGGCAAATTCCACCGAAGGGAAATCCGGGTCCGGGTTGGTGTCGCTGGCGGCACGTGCAATAAGCTCCGCTTGTGCCCGTGCAACATCAGCTCGTGTTCTCCTTCCCGCCATATTGAAGATTAAAGAGGATGGGTTAATTTTTGATTGATATGGGGTGAAGATGGGGTGAGTTTTGATGGAGTTAGGAGGAGATTTGAGGGAAAATGAAGGAGAAATGAAGGAGAGGAGTGAAGATATGAGGAAACATAAAGGGGTTCTCGTGTTTTATTTTAAGGTCTGATGCTACGTTGTGCCGGTCTGCCGGCTGAGCACACCTCCCCTTTTTTCAATTTTTCGAATTTTCCTTCAACTTCACTTGTTCTCGCTAACGGTGGACGAACCGGCTGCCGGTCCACCGGTAGAACACTCCCCCAATTCAGTTTTAAACATTTTGACCCCCCTAACCAGTGTGTCCTGCCGGTGAGCCGGCTGCCGGCCTGCCGGCAGAACACTCCTTTTTCTCAATTACTCAACTCTTTATGTGTGTTCAGCCGGTGGGCCGGCTGCCGGCCTGCCGGCAGAACACATTCTTGCTGCAGCATTCTTCAATTTCCTAAGTACAATGTTGTCCCTGCCGGCTGTCGGCCTACCGGCAGGACACACTTCCAATTCAATTTATTTACAAACAATTTGTGCGCGCTACCGGTGGACGAACCGGCTGTCGGTCCACCGGTAGAGCACAACATTCAGCTCATTTCATCAATTTTCCAACTTCTCCAAGTTTGCACTAACTTGAAAATAGAAATATTCGTTTGACCTCGGGACTCGTGTTTTCAACTATCAAGCCGACGCATCATGTCGGTATTTCGGGTCAAACGAAATTAAGACTTGTTTTCCTCCAAAATGACTTCCGTCACCAATCCAAAGTCGACAAAATATGCTTCCCAAATCTCTCATTATCTACCTAATAATGCATGCTATTTACAAATAGTGGTTCTTGTGGAACTCCACCAAACCAATTCTTGCTCAAAAATTTCAATTTGCCCTCTCCTCGGGGAGGGATTCCACGAGGTAGAGCACCTCAATCGGTCCTTTGTTGTCACCATCATAATAACGCTTGATGCGTTGACCATTGACCCTAAAGGGTCCACCTTCTTCACTCCAAAGTTCAAATGCGCCATAAGGGAAAATTTGCATCACCTTGAAGGGTCCCGACCACCTTGATTTAAGCTTGCCCGGGAACACCTTAACCTTGGAGTTGAAGAGGAGAACAAGGTCTCCCACACTAATATCTTTCTCCATGATCTTGCCATCATGCCATTTCTTCGTTTGGTCCTTGTAGATTTTAGAACTCTCATAAGCTTCCATCCTTAATTCTTCAAGCTCACTCATTTGGAGAAATCGCACCTCTCCGGCGGCATCAAAGTCAAAGTTCATCTCCTTGAGAGCCCACCAAGCCTTGTGTTCTAGTTCAATGGGCAAATGACAAGCTTTCCCGTACACAAGCTTATAGGGGGTGGTACCAAGGGGTGTCTTGTAGGCAGTTCTCAATGCCCATAGCACATCCGGAAGCTTTTGTGACCAATCCTTCTGGCTCTTGTTTGTGACTTTATCTAATATGGCCTTGATTTGACGGTTAGAAACCTCCACTTGCCCACTAGTTTGAGGGTGGTAGGCGAGGGCGGTTTTATGCCGCACTCCATGTGATTCAAGTAGAGCTTTGAAAGTACTTTTGCTGAAGTGTGATCCGCCATCACTTATGACCACTCTTGGGGTCCCAAATATTGGAAAGATCGTGCCCTTGAAAAGCTTCATCACAACTTTGCTATCATTGGTGGGCGAGGCCACCGCTTCAATCCATTTGGACATGTAGTCCACCGCTACCTAGATGTATTAATTCCCACAAGAGTTGGGAAACGGTCCCATGAAGTCGATTCCCCAACAATAAAAAAGCTCAATCTCAAATATGTTGGTGAGGGGCATTTCATTTCTTTTGACAATGTTCCCAACCCTTTTGCAAGCATTACACGATCTCACTAAGTAGTGGATGTCCTTAAACATGGAGGGCCAATAAAATCCACCTTGGAGGATCTTGGCAATGGTTCTTGAGGTGGCCAAGTGTCCCCCATAAGCAGAATTGTGGACCCGGTCAACAATCTCCAAGCTCTCCTTTCTAGAAACACATCTTCGGAACATTCCATCCCCTCACTTGCGAAACAGGTGGGGATCATTCCAAAAGTACCGCTTGGCATCATGTCTCAATTTCCTCCTTTCCCTTGGTTCCATCTCATCCGGTATGAAACCACTCATAATGTAATTTGCAAGATCCGCAAACCAAGGAGTTTTGGAGCTAACTTCCATGAGCCCATCATCCTTTAGCCACTCATTGATAGGTCCACTCTTGTCTTGAATTCCATGATCCTCAATGGTCAATCTTGATAAATGGTCGGCCACAAAGTTTTCCGACCCGGCCTTATCCCTAATCTCCAAATCGAATTCTTGGAGTAGTAAGACCCACCTCAAGAGTCAGGGCTTTGCATATTTCTTCACCATTAATTATCTCAAGGTGGTGTGATCGGAGTAAACCACCACCTTAGACCCAACTTGATATTGCCGAAACTTTTCAACGGCATGCACAATTGCCAACATCTCCTTTTCGGTCATAGAATAGCCACATTATGTTTAGTCAAGGGTCTTGCTTGTGTAATAGATAACATGATGCTTCTTGTCAAACACTTGCCCAAGGACCGCACCAACCGCGAAATCCGATGTATCGCACATGATCTCGAAAGGGAGGTTCCAATCCGGAGCCCGAATTATTGGAGCCGTGACCAATGCTTCCTTCAACCTATGGAAAGCCTCAAGACGAGGTTCATCAAATACAAAAGGAACATCTTTGAGGAGTAATGAAGTTAATGGCTTTGCTATCTTTGAAAAATCTTTAATAAAACACTTATAGAATCCGGCGTGGCCTAGAAAACTCCTCACTCCCTTCACATTGGAAGGAGGTGACAAGTTTTCTATGACGGCAACCTTAGAACCATCAACCTCAATAACCCTTCTAGAGACAATGTGACCGAGTACAACCCCCTCCTCTACCATAAAATGACATTTTTCCCAATTTAGGACAAGGTTGTGCTCCTCACATCTCTTCAACACATTAGTCAAATTGACTAGACCATGATCAAATGAGTCTCCATGGACGCTAAAATCGTCCATCAAAACCTCCATGCTTTTCTCTAGAAATTCCGAAAAGATTTCCATCATGCACCTTTGGAAGGTGTCGGGCGCATTGCAAAGCCCGAATGGCATCCTACGATAAGCATAGACCCCTATGGGACAAGTGAAGGTCGTCTTCTCTTGGTCCTCCGGGTGAATGGGGATTTGGAAGAACCCGGAGTAACCATCTAGAATGCAATAATATGCATGACCCGCAAGTCTCTCGAGCATTTGGTCTATAAAGGGGATTGGGAAATGGTCTTTAAGGGTGGCGGCATTACGTTTCCTATAGTCGATACACATTCGCCATCCCGTCACCGGTCTAGTAGGTAGGGTGGTCCCGTCTTCTTGCTCAACCATGGTCACCCCTCCCTTCTTTGGTACCACGTGAACCGGACTTACCCATGTGCTATCCGTTATTTGATAGATAATCCCAGCCTCAAGTAGTTTCAAAACTTCATTTTTAACTACCTCGGCCATTTTAGGGTTTATCCTTCTAAGACCATCTACCTTGGGTCAACTCCCCTCTTCTAAGACAATTCTATGCATGCACAAACTCGGGCTTAACCCCTTGATGTCATCAATGCTATATCCAGGTTTGCAAAAGTTTCATTTCTTGCGACTCACTTAGATTAGCATTTATGATCACGGGGTAAGTCTCCCCCTCACCAAGGAAAGCATACTTGAGTGAGGGAGGTAAAGGTTTGAGTTGTACCTTTGGAGGGAGAAAGCCCTCCACTTTCTTCAAAAGTTCTTCATCCACATCATGATCTTCTTTCATAGCTTCATCATGCAAGGAGATTTGAAAAACCTCTTCCATTTCCGCCTCTTCTCGGGCTACTTCATGCACTACCTAGTCAATCACCTCAATAGTGCTTAACCTTTCAACTCTTGGTCCTTTCATCAAATGTGGGAGGTTAAATTCGACATTGTTGCCCTCAATTTGGAAGAGTAGCCGCCCATTCTTCACATCAATAAGCACTCCTCCGGTAGCCAAAAATGGCCTACCTAGGATGATGAGGGTATGGCTATCCTCCGGGATCGATGTCAAGGACAACAAAATCGGCGGGTATTAAAATCTTTTCAACTTTGACGGGCATGTCTTCAAGCATCCTCAAAGGGCACTTGACGGACCTATCCGCCAATTGGAGAGTCATGGTAGTAGGAGCAAGATTTTGAATGCCAATCTTCTTTCCAACTTTTAAAGGAATGACACTCACACTTGCTCCCAAGTCACAAAGAGCTCTTGATATAGGAACACCACCAACTACACATGGGATTGAAAAGCTTCCCGGGTCACCAAGTTTAATGGGCATTTTGTTAAGGATATGAGCACTACATGCCTCTTCCATAGCCACTATCTCTTGGTCACCCAAAACCCTTTTCTTGGTCAAGATGTCTTTTAAAAATTTTGAGTAGGTTGGCATGTTCATAATCACTTCCGTAAAGGGTAGGGTGACTTCAAGCCTCTCAAGCATATCACAAAACTTGGTATACTTAAAGTTTTCCCTACTCTTTATGGCTCTTGAGAGATAAGGAATATTAGACACAAGTTGAGAATTGGAAGATACCTTTGGAGGAACCGAATTCTTTGTTACCTTTTTGGTGTATTGCAAAGGTACTTCTTCAATTGCTTCTTCCTTATAAGGAAGGTCTTCCACATATCCATCAACATCTTTTTCCACTTGAATTCCCCCACTTGAAGACTCTTCACAAGCTTTCTTACCCTTCTTGGCTTCACTCACTCTAGCCGACGGTGTTAAGGACGGGTTATCTTTTTCACCATTCCTTTCCATCCTTTCCCGCTTGGGATCCCCATCAAATTATACCTCAAGATCTTTGTAGGGGTCCTCAAGCTCTACACCGCTCCTCAAAACTACCGCATGAGCATGGTGGCTATTTAAGGCATCCTTGGAACTTTGTCCTTAGGCTAATAGACCACCTGGCGACCTTTGAGGGTTAGCCATAGCATGAGAGGCCATCCTTGATTCCATTTCCCTCATATCTTTAAGGAAGGTAGCCCTTAAGTTTAATTGTTCTTGTTGGTTTGCCTTTGCTAGATTAGCCATTTCTTGGCTATGTTGCATTTGCAGGTTCTTTATCATCTTCAAAAGTTCATTTTGGGAGGGTTCACTTTGGGGTTCTTGATAAGGTTGGTTGGCTATGGGTAAAGGAAAACCATAGTCATACCGAGTGTTGGGGCCTTGGTTGTTATTTTGTCCCCCTTGAAAATTTCCTCTAGGACCATTGTTGTTGAAATTTGGCCCTTGCCCTTGATCTTGAAACCCTTGAGCATACCCTTGCCCAAATCCTTGATTAGCTTGATTCACTTGATTCCCTTGATAGAACCCTTGGTTGTTTTGATTGCCTCCAAAATCTTGGTAACCTTGGGGTTGGTTGCCGTAGTTTTGGTTTTGATTGTTGTTTGGCCATTGGTTTTGATTTCCGGGGTTATTTCTTTGGTTGGAGTATCCTCCCCTTGGTTGAGAAAATCCGGGTGGATTATTTGGGGTTTGTGGTTGAAGATGTTGTGGGTTTTGAACATTGGTACTCTTGTAGCTAAATTTGGGATGGTTCTTTAAACCCGGATGGTAGAAGTTAGTGTTTGGATTGTAGAAATTGGGGTTGTTGTAGGGGAGTCTTGGTGGTCTAGTATTGTTTTTGTAGCTTTGGAAAGCATTAACATCTTGGACATTTTCTTCGTACCCACCATTATAGTTGTTGGCACACATGTCAAAAGTGTGGCCATTCCCCCCACAAAGCTCACAAGGTAAAACTTGAGCTACTTCTTCCATGGGTGGACCATGTGAGGTGGTGGCTTGGTGAACTTGGTTCCTTTGCAATTTCTCAAGTTGCTTGGTGAGAAAATCAAGCTTGGCATATGTCTCGGCATTTGTATTAGAAGAGTTCTCCTTAGGAAATTTGCCATTTCTCCTAAGCATGTTTACTCTTGAGCCATAATTTGCTTCCGAGTCTACCATCTTCTTGATTAGTGTCGTGCCTTCTTCATCACCTAAATGATCAAATCCTCCCCCCGCGGAGGCATTTACCATATCTTTAGTTCTAGGCAACAATGTTTGAAAGAAGGTTTGGGTGATGTACCACTCCGGGATCCCATGGTGAGGACAACTTGCAATAAGGTCTTGGTATCGATCCCAAGCTTCACCCAAGGATTCCCCATCTTCTTATTGGAAATTATGAATTTCATTACGAAGCATGGCGGTCTTGGGTGACGGATAGTACTTGGCCATGAACGCCTTAGCTAAAGCATCCCATGTTGTGAATGTATCCGGAGGGTGAATATTCAACCACCGGTCCACCTTACCCGTCAAAGAGAATGGGAACAACATCATCCTTAGAGTGTCCTCGGATACCCTGTTCTTCTTCATCATTGAGACCTTCTTCTTGAACTTTCGTAGGTGAGCATGAGCATCTTCTTCAATATGCCCCCGAACAAATCCTTCTCGATCAACCCAACTTGGGAGGGATGCATCTCAAAGTTGTTGGGAGCCAAAGTGCCAAAATTAATAGGGTTACATGAATCATTATGGTTAGGCCGGTTGTGATCCCGTAGAGCCATTTGTGGTGGTGGATTTGGTATATGAGGGGGTGGTGATTGAGGTGGACTTGGAAGTGGAAAGTTGTGAAAGGGGTTTTCTATGGGGATCTCAATTGTGTTATTTGGTTGAAGTTGGGTTGTGGTATCAATGATTGGTAGGGTGTTTGGGTTTGGTTGGTCTATGTTTGTTTAAGGAAGGTTCCGAACTCTATCAAGGGTCCTTGTCCTCAAGGTCCTAAAAAGCCTTTCGGGGTCAGAATTGAAGAGTAGAGCTTGATGGTTCCTTCTAGGCATGCACTCAACAAACCGTTAGTCTCCTAGTGTCTTTACACACTAGGGGAGGGCAAGAAATCACACACTCTACAATGAAGCACACAACTACTAAAACAAACTAACAAGTGAGATATAACTAAAGCAAAGACTCTTAATAAACTAAATATAACCTAACGCCATCCCCGGAAACGGCGCCATGTGATGAGTAAGATGTAGGCAGGGTCGAGTCTCTTATCACCAACAATAATTTTAACCCAATTTAGTAGTATAAATCATGGTCGAACCACGAGGATGGAGGGGTTTCTACTCAGCTTAATTGGGAGTCTAGTCTAGTAAAAAAATTAAAGGAAAGGAGTTGATTTAAACTACTATATGTAACTAATGCAAGCAATTAAGAGGAAATGTATACGATTGATTAAAGGCTAGGGCTTTCGGGTTCATCTAAATGGTTTAAGGGGCAACATGATGATTTAAAGGGTCTATGGTGAGAGTTTATCCTAGGATGATGAATCAATGTCTTGATTATCCTAAGGGTGACCAATAACTTCCATTAAGAATCACACCTCTCTTAAGAAAACAACAAGACCACCACAAACTTTCATTCAATGGGGGGATTAAGCAACAATGAAAAAAGGCACAAGCTTTCACTCATGCAAATCATCAAACACCTTGTGTGCAAGATTAATAAAGATAAACAATTTCACCAAAAACTCAAATAATCACACAATCATGCCCATCAATTCCATTAAGACTCCCCCTAAACCTTAAAAGGATTTCTACTCACTCATGTTCAAATTGTTCATACAAACAAAGGTATAAAAACAAGTAATCAAAAGAGATGACATGATATAAATTAAAACAACTATAAAAGACAACTTGAATGTAAACAATTGATTAAACAAGTAAATGAGAAAGAAATATACCAACAATGAGTAAGGATGGTTGCTTTGATTGAATAAATGAAGAGAATCCTTCAATATCTTCCAATACAACCCAAATAAACAATTGACAATAACTACTACTAACCTAATTTTACTAAATGATTAATATTAATTATAGAAAGAATAGTGCTTTGATTAAGGAAAGTTTACATAAATTAGGGAAAGTTTTCAGATCTAGGGTTGTGTGTGGAAATGGTTAAGGGAGGGGGTATTTATAGTCTTTCATTGGATTAGAAGGGAAGAGGAAATAAAGCCCAAATCAGCAGCAGCTGCGTTCTGCTGGTGGACCGACTACCGGTTTGCCTACCGGTAGCGAGGCCATTGAAAACTTGAAGTTGGAATTTTGGGAAAATAACTGGCATGTGTGTTCTGCTGGTGGACCGGCTGCCGGCCTGCCGGCAGAACACACTCTTCTATACTTCAATTCCTTTCCTTCGTGCGTCTTCTACCGGTTCGCCGGCTACCGGTGCATGTACCGGTAGCGAGACCATTGCTCTTTTTCTTCTTCTTCTTCTATCTTTAATTCAAGGTCGTTGTGCTCTGCCGGCTGCCGGCCTGCCGGCAGAACACAGTCTTCAGCTCCTTTCCTTTTTTTCTTGGCAATGTCTGTGGGGTGTTCTGCCGGTGGCAGGACCGGCTGTCGGTGTGCCGGCAGAACACACTTCCCAGCCTCTTTCAACTCCTTTCTTTCTCAAGCCAACACGAGCTAGCTCCTTCACTTGGTCTTCATTCCATCTTGCCTTTTCCAAGGCCAATTCCCTACAAAAGAGTACGGGGAGTCATAATATTGAGATTCATGGAATAAAGGGCAAAACACGGGCGAGAGTGAGCTAAAAACGTGCTAAAGAAGGCAAAATGCATGAGAAAAGGGAAGTGAAATGGCGAAAAATAACCACATATCAGTCATAAACATGCTTAAAAAGGATTTGGAAAGAAAAGAATAAAGAGATAAAAGAAAATAGAAGATATAAGGAAATTAAAAGAAATAAGAAATTAGAAAAAATAAAGAAATTAGAAAAATAAGGAAATTTGAAGAATAAGGAAATAAAGAGAAATTAGGAAATAAAATAAATTAGGAAGATAAAAATAAGGAAATAAAAAAAATGAAATAAAAATAAAATAGAAAATATGGAAAATATGAATTATATGGAAAATATGTCGAATTATAGTGATAATAAGAATAATAGTTGATTAAAACCTAATTAGAATTACTACGTCAAAACAAGACGAGTTCAGAGAGAGAAAGCACCTCAGAAGAGGCGTAGCATCTGCTGCGTCGCTTAGAAGAGGCGCATCAGTTCATGCGTCTGTTCTTTAGTTGGTTTCTGACTGTGAAAGTCATACTCGTTAATTGTTATCGTTGGTTGTTTGATTAGGATAGATTATTGATATATAACTCGAATGAAAGTGATTTAGTCAGATTATATGCATCAGGAACCGTCATAAAATGATAAAAACGGATTGAAATGAATTATTACAAGTTAGATATTATTTACGATGTCGAGAACGGGTTTATATACAAACTTGAGGTTAGAGGCGGAAATTAAAGATTAAGAATTGATGAAGAAAACAGAATTGAAACATATATCACAGACGAAATCAAGGGACTTCATATGAATGAATCAAGCCTCTTAAATCCGGGTTTGAATAAGATGACGAAAACCCGCAAATATTGATTATAAGGGATTTAAGTCGAGATTAAATGTTATAATTTGAAAAGGATTAATAAAACATGGTTTATATACAAAAACGAACAAAAGAAACGAAAGAAATAAGTAAAATAGAAAAGTTGCAGAAGATCGAGGAAGAAGAAGAAGAGCAGGAGCAACGGCAGCCTCTGGAAGAGGCGCATCATATACTGTGATTCTTCAAAGAGGCGCAGCTGCTGCTGCGTTTCTTCTCAACGCCAGTCCTCCGCGGTTTTTATAAATACTGTTTTAAAAGAATGGTTTTTTTAAAGACGGTTTTGAACGTGCTTATGAAATAAACTCGTACATTAATTACAAAATAAAAAGTACAAGAAATAAAATTGGGATTTTACACCCTCAGACTTACATGTTAGCGTCGCTAGATTTAACTAAATCGGCTTTTAGTGGTAACTCGACTCGATCTTATGAAAATATGAAAGTGCCCTTGGAAAAGGATTTAAAAACAAATTGATTAATTGCTTGTGTAGTGGTCAAATTGGTCGGTCATGCAAACGTGACTGGTACTCAGAATGATATGAGCTTATGCGGTCGATTGATCAAGAACGTAGGCGTCGAAAGCTTAGAACAAGGTCTTAGAATGCAAAGAGAGAAGGGAAGGGTGGACACTCGCGTGAGAAATATGTTGAACGAAAGTCTATTTATACTAAACACAAGGAGGAATTATGGAATGACTCAGACTTTGGAAACAAATCTCGAAAAAAATCTGAAAATACGCAGAAAAGAGCTGGGGAAGAGGCGCAACAGGTGCTGCGACTCTTGGAAGAGGCGCAGCAGGTGCAGCGTCCTTTCCCCAGAAGTTTCCTCATGAGGATGAAAGATTTCCGCGTTTCTTTTATGGAATTGCGGTAGATGTCAACTTCCTTATTCCTTAAAATAAGATTTTCGGGATATATTTTACCAAAAGGATATAAAATTAAATTATAGAATAAATATCTGGAATATTCTAGAACATTTCGACTCGGCATTTTAAACGGTTTATTAGAAAATTAAGCGGTTTTTGACCCGGACTCCAAATGAACTATAATTACTGTCAAAATGACCGTATCGGCGCGCAGATGATGACCAAGGGGTAGACACAAGTATCTGAGCTATCACTTGATGATAAACTTACGAACTGTCATAAATCGTTCCATATACCAAACATGCGACCCAATCATCACCGGGTGTTTGGCGGGAGGTGCAGAAATGAGGTATCTATAGAGCCCCCACTTTGACTGAGGCTTGGACAAGGCGAAAGTCAAAGTATAGCCATCAGGTCAATCGAGGATTACAACCTGACGACTATGGCGACGCGAGGTGGCTCAAGGGGTCTGAACCAAGGACGTATCATCGGGAACATTTTAGAGTTTGTCGAGTATCGGGGAGGGTCGTTTAAAGTCCATTAGACTACGTAAGGAGGCTCGCCAGCCATAAGAAGGAACCATACCTGAGAGTTCTTTCTTGGAACGAATAATATTGAGGACATCAGGGCGTCGGTAAGAACTGCTGGGGGGAATCTGCTTGCGTCGGTCTCAAGCGAACTCTATCTCTCAAAAGTACAATCGGTTGTCATGAACTCTCGCTTGGAAAATAACAGGGTATTGATGGAGGCGTGTCGAAACACCGTCATAAATCCGCTCGTTGCTGCAAGCGAAGTCCTGATAAAAGATCCTTGCTAGGAGATAAAATACTGTGACGGCTCATAGTCTACTTGAAGATAAAATACTGCGACGGTTTGCAGTCTGCTCGAAGATAAAATACTGGTCCGGACAAAAATAAATGCCCAATAGACCAAATATATGATATATGGTGTTGGAGAAGAGGGGCACCAAAGATGGCCCCACAAATAACGAACTTATAACGAACATTTGAAAATTGAGCTGGAGGGGATCTGGGGAAGAGGCGCATCAGGTGCTGCGTCCTTTCCCGAGTTCGTCCCTGTCTGAGTAAAAACTCGACAGAAGTCGTGTTTTATTCATAATAACAAAACACAAATTCTTATTAAATTCTCTCAAATTCCAACCAAAATCCGTCAAAATTTGATCAAGTTACTCCATTAATCATGACTAATCGAGGTATGTGTCTCATTCTTGCTTTAATATTTGTATTTGCTTGATTTTGATTGGAAAAAATTAGGGTTTTCAACCTAAAATTTTGAAAATTTTGGGGTTTTTCCCCCAAATGAATTTGCCTTGTAAAATTGACATTAGAAATGGATAATTGGTAATGTTAGGAACATAACCATGTATTCTTTTTGAATTTTCGTCAAGTATTGAGCATTTGAGTGAAATTGAGACGGTTTCTCAGCTGTTTCGAAAATTGCTTCGAAAATTGCCCATTTTTTATGAAATTTGGTTTTTGGAATCCTTGTGTAACGGGTAAACTTCCTACCATTTCGGATTTTTGATTTGTGACGGCTTTCTCTGGACACTTTTCTAGGGCATAATTGCCATTATAGCGAAATGCTGCCGAATTTTCGACTCAAACCCATGACTAGGCTTGGACTTGACTTGACTTGACCCAATTTACCACATGAGTGGTTGAGTTTCGAGAGAAATGGCCAAAGATGGCGAGAAAAGGCCGTTTTCGGGACTAAAAAGGCTTGAAACAAAATCTCACAGAGGCTTGTCGTCATCTGACGCAGCCTAATTTACTTTAATTTTGCAGGTGACATTGCTTCTACGTCGGGGAGGGCTCCCATGGAAGTGGACTTCGACTTCGACCCTTCTCTCATTCTTGAGGAGGTGGTCAAGGAGGTTTTCGAGGAGGTTGTCGAGGAGTGTTAGAAATCATATTTTAAATATCACATATTTTAGTTTAAAGTTTTAGTCATAAAAACATAAAGATCTTATACATGCAAAACATATAAATGAGTGTAAAAGGAAAACCGGTTCCTTACATTGAATATTTCGGTTTATGGGCACTAGTAAGGTCTCCTACCTTCACTTGTTCTTGAGCTATGATGAGTAATGGAATGATCCTCCAAAGACTTCAAGTGTAGAAGCCACTCCTCTTGATTGCACCCAAGATTATCCATTATCTCTACTTAATAATATGTGCTAGATATTTGTTTAGTAGTTTACCTTAAAATTGATTACTAATACTCATATATTACACTAATAATATTAGTAATGTGATTTGAACAATTTGAATCAAAATTTCTCAAGTTTTAGAGAAAGATGAAGAAAAATAGAGAGAAGAATGCATGTGAATATCTTTAACATGCATAAAGAGAATGAAATTAGAGAACAAAAACCAAAGTCACCTTAGAATGGTAGGAGGGTCACGGTTATAGGGGAGTATGAGGACCAATATGTGGTCTTTCCCTTTTACTTTTGTTCTTATCTAAATGTGTAGGTATGATAGCTAGTTAGACTAGGTATCATTACAAGTATTTTATCTCATAAAATAAATCAACCACAATCCACTACCACAACCTATATTTCGGTCCACATATAAAATGGACTACCATTTTATTTTTGTCAATTTGTCACTTGTCACACAATATGTCACATGTAGTATGATACATGTTATTAATTAATTTAATTCATATTTATCACATAAATATCATTTTATGAATTAATTAAATTACATACAACAAATTGACTAGTAATATTTGATCACATAAATAAAATGGGTCAATTAATTATAATTCACAACATCTTGTAATTATAATCAACAATTCATTCTCATCTCTATTATTTCACAAACAATAAACAATTTTAGTAATAAAATATTTCAATTACTAAAATAAATCTTATTTAATCCCATTAAAACAAGATATCAATATTCTCTCTCACTCAAACTGAATTGTTCAATTTTAAGGAATTAATTAACTTGTATCGTCATACAATTAATCAACTTTACAGATTAGGGCATCATCCTTTAGGTGTGACCTTAAGGGATCAACTGACCACCACCGTCCCACGACAGTAACGTCAAACTCTAGCAAGCCACTCGTTACCGATTAATGTTGATCAGTTGACTATAAAATGAATCATCCCTTACATATTCTTAAAATGAGATTTAAACATGTGATCATCATGATCGACAATTGTGATCGCATTATTATCGGAGACAATCCAACAATCTCCCACTTGTCCTCGACACATGTGTGCGTCACCAATTCTCTTGTCCTATTACTATCTCCCACTCAATGTAAGGTGTCTTTCAGGTCGTACTTGCAAGTGATCATATCGAGAGTGGTTTCCTTGATCTGGAGAATAAATAATTTGACCGGAATTATCTACCATAGATACCTTCCGAGCGTGGCCACGCATTTCCAGTTCATTACTCCTCGAGTGGCCCTGAGATATTGTTTTAACCCTGACAAGGGGGTGGACAATTCCTATCGCACTATTCTCTTCGACTAGCTACGGCCATCATAACCCAAAATATGCCCATTTGACCCCATTTACGAAGGTCGTAGTAACATAAATCAAAGCTAATCTGAAACCATGCCACCTTAGGCGAACAGTCTTTAGTCAAAAGAATCGACTCATTAGAATACTATAGTAGCTCTCGCCACGACCAGGCTTTATAAATTTGCCAGAACTCTATAAGCGGTCACTGCCCGACAAAGTGTTCCTAACAGTCTGCCTATGTGATCGACTAGTCATCTCACATGACTCTATGGCACTTGAACTTGCCATCAATCGCATCACACTCTAGTCACTTCGAGACGTCACCTCATACAAGTGACTATGGGCGAATACTATGTTAATCCGGGTTCACTTTAACGGGGTTCAATATCGTCATACAACCCGTTTGGATATAACAAAGTATAATAAAAGAGTTTTAAAGTAAAACTCGAACGACAAATGCGATTATCACATATGAATAGTCAATGCCTGATTATTATTTCATATTCTATAATCTAATTTGATCTTGTATGTAGTTGTTCATCTCAATCCAATTGAAATGACATGACTCATCATGTTAAGCCTATGAATAGGCATTGTAAGTAGGTCTTAGCAACTCCCTGCTCAACCTTTCTACATACTTGTTTTCCTTTCGTAATGTATACATTCGCATTACAAAACTTTCTGAGTACGTATCTAGATCCAATCTAGACATATGCTTTCTTGCCTTATAATAGCTCCCACTGTTTTCACAGTGTGCGGGACTCATCCCTCTTGCACATCCCATGATTGCAAGTGTACTCAATTTCCGTTGTAAATATTTCTCATTGTTCTTTATTGCCAAGAACGATTCTAGAAAATCTATTTCTTAAATAACATAGCCACAATGGTATCTTAACCATCCTGATGTGTTTTGATTATGGTTTTGTCGGAAACCATGCGCAATCTCAATTGTCATTTGTAACACCCTTACACAAAATTGCATCAAAAACACTTTGCTTTACATCCTTAATGCTTCTGCAAGCACTTAAGGGTAATCTTTATGGCTTACTTGGTAACTATTACTAAATTTGATTTGAAACAATTCATCATACTCAAAGTATATGAAGTGTTATACATCATTACTCATTTAATTGATCCGGCAGCGGAAGCAAATGGAATCAATCAAATATGTTCAACTTGATTGAACTAATTATGAATCTTATCAACATAAGACTTCTTATTTGACGCTAATATCATGTAGATTTATCTACATAAATCTGGATATTAAAGATGTAATATATTACTCCAAGTCTTAAATCATTCGCAATGATCAATATGTCATCCACATATAAGACTACTAAAATTTCCGTAACTCCCACTAAACTTCATGTATAAACACAACTTCTCGACTTATCGGGAAAATTTTTATACCATGATCAAATCATTGATTCCAACTCATTGATGTCCTACTCAAGACCCTCTCTTAAGTTTCACATTATCTTAGGATTGCAAGAATCTACAAAACTCAAGACATGTATTGAATACATTCCTTCTAATTGAAGAAGTGGGTTTTAGATTCACTCGCTATATATCTCATAATGAAACACAATCCCTAAAACGATCCAAAGAGACTTAAGCATTTCAACTAGTGCAAAACCCTTTTGCAACCAATCAAGCTTTGATATCTAACAATTCACTTGGAATTTATTTCGGATTTTCATGGCTCTAAGCCTTATATTGAGTTGTGACTTAAACACTCTCATGTAAGTCATATGTTCATTACTTTCCAGAAGTAATCAAATTGAATCAAACAATTTCTTTGTAAGTTACAAGCTATTTACTTTCTAAAAGTAACACTAATTGACCATCTTCAACAAGTGATGACTTTAACCTCCTAGGTTTTGAAGAAACAACGTTTTACACAAAACGTCTCATGTAGCCAAGAAGGACCAGTTTCTTGCGACATAACATTCTTTGTGGCTCTTGAATAATTTCTCCCACGCTGTCTTCTAGAAATAAACTTGTGTTCTAGAAAGACAGCTTCACGAGACACAAACCTGTTGTACTCGTGATTATAGTAAGGAAAAATGAGCAATTGTTTCTTTTGAAAACTTACAAACATGGTATCCTACCATTTCATATCTCATATGATTCGTTTTAGATTTAGTGGAAAAATAATTGACAAAATGATAAAATCCCCAAAATAAGATCAAGTAACTTAAAGTAACTTGATTAAAGTCCAAACTATATCGAATAGCATTTGATTTCTTATCCAACCACACATTATCCCATAATGTGTGTTAAGAGAGATTAACTTGTGATACTATATCACATTTCATTTGGCTTATATAAAAGTCTTCACTTTGATAATCCCATCACGACTAAATCGTGATTCCTTGAACTCTTTGAACTTCTTCAAAGATTTCTCTATTTACCTGTTGGAATATGTGTCATCCGACAATAATGCGATCACAACTGTCGATCATGATGATCACATGTTTAAGTCTCATTTTAAGAATACATGTGGGAAGTAATATTTTACTGTCAACTGGTCCACACATATCGGTAATGATTGGCTGACTAGAGTTTGACATTACTGTCGTGCGACGGTGGTGATCAGTTGATCCCCTTAGGTCATACCTAAAGGGTAACACTCTTAATTGATTACTTAATTGATCGTATAACGATACGGGTTAATTAAATTACTTAAAATTGACGGACGATTTTGGAAGTAATATTTACGTGTCTCATTGTAATTTGATTAAATTAGATACGGCCTAAGTAATCAAATTGTTTTATTACTTGGATGAAATTGTTGTTTACGGAAATAATTGAAACGGAATGAATATATCATTATAAATACAGAATGTTGTAGTTTATAATTCGGAAACACTTTTTGGTACAAGTAATTATGAATTACTAGGTTAATATTATAAGTGACATATTTTATTAATATGTTGATTTTTAATTGTTAAAAATATATTTTATACACATAATGTCTTGGAACATGTTACATGTGACAAATTGACAAAATAATGTGTAAAATGGACTTTCCATTTTACACAATATGTGCCGAAAATAAGGAGGGAGTATTAAGCTGTATTTATAATGATATATTCATTCCGTTTCAATTATTTCCGTAAACAACAATTTCATCCAAGTAATAAAACAATTTGATTACTTAGGCCGTATCTAATTTAATCAAATTACAATGAGACACGTAAATATTACTTCCAAAATCGTCAGTTGGATATACTGTAAGGCTGATCGTCTTTGGATAAAATGGGTGAATGATGTGTACATTAAGAATCAGGATTGGCACCAATACTCCCCCCCACCTGATGCCCCATGGGTCTGGAAAAATGTATGCAAAGTCAAGGATAAATTGAAGGATGGTTTCATAGCTGGCAATTGGACTTTAAATCCTAAAGGATATACTATTAAGAGTGGTTATGAGTGGCTTAGCCCCACTGTTCCCCCTGTGGAATGGCCTTCCCTGGTATGGAATAACTGGAACACACCAAAGCACTCTCTCATTTCATGGCTCAGTCTGAAACTGTTGAACATATTTTCAACAACTGTGAGTATACAAAATTGGTGCAACGTGAGCTGCAGGCCTGGTTTGGAGGCTGTCCTCTGCAAGTTCACTCTTTACTGGCAGGGGATAGGAAGAGTCTTCAGTGGAAAATTAGAGTGGCCATGTACAATGCTATTACTTATCATATTTGGCTTCAGAGGAATAATGCTCGTGTTAATGGCTGGATCCTGAGACCTACTGTTCTAGCTTGCAAGATTGAGACTGATATGAAGAGGAGAATTCGGCAGCATTTGGCAGGAAATGATGAGGAGAATGTCAGAAATTGGTTGATTAACATTGGAGTGATTTGAATTTATTTTTTTTGTGATGTAAAGGGGTCTTGAACCCATAACTCTCTTGTAATTGTGATGTTTTGTTACATGATATAATATACTCACCTTTTACCAAAAAAAAAGGAGGGAGTATTAAGCTTAATTATGTTAATTATGTTAAGTGGAAAGCATAATCATAAGACCTAATACATAGCCTTGCATGCCTATAATTCTTGGGAAGAATTGAAGCTCATGCATTGGCCATAGCCCCTTCCCTATACCCGGTTTCCCAACCATGCAAGCAAAAGGTTTTTACCTTTTATAATCACTATAATGCACATAATATCATTACTAGTGTTGTGCATCATATTATTCATTCATCAAAATAACTTATAGAAGTTTAGAAAGAGAAATAAAAACTCCAAAATTCATCCTCTCTTGGCCGAAAATTTCAAGAGGACAAAACAATAGTTTTAGGTCATTTTTAATAAAATTAATATTGTTCTAGTTCAAATAATATTAGTTTTTAAGGGGTTATCTTGGGTATTCTTCTTTGGGAGGGATTCTATCCTTGAATCCTTGTTCTTCCATTATTAAGGAAAGCTCAAGAAGAAGTGAGTAGGAGAACTCATTTGTGCCCATATATCCGAATACTCAATGTAAGAATGACGATTTCTTCCCTTTTCTAATTATGTTTGCATGCATAAGATCAAGATTTAATTTATGAATAAGTTAGTTGTAACATATATGAATATGTTGTATAATGAGAATAATAATTTCTAACAAGCGGTATCATGAGCCTTAGGTTATTTGCATACAAATCGGTTATTATTTTTCCGAGTTATACGATTAACAAATAAAACTTATAAATTTGTGTTTATTATGATATATCACGAAATTTATCATGCATGTTAAAGTTTTTGATCCTAAAATGTTTTTAGGATATTTTGGTTTATTTATGGATTTTATTGTTCATTTTTATTAATATAATGGCACTAAAATGTTATTTTTATTATTAAAATGTCATTTTTGGACTAAAAATAGCTAAACTTCGATTTTTCCAGTGGTTTTTGGATATGTTTTCACATATATTATATACTGATGGCATGTAAAGTTTCATAATAATATGAGTTGTTATGCTCGAAATATGGATTTTTCAAGTTAAAATCATATTTAAATGGTAAATTAGGTTAATATGAGTTATATTTCGAATATGGTCATATAAATTTAGTATATTGTCACATGCAATTTTTCAAGATGTGTGCAAAATATTTGGCTATAATGAAGTCTTTTTGCATGATTTATGAATTTTTGATGAAAAATCACATAAATAGTGACTTTAATTAGTACAAATTGCTAAAACATACTTCATGACGAAGGAAAAACGTCACATGTTGCATTTTATCACATATTTCAGATCTAAAAGTGAAAAGTTAAGAAAAAATATTTTTCTCATATTTTTATGGTAATAATTGACAATTCGGATAAACCGCAACATTGTTTTTCTCGATAAATTTCGAAATTTTTAACCTAATTTTTGAACATTATGAGTGTCATGGTATTTTTCCAGAATGTTCATGAGTTTAAATTTCAAATTTCAAATTTATTTGAAATTTTTATGATTTATTTGAAGTTTATGACATAATATTGTAATTTTGAGTCCATTTATGAACAATTTTAAGAAATATAAGTTAATTATTGTCAATATGTTAGTGGAGACTAATTTTGAGTCCTAAGAAGGTTAGGGTAATTAACTTGTACATAAATATGAATTTATGTAATTATTGTGATTATAAAAGGTTAAATCACGTAAATCCGTAAAAACCGATTAATATACGATATTGGCTCTTTAAAGGCGATTTAGCATAAAATTGGGCATGTTCATACATATTATAATGCTGCATTTTATTTATGATTGTCAAAATTTTATTTTTATGTAATTTTGAATTATGTAATTTTACTTAGTATGGCCTTAGTTTTAATTGATATTACCCGAAATGTATGGGAATATCGATTCGGTTGTAATTTATTGTGATCTCGTATCACCGTTTTGTAATTTAATAGATTTATTTTATTTACAAATGTATAATAGGAAATTATGTAATTCATTTATAATTTTATTTATTACTTTGTAATTTCCCGGAGTTTCCATGAAGACGGTGTTACCTCGAGATGCGTGCCAAGACCGAAGTTCAAGGGACCAAAGGAGTTGGTTTCCGAATTTGTAATAGTTTATTAGATTTACTATTTTAGGAAGGCCATACTAGGATTTTATTTTTATGCTTTGCATTTTATTTATATGTTGCATGCATCGCTAAATCGCCATAACTAAAACATGCATTGTCATTTTTTATCGAGTTTATCGACCGTGTCAATTACAATTATCGTAGTTCACCGCTTTAGTTCACTTAAAACGTGATAGATAATAAATTGACATGACCTCTCGCTAAAACAAACAATTGAGACTTAGCCTTACCAAAAAGTAGAGACCATGAAAACCTATTTCGTGAGGGAGTGCACTCGGCCACACCGGGGTATAAACCTTGTTACGTAGGGGAAGTGGGTGATAAATGTCTATCCACCGAATTCATGTTGATGAGGGATTTATCGGCCACACCGTGCCCAAATTAATGTGGTTTTGGATCATGGACACATTTATTCGAAATTTGGATTGAGCTCAACGGAAGTATTCGTAACCGTAGTTGCATGTGTTCCGGGCTTAAGATAAATGTTAATATAATTTTATCGACCAAGAGTTCTAAAAGTAGAATCGATTAAAGAGTTAATCCACTGAGTTATATTGATAAGGGATTCATCGGCCGCACCGTGCCCAAGTTAATATGAATTTGGGTCTTGGAATCATTTATAATAGTTGGGTAGAGGTCACTATATAAATGCTCATATCTTGTTAATTTATTTACAAGTATGATATTAAAAACGACAAATGTTTTATTCCTTCTATTTTTGTTTAGTAGACCACTTTAATTTCTCATAACAAATGGTCGCACCAAACACCAACGCCACACCTCTCACTAATGCTTCATGGCTCAGATCCTTCATGGATCGTTGTAAACTTGAAAAGAATGGGTCAAATTTCTCCGATTGGGATGCCCAACTCAAATTAGCCGCCCAAGGTGACGACAAGCTTCGGTACCTCACCAAGGCCTCTCCACCCGAACCTAATGCTAGGTCGAGTGCCGCCAATAGGGAAGCATATGAGGCTTACCACAAAGAATCCGCCGCAATGAAAAATGTGTTGATTTTTGCGATGGAGGCGGATCTCCAAAGGAGAGCCTTCAAAATGGGCACCGCTAATGAAATCTATTCTAAGCTTGTGACAATGTTTTCACAAACTCCGAGTATCGTCCAATATGAGGCGGCCTCGGCATTCTTTGATCTCGATTTCAAGGAGGGCCAAAAGGTTAGCCCTCACGTGCTCAAATTGTTGGAGCTAGTCGAGACTTTGAAAATTCAAAAAGTTGAAATCCCTAAAGAACTCATTGTAGATAGGATTCTAAACTCCTTATCCAAAGTCAAAGCATATGTTCAATTCCGGGTGAATTTTAACATGCAAGACAAGGACGTGTCTCTTGAAGAGTTGCACAAGTTACTTGTGCAAGCCGAAAGAGACATGGGGTTAAATGTTAACCCACCTAAGGATGTGCTTAACATAAGCACCAAGAGTAAGGGGAAGTTCAAGATGAATGGGAAAAAGGGTAAGAGGCAAGCTCCCATGTCCACCAAGGCTATGACTTTTGAAGCTAGCACTTCCAAGACCAAGAAGGGTCCTCTTGACAAATGCCATTATTGTAATGTTGTTGGACATTGGAAAAGGAATTGTTCCAAGTATCTTGGTGACATCAAAGCTGGAAAAATCACTCCAGTAGGTAAATGAATATCCTTTCTTTTATGTTTCTAATTCAACTATGGTATTTTGATACAAAGTTGTGATAATGTATCCCCTTTTTATTGTAAATAGGGCCTCCTCTAAGCAAAGACAAGGGAAAGGAAAAGCAAGCTTGAGAAATCATCAAGGAGCTAGGAGTAGCTTCCATGAAGCTTGGCTTTTTTATTATTGTCTTATTTTAATTTATGTTTCGGATTTTTAGAATTATTTTGATTTCCGTGTTCGACATGGACATGGATTTTAAATCATTTCTAAACAATGGTTGTATTTTGGATAATGGTGGCTTGGTTTGCAACCCAAGTCACCCCTTTTATCGTATTTCCTTGTTCTAAAAATTCGTCTTTATATGCTTGCACATAGAAACATATGATCATCCACTTAAAGTGATCTAATAGACAAGTATAATGATGGGATTCATTATATGTCCACAAGCTTAAGGCTTGTGTAGGATCAATTATAAAGCAATGTTGAGTTAATGAACTCTCCTAAAGGAATGTCAATCACCAAGTACACTCATCAAATCTAAAACTATTAGTCAATCCATGAGATACTCCTCCTTGTACTTCAAAATCATTATTTGTGTCTCATAAACTATCTTTGAATATCTAGTGTATTTATTCTAAAGATAGAGTGGGAGAAAAATGAAGACATAAAGAATATAAAGATAATTTGTATACTTGAGTAAATGAGATCTACGAAAGAAAGAATGATTTGTATACCTAAATAAAAGTATACATGAATAGATGAGATCTATGGTCTCGAATAGATGAGATCTACATGACAAAAGAGACCAAGTGAAGTAATCAAAAGAATATGTTTTTAAGATAACTACACGAGGACACCAAAAGAAAGTTTTGGAAGAAAATGACTAAAGAAAAGACTTAACAAGAGATTTGGCTAGTTTAAGAACAACATTTGACCAAGAGTTTCAACATTGATATTTACTTAAGAGCCTAAATGAAACAAAGTTGCATTCTTGAAAATAAATGAGATTTATAACTAAAAGTTGCAAAGAATGATATGCCGATATCTAAAAGCGCTAAGTTAATTGTTAACCACGCTAGTGTCATTACTTAACCTAATTATGAAGATGAAATGGTTAAACCTCCTTCCGGAAAAGGGTATTTTGAGAAGGAAGTGTATTAAATGAAATTCACATTTAAATAATGACATTGCTACGCATCATTATAAAATGAATGAGTTAGAGATCAAAATCTCTTTCCATAAGTTTAAGACTGAAACCTTTTCAAAATAGGTATTTTGAAAGGATATGCTGGGAACATATATGGTTTTAATCTTAATAACTTGGCAAAGCAAAATGTATTCCAATTCTTGAAATGTTTCGATTAAGTAGTCTATTGCGAAACATGTGTAATTGAGTGGGAGTTTGAAATTATCATGTGAAGACATGGAATTTAGTGGGAGCAATCATCTTGTAAATTTTATAACTCACTACTCATTGAAAATGACGAGCTAGTACTATCTTTCACAAAGAAGTATTTGAGTTTTCAATTCTGGATGAAAATGGACTATGATGAATCCAATCACATCATGAGATGTTGGATAAGTATTGAGATATACACATCAAATCAACGAGAAACGTAGGTTATTCATATCGATGAAAATGGAATTACCATAAGCAGTCATGGTCATTCATTGAACCTAAAAATGGTTGATCACATGATTAAAATTACTAATGTTTCCACCATTAAAATAATCATGCACATGTCCAATAATGAATCATATGCTTAAGAGCATGATGAGTCATTGGTAAGCCATAGAAGAATCGTTATGAATTCTCGAGGAGAACTAATGAGCTATTCTAGTGTTTGACAGAACACTCTGTTATGTGACAAGAAGTTGCACATATTGAAGTTCGAAAACGCGTAAGGATTTATGAAAATCCTAGGCTAGTCAAGCTAAAAGGAGAAATAAGAAGTTGGAAAGATACTTAGTTATGGTAAGAAGTTACTCAAAACTATATTTCCTAATATGCTAGGACTTTTGAGAAGTGCTAGGCTAATCATCTTGACAATTGTTGCAAGACCCTACAAAACGTATACCTAGTGCATTGCGAGTTGATAGAACACTTGACCAGTGCAAGTTATATCATCCACCACAATTCGTTGGTTATGTGATAAACAACAAGAAAGTTCTTTCAAGATAAAGAACCTAAACCTAGGTTGGGAACCTAGATGCGTACTTGGTAAGGTTCATGCTATGTGAGACAAACATGAAAATAAAGGAATATGAAATTCAAGAGTTTGAACACATGGTATGTTAAACTCATGTTGCAAACGACTAGTGTTTGCACACTTACGATATACATCACAAGGTTGTAATATGGTATTGACTAACCGAATGTGATGTCGACATTCGTCGTTTGAGTTGTTAATAACTCACCTTATACTTTGTTACATCCAAACGGGTTGTAGAGACAATTGAACCCCGTTAAAGTGAACATGGATTAGCATTATATTCGCCCATAGTCACTTACATGAGGTAATGTCTCGAAGTGACTAAAGTGTGATGCGATTGATGGCAAGTTCAAGTGTCATGGAGTCATGTGTGATGACTAGTTGATCACATAGGCAGACTGTTAGGAACACTTTGTCGGGCCTTATGAGCGCTTATAGAGTTCTGGCAAATTTATATAGCTTGGTCGTGGCGAGAGCTACTATAGTATTCTAATGAGTCGATTCTTTTGACTAAAGACTATTCGCCTAAGGTGGCACAGTTTCAGATTAACTTTGATTTATGTTACTACGACCTTCGTAAATGGAGTCAAATGGGCATATTTTGGGTTATGATGGTTGTGGCTAGTCGAAGGGAATAAGTGCAACAGGAATTGTCCACCCCTTGTCAGGGTTATAAAAATATCTCAGGGCCACTCGAGGAGTAATGAACTGGAAATACGTGGCCACGCTCGGAAGGAATCTATGGTAGATAAATCCGGTCAATCAGTTATTTTCCAGATCGAGGAAACCACTCTCGATATGATCACTTGAAAGTACGACCTGAAAGACACCTTGCATTGAGTGGGAGATAATAATAGCACAAGAGAATTGGTGACGCACACTTGTCGAGGACAAGTGAGAGATTTTTGGAATATGTGTCCTCCGACAATAATGCGATCACAACTGTCGATCATGATGATCACATGCTTAAGTCTCATTTTAAGAATACATGTGGGAAGTAATATTTTACAGTCAACTGGTCCACACATATCGGTAATGATTGGCTGACTAGAGTTTGACATTACTGTCGTGCGACGGTGGTGATCAGTTGATCCCCTTAGGTCATACCTAAAGGGTAACACTCTTAATTGATTATTTAATTGATCGTATAACGATACGGGTTAATTAAATTACATAAAATTGACGGACGATTTTGGAAGTAATATTTACGTGTCTCATTGTAATTTGATTAAATTAGATATGGTCTAAGTAATCAAATTGTTTTATTACTTGGATGAAATTGTTGTTTACGGAAACAATTGAAATGGAATGAATATATCATTATAAATACAGAATGTTGTAGTTATAATTCGGAAACACTTTTTGGTACAAGTAATTATGAATTACTAGGTTAATTTTATAAGTGACATATTTTATTAATATGTTGATTTTTAATTGTTAAAAATACATTTTATACACATAATGTCTTGGAACATGTTACATGTGACAAATTGACAAAATAATGTGTAAAATGAACTTTCCATTTTACACAATATGTGCCGAAAATAAGGAGGGAGTATTAAGCTTAATTATGTTAATTATGTTAAGTGGAAAGCATAATCATAGGACCTAATACATAGCCTTGCATGCCTATAATTCTTGAGAAGAATTGAAGCTCATGCATTGGCCATTGCCCCATCCCCATACCCGGTTTCCCAACCATGCAAGCAAAGGGTTTTTACCCTTTATAATCACTATAATGCACATAATATCATTACTAGTGTTGTGCATCATATTATTCATTCATCAAAATAACTTATAGAAGTTTAGAAAGAGAAATAAAAACTCCAAAATTCATCCTCTCCTGGCCGAAAATTTCAAGAGGACAAAACAATAGTTTTGGATCATTTTTAATAAAATTAATATTGTTCTAGTTCAAATAATATTAGTTTTTAAGGGGTTATCTTGGGTATTCTTCTTTGGGAGGGATTCTATCCTTGAATCCTTGTTCTTCCATTATTAAGGAAAGCTCAAGAACAAGTGAATAGGAGAACTCATTTGTGCCCATATATCCGAATACTCAATGCAAGAATGACGATTTCTTCCCTTTTCTAATTATGTTTTCATGCATAAGATCAAGATTTAATTTATGACTAAATTAGTTGTAACATATATGAATATGTTGTATAATGAGAATATTAATTTCTAACATTACCTTGTTAAGTGAACACGTTAGTGTCAACTCAAATCGTTGGTAAAAGAAAATGATCTACCTATTTTGGATCAATGATTTACATTCTCGATCTCCTTTTCAACCAAAGGCACGAGACATCTTGCTTTGAATACAAGATACGCATATACCATAAGATTAACAATCTAATGGTTCCAAGAGTACTCGATAACTCTTTGCGTTCATCATTCCAGAATTTATAGTTTAATCTTGGGTTACCAATTTGAGTCTTGCATCATCTACATGATATATCATTCTAGTTTGGTTTAGAATATAATCACCTTGATAATGGGCTAGCCATACATCAAATCATGGTGTATAGGGTCACAAAAGTGAAACCTCATTTGTATCTTAACAAGTTTATATTCTTATTTAGAGTTTATGCACTTAATAGTCACAATTAAGTACAACTCTAAACCCAAAAACTAGATTGAGTACACAACGACTCTATCTCTCAACATCATTGTTGCTAGTCGTCATATTCTAATCATCCTATGTATCAAATACAATGATGAAAACCACCACCGGTTTCTAATATTGACGAAGTAGTACTAGCAAAATTTATGTCAATCAAATAAACATTTAAAGAAGAAGGTCCCATTAGATGTCCCACAACTAACTTGTTGATTGTTCAATAATTTGGGGGTAGTTTCCTTTCTAGCGTCCAACAATTAAGACAATGGAAACTTTATCGGTCGGGATTGATAGGTTTAGTATTGTTATTCTCAATAACGTTACTTTTAACATTACCTTGTATCAATTCCATTCTAATTTTACTTCTTTAAAAACCTTATCCTTTTCTTAACGGTTTAAGAGAATGCTCCCACTCATTTCAATGAGTCTTTGCTAAGAGAAGCAAAATTGAAATTCATGAAGACTCTTCATTCGTTTGTTTAGTCTTAAAACTTTCATTGAAGTGGTTGCGGTATTTTGGTCTATTACGATTTCCAACAAATCTAGTCACCAAAATGAGTTAACGTTTCAAAGTACTTAACTCAATTAAGCATATGAGAACCAATTCATTGTAAGTAGATATGTTAGTCAAGAATCAAAAACCCTTTTGATCAAGAATAACTTTTATCTATACTCTTCACAAGAGATCCTTACAATGGATAATACGAGGTTTTTAGAAGAAAAATTCAAATTTTGTCTTTAGTTACGATGTTTTAATGGAGATTTGAATCAAAAATAGAAATGATATTGATATGAATTGTGGTAAAGAAATAGAACAATATGATAACGGAATAGTGGAAAACTTAACATTTATCGTTTTATAAATACTTGTAAATAACAAGTAAAGCATTTACATAGTGACCTCTCCCCAACTATGATATGATTCCAAGATCCAAATTCATATTATCTTGGGGCACGGTGTGCCGAAATACCCTTTATTAACATAACTCGGTGGATTAACTCTTTAATCGATTCTACTTTTAGAACTCTTGGTCGATAAAATTACATTAATATTTATCTCTAGCCCGAAACACATCCGGAAATCGTCGTGAATACTTTCGTTGAGTTCAATCCAAATTTCGAATAAATGTGTCCATGATCCAAATTCATATTAACTTAGGGCATGGTGTGCCGAAATACCCTTTATTAACATAAATTCGGTGGAGAGACATTTATCACCCACTTCCCCTACGTAACAAGGTTTGTACCCCGGTAGGGCCGAGTGCACTCCCTCATGAAATAGGTTTTCATGGTTTCTACTTCTTGGTAAGGCTAAGTCTCAATTGTTTATTTTAGCGAGAGGTCATGTCAATTTATTATCTATCACGTTTTAAGTGAACTAAAGCGGCGAACTACGATAATTGTAATTGACACGGTCGATTTACTCGATTAAAAAATGCATGTTTAGTTATGGCGATTTAGCGATGCATGCAACATATAAATGAATGCAAAGCATAAATAAAATCCTAGTATGGCCTTCCTAAAATAGTAAATCTTATAAACTATTACAAATTCGGAGACCAACTCCGTTGGTCCCTTGAACTTCGGTCTTGGCACGCATTTCAAGGCAATACTTTCTTTGATGGATCGCCTTCTCGAGTGGCACCGTCTTCAAGGTACTCCGGAATAAATAAATTACATAATAAATTACATATTTTCCTATTATACATTTGTAATTAAAAATGAAAATAAATCTGTTAAATTACAAAATGGTGATACGAGATCACAATAAATTATTACCGAATCGATATTCCCATACATTTCGGGTAATATCAATTAAAACTAAGGCCATAATAAGTAAAATTACATAATTCAAAAATTACATAAAATTAAAATATGACAATCATAAATAAAATGCTGCATTATAATATGTATGAACATGCCCAATTTTATCCTAAATCGCCTTTAAGGAGCCAATATCGTATATTAATAAGTTTTTACGGATTTGCGTGATTTAACCTTTTAAAAATCACAATAATTACATAAAATCATATTTATGTACAAGTTAATTACCCTAACCATCTTAGGACTCAAAATTAGTCTCCACTAACATTTGACAATAATTAACCTAGATTTCTTAATATTGTTCATAAATGGACCTAAAATACAAAATTATGTCATAAACTTCAAATTAAATCATAAAAATTTCAAATAAATTCAAAATTTGAAATTTGAAATTTAAACTCATGAACATTCTGGAAAAATACCATGACACTCATAATGTTCAAAAACTCAGGTTAAAAATTTCGAAAAATTATCGAGAAAAACAATGTTGCGGTTTATTGGTTTTAACAAATATGACCCTAAAAATATGAGAAAAATTATATTCATCAACTTTTAACTTTTAGATCTGAAATATATGATAAAATGAAACATGTGACATTTTTCCTTAGTCATGAAGTATGTTTTAGCATTTTTACTAATTAAAGTCACTATTTATGTGATTTTTCATCAAAAATCCATAAATCATGCATAAAGACTTCATTATAGCCAAATATTTTACACAAATCTTGTAAAATTTCATGAGACAACATACTAAATTTCCATGACCAGATTCAAAATATAACTCATATTAACCTATTTACCCATTTAAATACGATTTTAACTTAAAAAATCCATATTTCGAGCAAAACAACTCATTTTATCATGAATATTTACAGGCCATCAGTAGATAATATATGTGAAAACATATCCAAAAACCACTGAAAAATTCGAAGTTTAGCTATTTTTCGTCCAAAAATGACATTTTTATCATAAAAATCACATTTTAATGCCAATATTATATAAAATGAACAATAAAATCCATAAATAAACCAAAATGTCCTAAAAATCACTTAGGACCAGAAACTTTTAATATGCAAAGTTATTTCGTAATTTATCAACATAAAACACAAATTTCAAGTTTTATTCGTTAATCGTATTATCTCGGAAAAACGATCCCGATCTTGCATGCAACAACCATAAAGCTCTGATACCACTTGTTATAGATCATATTTTAAATATCACATATTTTAGTTTAAAGTTTTAGTCATAAAAACTTAAAGATCTTATGCATGCAAAACATATAAATGAGTGTAAAAGGAAAACCGGTTCCTTACATTGAATATTTCGATTTATGGGCACTAGTAAGGTCTCCTACCTTCACTTTTTCTTGAGTTATGATGAGTAATAGAATGATCCTCCAAAGACTTCAAGTGTAGAAGCCACTCCTCTTGATTGCATCCAAGATTATCCCTTATCTCTACTAAATAATATGTGCTAGATATTTGTTTAGTAGTTTACCTTAAAATTGATTACTAATACTCATATATTACACTAATAATATTAGTAATGTGATTTGAACAATTTGAATCAAGATTTCTCAAGTTTTAGAGAAAGATGAAGAAAAATAGAGAGAAGAATGCATGTGAATATCTTTAACATGCATAAAGAGAATGAAATTAGAGAACAAAAACCAAAGTCACCTTATAATGGTAGGAGGGTCACGGTTATAGGGGAGTATGAGGACCAATATGCGGTCCTTCCCTTTTACTTTTGTTCTTATCTAAATGTGTAGGTATGATAGCTAGTTACACTAGGTATCATTACAAGTATTTTATCTCATAAAATAAATCAACCACAATCCACTACCACAACCTATATTTCGGTCCACATATAAAATGGACTACCATTTTATTTTTGTCAATTTGTCACTTGTCACACAATATGTCACATGTAGTATGATACATGTTATTAATTAATTTAATGCATATTTATCACATAAATATCATTTTATGAATTAATTAAATTACATACAACAAATTGACTAGTAATATTTGATCACATAAATAAAATGGGTTAATTAATTATAATTCACAACATCTTGTAATTATAATCAACCATTTATTCTCATCTCTATTGTTTCACAAACAATAAACAATTTTAGTAATAAAATATTTCAATTACTAAAATAAATCTTATTTAATCCCATTAAAATAAGATATCAATATTCTCTCCCTCAAATTGAATTGTTCAATTTTAAGGAATTAATTTACTTGTATCGTCATACAATTAATCAACTTTACATATTAGGGCATTATCCTTTAGGTGTGACCTTAAGGGATCAACTGACCACCACCGTCCCACGACAGTAATGTCAAACTCTAGCAAGCCAATCGTTACCGATTAATGTTGATCAGTTGACTATAAAATGAATCATCCCTTATTACGTATTCTTAAAATAAGATTTAAACATGTGATCATCCTGATCGACAATTGTGATCGCATTATTGTTGGGGACACTCCAACAAGGAGGTCCCGAGGCAGGCCAACGTCGGACGAGGTGGTTGCCAGCTAGTGGGTGCACCTGAGTGGGCTGAGAAATGGGATGGTCGACATCTCATTTGGGCAGCAGAGAGCCACCTGTCTTACAGGACGGCGAGGAGTTTGGTAAATTTCGAACTTGCCATTTCCTTATCACCTTTCCTTATTCACTTATCGTTTCATTCCTCTTTTGCTTTGTGCTAAAGATAGCTTCGCGTCGAATGGATACAGGAGGCTGGGAATATGAGGTCCTTTTCCGGTTATACGACGACGATGGAGGCCTACGAGAGACTGATAGAGGAGGAGAAGGCCATCATCGAGCTGGGAGCCTTCGGAGCTTTGGTGGGAGCGTGAAGGGCTATCAAGGAGAGGAAGATTAAGACTAACCTTTGCCTGATTCGATCTTTCCTCGATCGGTACTGGGATACAACCTCGACCTTTCACATGCCTTTCGGGGAGGTCGGGATTACTTTGGAGGACTACGGCATGATTTCTGGTCTGCCGTGCGGAGAGGAGGCTGTGGTGTGGCTGTCGACGGCCATGAGAGTGGACTCGACCGAGGTGAGGAGGCTGATCGGTTGGAACCTGGCAGCGGGTGCTGCCATCGTTCCTAGGTTGGTGCCGAGTGCTTACGTCAAGGACTACTTTGCGGGTAGGACCCAGGCGACGGTGATGATGGATGGGAGGAAGGTGGCTCCTCCTGCTTGTATTGCGGAGTAGAAGGCTCGTCTGTGGCTCTGGTTTTTCTTGTCTTCGCTTTACCTCGGAGACAAGGGGGAGAGGCTGTCGATGAAGCTTCTTCCGTTCCCTTCTGACTTGAGTGACTTGGGTCGGTGGGACTGGGTTACTCCTTGCTTTGCGGTCCTCACTCGCTATATGAGGGCCATGGTTCGTTGAGCTGATGGAGAAGGGGACTTCTCCTGCTACTGTCGGTCTTGGATTGATGTTGGAGGTATGAACCTTTATTGCGTATCATGAAAGATCATTACTTCTTCCTTGCTATCGAATTGTGAAAGATCATTATCGATTGTCTTGTTTTGCAGGCGTGGGTGTACTCCTACTTTCCGGGCTTCGTGCCCAAGATGACAGAGCTTGAGCCGAGGGTGTACCCGGTCGTGAGGGACTGGGTGGTGTGTCGTAGGAAGAGCCGGCGCTCTTCTTACGATGTTCGTCGACGGGGCGTGAACGCTCTGAAGTTGAGCGACGTAAGTATCTTCAACTCCCTTTCTTTATCGTTATTTTCATTTAGGAGTATTAATAGAAATGCCCTTTCGTTTGCTTGTTTTGGTGGGTGCCCAGACCTTGGGTGGACTAACCCAACGCTCCAGCCTTCGTGGCTGAGGTCCTTCGACCCAGGAGCTCGAGTTGGTTGCTAATGTTGACGTCCATGGGACCAGTGTGGTACCTAGGCGAGCGTTTGACTCGTCAGTGCTCTCGTGACACTTTCACGATTCTCGTCGATCCTCCCCAGACAATGTTTAGGGAGCCTTCGGATGCTGAGAGAGAGGCTGATTTTGCGTATGTTGGCGGTGACGCCCTTCTCCTTCCTGGTGAGGAGTACTCTCTGTTTGTTCGCTAGAGGCTGGCGTACTGGCCGATCGTGGTAAGTATTTCGCTTTCCTTTTTTGAATTGATTTGACAAACTGACGAATGATTGTCGAATGAAGAATTCATTTGAACTTTGCAGGAGATCGAGGTGGCAGGCGTCGAGCCCCCAGCTTACCTAGAGACCCTTGAGTACACCGACGCGGCGGGGATGCCGACGATCTCCGAGATCTGTGACTTCGGCGAGGAGGTGACGGATGCTGGTCTGGAGGAGTGGTACCACTTAGTGAGGAGGGTAAGCCCCCAGCTTCGGCTGTCTTTTGCTGTTTTCATTGCATAAGAATGCATTTGTCTATTATTGAAAACCTTTTGTTTATTGAAATGCAGGTGGCGAGAGCTCAGCATGTGGCGTTGTGGAGGGTGGCCAACCGGTTGCGGGCCATGGCCATCGAGGCACTTGCGGGTGGCCGAGGACGACAGGTATGAACCCTCATTCTCTTTATTTTGATTTTTTTTTTGTAATTTCTCGCGTTTGTTTTGAGTGAAATGATTGAAATGAGGCATTTCTTTAACACTTGCAGAGAGAGCGAGACCTGGAGCGTGAGCTGGCGCAGTCCCAGGAAGAGACAGCTCGCCTATTATGGGTGTTGGAGGTCATGGACGCTGAGATTGCTGCCCTCGAGGCGACCGTAGCCGAGCTGAATGGCGTCCAGGAGTAGCTGCTTTTCCTTTTGTTGTTGTCTTGTATGTACTTGTACATTGTGGACCTCGTTTTGGACTCTTTGGACCTGTTTTGGGCGAGAGCCGCCAGTTTGATGTATATATTGCATTTTGGTTGTATGTATGATGGCTTGAGTGCCTTCACTGCTGGGTGTTTGTTGTTCCTGCAGGTTAGTTTAGAAAAAAGGTTTGGTAGATGACGGTTTGTGCCGTCATGCTGCCGAAATTTACATAGAATTTACACGTAGAACATATAATATATACGTGACTTAAATTAGCGCAAAATGAGAAAAAAAAAAGAAAAAAAGTGCCCGTAAATGAGCAAAATGACCAGAAAATGCGAAAAAAATTGCCCATAAATGAGCGAAAATGACAAAAACTGCCCAAAAAATGGGTAAAAATGACCGGACGGTAGGGAGGGCTACCCCCTAAAAAAACGTAAAAATAAATGTATAAGTTTGAAATGAAATGTGAAATAAGGAGTGAAATAAATCCCCTAAAAATAGAAAAATAAAATGAAATGGGTGAGTGTGCTCGTTTGGCGAGAATGTCGATATTGTCTCGAAAAGCGTGCCCGGAAAATTAGGAAACATAAAACTTGGTAATTTGACGGAATTACCAAAATAATAACCTATAGGAATAGGAAATTATAGTCAAAATAAATTAGGAAAGATCCAAAGCTGAAAATCACGGAAATCAATCTGGGGAAGAGGCGCAGCAGATTCTGCGCCACTTCCCCAGCTGGTCAGACCTGACGGAAATTAGGAAACGACTTTTAGTATAAATAGAGACGTCGGGGAAGCTTTTATTCACATAATTCCTCCGTCTTTCTTCCGTCTATCTCATAAAAACTCTCCTATCTTCATAAGAAATTTCAAAATTATGGATGCCTTTGAAAACCTTCTCAAGGAGTGGACGAACGAGTTCACAAATGTTGAGAAACATGACATGGGTGCTTTAAATTTGAGATCGATCTTGAGTGTCAACTTGGTGAAAATAGTGAAACCTTTCTTGGATGCTTGTCTTGAATATTGGGACCCTAATTTCCACATGTTCGCCTTTCCTGAAGGCGATTTTTGTCCTTTCCCGGAGGAAATAGCTGCTATTGAAGGATGGGATCCTGAAAAATGCACCCGCTATACCTTTTAGCTCTCAAGGGTATAAGGGTAAATTTAGAGAATTGCTGGGACTGACTAAGGCTGACGTTGACCGTCTTGTGACCTCGAAAGGGGTCCGTATGCTTGATTTCATTGACCGAATCATAAGGAGGGAAGACCCTTCTATTGCTTATGTTGCGAGACGCAGGGCGTTCGGGTTTTGTCTACTTCACTGTTATGTCCTTCAAGGGCATGTTGACTAGGAGATGAGGGGGGACCCTCGTTTCTTTAGCTTAGTGGAACAAATGGAGTTGCGCAAGAGCCCAGCATGCCTTTGTTTAAGAGAGATCATTCTGGGGCTGGACAACAGAAAAGCCAACCGCGAGCTACCTTATTTGGGAAGTCCCATCATTTTGCAGGTAAGAACCCGCTTTATTTTTTATACATGTGCCAATCGTTTTTTTTTTCATTTTTTTTTTCGTTCGTTTTTTGTTTGTTTTTGGTTGACCATATGGGCATTAATTCCCGTCTTCTTTGCAGGTTTGGCTTATGGAGCGTCTGCGGTTGATCGAGCCACTAGTTAAAGTGCCAGGATACCATGCTCGGTCAATTGCGATGAGAACCAGGCTCTACATGGTGGACTTCACTCGGGTTTGAAACTATTGGGAGAACAAGTTGAAGAATGAAGGAGGTCCCTTGATCCGATGGATTGTGCCATGGTGGCATCTCAGGTCAGTCACCGGAGTTTCATCTTTAGATCCGACTCATGATTTGCATCTCTAGCTTGGAATTCATGATTTGCATCTTCCAGAAGAGATTGATGAGGCAAGTGGGCCTTAAGCAGAAGATTCCGAAGCTTGACCCTGTTCCTTAGACTGCATTGGCACATACTACAGAGATTCGTCAAGAGTGGGCCTTCAAGTGGGCTCAAAGGAACATGTGGTTCATACTTTCTCCTATTGGCTCCTTATGGATATCTGATTCATACTTGCAATGGAGGAAAGCTGGCACTCCTAAAGAGCGTGAGAAATTGAGGAAGCACGAGCCTATTGACTACAAGATTCACGAAGTAGCAAAAGAGAACCAGAAATACTTGACTGAAGAGGAGGAAGAGGCCGGATTCCGAGTCGTTCATCCGTCGAAGAAACCAAAGACCGCTCCTGCCGCAGGGATGGTGGTGGATGGAAATGGTAAGGCTAGACCGCGAGAGAGACCTTTGGTGATTAGGTCAGAGATAGCACAAAAGCGCCCGGCTCGTGGTCGAGACAAAAAGTATGATAGAAATGACAAAGGTAAAGGAAAGATGGAAGAGTAGCCTTAGTCGTAGTACTATTTGTTATTATTATTATTATTATTATTATTATTATTATTATTTGTAATAAATGGCGGGGTTCTTAGAATCCTAGCCTAGCATTTATTTTTCAGCATTTTATATTATGTGGCATTTTATTATTATTTATGGAACAAATGAATAAAATATTTATTAGTTAATGAAACTATTGCGACTTTTCTTTTATTATTCCTGTCGAATTTCAAATGCAAATGCAAATGTTCTTCTATTTACATTTAAAATAATGGGTTGTATCCTGTAAATGATTGCCTACGTATTCATTAAAAAAAAATGAAATCAAACCCTTGCGCGTAGTTCGAATAAATGTAAAAGAATAATTTTTCTAAGCAAGAGCTTGTAGTGAACTAGAAAATAAGCATGAGCTTACTTACTCCTAAAATACAACTCAATTTATTTGATGATATGAGGATGACGAAATGTCAAAATGCAAGAGCAAAGTGACATGAGCTTTATTTCAGCAAGCCAACGGCCATTTTTATTTCGTGTCGCAAGAGCGGCACGCAGGTGTCACGCGAGGCACGTTTCTTGTCCTACACTAGGCATAATATCATTTCAGTTGATCGAGGTTGGTTGGGTTAACAAATTCATTCCCATCTAAGTCTTTAATCCTAACCGCACCCCCAGAGAGTATGGACTTGACTAAGAATGGTCTAGCCCAGTTGGGTTTAAATTTTCCACGTGGAACGACAGGTAGTAGAGCTCTGACTGATTTAAGGACTAAGTCTCCTTCTTTGATGTTTCTGGGCTTAACCCGTTTATTGAAGGCTCGTTTGATACGTGCCTGATATGTTTGCACATTATGCAATGCGCGCAATCTTCGTTCATCTAAGAGGATGAGTTCTTCATATCTGTCCCTTTTCCAATCAGCTTCTGGAATTTGACTTTCGAGCAGAATGCGTAAGCACGGGATTTCTATTTTAACTGGTTGTACAGCTTCCATGCCGTATGTCAAGTAGAAAGGAGTAGCCCCAGTGGGCGTCCTAACTGATGTGCGATAACCCCACAAAGCGAATGGTATTTTGCTGGGCCAATCGTGATAATTTTCGATCATTTTCTTGAGGATGGTGACGACATTCTTGTTAGCTGCCTCTACCGCGCCATTAGTTTGAGTTCTGTATGGTGGGGAACAGTGGTGTTTGATCTTGTATTTGGGTAGTAATTGCTCAATCTCAGCCTGAAAATGTGATCCATTGTCACTGATGATCTCATGTGGGCAAGCATATCGACAGATGATATTGGGTTGTATGAACTTTGCCACGTTTTTGGCTGTGAGACTAGTTTAAGATGCCACTTTAACCCATTTAGTAAAATAGTTAATAGCTACCAAAATGAAACAGTGGCCTCCTGTTCCGGCTGGAGTGATTTTCCCAATGATGTCAATTCCCCAAGCAGAAAACGGCCAAGGAGATGTCATGGTGTAAAGCAGTGAAGGAGGAACATGTTGCACATTCCCGAAGATTTGGCAGTCATGGCAATGTCTGACGTATTTGATACAATCCGACTCCATCGTGGTCCAGTAATATCCCAGACGCGTGATTTTCTTCGCCATCATTGGTCCCCTCATGTGAGGGCCACATTCTCCATCATGAACTTTCTCCATCACTTTTTGTGCCTGTGAATGATCAAGGCAATGCAAGACTACACCAAAAGGTGTTCTTTTGTACAATTTTCCTTGCATGAGGAGGTATTGAGAGGCTAGTAGGCGTATAGCACGTTGTTCCCTCTTATCCATATCTGGTGGATATGTATCGTTGAGCTTGAAGTTTAGAATGGCTTGAAACCAAGGCTCCCCTGGATTTTCTTCCTCATCTGTAATTTGGTGCACATAGGCTGGTTCTGACCGTCGTTCGATGCATAAAGGCATTTCTACCAAGTTGTCTGGCATATTAATCAAAGATGCAAGTTTTGCAAGGGCATCTGCAAATTGATTCTCTTCGCGAGGTACGTGTAGATAAGTGACCTGATCGAAGAATTGGGCAATTTGACCTATCCTAGTCTGATTGGGTGCTAGACTTTCACTTCGAATTTTCCAAGATCCAGTAATTTGGTTGATGATCAAGGATGAGTCTCCGTGAACTCGAAGATTCTTGATGCCTAAACTTACTGTTGCTTGTAGCCCGATGAGACAAGCTTCATATTCTGCTGTGTTATTTGTCACCTCGAAGTCGAGTTTGACAGAGAGTGGTGTATGCTCACCTTCAGGAGAAATGAGCAACACTCCTATTCCAAATCCTCTTAGATTCGATGCTCCATCAAAATAAAGGTCCCAAGAGTCAACTCTAGTTTGTAGTATATCCTCGTCTGGAAATGACCACGTGTCTACTGCTTGGGTGTCGTTGATAGGGTTATCCGCAAAGAACTCGGCAACGGCGCGCCCCTTTATAACCTTCAGAGGTACATACTTGAGATCGAACTCTGAGAGCATTAAGGTCCATCTTGCCAAGCGTCCATTAAGAACGAGTTTTTCGAAGAGGTATTTGGCAGGATCCATTTTGGAATACACCTTGACAGAGTAGCTAAGCATATAATGGCGTAGCTTCTTTGTTGCCCACACATGAGAGAGGCATGTCTTTTCGAGAGGTGTGTACTTGCACTCATACTCTAAGAACTTCTTACTAAGGTAGTAGATAGCTCTTTCTTCTTTCCCCACAGTTTGTGCGAGCATAGCCCCCATGGCTGTTTCGGTCACTGTGAGATATAAACCAAGAGGTTGATCTCCCTGAGGAGGCATGAGCACTGGTGGCTTGGCTAGTATCTCCTTAATTTTGTCAAATGTTTTTTTGGCAATCGTCGTCCCATATGGTATGATCTGTTTTCTTGAGCTTTTTGAAAATGGGTTCGCAGATCATAATAAGCTTCGATATGAATCGGCTTATATATTGCACCTTGCCTAAGAATCCTCTAACCTCCTTCTCTGTTTGAGGTTGTGGCATTTCAATTAAAGCTTTAATCTTGGATGGATTAATTTCTATTCCTCTTTGATTGACGACATATCCCAGAAGTTTGCCTGACGTTACTCTGAATGCACATTTCTGAGGATTGAGCCTCATATTGTATTTTCGCAGTCTTAGGAAGAATTTGCGAAGTTTGTCAATGTGCCATTTCCTATCCTTGGGCTTGACAATCATATCATCGACGTATACTTCTACTTCCTTATGCATCATGTCATGTAGCAATGTAGTCGCAGTTCGTTGATATATAGCTCTAGCATTGATTAGCCCGAATGGTATAACAGTATAGCAATAAGGTGTCCCATTGAGTGACGAAGGCGGTCTTATGCATGTCTTCTATGGCCAGTTTGATCTGCCTGCATACCCGTCCATGAAGGACAACATCGCGTGGTCTGTTGTATTGTCTACCAATATGTCGATGTGTGGTAGAGGGAAATCGTCCTTAGGACTTGCTTTGTTTAAGTCTCTGAAATCAACACAAACTCGGATTCACCCATCCTTTTTGGGTACGGGTACTATGTTAGCCACCCAGTCTGAATACTCGGAAACTTTGATGAACCCGGCTTTGAATTTTTTATCGACTTCTTCTTTGATTTTAAGAGCCCATTCGGTCCTCATTCGATGAAGCTTCTGTTTTACAGGTTTGAAACCTGGTTTAATTGGAATTCTGTGTTCTGCAATATCCATGTCGATCCCTGGCATGTCTTTGTAGGACCAAGCAAAAACGTCCTTGAACTTGTGTAGAAGGTTTATGAAATTGGCCCTTTCAGTTGGGTTTAAGGTTGTCCCTATCCTAAGTTCTTGGGGTTCTAGTTCGGTTCCTACATTGATGGGCTCGGTGTTCTCTATAACTGGTGCCCCTTCCCCCTCTTGTAATATTTCTTTAGCTATGTAGGGAGTTAATTCGATTGAGTCTGGGTCAGGATCATCCTCATTATCATCGTAAATAGAATTGTATTCAGAATAACACAAAGAGTAAGCTGAATCTGATTTATTCATATTAAATTTTGAAAAGAGTTGAAACAAAGAGGCCATCTGTTTAGTAGTCAGTGGCGGTAAAGGGACAGCTGCTGGGGCATTTCCCAAGCTACTGTTACTACTCGATGCTATGCTAGGAGAAACAAGGGGATTGGGAGTGACGACATGAGGAGACTCTCTAGGGACTTCTCTAGACTCAGACTCTGATTCCGACTCTGTCTTGAATTCGTTGTCTTTAGGTTCTCCTTTGAACATATCTCCTTCTCCAGTGGTGACTTTGAAGACCTTTCCATGGTTGTTCGTACACTTGATCGACTTTCTCCATCCTTTCTACTGGTTTGAGTTGGTTTCGGTGATTAACGCTGTAGGGTTCAAATGGTCATCCTGAAGTATCATGGTAATGATCTCATCCTGTGCAGCTTTAACAAATCGATCCTCTCCAAACAGAAGACTAACAGCCTGTTCGCCTAAGCAAGGTGCTTGACGAGTTTTGACGATAGGAACCGCTTCTGAAGGAATGAAGTAGCAATCGTGGAAGACCTCGATTCCAGCTAGTAGCACTCCTTTATAGTGCCAAGGTTCGGGAAACCCGTTAAAGTACTCCCAATTCCCTTCTCTAACAAAGTATCCATTTAGGGTAGGGAGGTAGGGTCGCAGTTGGATTCCCTTATTTTTTCGATTTTGAAATTGGGTGAGCATCTCCAAAGCTTCTTCTTTCGTGGGTTTGTATTCCAATCCCAATGGTATCCTTTGAGAGTTTCCTTCTTTGTAAGGTGCAAAGGTATTCTTCTTGGCAGGATTCAGAGGCATTCAAAGGAAGTATCCCTGAGACTTGAGTATGTGGTTGACCACTAAATTGGAGTATGGATTGAAGTATAGAGGTGCCAGTTCATTCTCTACAAGGTTTATGCTATGAAAGCCCCCAAGCTCGTATACTGGATCTGTGACTACTTGGTTGCTTGACATCTTCTCTATTACTGCCTTGATAGGTGGTGAAGTGATCGTCACTACTTTGCCATCTAGTGGAATCTTGATTTTCTGGTGCAAGGTGGATGTTACTGCTTTGGAAGCATGAATCCATGGCCTTCCCTGAAGTATATTGAATGATGCTTCGATATCCACTATTTGAAAGTTAACCTTTCGCTCAATCGGCCCTGTGGCTATGGTGAGGTTGACTAGTCCTACCACTTTACGCCGTGTTCCATCGTATGCTCGAACACCTTGGTTAGTAGGAGCCCAATCCAGGGGCGTCTCGAATAATTCGGAGGCCCCGTGCAAAGTGAAAACGGAGGCCCTCAAAATTTGAGAAAATAAATAAAAATGGTTATGGCAAGGCTCGAACTCGGGTGGCTTGGACAATTGAAACATGTATTCACCAATGTGTTATCACAATTTTGTTAATATACATGGAGATTATTATGTATATATGACTAATTTTTTCATACTTTATACGAACACGAGGCCCAAAAATTTGGAGGCCTAGTTCGCGCGCTCAGCCCGCACTTGGTCATAGCCGCCCCTGGTACTCCAATCTGATTCTTTCATGCCCAATTTGTACGCCGTTTTCAATGATATGACATTGACTGCAGATCCATCATCTACCAATGTCATTGGCACATTTTTCTTTAAGCATATGACGGTAATGTACAGAGCTAGGTTGTGACTGGCGCCGAAGGGAGGTAAATCCTCATCTGAGAAAGTAACTGGGTTACTTAGCTTAGTTGATTCTTGGAAGACCAAGTTGACTACGTCGTCAGGCGTAGAGTTGTGCGCTACGTTCAATTTAGCCAAGGCTTGCAGTAAAGCCTGGCGATGAGGAAATGAACTTGTCACTAGTTGCCAGACTGAAAGATCAGCCTTTGTCTTCTGTAGTTGCTTTAGCAAGTGGTCAGTAGATGTATCTTCGCCATCATTTGGTGTGATGACATTGGTGTTAGTAACTGGACCATTAGTTATAGGACCGTTTTGAGAAACATTTTGATATGGACGCCCTGAACGAGTAAGGTGGTCTATATCTTGATCTTTACAAGCTTTGACTATATCCTCACTAACCTTGACTAGATAGTGTGCAGTGAGGTATTCATCTTCGTCGTCATCGGCCCATATCCCGTTGACGATGGTAAGCTCTCTTAATCTGATGATCTCGGCTTCTAAACGGATTATTTGGTCGACTACACTGTCAACTACGGCGACTACGTCTTACCTTGTAGAATTTTGAGACAGATTTAGTGGCACGGTCTCCTTGGGTATGGTGCTTGGATTGCGGAGGGATGCTACTATATCTTCCAGTTCTGAAACTTGCCTACTTACACTCTTTGTCCATGCAATAAAATTGGTGATGGTATGAGAAATGGTGGAGTAACTCCCCTCATCTTCTAATGCATGAATCTCGTCTTGGATTGGAGAAATGAGGTGTAAACAATCCAAGGTGGATTCTTCATCTATAATCATTAGAACTCCAAGAGGATTCTGAGTATTGTTTGGCTTACCTCCAGGAGGTATAGGTGAACGATCATCTTCGATCATGTCCTGCAGGACATGTTTTAGCTTGAACCATTTCTCTGTATCGTGTCCCTTACCTCTATGATAATCGCAGTATGCATTTTCGTCCCAGAACTTTAACTTCTTTTCTGGGTCAGGTGTAGGTCCTATGGGTTGGAGCTTACCCTGTGTCATCAACCTTTTCAGAGCATTGGAATATGTATCGCCAATGTTCGTGAACTTCCTTTGTGGCTTATTCTTCTTTGACGATTCGAGAAGGTTAACCTCATCAGTCTTGCTAGTAGAGCCATAAGAATGACTCGTTGAGCCTTGATATCCACGACCTACCGTTTTGGACAAGAGCCCTTTACGGATGTCATCTTCAATTCTCGTCCCTAGCACGGTTAGATCTTTGAAGGTCTTTATGTTTTGGTACCTCAAGTAGTTTGCATAAATGGGTCTAAGTTATCCACAAATTTTTCTACAAGGGTAGCTTCATCTGGACGTTCAACTAATTGTGTGCTAGTCTTCCTCCACCTACTTAGGAAGTCGGTGAAGCCTTCTTTTTCATTTTGGGTAAGAACTTCTAGAGTGCGCATGTTGACATGGATTTCAGTATTATCCGCGTATTTTTTAGTGAATTCAAGTACGGCATCATCCTAAGTGGCAATCTTCTTGTGCTCCAAAGAGTAGAACCATTGCTTAGGAATGGTGTCAAGAGATGAAGGAAAGATCCTTAAGAACATCTCAGGTTTGATGCCTTTGATAGACATGTAGTCTTTGAAAGCACGAATGTGGTTCAAAGGGTTTTCATGCCCCTTGAATTTCGGGATGTCAGTCATGTTGAAGTTGGTTGGCAATTGAGCATTCACGGCTTCATACTTGCGATTATTCTCCCTATAGATGTCATCTCCTTTGAGGTACATTAGTTGCTCCTCCAAATATTGGAGTCGCTTTTCAGCTTCAGTAAGACCTATTGGGGGATTGGTTTCTTGTTGTCCAACAAAGGATGGAAGGTTATCATGCACAACTTCGCTACGAATATCGTCTTCTGCAGGAGGGAGTCTAGTTTCAACAGCAACAATTCGGCCTTGTTTGGAGACGAGCGACCGCAGCTAGGATTTGAGCATTACCATTTGGGGGTTGACCACTAGCACTTGTGGTACTAGTTTCAGGCATCTTGGAAACTGGATAAGAGATTGATGACGAATCAAAATACGATCGACCATTCTAGCACACTTATTCAAAGAAGAGACTCAACTTGTGAAGTGGGAGTGTGCCACTGTGTTAAGTGGGGTTTGAAAGTGACAAAGGTTTGAAATGTTTGTCCTAGACAACTGTAGTGTAGTTGTAGGAGTACTGACTCGAAGTAAGGTTTTGAAATGGGTTTTGAGGCCCGGATTTGGACCGGACATTTGGACAGAGTTTCGACTCATTTTGCGTTAATTTTGGCCATTTTTGAAAGTGTTTACATTTTAAAAAGGTTTTTTGATTTTACAAAATTCGTCGTGGTTTTGTTTAAAAAAAGGTGATCACATATGATACAAGCATTCATACAGGCAATATAACGGTATACTGAGTGCATTTAGAAGGGTTTTGGCTTAAAAGGGTGGGTTGCCATACCGAGCAATCAAACCCTGGTCTGTGGAGAGGTCCGTGTCAAACATGAGTAAGGTCGGTTCCTAGTCCATTTCCTCGAGTAGTGAAAGCCCTTGATACAAACATGAGTAAGCATCATGGTATGGTTGACGTCAATCGCTATCTATCCTTAGGCCCAGATAAGAATTTGGACCGTCCAGACGGGACGATTGGTCGAATGGGTTGGGTTGGGCCTAGGAAGGCCAAATAAAACGACCTAGGAAGGTCGAGTAATGAAAACCGACAACTGTCTCATATAAACTATTCCCTAACCTTGTTCAAGTTTCACCCTAGGCAACACGTAAGCGTATTACTCCCCAGCGAAGTCGCCAAACTGTGGACACGGGGGTTCCACGGGGCGCTTGGGAAACAAGCGTTTGCATTTGTGGAGTCGCCACCAATTTTTATGGGAAATTGGAACCGTTCGAATACTTCGCGTTATGTCAAGACACAAAGTAGTGACATATACACTAAGAACTCGTTACCCTTAGCATTATATGTCTAGAATGACTCTCGTGGATGCCAATGAACACGGATGTTCATAGAGATCTGGAGTAAGGGGTGAGGGTACGTATTAGGAAATCCTTTTAATGAATACCTAATCCCGCCCGCCTCGATAGAGACCTCTACTAATGATTAGGGAAATTATTCAAATTTGATATGTCGTCGATTATATGCATGCAATGCAACATCCAACGTTTTAGTCCTAGCATGTGATATTAGACTATGTCGGTGAACAAAAAATTTAGTAATTAATTATGTCGAAGTGGAATTTAGATTAATTTACATGTGAAAACCAAGTAAATAAATCATACAAAATAAATACGAAATAAAGAAATAAATTACAACTGATAAACTTGAATTTACGTCATAAACATGCTTAAAAAGGATTTGGAAAGAAAAGAATAAAGAGATAAAAGAAAATAGAAGATATAAGGAAATTAAAAGAAATAGGAAATTATAAAAAATAAAGAAATTGGAAAAATAAGGAAATTGGAAGAATAAGGAAATAAAGAGAAATTAGGAAATAAAATAAATTAGGAAGATAAAAATAAGGAAATAAAAATAAAATAAAATAGAAAACAGAAAATAGAAAATAGAAAATATGGAAAATATGAATTATATGGAAAATATGAATTATAAGGAAAATATGTTGAATTATGGTGATAATAAGAATAATAGTCGATTAAAATCTAATTAGAATGCCTACGTCAAAACAAGACGAGTTTAGAGGCAGAAACCACCTCAGAGCAGGCGCATCATCTGCTGCGTCCCTTAGAAGAGGCGCATCAGTTCATGCGTCTGTTCTTGAGTTGGTTTCTGACTGTGAAAGTCATACTCGTTAATTGTTATCGTTGGTTGTTTGATAAGGATAGATTATTGATATATAACTCGAATGAAAGTGATTTAGTTAGATTATATGCATCAGGAACCGTCATTAAATGATAAAAACGGATTGAAATGAATTATTAGATGTTAGATATTATTTACGATGTCGAAAACGGGTTTATATACAAACTTGAGGTTAGAGGCGGAAATTAAAGATAAAGAATTGATGAAGAAAACAGAATTAAAACATATATCATAGACGAAATCAAGGGACTTGATATGAATGAATCGTGCCTCTTAAATCCGGGTTTGAATAAGATGACCAAAATCCGCAAATAATGATTATAAGGGATTTAAGTCGAGATTAAACGTTACAATTTGAAAAGGATTAATAAAACATGGTTTATATACTAAAACGAACAAAATAAACGAAAGAAATAAGGAAAATAGAAAAGTTGCAGAAGATCGAGGAAGAAGAAGAAGAGCAGGAGCAGCGGCAGCCTCTGGAAGAGGCGCAGCATATGCTGCGATTCTTCGTAGAGGTGCAGCTGCTGCTGCGTTTCTTCTCAACGTCAGTCCTCCGCTGTTTTATAAATACGGTTTTAAAAGAATGGTTTTTTTAAAGACGATTTTGAACGTGCTTATGACATAAACTCGCACATTAATTACAAAATAAAAAGTACAATAAATAAAATTGGGATTTTACACCCTCAGACTTACATGTTAGCGTCGCGAGATTTAACTAAATCGGCTTTTAGTGGTATCTCGACTCGATCTTATGCAAATATGAAAGTGCCCTTGAAAAAGTATTTAAAAACAAATTGATTAATTGATTGTGTAGTGGTCAAATTGGTCGGTCATGCAAACGTGACTGGTACTCAGAATGATCTGAGCTTACGTGGTCGATTGATCAAGCACGTAGGCGTCGAAAGCTTAGAGCAAGGTCTTAGAATGCAAAGAGAAAAGAGAAGGGCGGACACTCGCGTGAGAAATATGTGGAACGAAGGTCCCTATTTATACTAGTCACACGGAGGAATAATTATGGAATGACTCAGACTTTGGAAACAAATCTCGAAAAAAATATGAAAATACGCAGAAAAGAGCTGGGGAAGAGGCGCATCAGCTACTGCGACTCTTAGAAGAGGCGCAACAGGTGCTGCGTCCTTTCCCCACAGGTTTCCGTTGGAATATGTGTACTCCGACAATAATGCGATCACAACTGTCGATCATAATGATCACATGTTTAAATCTCATTTTAAGAATACATGTGGGATGTAATATTTTACAGTCAACTGGTCCACACATATCGGTAATGATTGGCTGACTAGAGTTTGACATTACTGTCGTGCGACGGTGGTGATCAGTTGATCCCCTTAGGTCATACCTATAGGGAAATACTCTTAATTGATTATTTAATTAATCGTATGCCGATACGAGTTAATTGCTTAAAATTGACGGATGATTTTGTGAGTAAAGTTAACGTATCTTATTGTAATTTGATTAAATGGGACACGGTCTAAGTAATCGAATTGTTTTATTACTTGGATAAAATTATTGTTTACGAAACAATTGATATTGAATTGAGATTGAATGAATGATTTATTATAAATACAAGATGTTGTGATTTATAATTGATAAACCATTTTGGTACAAGTAATTACGAATTACTAGTCGATTTTGTATATGACATATTTTATGAGTATGTTGATTTTTAATATGTTAAAAATACATTACAATTTCATATGTCAAGTAACATGTCACACATGTTTCAATTGACAAATGACAAAAATAAAATGGACCTCCCATTTTATATGTGCCGAAAATGGAGGGGCTTATGGTTGATATTGTGTTAATTATTTTTAAGTGGAAAACACAATAATTACCTATAGTCTTAGCCTTACAAACCTATCATTTCTTGGGTAGAAAAACTAGCCTATGCATTGGGCACACTACTCCCTCCAACCGGTTTTACCAAGGGAATAGAGAGTGTTTCCTCTACAATTATTCATTCACTCTTATCATAAAATTTCTAGTGTAAAAAATTATCATACTCTCTACAATTTGTGAAAATTCTAGAGAAATAAACTCTCATAATCACTCCCTCTTGAACCGATTTTTCAAGAGAAAAAAATTAATTTTTGTGTCATATTTTAAGTAAGACTAATATTGTTACTAGATCATAATAATATTGGTTATTAAGAGATTTCTTTGGGTATATGCTTTTGGGAGAGATTCTAAACTTGAATCTTGTTCATCCATTGTTAGAAAGCTCAAGAACTAACAAGAAGGAGATCTTGTCGGTACCCATAAAACCGATATCATATAGTAAGATTAATGATTTCTTCTCTACTTTATTTTGTTTGCATGCATAAGATCAACAATTTATTTTATGACTAAATAATTTCTTTCATATACGAATATGTTAAATAATGAAATTAATATATTTCTAACAAGCGGTATCAAGAGCCTTAGGTTGTTTGCATGCAAATCGGTTATTGTTTTTCCGAATTATACGATTAACAAACAAAACTTATAAATTTGTATTTATTATGAAATATCACGAATTTAATTTGCATGTTAAAGTTTCTGGTCCTAAAATGTATTTAGGATATTTTGGTTTATTTATGGATTTTTATTGTTCATTTTATATAATAATGGCATTAAAATGTGATTTTATGATAAAAATGTCATTTTTGGACTAAAAATAGCTAAACTTCGATTGTTTCAGTGGTTTTTGGATATGTTTTCACATATATTATCTAATGATGGCCTGTAAATTTTCATAATAATATGAATTGTTATGCTCGAAATATGGATTTTTCAAGATAAAATCGTATTTAAATGAGAAAATAGGTTAATATGAGTTATATTTCGAATCTGGTCATAGAAATTTAGTATGTTGTCAAATGAAATTTTACAAGATGTGTGTAAACTATTTGGCTATAATGAAACCTTTATGCATGATTTCTGAGTTTTTGATGAAAAATCACATAAATAGTGACTTTAATTAGTATAAAATTGCTAAAACATTCTTCATGACTAAGGAAAAACGTCACATATTGCATTTTATCATATATTTCAGATCCAAAAGTGAAAAGTTGATAAAAAATATTTTTTTCTCATATTTTTATGGAAATAATTGATAAATCCGATAAACCGCAACATTGTTTTTCTCGATAAATTTTCGAAATTTTTAACCTAAGTTTTGAACATTATGAGTGTTATGGTATTTTTCCAGAATGTGCATGAGTTTAAATTTCAAATTTTGGATTTATTTGAAATTTTATGATTTAATTTGAAGTTTATGACATAATTTTGTGTTTTTAGTCCATTTATGAACAATATTAAGAAATCAAGTTTAATTATTGTCAAATGTTAGTGGAGACTAATTTTGAGTCCTAAGTTGGTTAGGGTAATTAACTTGTACATAAATATGATTTTATGTAATTATTGTGATTATAAAAGGTTAAATCACGCAAATCCGTAAAAACCGATTAATATACGATATTGGCTCCTTAAAGGCGATTTAGCATAAAATTCGGCATGATCATACATATTATAATGCTTCATTTTATTTATGATTGTCATATTTTAAGTTTATGTAATTTTTGAATTATGAAATTTTACTTAGTATGGCCTTAGTTTTTAATTGATATTACCCGAAATGTATGGGAATATCGATTCGGTTGTAATTTATTATGATCTCGTATCACCGCTTTGTAATTTAATAGATTTATTTTATTTTAATTACAAATGTATAATAGGAAATTATGTAATTTATTATGTAATTTATTTATTCCGGAGTTCCTTGAAGACGGTGCCACTCAAGAAGGCGATCCATCAAAGAAAGTGTTGCCTTGAAATGTGTGCCAAGACCGAAGTTCAAGGGACCAAAAGAGTTGCTTTCCGAATTTGTAATAGTTTATTAGATTTACTATTTTAGGAAGGCCATACTAGGATTTTATTTATGCTTTGCATTTTATTTATATGTTGCATGCATCGCTAAATCGCCATAACTAAAACATGCATATTAATCGAGTTATTCGACCGTCTCAATTACAATTATCGTAGTTCACCGCTTTAGTTCACTTAAAACGTGATAGATAATAAATTGACATGACCTCTCGCTAAAATAAACAATTGAGACTTAGCCTTACCAAAAATTAGAAACCATGAAAACCTATTTCGTGAGGGAGTGCACTCGGCCACACCGGGGTACAAACCTTGTTATGTAGGGGAAGTGGGTGATAAATGTCTATCCACCGAATTCATGTTGATGAGGGATTTATCGGCTACACCGTGCCCAAGTTAATGTGGGTTTGGATCATGGACACATTTATTCGAAATTTGGATTGAGCTCAACGGAAGTATTCGTGACCGTAGTTTCATGTGTTCCGGGCTAAAGATAAATGTTAATGTAATTTTATCGACCAAGAGTTCTAAAAGTAGAATCGATTAAAGAGTTAATCCACCGAGTTATATTGATAAGGGATTTATCGGCCACACCGTGCCCAAGTTAATATGAATTTGGATCTTGGAATCATTTATCATAGTTGGGTAGAGGTCACTATATAAATGCTTTACTTGTTATTTACAAGTATTAATAAAACGATAAATGTTAAAGTTTTCCACTATTCCGTTATCATATTGTTCTATTTCTTTACCACAATTCATATACGATATCATTTCGATTTTTGATTCAAATCTCGATTAAAACATCGTAACTAAAGACAAATATGAATTTGCTTCTAAAACCTCATATGAACCATTGCTAAGGATCTTTTGTAAAGAGTATAGATAAAAGTTATTCGTGATCAAAAAGGTTTTTGATTCTTGACTAACATATCTACTTACAATGAATTGTTTCTCATATGCCTAATTGAGTTAAGTACTTTGAAACGTTACATCATTTTGGTAACTAGATTTGTTGGAAATCAAAATTAACCAAAATACCGCAACCACTTCAATGAAAGTTTTTAAGACTAAACAAACGAATGAAGAGTAGTCTTCATGAATTTCAATTTTGCTTATCTTAGCAAAGACTCGTTGAATTAAGTGGGAGCATTCTCTTAAACCGTTAAGAAAAGGATGAGGTTTAAAGAAGTAAAATTAGAATGGAATTAATACAAGGTAATGTTAAAAGTAAAGTTATTGAGAATAACGATACTAAACCTATCAATCCCGACCGATAAAGTTTCCATTTTCTTAATTGTTGGACACCAGAAAGGAAACTATCCCAAATTATTGAAGAATCAACAAGTTAGTTGTGGGACATCTAATGGGACCTTCTTCTTTAAATGTTTATTTGATTAACATAGATTTTGCTAGTACTACTTTGTCAATATTAGAAACCAGTGGAGGTTTTCATCATTGTATTTGATACATAGGATGATTAGAATATGACGACTAGCAACAATGATGTTGAGAGATAGAGTCGTTGTGTACTCAATCTAGTTTTTGAGTTTAAAGTTGTACTTAATTGTGACTATTAAGTGCATAAACTCCAAATAAGAATATAAACTTGTTAAGATACAAAAGAGGTATCACTTTTGTGACCCTATACACCATGATTTGATGTATGGCTAGCCCATTATCAAGGTGATTATATTCTAAAACAAACTAGAATGATATATCATGAAGATGATTCAAGACTCAAATTGGTAACCCAAGATTAAACCTTAGATTCTGGAATGATGAACGCAAAGAGTTATCGAGTACTCTTGAAACCATTAGATCTTATGGTATATGCGTATCTTGTATTCAAAGCAAGATGTCTCGTGCCTTTTGGTTTAAAAGGAGATCGAGGTTGTGAATCATTGATCCAAAATAGGTTGATCATTTTCTTTTACCAATGATTTAAGTTGACGCTAATATGTTCGCTTAATAAGGTAAATAGAGAAATCTTTGAAGAAGTTCAAAGAGTTCAAAGAATCGCGATCTAGTCGTGATGGGATTATCAAAGTGAAGACTTTGATATAAGCCAAATGAAATGTGATATAGTATCACAAGTTAATCTTTCTTAACACACATTATGGAATAATGTGTGGTTGGATAAGAAATCAAACGCTATTCGATATGGTTTGGACTTCAATCAAGTTACTTTGAGTTACTTGATCCTTTTGGGGATTTTATCATTTTGTCTATATTATATTTCCACTAAATCTAAAACAATTCATATGAGATATGAAATGGTAGGGTACTATGCTTGTAAGTTTTCACAAGAAACAAATGCTCTTTTTTATTTACAATAATCACGAGTACAACGGGTTTGTGGCTCGTGAAGCTGTCTTTCTAGAATACAAGTTTATTTATAGAAGACAGAGTGGGAGAAATTATTCAAGAGCCACAAAGAATGTTATGTCGCAAGAAACTGGTCTTTCTTGGCTACATGAGACGTTTTGTATAATTCGTTGTTTCTTCAAAACCTAGGAGGGTAAAAGTCATCACTGTTGAAGATGATGAATTAGTGTTACTTTAAGAAAGTAAAGAGCTTACAACTTATAAAGAAATTGGTTGATTCAAGTTAATTACTTCTGGAAAGTAATGAACATATGACTTACATGAGAATGTTTAAGTCACAACTCAATACAAGGCTTAGAGCCATGAAAATCCGAAATAAAAGGATTGATTAGTGACAAAGAGTTTTGCACTAATAAAAAGAGATTTCAAAGCTTGATTGGTAGCAAAGGGTTTTGCACTAGTTGAAATGTTTAAGTCTATTTGGATCTTCTTAGGGATTGTGTTTCATTATGATGATATACATATAGCACGTGAATCTAAAACCCACTTCTTCAACTAGAAGGAATGTATTCAATACATGTCTTGAGTTTTGTAGATTCTTGCAATCCTAAGATAATGTGAAACTTAAGATAGGGTCTTGAGTAGGACATCAATGAGTTGGGATCAATGTTTTGATCATGTTATAAAACCTTTCTCGATAAGTCGAGAACTTATGTTTATACATGGAGTTTAGTGGGAGTTACGGAAATTTTAATTAGTCTAATATATGGATGACATATTGATCATTGGGAATGATTTAAGACTTTTGGAGTTTTATAATACATCTTAATATCCGGATTTATGGAGATAAATCCACATGATATTAGCGTCAAATAAGATGTTTTATGTTGATAAGATTCATGACTAGTTCAGTCGAGTTGAACATATTTGATTGATTCCTTTTGCTTCCGCTGCCGGATCAATTAAATAAGTAATGATGTATAACACTTCATATGCTTTGAGTATGATGAATTGTTTTAAAATCGAATTTAAGTAATAGTTACCATGTAAGCCATAAAGATTACCCTTAAGTGCTTGCAGAAGCATTAAGGATGTAATGCAAAGTGTTTTTGATGCAATTTTGTGTAAGGGTGTTACACAAATGACATTTGACAATTGAGACTGCGCATGGTTTCCGACAAAACCATAATCAAAACACATTAGGATGGTTAAGATACCATTGTGGCTATGTTATTTAAGAAATAGATTTTCTAGAATCGTTCTAGGCAATAAAGAACAATGAGAGATATTTACAACGGAAATTGAGTACACTTGCAATCATGAGATGTGCAAGAATGAAGAGTCCCGCACACTGTGAAAACAGTGGGAGCTATTCTAAGGCTAGAGAGCTTATGTCTAGATTGGATCTAGACACGTACTCAGAAAGTTTTGTAATGCAAATATATACATTACAAAGGAAAACAAGTATGTAGTAAGGTTGAATAAGGTACAAGAAGTTGATAAACCTGCCAACCAAAGCTTTCTCATGGGCTTAACATGATGAGTCATGTCAGATGTCATTTCTATTACATTGAGATGAACAACTACATATAAGATGAAAATGGATTATAAAATTATGTAGTAATCAGGTATTGACTATTCATATGTCGTTCGAGTTTTTAAAATCTGAAAACTCCTTTATACTTTGTTACATCCAAACGGGTTGTAGAGACAATATTGAACCCCGTTAAAGTGAACACGGATTAGCATTGTATTAGCCCATAGTCACTTACATGAGGTGACGTCTCGAAGTGACTAGAGTGTGATGCGATTGATGGCAAGTTCAAGTGTCATGGAGTCATGTGAGATGACTAGTCGATCACATAGGCAGACTGTTAGGAACACTTTGTCGGGCCTTATGACCGCTTATAGAGTTCTGGAAAATTTATATAGCCTGGTCGTGGCGAGAGCTACTATAGTATTCTAATGAGTCGATTCTTTTGACTAAAGACTGTTCGCCCAAGGTGGCACAGTTTCAGATTAACTTTAATTTATGTTACTACGACCTTCGTAAATGGGGTCAAATGGGCATATTTTAGGTTATGATGGCTGTGGCTAGTCGAAGGGAATAAGTGCTATAGGAATTGTCCACCCCTTGTCAGGGTTAAAACAATATCTCAGGGCCACTCGAGGAGTAATGAACTGGAAATGAGTGGCCACGCTCGGAAGGTATCTATGGTAGATGATTCCGGTCAATCAGTTATTCTCCAGATCGAGGAAACCACTCTCGATATGATCACTTGCAAGTACGACCTGAAAGACACCTTGCATTGAGTAGGAGATAGTAATAGGACAAGAGAATTGGTGACGTACACTTGTCGAGGACAAGTGGGAGATTGTTGGAATATGGGTCCTCCGACAATAATGCGATCACAATTGTCGATTATAATGATCACATGTTTAAATCTCATTTTAAGAATACATGTGGGATGTAATATTTTAGAGTCAACTGGTCCACACATATCAGTAATGATTGGCTGACTAGAGTTTGACATTACTGTCGTGCGACGGTGGTGATCAGTTGATCCCCTTAGGTCATACCTATAGGGAAATACTTTTAATTGATTATTTAATTAATCGTATGCCGATACGAGTTAATTGCTTAAAATTGACGGATGATTTTGTGAGTAAAGTTAACGTATCTTATTGTAATTTGATTAAATGAGACACGGTCTAAGTAATCGAATTGTTTTATTACTTGGATAAAATTATTGTTTACGAAACAATTGATATTGAATTGAGATTGAATGAATGATTTATTATAAATACAAGATGTTGTGATTTATAATTGATAAACCATTTTGGTACAAGTAATTACGAATTACTTGTCGATTTTTTATATGACATATTTTATGAGTATGTTGATTTTTAATATGTTAAAAATACATTACAATTTCATATGTCAAGTAACATGTCACACATATTACAATTGACAAATGACAAAAATAAAATGGACCTCCCATTTTATATGTGCCGAAAATGAAGGGGCTTATGCTTGATATTGTGTTAATTATTTTTAAGTGGAAAACACAATAATTACCTATAGTCTTAGCCTTACATACCTATCATTTCTTGGGTAGAAAAACTAGCCCATGCATTGGGCACACTACTCCCTCCAACCGGTTTTACCAAGGGAATAGAGAGTGTTTCCTCTACAATTATTCATTCACTCTTATCACAAAATTTCTAGTGTAAGAAATTATCATACTCTCTACAATTTGTGAAAATTCTTGAGAAATAAACTCTCATAATCACTCCCTCTTGAACCTATTTTTCAAGAGAACAAAATTAATTTTTGTGTCATATTTTAAACTTGAATCTTGTTCATCCATTGTTGGAAAGCTCAAGAACTAACAAGAAGAAGATCTTGTTGGTGCCCATAAAACCGAAATCATATAGTAAGATTAATGATTTCTTCTCTACTTCTATTTTGTTTGCATGCATAAGATCAACAATTTATTTTATGACTAAATAATTTCTTTCATATATGAATATGTTAAATAATGAAATTAATATATTTCTAACAGTTTCCTCCTGCGGAAGAAAGATTTCCGCGTTTCTTTTATGGAATAGCGGTAGATCTCAACTTCGTTATTCCTTAAAATAATATTTTCGGGATATATTTTACCAAAAGGATATAAAATTAAATTATGGAATAAATATCTGGAATATTCTAGAACATTCCGACTCGGCATTTTAAACGGTTTATTAGAAAATGAAGCGATTTTTGACCCGAACTCCAAATGAACTCTAATTACAGTCAAAACGCCCGTATCGGCACGTAGATGACGACCAAGGGGTAGACACAAGTATTTGAGCTATCACTTGACGATAAACTTACGAACTGTCATAAATCGTTCCGTATACCAAATATGCGGCACAATCATCACCGGGTGTTTGGCGGGAGGTTCAGAAATGAGGTTTCTACACCCCTAAGAAGCAACACTATCACCTGTCATTCATGTAAACATGAACCCCACAATCATTGGTGTGTAACTCAAGGTTCTCCCAGCCATATTATATCAAAACAAACATAGAAAATAACATAATTGTGACAAAGCATAATGAATACAAGATATAATCAACATGGCAAGAGAAAACAAGGATAAACATAGATCATACATGTTAACATGGATAACTTAATAGGTAAGCAAGAATGAACGATAAAAATACATGTCAACATGAATAGCTTGGTATAAGAAAGTAAGAATGAACAATGAACATACATGTCAACATGAATGGCTTGATATGAGAAGGCAACAAAGGACATTTATCATGCAAGTCAACGTGGATAACTTGATAAGCATAGAATACAATATGAAAGTGTACACATGACTAAGTCAACATGAGAACAATAAATAAACATGTCTTACGATCACACAAACATAGAATGCCATATGAGAACATGGACATAACTTGGTAAACACGAGCACGAATTCTTATGGCAAACGACATATGCAAACAACCAAAACCAAGCAAGACCTTTACTACTATTAGACTCAATTCCCTCCCAATTCCTCCCGGTAGGACGACGATAATATGTACGGTCCTAGTTTAAACTTGGCGCCAGACTCTCGAGATGAACGTTTCCCGATTTGACCAACGATAAACATATCGCATCCGAGACACGAAACATGGCCCACACAACCTCACCAAAGGCCCAACACGATGGAAGAGTTACCTCACTTTGGCAACATGGCCCACATAACTTGACCAAAGGCCCAAAAGGAGGCAGATAGAGCATGAGTTAACCAAATCTCGGTAGAACAGCACGATAGAGGCGTAAGGACATGTCAAGCAAGTATAAGAGGCATAATGACATTTCAATATGAAAATGACTCAACACAAGTGGACACTCAAGATACGTATTTCACACTTGAAACTTGATAAGGAACCAATAATGAGCAATTAAGAACTCGAATGTGAAGTATATAACATAATTTCATACTTTTCTAAGATAAAGATGTTGGAATTTGTGTCCTCCGACAATAATGCGATCACAACTGTTGATCATGATGATCACATGTTTAAGTCTCATTATAAAGAATACAATTGGGAAGTAATATTTTACTGTCAACTGGTCCACGCATATCGGTAATGATTGGCTGACTAGAGTTTGACATTACTGTCGTGAGACGGTGGTGACCAGTTGATCCCTTAGGTCATACCTAAAGGATAACACACTTAATTGATCATTTAATTGATCGTATGACGATACGGGTTAATTAAATTACTTAAAATTGACGGACGATTTTGGAAGTAATATTTACGTGTCTCATTGTAATTTGATTAAATAAGATACGGTCTAAGTAATCGAATTGTTTTAATTACTTAGATGAATTAATTGTTTAAGGAAACAATTGTATTTGAATGAATGAATTATTATAAATACAAGATGTTGTGATTTATAATTGGTAAAATATTTTGGTACAAGTAATTATGAATTACTAAGTCGATTTTTGTATATGACGTGTTTTTATTAATGCGTTGATTTTTAATATGTTAAAAATACATAACAATTTTATGTGACATGTGACATGTGACATATGACAAATTGACAATTTGACAAAGATAAAATGGAGTCCATTTTATCCATGTAAACCGAAATTAAGGAGAGTATTAGGAACATATTATGTTAATTAAGTGAGTGGTAAGCATAATGATTTACCTAAGAACTAGCCATGCAAACCTAGTGGTCATTGTGAAGAACACTTTGTTCATGCATTGGGCATCAAAACTCCCCCCCTTCCACCCGGTTTTGTGATGAGAAAAACCATGAGTTTTTCTTATTACTTTACCTAATATACACTACTTGATAGTTTAGTGTATCATTCATTAATTTCATTCATCTAAAAAATAGAGTTTTAGAAAGATAAAAACTTCCTTCTCATCCTTCTCTCTTGACCCAAATAATAGAGAGACCAAATAATATTTTGGGTCAATTTTTATACAAAATTAGTATCATTCTAGTAATAATAATATTAGTTTTATTAAGTTGTTATCTTGGGTATAATACTTTTGGGAGGGATTCTCTTCTTGAATCCTTGTTCATCCAATTAAGGAAAGCTCAAGAACAAGAGAGTAGGAGAACTCTCTTGTGCCCTTTGATCCGAAAATATCAATGTAAGATGATGATTTCTTCTTTAATTATATTTTGTTTGCATGCATAAGATCACCCTTTTAATTTTATGACTAAATTAAAATTTATAACATATATGAATATATTGAGTAAGAGATCTAGATTTCTAACAAGCGGTATCAAGAGCCTTGGTTGTTTGCATGCAAATCGGTTATAGTTTTTCCGAGTTATACGATTAACATATAAAACTTGTAAATTTGTTTTATTATGATATATCACGAAATAAATTTATGCATGTTAAATTTTTTGGTCCTAAAGTGTTTTTAGGATATTTTGGTTAATTTATGGATTTTTATTGTTCATCTTATAATATAATGGCATTAAGAATATGATTTTATGATTAAAATGTCGTTTTCGGACTAAAATTAGCTAAACTTCGAATTTTCGAGTGATTTTTGGATATGTTATCACATGTTTTATTTTTAGATGACCTGTAAATTTCAGAATTTTTGGAGTTATTATGCTCGAAATATGGATTTTTCATGTTTAAAATCGGATTTAGAAGAAAAATAGGTTAATATGAGATAAATTTCGAATCTGGTCATAGAAATTTAGTATGTTGTTACATGCAATTTTACAAGATGTGTGTAAAATAATAGGCTATATTGAATTCCTCATGCATGATTTATGAATTTTTGATGAAAAATAGCATAAATAGTGACTTAATTAGTGAATAATTCCTAAAACATACTCCATGACTAAGGAAAAACGTCACATATTGCATTTTATTATCGTTTTTAGATCTAAAATTGAAAAGTTGATGAATATAATTTTTCTCATGTTTTTATGATTTTATTGATAAATCCGTTAAACCGCAACATAGTTTTTCCTATAATTTTACGAAATTTTAACCTAAGTTTTTGAACATTATGAGTGTCATGGTATTTTTCCAGAATGTTCATAAGTTTAAATTTTGAATTTTGAATTTATTTGACATTTTGTGATTTATTTGAAGTTTGTAGCATTTTTATGGTAATTTTAGGTCCATTAATGAACAATTGTAGAAATATGAGTTAATTATGGTCAAATAGTTAGTGGAGACTAATTTTGAGTCCTAAGAGGTTAGGGTAATTAACTTATGCATAAATATGAATTTATGTATTTTATTGTGATTTTAGAAGGTTGAATCACACAAATCCGTAAAAACCGTTAAATATACGATATTGGCTACTTAAAGGCGATTTAGCATAAAATTGGGCATGTTCTACATATTATAATGTTGCATATTATTTATGATTATCATAATTTTATTTTATGTAATTTTTGAATTATGTAATTTTACTTAGTATGACCTTAGTTTTTTAATTGATATTACCCGAAATGTATGGGAATATCGATTCGGTTGTAATTTATTGTTATCTCGTATCACCGTTTTGTAATTTAATAGATTTATTTTATTTTAATTAAAAATGTATAATAGGAAATTATGTAATTTGTTATGTAATTTATTTATTCCGGAGTTCCTTGAAGACGGATTCATCCAAGAAGGCGATACATAAAGACGGTGTTACCTCGAGATGCGTGTCATAACCGAAGTTCAAGGGACCAATGGAGTTGGTTTCCGAATATGTAATAGTTAAATAGTTTTTCTATTTTAGGAAGGCCATACTAGGATTTATTTTTATGCTTTGCATTTTATTTATATGTCGAATGCATCGCTAAATCGCCATAACTAAAACATGCATCATCTTCAATCGAGTTTATCGACCGTGTCAATTACAATTATCGTAGTTCACCGCTTTAGTTCACTTAAAACGTGATAGATAATAAATTGACATGACCTCTCGCAAAAATAATTAATTGAGACTTAGCCTTACCAAAAAGTAGAAACCATGAAAACCTATTTCGTGAGGGAGTGCACTCGGCCACACCGGGGTACAAATCTTATTACGTAGGGGAAGTGGGTGATAAATGTCTATCCACCAAATTCATGTTGATGAAGGTTTCATCGGCCACACCGTGCCCAAATTAATATGGGTTTGGATCATGGACACATTTATTCGAAATTTGGATTGAATTCAACAAAAGTTTTTCGATAAGGGTTTTATCGGCCACACCGTTCCCTTGTTGGATGTGTTTTGGGCTAAATATAAAGTATTAATGTAATTTTATCGACCAAGAGTTCTAAAAGTAGAATCGATTAAAAGGTTAATCCACCGAGTTATATTGATAAGGGTTTCATCGGCCACACCGTGCCCAAGTTAATATGAATTTGGGTCTTGGAATTATTTATCTAGTTGGGTAGAGGTCACTAGAAAAATGCATAAAATTTGTTTAAATTATAAATTTTTACGAGTATTATTATTGTTGAAAACGACATTTGTTTTACTCCTTCTATTTTTGTTTTGTAGACCGTTTCTATTTCTCATAACCAATGGCTACTCCAAATCCAAACGCCACACCTCTCGCTAATTCTTCATGGCTCCGATCCTTCATGGATCGATGTAAACTTGAAAAGAATGGGTCAAATTTCTCCGATTGGGATGCCCAACTCAAACTAGCCGCCCAAGGTGACGACAAGCTTCGTTACCTCACCGAGGCCTCTCCACCCGAACCTAATACTAGGTCGACCGCCGCCACTAGGGAAGCATATGAGGCTTACCATAAGGAGTCCGCCGCAATGAAAAATGTGTTGATCTTTGCGATGGAGGCGGATCTCCAAAGGAGAGCCTTTAAAATGGGCACCGCTAATGAAATATACTCCAAGCTTGTGACAATGTTTTCACAAACTCCGCGGATCGTCCAATATGAGGCGGCCGCGGCATTCTTTGATCTCGACTTCAAAGAGGGCCAAAAGGTTAGTCTCATGTGCTCAAATTAATGGAGCTAGTCGAGACCTTGAAGATTCAAAAAGTTGAAATCCCCAAAGAACTTGTTGTAGATAGGATTCTACACTCCTTCTCCAAGGTAAAGGCATATGTTCAATTCCGGGTGAATTTTAACATGTAAGACAAGGATGTGTCTCTAGAAGAATTGCACAAGTTACTTGTGCAAGCCGAAAGAGACATGGGGTTAAATGTTAACCCACCTAAGGATGTGCTTAATATTAGCACCAAAAGCAAGGGGAAGTTTAAAAAGAATGGGAAGAAGAGTAAAAGGCAAGCTCCCACTTTCACCAAAGCTAAGTCTTATGAAGCTAGCACTTCCAAAATCAAGAAGGGTCCTCTTGATAAATGCCATTATTGTAATGGTATTGGACATTGGAAAAGAAATTGTTCCAAATACCTTAGTGATATTAAGGCTGGAAAGATCACTCCAGTAGGTAAATGCCTATCCTTTCTTTTATGTTTCTAATTCAACTATGGTATTGTGATACAAAGTTGTGATAATGTATCCCCTTTTTATTGTAAATAGGGCCTCCACCAAGCAAAGACAAGGGAAAAGAAAAGCAAGCTTGGGAAACCATCAAGAAGCTAGGAATAGCTTTCATGAAGCTTCGCTTTTTATTGTCTTATTTTAATTATGTTTCGGATTTTAGAACCTTTTAATTTCCGTGTTCGACATGGAAAAGTATTTTGGATAATGGTGGCTTGGTTTGCAACCCAAGTCACCCGTTTTATCGTTTTATCCTTGTTCTAAAATTCGTGTTTACATGCTTGCTCATAGAAACATATGATTATTCACTTAAAGTGATCCAATAGACAACTACAATGATGGGATTCATTATATGTCCACATGCTTAAGGCTTGTGTATGATCATTTATAAAGTGATATTGAGTTAATGAACTCTCTTAAAGGAATGTCAATCACCAAGTACACTTACAAAATCTAAAACTATTAGTCAACCTATGAGATAGTTCTCCTTCTACTTCAAAAATCATTATTTGTGTCTCATATACTATCTTTGAATCTCTAGTGTATTCATTCTAAAGATAGAGTGGGAGAAAATGAGGACACAAAGAACACCAAGATTAATTTATGTACTTGTGTAAATGAGATCTACACAAGGAAGAATGATTTGAATAAAGGTATATCTATTTATATAGTATACACGAATAGATGAGATCTATGGTCTCGAATAGATCTACATGACAAAAGAGACCAAGTGAAGTAATCGAAAGAATATGTTATCAAGATACCTACACGAGGAGACCAAAAGAATGTTTTGGAATAAGAATGACTAATATAAAGTCTTAACAAAAGTTTTTGACTAGTTTATGATAAATTTTGACCAATAGTTTCAACATTGATATTTACTTAAGAGCCTAAATGAATCAAAGTTACATCCTAGAAATAAATGAGATTTATGACTAGAAGTTGCAAGGATTGATATACCGATATCCTCAATTGCTAAGTTAAGTATTAACCACGCTAATGTCATTACTTAACCTCATTATGAAAATGAATTGGTTAAACCTCCTTCCGAAAAGGGTATTTTTGAAGGACGTGTATTAGATATTATTTATATTTAAATAATAACATTGCTACGCATCATTATGATATGAATGAGTTAGAGATTAAAATATCTTTTCATAAGGTTAACGATGAGACCACTTCAAAATACGTATTTTGAAAGGATATGATGGGAACATATATGGTTTTATCTCAATAACTTAAACAAAGCAATAAATTTCAATTCTTGAAATGTCTCAATTGATTAGTCAATTGAGAATCAAGTGGGAGTTGGAAATTATCATGTGAAGACATGGAATTTAGTGGGAGCAATAATCTTGTAAAAATTTACAACTCACTACTCATTGAGAATGACGAGCTAGTACTTTCTTTCACAAAGAAGTATTTGAGTTTTCAATTCTGGATGAAAATGGACTATGATGAATCCAATCACATCATGAGATGTTGGATAAGTATTGAGACATAGACATCGAATCAACAAGAAACGTAGGTTATTCATGTAAATGAAAATGGAATTGCCATTAGCAGTCATGGTCGTTCCTTGAACCTAAGTATAGTTGATGACATGATTAAAGGTTACTAATGTTTCCGCCATTAGAATAATCATGCACATGTCCAAAATAAATCATATGCATAAAAGCATGATGGATCATTGGGAAGCCATAGAAGAAACGTCATGAATTCTCGAGGAGAATCCGATGAGCGATTTCAGTGTTTGACAGAAGACTCTGTTGTGTGTCAAGAGGTTGCACATATTGCAGTGCGAACACATGTAAGGATTTATGAAAATCCTAAGCTTTTCAAGCTAAAAGGAGAAATAGAATGTTTGGAAAGATACTTAGTTGAATAAGAAGTTACTCAAAACTAATCTTTCCTAATATGCTAGGACTTGTGAGAAGTGCTAGGCTAATCATCTTGACAATTGTTGCAAGATTCTACAAAACATATACCTAGTGCATTGTGTGTGGAGTACTTGATCAGTACAAGTTATATCATTCACCACAAATTCGTTTGTTATGTGATAATCGACAAGGAAGTTCTTTCAAGATAAAGAATCGAAACCGAGGTTAGGAACCTAGATGTGTACTTGGTAAGGTTCATGCTATGAGAGATAACATGAATGTAAAGGAAAATGCGATTAAGAAGTTTTTGAACACATGGACACATGGTAAACTTCTATTGCAATCAACAAGTGTTTACACACTTACGATATGCATCACAAGGTTGTAATATGGAATTGACTACCCGAGTGTGATGTCGACATTTGTCGTTTGAGTTATTATTAACTCACCTTATACTTTGTTGTATCCAAACGGGTTATAGAGACAGTTGAACCCCGTTAAAGTAAACACGGATTAGCATTGTATTTGCCCATAGTTACTTACATGAGGTGACGTCTCGAAGTGACTAGAATATGATGCGATTGATGGCAAGTTCAAGTGCCATAGAGTCATATGAGAATGACTAGTCGATCACATAGGCAGACTGTTAGGAACACTTTGTCGGGCCTTATGACCGCTTATAGAGTTCTGGCAAATTTATATAGCCTGGTCGTGGCGAGAGCTACTATAGTATTCTAATGAGTCAATTCTTTTGACTAAAGACTATTCGCCTAAGATGGCACAAAGATCGATTAACTTTGATTTGTGTTACTACGACCTTCGTAAATGGGGTCAAATGGGCACATTTTGGGTTATGATGGTCGTGGGTCTGGTCGAAGGGAATGAGTGCGATAGGAATTTTCCACCCCTAGTCAGGGTTATAACAATATCTCAGGGCCACTCGAGGAGTAATGAACTGGAAATGCGTGGCCACGCTCGGAATGTATCCATGGTGGATAAATCCGGTCAATCAGTTATTCTCCAGATCGAGGAAACCACTCTCGATATGATCACTTGCAAGTACGACCAGAAAGACACCTTGCATTGAGTGGGAGATAGTAATAGGACAAGAGAATTGGTGACGCACACTTGTCGAGGACAAGTGGGAGATTGTTGGAATTTGTGTCCTCCGACAATAATGCGATCACAACTGTTGATCATGATGATCACATGTTTAAGTCTCATTATAAAGAATACAATTGGGAAGTAATATTTTACTGTCAACTGGTCCATACAAATCGGTAATGATTGGCTGACTAAAGTTTGACATTACTGTCGTGAGACGGTGGTGACCAGTTGATCCCCTTAGGTCATACCTAAAGGATAACACACTTAATTGATCATTTAATTGATCGTATGACGATACGGATTAATTAAATTACTTAAAATTGACGGACGATTTTGGAAGTAATATTTACGTGTCTCATTGTAATTTGATTAAATTAGATACGGTCTAAGTAATCGAATTGTTTTAATTACTTAGATGAAGTTATTGTTTAAGGAAACAATTGCATTTGAATGAATGAATTATTATAAATACAAGATGTTGTGATTTATAATTGGTAAAATATTTTGGTACAAGTAATTATGAATTACTAAGTCGATTTTTGTATATGACGTATTTTTATTAATGCGTTGATTTTTAATATGTTAAAAATACATAACAATTTTATGTGACATGTGACATGTGACATGTGACATATGAAAAATTGACAAATTGACAAAGATAAAATGGAGTCTATTTTATCCATGTAAACCGAAATTAAGGGGAGTATTAGGAACATATTATGTTAATTAAGTGAGTGGTAAGCATAATGATTTACTTAAGACCTAGCCATGCAAACCTAGTGGTCATTGTGAAGAACACTTTGTTCATGCATTGGGCATCAAAACTCCCCCCCCCCCCCCTTCCACCCGGTTTTGTGATGAGAAAAACCATGGGTTTTTCTTATTACTTTACCTAATATACACTACTTGATAGTTTAGTGTATCATTCATTAATTTCATTCATCTAAAAAATAGAGTTTTAGAAAGATAAAAACTTCCTTCTCATCCTTCTCTCTTGACCGAAATAATAGAGAGACCAAATAATATTTTGGGTCAATTTTTATACAAAATTAGTATTATTCTAGTAATAATAATATTAGTTTTATTAAGTTGTTATCTTGGGTATAATACTTTTGGGAGGGATTCTCTTCTTGAATCCTTGTTCATCCAATTAAGGAAAGCTCAAGAACAAGAGAGTAGGAGAACTCTCTTGTGCCCTTTGATCCGAAAATATCAATGTAAGATGATGATTTCTTCTTTAATTATATTTTGTTTGCATGCATAAGATCACCCTTTTAATTTTATGACTAAATTAAAATTTATAACATATATGAATATGTTGAGTAAGAGATCTAGATTTCTAACAAAAGAAACATTATACCTCATATTTACATATTACATAAACATAGTACAAACAAACGATGACAAATGAGTTAACGAGGCAAGATGTAAACAAACAATTGTTAACATGTCATACACAACTACTAGGACAAAGGTTTAGAGTTATATCAATAAGGTAAAGCACGAAGTTATATCAATAAGGTAAAGCACGAAAAAGGGTAACTAACTAACCAAACATGAATCCATTGGCCATTCAAGGCAAGCATGACGTATATGGTTGAAACATCCAAGAACGTCATTAAAAATGTAAATGAGTCTTAGTCAAGGTGTTCAAATGCTAATCAAGTGCTAATACGCCACACATAAGCTTTATTTACAAGGTCAAGATGCATAGCCAACAAGGAACCTAAACTCGAATTCAAACAACAAGTTTAGAACTCGACTACAACAAGGGTCAATTTCAAACGATCATAACTCAAGTTCTAGACATGAGAATGTGGTGAAAAAATTGGAGGTGATAGCATATCCTCTTACGGTTCTAAAGGTAGGTCATAACCCTAAAACGGACAAGAAATGACGAAGTTATTGCCATTTTACAAAAACTGGTCCTGGGTGTAGCGCAGCATGCACTATGGTGCGCAGAATGCGCAAAAGGCTGTTTCCCACGACACAACAAGCTTCATCAACATCCTCAAATCACTTTTATCTTTTCATTACAAACCCAATTCTATCATATATTACCCAAGTAATTTCATGCAAGTGCTAAGGGTGAAATTAAAGCATAAAAGATGGATTAAACACAAGATTTGATTCAAACTCAATCAATTAAATCATCTAGGAATTATGACAACATGCTCCATATTTTCCCCAAATGTTTAAGACAACATCCAACAAAAATTATCCAAATAAGAAACATGGATAACCATGAAAAGTTACCAACTTTATTAATTTAAAGACTAATCTCTAACAAACGAAGCACATAATTGATGTAATACCGAATAACCTATCACCGTTACCTTTTTGCACTTCTAATTATCTAAACCTTCTTCTATGAGAAAATAATCTTCTTCGGGTCTTACAAGTCACCACCTAGACAAGAAGAATACTATAATTTGCGAAATTATGCAACTTAGAGAAAGACGGAATTTTGAAAGGTTAAACAAGATGAAGACTTTCTTACGTAAAAGATGGAGGAAAGAGAGATGATTCTAGAACAACAAACAAATTTGAATTTGGTTAAAAGTTGAAGGTTTTATGTGATTTTTAGAAGCGAGATTTAAGATGGGTTTTAATGGAGGAAAAAAACACATCTTTTATAAGGAGGAAGATGAAGATATGTTGCTGAAAATTATATAATGAAACCCTAAAAGAGGGGTTTTGGTTCACTTAAGGAAGGTCCATAGGTTTAATTTGGCCCAATAGCATAGACATTTGGTTTGTGACTCGTTTTTGCACTAAAAAGACTCACACTATGACTTTTAAGGCGTTCCGAGCTAAAATAAATCCAAATTGGTTATTATGAAACTAAAGCACGATTTTGAAAGTATTAAACCAAATAAATAATATACCAATTAAAATCGAGTATTTTTAAATTATCGATTTTAATATGTTACCCACAAAGATAAAATCGCGGGTGTTACAATCACCCCAACTTAAACAAGTTTCGTCCTCGAAACTTGAAACTAGAAAACGAAAAGTCGTAAAGATAAAGTCTTTTTTCAAAGTCGACAACCAAAACATTTACAAGGTTTGATATCTACATATTTCGAATTCTTTTAAAAGTTTCAAAAAGAATTCCCAAAAGGCACAAGGTCTCGTCAAAGGAACGAAAGAGTTCTCATTGCGCATTCATGAACACCAATATTCCAAATAAAAGACAAGGTCAACGACAAAATCATACGTCAATAAGCGTAGAACAACTTATTAGACGTCTCCAATAATGAATCCTAACATCGAATTAAACGTTAAAACCAATTAAAAGTGATAATCCATTTCAAAATTTCGAAAAACATGCTAAATTGAAAGTGAACTTTCATTTTCAAACTTTTAAAATAAGTGAAGTTTTGCAAGAGTAACACAATCTTTTAACAATGAATCCAATATGGTAACTTAAATTGGTTAGGAATCACACAAAGTGGAAGGTAACTTAGGCATCACAAACATAAATCACGATAAAGAAAGCTACACCCAACAAACAAAAGGGGTAAGTCGAACTTTTTCGAGTAGAAAGTCGAGATCGAGTCAACAAGAAGGTTAAAGAACATAGAGTTTTGTAGGCCACTAGCTTTAATCGCAAAGGAGAAGCACAACGAAACGAGTAAGAGGGGCATGAACGATAAAGCTTATGGTCAAAGAGGAGGGGAACCTAGGCAACATGGAAAGGCCACTCACTCAAATCACAAATAACAACGCCATCCTCAACGGTTCCTCAAACATCCCTAGAAATCCAATCTTATAACCTCATTACTTCTAAAGCGTTCCTCAAAACAACTTATGTCACTTTACATCTAAACTATTCCATAAAACAAAGCACTCCACCATAATTGATATTTCACAACTCCCAATCATTAAACATATACAAATAACTTCCACAAAATCAAGACCAAAATTACTAACAAAGATATACTCATATCCAAGTAGTGTCAAATCAAAACACCAATCTATTTATAGTCAACAACATCTTAAGGTGTTTCCTTCCAAGCTCTCATCATGAACTTTACTCCATGTTTACTCCTAAAGTAGCAACGCTCAACCTGTAATACCACGGTTTTCTGAGTCTTGTTTACTCGGCCGAATAGGGCTAACTCGGCCGAGTAAGGTGTCGTGTGTTTTTTGGTCAGGCTACTGCCCAGGAACACTCGGCCGAGTAGTGTGATACTCGGCCGAGTAAGGCGTACTCGGACGAGTACCTCAGGTACTCGACCGAGTAACCTGTCTGACGGGATTAATTTCTGTGGTTTGATTAATGGTGATTAAAGATTATATAAACCTCGTTTAACCGTTACTATTCATTTTATCAAAACCTAAACTACATTCTTCACTTCTCTAATCACCCTTAATCACTCTCAAGGCAATTAATCATTCGTGTGTCTTTCGTTCATCTCTTTCATATCAGTTTCGTCGGTACGTCACTAGTACTTTGTCAATTGATTTGAATTGTCTATTGGGTTTTGCCCTAATGGTTAGATTTTGGGAAAAGGTGGATTGGTATGATTGTGATTAGAATTGTTGTGATGGTTATTAGGTGAAGGATTCGTAGAGGAACAATTCTAGCTTCCGCCGTGTGCTTGTGATTCGGATTCATAATAAGGTAGGCTTTCCCTACTTAGTTGTCTGTTTAATTGATTTAAGACGATTTGGTTGTTGTATTGGCATTATTGGTATTATTGTTGGAATTTTCTATCTTGGATGTTGGTTTGGTTGATGTTTGTCTATGTTTTCGAGGTGCATCCTCGGCTGAGTGGAGTCATCTTCGGGTATGGCTTTACGCCCTAGATTCGCCCCTTGTGGTTCCCGTCACAAGAGGGATGTGCACATTAATGGACATTGGTTATTGCTCCTTGCGATGAGCGGGGTCTAGGTGGGCAAGGCTGTGGTCCTCCACTGTCGGCGAGGATTACCTATTGCGAAGGGTAATCTAGCAGGGCTACACACTCAGGTGTGTAGTCGGTTACTGGATACTAATGAAGTTTGGAGAATGGCTTTACATTTGGATTGGATTGTATTGGTTATCTTTGTGCTTTTATTATCTTGATTATTCAGTGAGCTGACCCCTCTTATGTTTTTTAAAACTGTGGTAATCCATTCGGGGATGGTGAGCAGATTGTCACACGTGATGATTTCATATTTGCTGCGGGGACGAGGATGGGATGTCATCCCTTTGAGTCTTAGCTTCCAATGTCACGAGTTGTACTTTGATTTACATTTTTATACTTTGGGTTGCAGTTTTGAGACGATGTAATAAGTTCACTTTATACTTTAATAATTGTTCTTGGATGGTCACTATTGATATACTTACCTCGGGCAACTGAGATGGTAGCACTATTATATGCTAGGTGGTCCTTGGTAAGGCACCTTGGTATATGAGGGTGTTACAAAGTGCTATCAGAGCCAGGTTTTGGAACCTAAAACCAATGAACAAAATGAACATAGGGTGTCTAACTAAAATGAACCCGGGGACGAGTTGTTTGGAGCTACCGAAAAGACTTGGAAAACATCCCAAAGTCGCATTTTGGCCCTTGCAGCTTTGAGCCGGTCACTATGGGGTGTCTTGGGAAGTCGTTATGTGCGTTATATATGATTCTTGTGAGCTTGTTGGATGGAATGAAGTATATGTTTGCGTATATATATTGAGCATTGTGGATGATATTAAGCATGATTGGATGTTACTACATGGCTTTCAATTGATAGTAACATGTTTAGGGATGGTATATGTATAGATATGTGCGTTTTTCAGTCGAAGGATAGTTCGTTAGGCATGCTTCGGCCGAGCAGGGCGGGTACTCGACCGAGCCGAGGATACTCAGCCGAGTAGCCAAGCACTCGACCGAGTGTGGGTTCATGTGTTTAAAACAGTATCTACTGGTTCTGATCACTCGACCGAATAAGAGGGGCACTCGACCGAGTGGGGCCTACTTGACCGAGTATGTTTTATGTGTTTTGGAGGTCAGCTACTGAAGTAGGATACTCGACCGAGTAGTCTCAGTACTCGACCGAGTACTTCCAAGTACTCGGGCGAGTACTTATTTGGCGGGTGATTTGTTTATTTTGAGCCGTAGGCTATGTGCTTAGGTTTTCTTAGTTATATCAGCTCAAAATTCCGCCAAAAAGATCGGCTGCATAAATCCAAGCTACTGAGATGAGTCTTGAGGAGATTGCCAGAATGATTGAGCAGCAAGATGCGCTTATGGAGGTACTTAAGAATGTGGCTATGGGAGGAGAGAAACCGGTGGATGCATCCCAGCTGAGCACCACCATTTCTCGCTTCCACCCCACTACGTACGAGGACACCGGTGAGCAAAAGCTGCTTGACAATTGGCACCATGAGATGGAGACTTGCTAGAGGTAGTGAAGTGTCCGGAGGATATGATGGTGGAACAGGCTGTGTTCTACCTAAGGGAGGAGGCGGGGGTATGGTGGCAGAACGTGAGGGAAGTGGCTCGAGCATACTATAGGAATCGGGGTCAGCCTGCTATCCCATGGGTAGATTTCAAGAGTGCTATGAGAGAACACTTTGTGCCGGAGCACATTCGCCAAAAGTTGAGAGCTGAGTTCGATTCCTTTTCTATGGCTGATAACATGAGCGTCACAGAGTAGTATCACTGGTTCATAGAGCTGTCACGATACACGGAGGATATGCAGCTGAGTCAACGGAGTTTGCCACTTCGTTTTGAGAAGGGGTTAGCACCGAAGATCATGGATAGACTACTAGATGGGGTACTCACGGATCTGAAAGAGGTTTATTGTAACACGCCAACTATCCGGCCAAGATAATTGGAGCGGTACCATCTCGGTTTTCCAAGGTAGTGTTTCAAATCTTCGATAAAAGAACATTTTATAAACAAACATAATATTTTGGGAAATAAATAAACGTAAGCAAATGAATAAATAAAATACAACTCGTAACATCTATACTCTTCTAGCCAACTAGACTCGTCTTGTGATATCGTCAAACACGTCTCGTCTCCCGCGTACTATCCAAACAACCTGAACATAACCTGCTCCCCATATGACCAAAGGATATCATATGGATCGACACAAGTCACTCCAAAAGAGACAGGTGATAAATACACAGACACAACAAACGTCGGTTTCAATAAAATATAAAGTGTGACACGACCCAAGTGTGTGAATATGCAACATGACTACTAATATGAATAAACCACTATCAACAGCCACCTGCACCACGGTATCGGGACACGCCCAGACATACCGACAACCACACTGGTACCGGGACACGCCCAGACATACCGATAACCACACTGGTACCGGGACATGCCCAGACATATCGATAATCACAAACAGGTACCGGGACATGCCCAGACGTACCGAGTCCGGAAGACAACCGGATCCCCTGCCAGACATCGTGTCTCAACCACACGCGTCCCTCCAAACTCAAGCCATTAATGTGCACATCCCTCTTGGAGTGGGAAGCTCCAAGAAGTGACTCAAGTGTAAGACGGTCTCCCAACCATCTTACGTCTCCAAACAACAACAACAACAACAACAACAACAACATCAACAACAAATCCTCCAACATATATGATAATAGCCAATACATGAACCACACTCAACATATCATAACCATCCTCTTAATGATGTGATTACCACTAAATATGATATAATGCAAATGCCCTAATTATGTAAGACTAATTGCAACATCAACATAAACAACATCACATTATTGAAACCGAGTAGGATTAACCTACTTTTTAGCATTCTTCACAAGCAAATCCGAAACCACCAAGCCTCCATATCATAAAACCGTCTCATCCTACATAATTCCATAACAACTATCACAAAATATCCTACAACAACTAATACTACTAATTAACCCTTCATTATTACCCATTAATTACTCCTAATACTAATTAAAACACTAATTAAAAACACCTATTTAAAAAACCCCAAATTCTAGGGTTTAATCTTAAAACGAATTATCCAAATTAAAGGGAAAAAGGTAGTAGAAGACTCACCAAGTGACAAGGAACAATGATATGTGAATGAATCTTCCAAAATCTTCACCCTTAGTTGTAGATCTAGGATTTAGAGAAGGAGGGATTGTAGAGAGAGGTGGGAGAGGTTTACAGAGAAGGAGTTAGGGTTTAGAAATGGGAAAAATAAAAAAATAGGGTATATATATCAAAGCCCATCAAAGCAAGCCCACGCGAAAGTCAGCGGTTCCCGTGACACTCGGTCGAGTGATATGTTCACTCGGTCGAGTGAACCACTCACTCGGCTGAGTGACAGCCGGCAGAACAAATATCAACACTACAGAGGACTAGTCACTTCCACTCGGCCGAGTGTCGCACCGAGTAACTATAGAAATTCGGGTTATTACAATCTTCCCTCCTTAAAAGGAACTTCGTCCTCGAAGTTCACCTCGCTCTCTCCTTACCTCAAATCTCCTTAAGTTTCATCACCGACTCTCATGCACTCTCTCGCACCTCACATGTCTATCAACCGTATACGCTCTTTCTAACGTCATACTCATCCCAAAGTTCTTCACTCCATTCTCATTACTTTCTCACATTCCGTACTTTCTCTTTCCTTAATTTCCAAATTGTTACATTCATTCCCCCTAAAAGGGAACTTCGTCCCGAAGTTCAAGTATCAAACCTTATAGTGTGCTCTCATACGGTCATTACTAAGTTCCTCAAATGACTATGTTCTAGGTTCAACACTCTCTCTTACCCATTGCCAATACGTTATCAAGCCTCATGTAGTTATTGTTGTAGCATTTTAATTCGCAATGGCAACTTCATCAACTCCATCGACTACTTCACTAGGCAAAGATTCATGGCTAAGGTCCGTAATGGACAAATGTATCTTTAAAGATGACGGTAGTAACTTTCTTGAATGGGAATCCAAAATCAAAAGTGCCGCGTTGTCCGACAATGTGCTCACTTACTTGACCGATGCTCCTCCTATCGAGCCCGGTCCAAGGGCTTCATCGGCGATGCGGACCGCCTATGATGACCATGTGAGGATGTCGAATGATATCAAGAATGTGTTGATATGGTCGATGTCCCCAAAGCTCAAGCTATCATGAATTTCTTTAAATGCGTACGAGATATTCACTCGTATGATCAGTATGTTTTCACAAACACCTAAAGTCCATCAATACGATGCGGCGGTACGCTTCTTTGAAGCTAAGTTTGAGAGGGGCCAAAAGGTTGGTCCCCATGTACTCAAAATGGTCGAATATGTTGACATCCTAGAGCGTCTAGGGTGTAAGATTCCTAAGACTCTTGTGGTGGATCGTATCCTCTACTCACTCCCCACCAAGTTTGTCCACTTTAGGGTAAACTACAACATGAATGACATGGATAAGAGTTATCATGAAATTCATGCACTCCTCACCCAAGCGGAGAGGGATATGGAAGCTAGTGGGAGTGAAAAAGGAGATGTTTTAACCATGAAGTTAAAGAACATGTCCCTTGGAGTTAAGAAAGGAAAAGGGAAGGAAAAGTCCCAATTCAAGAAATCGTCAAAGAAACATGACAAGGGAAAGGGGAAGGCCGTTGAGAATGGAAATCCCAAGGCAAAAAGTGTCAAACTCTCCGAGGCCGAATGTTTCCATTGTAATAGGAAGGGGCATTATAGGAGGAGTTGTCCCAAATACTTGGAGGATCTCAAGGAAAGGCGTGTGACGCCTATTGGTATGATTTCCTCTCTCTATGTGATAGACGTTAATTATGCTTGTACTTCCACTTGGGTACTTGATACCGGATGTGGCTCTCACCTTTTTAATCATTTGCAGGGTTTAAGGGACGTGCAAGAACTAGCAAAAGGTGATGTGGATCTCCGCATGGGCAATGGAGCTAGAGTAGCCGCCGTTTCCGTGGGGACCTATGTGCTCACTTTAGCTAGTGGTCTAGAGTTGTATTTAAATAAGTGTTATTTTTTACCAACTTTAACCAAGAACATCATCTCCATTTCCGCGTTAGACGCGGAAGGCTTTTGTTTTATGATTAAGGACAAGTGTTGTACTTTTTCTTTTAATGATGTGGTTTATGGCAAGGCCATTACAATTGGAGGCATTTATGTTTGAAATGATGTTAATGACGTTTATCATGTAGAAACTAAAAAGCTTAAAACGGGTGATCCAAACGAATCCTACCTTTGGCATTGTCGTTTAGGCCACATAAACGAAAGACGCATTAAGAGACTTGCTTCATCAAAAGTGATCAAACCATTTGGTTTCGAATCTTATGGTACATGCGAGTCTTGCCTTCTAGACAAGATGACTCGTGCACCTTTTGTGGGAAAAGGGACACGAGCTAGTGAGGTTTTGGCTCTCATACATACAGATGTGTGTGGACCATTAACCATCACCGCTAGAGGAGGTTTTCACTACTTCATTACTTTTACTGATGACTTAAGTAGATATGGGTATGTCTACTTAATGAAGAACAAGAGTGAAGCCTTTGACAAGTTCAAAGAGTTCCAAAATGAAGTAGAGAACCAATTGGATAAAAAGATTAAGACCCTATGATCCGATCGTGGTGGTGAATATCTAAATTATGAATTTGATTCACACCTAAAAGATTGTGGTATAGTATCACAATGGACTCCTCCTGGCACACCGCAATTAAATGGTGTGGCCGAAAGGAGAAACCGAACTTTATTAGACATGGTTCGGTCTATGATGAGTCTAACCGAGCTTCCTAGTTCATTTTGGGGTTTTGCCCTCTTGTCTGCAGCATTTTCAGTAAATCGAAGTCCGACTAAAGCGGCCGATAAGACTCCATATGAGATATGGACAGGGAAAGTCCCTCATTTGTCATTCATGCGTATTTGGGGTTGTGAAGCGTACGTCAAGATCAAGTCTGACAATAAGCTTGCACCCAGGTCTGACAAATGTCTTTTTGTAGGATATCCAATGGAAACACGTGGCTATTACTTCTACAATAAACACGAGAACAAAGTGTTTGTGGCTCGTGATGCTTTCTTCCTAGAAAAGGAGTTTATTCCTAGGAGACAGAGTGGGGGAAAATTTGAACTTGAAGAAGTTCGAGAGCCACAAACCGAGAATGAGGTAGAGGAGAACGTGGAGGATAGCGTTCCCTCTTCCTCTGAAACGGTAATTGTTCCTAGAAAGTCAAGTAGGATTTCTAATCCACCTGACCGCTACCTTGGTAACATCGAAGAGGATGGTGTTTTGTTAATTTTGGAAAGTGATGAACCAACTACCTACAAATCGGCCAAGTCTAGTCCCGACTCCTCGCTTTGGCTAGAAGCCATGCGATCCAAAATGGATTCCATGTACGAGAACCAAGTATGGGACTTGGTGGATTTACCTGAGGAAGTGCGACCCCTTTAGTGTAAATTGATATATAAAATTAAGCTCGGCGTGGATAAACATGTAGATGTTTACAAAGCTGGATTGGTGGCAAAAGGTTTCACCCAAGTTCATAGTTTACACTATGACGAAACCTTCACTCCAGTCGCTATGCTTCGGTCCATTAGGATAATCTTAGCGGTTGCCGCATTTCATGATTATGAGATTTGGCAAATGGATGTCAAAACCGCCTTCTTGAATGGGATTCTAGAAGAAGAGGTGTACATGATACAACCTGAAGGTTTTGTGGATACATCTAACCCTAAGAAGGTGTGTAAGCTCAAGAAGTCCATTTATGGTCTTAAGCAAGCATCTAGGAGTTGGAATCATCGCTTTGATCATGTTATTAAACAATACGGTTTCACTAGAAGTATGGAAGAACCGTGTTTATACATGAAGTTGAGTGGGAGTAAGGTTGTATTCCTTGTCCTATATGTGGATGACATATTTCTCATTGGGAATGATATTCCATCGCTCACTTCCGTTAAGGAGTGGCTAGGGAAACACTTCCAAATGAAGGACTTGGGAGAGGCACAACGAATCTTGGGTATCCGGATCTATAGGGATAGGTCCAAGAGGATACTAGCATTGAGTCAAGAAGCTTATATTGACAAAGTTCTTAACCGGTTCAATATAAAAGACTCCAAGAGAGGATTTCTACCTATAGGCCAAGGGATTACTTTGAGCAAGTCACAGTCTCCCTCCACCCCTAAGGAAATTGAACACATGAAGACCGTCCCTTATGCTTCCGCTGTTGGGTCTATCATGTATGCTATAATTTGCACTCGTCCCGACGTTGCGTATGCCTTGAGCATGACAAGTCGTTATCAAGCCAAGCCTGGTGAGAGTCACTAGATAGCTGTAAAGAACATCCTTAAGTACTTGAGAAGGACTAAGGATTCATTCTTAGTGTTTGGAGGAGAAACTGAGTTGCGTGTAAGAGGTTACACGGACGCAAGTTTCCAAACCGATCGGGATGACATGAAATCCCATTCTAGCTATGTGTTTATGCTAAATGGAGGAGTTGTTTGCTGGAAGAGCTTCTTGCAAAGCGTTACTGCGGATTCTACAACAGAGGTTGAGTACCTTGCGCCCCGAGGTGCGAAGGAAGTTTGTTTGGATTAGGCAATTCATGGAGGGGCTAGGAGTAGTCCATTCCGCCAAAGATCCTATCACTCTATATTGTGATAACAGTGGAGCTATTTTTCAAGCCAAAGAGCCTAAGTCTAGTGACAAATCTACACACATTGAAAGGAAATACCATGTAATTAGAGATTATGTGGAAAGGAAGGAAATTGACATTTGTAAGGTTGGGACAGATGATAATATTGCTGATCCCTTAACCAAGCCTTTATCAAAGGCTAAGCATGATGGTCATGTCGTCGCTATGGGATTGAGACGAGTACCAGATTTTCTTTAGATTATGGATATGTAATAAATGGATAGTGTATTTCTTATTATATATATGATAATCACATTCATTGTTTTCGCATTCATTCTTTTATGAATCTTTTATTTAGTGTGACTAAATTTTAAATACCTTGTTTATCTGAATAAGTTGTGGAGACAATGTTGAACACTATTCAAGTGAATAAGATGAACATTGTATTTTGTCCCTAGTCACTTAATGAGGTGACGTCTCGGAGTGACTAGATTGTAAGTCGATTGATGGTTGTTCAACACCATAAGGTCATATGTGATGATTGGTCGATTACATAGGCAGAGTGTGTGACACTTTGCCTGACAGTGACCATTTAGAGAGTCCCCAAGTTCTATTATAGACGCCTGGTCGTGGCGGGGATCTCTAAGATGTTCCAATGAGTCAATTCTTTTGACTGGAGACTATTATCTGAGCAAGTGCAGTTTCCGAGTGACTTTGGTGTTTTTCCTAGGTTGTGCCGTGAAAGGAGGCCAAAAGGGCATTTACTAGGTCATGGTGTTCTGTATTGTGCAAAAGGATAGATATGGCATACAGGAATTGTCCACCCATGTTGGGTAAACTATATCTCAAGGCCACTCGAGGAGTTAATGACTACAAATGCGTGGCCACGCTCAGAAGTAATCTGTGAGAGATTTTTCCGGTCCGGTAGTCACACTCCCGATCGAGAAAACCACTCGCGATATGTTCATGTGCAAGTGCGACCTGAAAGACACCTTGCATTGAGTGGGAGATTAAAACGGACAAGAGAATTGGTAGCGCACACCTTGTGTCGGACAAGTGGGAGATTGTTGGAGTTAGGGTCCTCCACAATAGTGCGTTTACATAATAAATCTCATTAATGGAATATCATCAGATATTTAATGATTTAATCCTCGTCAGTTGATTAACGTAAATCGATAATGGTTGGCTGACTAGAGTTTGACGTTATTGTCGTGAGACGGCGGTGATCAACTGACCCCTTTCGGTCACACCTAAAGGAACGAACCCCAATTGACAACTAATTAATTGTATGAGATACAATTTATTTAGTCCCTTGATTTATAGACTAAGAGGTTAGTCGATTATTTTTATAGAGATTTCGAGTTGCGAACTCGAGGCACGGCAGTTATTATTTAATTATGTGATAATTGAATAATAAATTTTGGGAGACGGGTTTTAGTTAATTAATTGTTAATTCACTAAAATTGTACTAATTGATTAATGTGATTAATATTAGTACGTAAATAATATGTGTAGTGGTACACGTATATTTATGGAGTGATTTAGACGAAATTAATTGGAAGCTTTTAAACATGAAACGATGTTTAAATAAAATTTACACGTATTTGTGCGACAAATATAAGAACCAATATGGACCCGTAAATGGGCAAGTGGACCGTGTAAAACAGAGTAGTTGATGATTAGGAACATAATCATTTCACCTTACTTTATATACTACCATAAGTTATCTTATAGTGATTTTGCATGTGATGTAAGATTAAAAAATATAAGACAATTTGAACACTCCACCTCACCTACACTCCACCGGTTTTCCCCCTCTTTATAGACCAAATTGTTGTTCTTTTTTCTAGTGTTCACTTGTACATTTTGCATGTGATATCTTTTTTTTGGTCTTCCTCTCTCTAAAATAATATACATCTTTACTAAGAAGTTAGTAATCAAATTTTATTACTAAGAAGTGTTAATAATATTACAAATAATATCAAGGGTATATTTTAACAAGTTTCTAGTAAAATACTTGTTAGTTTTTGGGTTAAGTTCTTGGATGCATCTTAAAGGAGATCTTCTCTTTGAAGATTTGTTAGGAGGATCATCCATTTGTTATAAGCTCAAGATCAAACTAGAAAGGTGATCTAGTTTGTGCCCTTATTACCATAAAATCAATGTAAGGAAATTGTTTTTCCTTAAACTTTCTTTTTTATACTTTTATATTTGCATGCATGTTACATAGATCATCAAAATGATAAATTATGAGATAATTTAATTTTTATTAGAGAGTCTAATATGGATCTATGATCTTTCAGTTATAATTTCAATGACCTAGTTCCCCCCATCTACAAGCCTCCCAAAAGTCAAGTGTCAGGTCAAAACGACGGTTCCAATATAAGTTCTATGAAGAACTCCCAACTCATGTTGGTTATATGTGAACATATCTATCACGGGGTATAACTTGATTATTATTACGTATCTATATTGCATCAAATATCATACATTCACACGTATGCACATTAATCACGAACATGCGGACTCCATGAAACAATCAAACAATGCCAGAATTACTCATTATGTGACTCAACCATGTTCAACATTCCCATTTCCGGACATCATGCCACGCATATACCGCGTCAAATCCACCACATGATCACACGTATGTTTCCATATCCGTTCCTATCCATCATCAACACTTCCGTTTATACAGAAGACCATAATCACAGTCATGCAAATGACTATTATACAACACAAAATTTGCATATTTCCTCTTTCTTTTACACAACCAAATAAAATCACGCCGATTAACATACATCAAACATGGTTATCACATCATTTCTGTCATCAATCCATTCATGTCGAATCAACGATTTCCATTTACTTGCAAAATGCCACACCATATGATCAAACGTAAACAATTCACACATATCAGCCATGTAAGGTAAATCATGGTCACAAGTCAACTAATATAAACCTCTAAATAAGGGTACATGTTCAATATTTGGTCAAATATCAACAAAACAAGGGTCAAAGCAGTCCACTCGGTCGAGTGTAGGAAGCCACTCGGTCGAGTGTCACCTGGGGCAGAATGTTTTCATTCTCAACTCAATTCCAAGCTTCCTTATTTTCATCAGATAAATGCTAATAAGCTCCCATGGTGCCTAACACACCATTAAATAACCGAACATTAAGCATAACACTTGGCCTTACGGCCATCATCATCACACAATTAAGATAAAACATACAAGACACACTACCGACATAAAACACTATTTTATAGTTCTTTTCGCAACCGTTCTATTTTCTCCCCCATGCCCGGCGACATTATCACCATACCGTCGTCAACAACCACAATAGTCACGTCGGTAGCCACAACACTTATGCTATCTCATGGACACGGCCATAACCACTCATTTCTCTCAAGGAATGACACCATCATCACCCAAATGGACATTATAAAACGATCACAATGTATACCATAGGCGCTCCACCTGACCATTGGGAGGCAACTATACAACATCTATACTACCACTCATAGGGTCAAATTCCCACATAACCATGTTCACACTTCATGCGTACCCACTCAAATTAAACGATTATACTCTATAACACCAATGATCGAATACCTCAACAATATGATTGAATCCTCAATTATTACATGCCACACTCTTATTCTCATAAGCGCGAAAACAAAACTTGTAATAATAATTTTTACCATCATGTATTTCAATCATTTATCAACCAAAGTTTCCAAGTTATTCTTAACAATAATATTCCTTAATATGCAACTCAACTTCATTCACTATCCATGATTTCAAACACTCAACAGATATTCAACTTAGATCGCACATCACTCATTATACACAAATTACGTCATATAATCATCTTACTCAATTCAAGACACCTTACGCAAGCTAAAGCCACTCTCTTCTACTCTTAATTTCCCAACAAGAACCGTATACCAAAATCACAACTCAGCTTCTCATTTGAAATCTGCTAACCATACCCATAAGTTTGGATCGCTACTCCGCGTAAAAGAGTCCTTTCTCCAAAGTCAATTTCCCTCATTCAGAATACTTACATCACCACTTACCGAATCCAATTAATCGAATCAAAATTTAGACCAAGAGCAACCTCATTCATCAAATGACTTTCTCTCTTTCATAACATTATATACCTATCTACTTACACGGTTCAAATCCAACTCAAACGAAACTTACATTAATCCCGATAAGACACATGTTTCACACTCATAACTCTCAATACAACACCACCCATCACAAATTATTAGCATTTGCCCAACTACCCTCATGAAAACTACCACTCAACAAATCATCTACACGTCTTTATTCATCAAAACTACACGACCCAAAAGGTTAAACAAATCATTGATCCGTATATAAGCAAAGCACATTATTAACAAACATTGTAAGCTTGCGGCATAATAAAACCAAGTATTAGGCTTATAAATCCAAATTTGAGCATCAACACTATAATTTCCACACATATCATTATTGACAAGGTTTGGGCACTATGAGATAATTAAGCTCCGTTTCAAATATAAAAATAAACATTTAGGGATGTACACGTGAAATCTCAAAAGAAATTGGTCCACTTTTAAGACGAAAATTTCGATTTAAACTATGTTATTACGGTGATACTCATAAAGATTACTGTCTTAAAACACCGTTAAGCCAAATTTAAGATAAAAGAAGGAAATCAAAATTTGGTCAAGATTTTAAGGCGGAATTACCCACTTAAGACAATACGTAATATTACTAATGGAAATTGAAGCATTATTACTCAACTAATTCAAGAAATCTTTAAAAACCAAATTCTCAAATTGTTAGACCATGCTTAACCTTATAAAATAACATTTGAATCTTTGTTACAATATTAGATAAGAGTGAAGTATGAAATCAAGATTAGGTCATTTTCGATACAACTAACATACATGTCAAAATTTGAGGGGTTATTTTTAAGGCAAAACTCCTAGGTTCAGGCAACACAAGAAACAGTTAGATAGTGTTATGAGTGCAAAAATCATAATCATTCATTTTAAGATGAAATTGGGCTATTTGGGCCTCTTTAGTCAACTAAACTAAGTTTTAAGCACTAGAATAAATCGAAACTCAAACATGAACATCCAATGCTTCAAAAATTTTGTGATAAAATTTTCAGATTAAAATTTCAAATTCATGATAAGAGTTAGCAACAATAACCAAGCTTTAGTCTTTGTTAAACAATTACCCATGCAACATGCACAAAATCAGATCATTGACTCAAAACACACATTTTCGAGTTCATAAAAAAAAATTGAGCAAAATTCCACATAAAGATTTCATACTTGACGTCGTAAATTTTGTAAAAAGGCGACTAACATTATGAATCAAACCAACACACCATTAGTTGATAAAATTTGAGAGAATTAGTGTGGGTTTAAATAAAATCGAAACCGGAAAAGAATAAGAGAAAAGAAGACACCACTTATATAATGAAATAAGCCGATTTAAGGAATAAATGAAGTAGAAAACTCGAATCCGAACCATAAACATCAACAAGGGAATTGAGGAATAATTTTAAATGATGAAAGAATAAAGGGGTAAAATAAAATAAGGTAATAACACATTTTTTTGCGAAACTTACAGCCCAGAAACTGGCACTCGGTCGAGTGCTGAGTCCACTCGGTCGAGTGCCCACTTCCCTCGGTCGAGTGCCCACTCCACTTGGTCGAGTGAGTCACTTCCAGAACATGAAAAGTTTCTGGAAATTGGCACACTCGGTCGAGTGGTGGGGTTCACTCGGTAAGTGGCTGGTACTCGGTCGAGTACTAGCTCGCATTCAGCTGGGTGCCTCTCTATGGTTTGTAATTTTCAACTAAGAATTACATCTTATATTAGTGACTATTTTACTAATGACTATTACTAATCACACTCAAATTATGGCATTGGTGTCATTCCATTATGTGTACGATATTAACATGCCAAAGGACGGGGCTAGTGCCCCTCACACACTAACTCGAATTAGCCATTTTCAAAACATGTTATACACATTACTTCTTTTCATCCAATTTTCCAATATCAAATTGTACTAAAGGAATAACTACATCATGCAAGAATCCTATCAATTTCTATAAAATGCATGTAATCACACCACATTTGACATAGCCTTCACACACCGGCAAATAATAACCATTCCTAAAACATGTCATGGTCATCAATTATTTCTCTCAACTTCTACACATCACTATACTCCAAATGAACAAATATATCATGCAAGAAATTTAGCAAAATTATAACACACATGTAATCATGCAAGATTACACTTCGCATTTCCCGACTCATAACCACCCACGTAGTGACCAACCGAAAAAATAGGATCTAGTTTTGAAATGAGGGATCCTTCTCACCCAAAACCGACCTCCTATTGTTCTCATGTCGGGTTCATTTTATTAGACACACCTATGTTTATTTTGGTTCATTGGTTTAGGTTCCAAAATCGTCGCTCTGGTACCACTTTGTAACACCCCAACTATCCGGCCAAGATAATTAGAGCGTTACCATCTCGGTTTCCGGAGGTAGTGTTTCAAATCTTCGATAAAAGAACATTTTATAAACAAACATAATGTTTAGTGAATTACATAAACCTAAATAAATGAATAAATAAAATACAACTCGTGACATCTATACTCTTCTAGCCAATTAGACTCGTCTCGTGATATCATCAAGCTCGTTCCGTCTCCCGCGTACTATCCAAACAACCTGAACATAACCTCCTCCTCATATGACCAAATGATATCATATGGATCGACATAGGCCACCCATAAGAGACATGTGACAAATACACAGATACAACAAACGTCAGTTTCAATAAACAATAAAGTGTGACATGACTCAAGTGTGTGAATATGCAACATGACTACTAATATGAATAAACCACTATCAAAAACTACCACCACGGTATCGGGACACGCCCCGACATACCGACAACCACACTGGTACCGGGACACGCCCAGACATACCGATAACCACACTGGTACCGGGACACGCCCAAACATACCGATAATCACAAACAGGTACCGGGACATGCCCAGACGTACCGGGTCCGGAAGCCAACCGGATCCACTGCCAGACGTCGTGTCTCAACCACACGGGTCCCTCCAAACTCAAGCCATTAATGTCCACATCCCTCTTAGAGTGGGAAGCTCCAAGAGGCGACTCAAGCGTAAGATGGTCTCCCAACCATCTTATGTCTCCAAACAACAACAACAATAACAACAAGAACAACAAGAACAAGAACAAGAACAAGAACAACAACAATAACAACAACAACAACAACAACAACAACAACAACAACAACAACAACAACAACAACAACAACAACAACAACAACAACAACAACATCAACAAATCCTCCAACATATATGATAATAGCCAATACATGAACCACACTCAACATATCATAACCATTCTCTTAATGAGGTGATTACCACTAAACATGTTATAATGCAAATGCCCTAATTATGTAAGACTAACTACAACATCTACATAAACAACATCACATTATTGAAACCGAGTAGGATTAACCTACCTTTTAGCATTCTTCTCAAGCAAATCCAAAACCACCAAGCATCTTTATCATAAAACCATCTCATCCTACATAATTCCATAACAACTATCACAAAATATCCTACAACAACTAATACTACTAATTAACCCTTCATTATTACCCATTCATTACTCCTAATACTAATTAAAACATTAAATAACAACACCCATTAAAAACCCCCAGTTCTAGGGTTTAGTCTTAAAACGAATTATCCAAATTAAAGTGAAAAAGGTAGTAGAAGACTCACCAAGTAACAAGGAACAAGGATATGTGAATAAATCTTCCAAAATCTTCAACCTTAGTTGTAGATCTAGGATTTAGAGAAGGAGGGATTGTAGAGAGAGGTGGGGAGGGGGAGTTTAGAGAGAAGGAGTTAGGGTTTAGAAATGGGAGAAATGAAAAAAAAAGGGTATATATATATCAAAGCCCATCAAAGCAAGCCCACGCGAAACTCAGCGATTCCCGTGACACTCGGTCGAGTGACATCGCACTCGGTCGAGTGAACCACTCACTGGGCCCGAGTGACAGCCGGCAGAACAAATTTCAACACTACACAGGTCTACTCGGTCGAGTGTCGCACCGAGTAACTATAGAAATTCGGGTTATTACATTTATGCAAGGGCGGGGCACACTAAGAGATTAGTGGATTTGGCCAAGGAGGCTAAGGAAAGGAATGTAGAGAAAAGAATGGTTGAGAGTAAGTGCGGCAACCAGTCGAGTCACAAAAAGGGCAGTTACAATTAGGCTAAGACCTTTTCTAGAGGATCTAGTTATGCATGGGGATCTCGAGCTTTGGGAAGAGGAGGCGTCCAGAGTACTAGTAATAACTCCAATCTTACATGTTTCAACTGCGGCGGATCGGGTCATAAGAGGTATGAGTGTACGAGCGCTCCTAGAGGAGGAGGGGGTTTTCCAGGGACTTCCGGGGAACCTTTTCAAATGCTCCGAGCCAGAGCTTTGATAGTAACAGGCCAGCTGGGTCGTGGGGTAATCGTGGTGGACAAAACAAAAACAATGGCGGCTACAACCGCAATAATGGGTAGGTAAGCCTACTACCTCGAAACCACGGTTCAGGGTGGAGGCCAGAAGAATAGTGGGAAGCTTTTTATGATGGGCAAGCAGGAAGCGGAGAATGATGCTCACATTGTTACCGATACTTTTCTTGTTCATAACACGCTATCCTTTGTTTTGTTTGATTCTGGGGCAACCCACTCTTTTGTGTCTAGGAGTCATGCCTTAGCTATGGGTTTGGGAGAATATGAACTGGTAAAAGATGATGTGTTTATACCTTCGGGAGAGTTAGTGTCATGTTCTAAGTTATATAGACCGATGTCCATGATGGTGGGGGAAGTAGACTTACCGGTCAATCTTTTAGGGTTTCCTATGGATGGGTTTGAGGTTATCGTCGGGATGGACTGGTTGGGCAACTATGAGGTTAAGATAGATTGTTGGCAAAAGAGGGTGTCTTTAAAGGGGCCTAACGGTAATGACTTTAAAGTCATGCTTGAGGAAGAAGTGCCCTTTAATTCTTTGCCATGTGAGGGATATGCGAGTGGAGGAGCCATCAGCATCTAACATACCAGTGGCTGGGGAGTTTGGTGTTGTTTTCCTAGATGAGATACCGGGGTTACCTCCTAAGAGGGACCTATATCCAAAGCATCGTACCCGATGGGGCCTAAAGAATTGGAAGAGTTGAAGAAGCAGCTGAATGAGTTGCTCGACAAGGGGTACATTCGACCTAGTATATCACCTTGGGGTGCACCCGTGTTGTTTGTGAAAAAGAAAGATGGGAGTATGAGGCTATGCATTGACCATAGGGAGTTGAACCATGTTACAGTGAAGAATAAGTATCCCTTTTCAAGGATTGATGATCTTTTCGATCAGTTGAGTGCTGCAAGAGTGTTTTCTAAGACCGATTTGAGGTCGGATTATCACCAGTTGAGGAACGTGGATGTGGATATTCAAAAGATAGCTTTTTGGTGACGGTATGGCCACTATGAGTATGTGGTGATGCCTTTCGGGTTGCCTAATGCACCAGCAGTGTTCATGGATTTTATGAACCGGATCTTCAGTCCGCTCTTGGAGTCTACGCAAAGATTAAGGAGGAGCACCTAATGTTAGTACTATAGACCTTGCGAGATAATCAGTTACATGCTAAGCTATCTAAGTGCGAGTTCTCATTAGAGAAAGTGGCTTTTCTGGGCCATCGGATCTCGAAAGAGGGAGTGTCAGTGGATCCTAGTAAGATTGAGGCAGTGACAAACTGAGAAGCACCAAAGAATGTTGCTGAGATTTGGAGTTTCTTGGGTTTAGCTGGCTACTACAGGAGGTTCGTGAAAGACTTTTCCAAGATCGCTAGACCTATGACAACATTGATCAGGAAAGAGACCAGATTTCATTGGGAAGAGATTTGTGAAATGGAGTTCCAAACATTAAAGGAGCGTTTGGTCATAGCTCCCATTTTAGCTTTACCTGAGGGAAGTGAGAACTTTGAGGTTTATACTGATGCTTCAAAGAATGGGTTGGGTTGTGTTTTGATGCAGAATGGGAAGGTTATCGCTTATGTGTCGAGGCAGCTGAAATCCTATGAAGAGAACTATCCTACTCACGATTTGGAACTCGGTGCAGTGGTTTTTGCTCTAAAGATTTGGAGGCACTATCTCTATGGGGCGACCTTTAAGGTGTTTTTGGATGATAAGAGCTTGAAGTATATCTACACACAGAAAGAGGTGAACATGCGACAGAGGCGATGGATGAAGTTGATTGGGGACTACGATATGAAAATCATTTATCATGAGGGGAAAGCTAATGTGGTGGTGGATGCCTTGAGTAGGAAGAGTGTACATTCATTTGAAAGATCATAGATCCATATTAGACTCTCTAATAAAAATTAAATTATCTCATAATTTATCATTTTGGTGATCTTTGTAACATGCATGCAAATATAAAAGCATAAAAATAAAAGTTTAAGGAAAAACAATTTTCTTACATTGAGAAAAGGTAGTATTTGGGCACAACCAAGATCACCCATCTTGGTTGTTCTTGAGCTATTTAGAATGGCAAGATCATCCAATCTTCAAATTAGAAGAGCCCCTTTAAGTTGCACCCAAGAACAAACCTCCAACTCATATGATTAATTTTAACTAGAAATTAACCATATAACCCTTGAATATTATGTAAATAATACTAACACTCTTAGTATTTATTTTGTTTTGCTAACAATCATAGTAAAAATGATGCTTATGATTTTTAGAGAGATAGACAAAATATTTTTCACATGCAAAAGTGTACAAGTGAAGAAGTAAAAAAGAACAACAATTGGAGTGTATATAGGGGGAAAGTGGCGGGTGGAGTGAGGTGGAGCGAGGGAGTCAACTTGTTATAATTTTTGTCCAATATTTATCACATGCACATGATCATATGACAATATTATGGAAGAATAAAAAGCAAAGTGAAATAATTATCATCATCCACTACACTCCATTTATACAGTCCAATTGTCCCATTTACGGGTCCATTTTGGTTCTAATATTTGTCCCACAAATACGTGTAAATTTTATTTAAACATCGTACTATGTTTAATTACTTCCCGATTAATATCATCTAAAACACTCCGTAAATATACGTGTACCGCTACACATATATTTTTACGTACCAATACTAATCACATTAGTCAATTAGTACTAATTTAATAATTAACTGCTTAATCATTAATTCCCGTTTTAAAAAATTATTTATTCAATTATCGCATAATTAAATAATAATTTCCGCACCTCGAGTTCACAACTCGATATCTCTCTAAATCAATCTGATCGACTAACCTTTTAGTTATTTTATCAAGGGACTAATTTAAACTTTATCTCATACAATTAATTAGCTTTCGTGTTGGGCCTCGTTCCTTTAGGTGTGACCGAAAGGGATCAGCTGAACACCGCCGTCTCACGACAGTAACGTCAAACCCTAGTTGGCCGACTGTTAGTGATATACGTTGATCAGCTGACTAGGATCAAATAATTTAATATCTGATGATGTTCCTTAAATGAGATTTATTATGTAAACGCACTATTGTGGAGAACACTAACTCCAACATCATTGTGCACTGCTATGTCGTTGATGAAACTGAGGGATGATATGTCTAAGATGGGGATCCATATGATTCGGAAGGTTGATACCAGCGGTGACTTGACTATCGAGCGTGATTTGTATGATGACATAAAGAAAAAACAGGGACTTGATCTCAAGATTCAGGAGTGGAAGTTAAGGGTAGATAGCGGCACTGTTTCGAGGTTTTCTATCCACACATATGGGAGTGTTTATTTTAATGGGAGATGGTGTGTACCTAGCTACTTTGACTTGAAGAAGTTTATCCTGATGGAGGCTCATTGCACTCCTTATTCAGTACATCCGGGTGGTGACAAACTCTACAAGGACTTAAAAAAAATGTTTTGGTGGCCTAATATGAAGAAGGAGGTAGTTGAGTTTGTGGCTAGGTGTTTAACCTGTCAGAGAGTAAAAGGTGAACAACATAGACCACGATGTAAGATTCAGTCACTTGAAGTGCCCGAGTGGAAATGGGAGTCGATCTCTATGGACTTCATCGTGGGGTTATCAAGGACTCAGCAAGGTAACAATATGATTTGGGTTATCGTCGAACACTTGACGAAGTCAGCTCATTTTATCCCGATCAAAGATACTTGGACTAAGATGCAGCTAGCTTTGGGATACAAGAAGCATGTGGTTCAGTTACATGGAGTACCAAAGGATATAGTGTCAGATCGAGATGTGAGGTTCATATCACGGTTTTGGTAAGAGTTACAGGACTTGATGGGGACTACCTTAAAGAAGAGTTCAACATTTCATCTTGCTACAGATGGTCAGACCAAAAGGACTATCAAGACTTTAGAGGACATGTGACGAGCTTGTGCCATGGAATTTGGTGGGAGTTAGGAAGATAGGCTGGATTTGATAGATTTTTCAAACAACAACAACAACTATCACACTAGTATTGGGATGGCACCTTTCGAGGCTTTCTATGGCAAAAAGTGCAGGAGTCCGGTGTGTTGGGATAATAGTGATGAGGTCGTGGTTTTGGGGCGGCAGATGGTGCAAGGTATGATTGAGCAAGTTCACGTGATTCGCGAGAAGATGAAAGCAACTCCGGATCGACAAAAGAGTTACACGGATTTGCACCGTAGAGACATTGAGTTTAAGGTAAGTGACAAGGTCCTTTTGAAAGTATCACCTATGCGAGGAGTGATGAGGTTTGCCAAGAGGGGGAAGTTGAGTCAGAAGTTTATCGGCCCTTATGAGATTCTAGACCGGGTAGATGAAGTAGCCTATCGGCTAGCTTTACTACCATCACTTGATCGGGTTCACAACGTGTTTCATGTACCACAACTCCGGAGATATGTGAGTGATCTGTCACATGTGCTTGAGGTTCAGAACATAGAGTTAGACGAGGCTCTAACTTATGCAGAAGTTCCTAAGGAGATCTTAGACCGTAAAGTGTGCAAGACAAGGAATGGTGAAACCGTCTTACTTAAGGTACTTTGGTCTAATCATAATGTGGAAGAGGCCACATGGGAACCGGGAGAGTCTATGAGAGAGCGCTTTTCTCACCTTTTTTATCAGGTGTGTTTGGTTACGGGGACGTAATCGTTGTCTTTTAAGGGGGGTAGGAGATGGTCGCATGCATGTTTTGAGTGAGTTTGAGGTTAGCATGATTGTGTTGTTGGTATCTTTGAGCTTGGGAGGAGTTGTTTTGTTGGTCATAGTGGTGTGAGTAGTTCCTTCGAGTAGTTATGGGTGCCATCTTTGAGTAGTTAGTGTTGTTTTGTGTCGTTTTGTTTTGGGTATGGTATGAACTTCGGGGACGAAATAGGGCTAACTCGGCCGAGTAAGGTTTTATAAGCCTTTTTTACTCGGCCGAATAGGGCTAACTCGGCCGAGTAAGGTTTCGTGTGTTTTCTAGTCAAGCTACTGCCCAGGAACACTCGGCCGAGTAAGGCGTACTCGGCCGAGTACACCAGGTACTCGACCGAGTAATCGGTCTGACGGGATTAGTTTCTGCTGTTTGATTAATGGTGATTAAAGATTATATAAACCTCGTTTAATAGTTACTATTCATTTTATCAAAACCTAAACTACGTTCTTCATTTCTCTAATCACCCTTAATCACTCCCAAGGCAATTGATCGTTCGTGATTCTTTCATTCATCTCTTTCATATTAGTTTCGTCGGTAAGTCTAGTACTTTGTCAATTGATTAGAATTGTCTTTTAGGGTTTTGCTCTAATGGTTAGATTTGGGGAAAAGGTGGATTGGTATGATTGTGATTAGAATTGTCGTGATTGTTATTAGGTGAAAGATTCGTAGAGGAACAATTCTATCTTCCGGTGTATGCTTGTGATTCGGATTCGTAATAAGGTAGGGTTTCCCTACTCAGTTGCCAATTTAATTGATTTAAGACGATTTGGTTGTTGTATTTGCACGATTGGTATTATTGTTGGAATTATCTATCTTGGATGTTGGATTGGTTGTTATTTGTCTATGTTTGCGAGGTGGTTCCTCGGCTGAGTGGAGTCATCTTCGGGAATGGCTTCACGCCCTTGACTCGCCTCTTGTGGTTCCTGTCACAAGGAGGATGTTCACATTAATGGAGATGGGTTATTGCTTGTTGCGATGAGCGGGGCTTAAGTGGGCAAGGCTGCGGTTCCCCACTGGCGGTGAGGATTACCTGTTGCGATGGGTAATCTGGCAGGGCTACACACTTAGGTGTGTAGTCGGTTACTGGATACTAATGGAGTTTGGAGAATGGCTATACATTTGGATTGGATTGTATTGGTTGTCATTGTGCTTTTCGTATCTTGATTATTCAGTGAACTAACCCCGCTTATGTTCTCTAAAACTGTGGTGATCTATTCGGGGACGGTGAGCTGATTTTGACAGGTGATGATTTCATATTAGCTGCGGGGACGAGGATGGGGTGTCATCACTTTTAGTCTTAGCTTCCGCTGTCACGAGTTTTAGATACTTTGTTTTGTTGTACTTTGATTTACATTCTTTATACTTTGGGTTGCAGTTTTGAGACGATGTAATAAGTTAACTTTATGCTTTAATAATTGTTCTTGGATGGTCACTATTGATATACTTACCTCGGGTAACCGAGATGGTAACACCGTTATATGCTAGGGTGGACCTTGGTAAGGCACCTTGGTATATGAAGGTGCTACACAACCTACCAAGATTTCAAATCCCAAATACGATTGAACAAGTCATGTTTCATAACCTAAGTAACATATACAACTCACACCATACACAAAAAATTCCACCAACCAATCTCACTCACTTTACCTCAAGCAACTAGGCATTAAAGACACCAAGGTATGTCTCACCACACTACCAAAAGCAAGGGTAAGAAGTCAACCATAAACAAACTCCTCAAAAGCCAAATTATCCAACCAAGGGTAATGTAATACCCGTACCTTTTAGGACCCGCAAGTGTACCTTGGAATTCATGACAGGACCACCGGATGATATGAGATGCACTCGAGAGTTAGAGTATGACCGTACACTAGACCAAGTGATGCACTAGACCTAGTGTGGCAGTAATAGACCGAGTAAGCTGTTTACCCGACCGAGTGAGTGTCACTCAATCGAGTGGTCTGACACTCGACCGAGTGGGTGGCACTCGAATGAGTGAGTGACATTCGACCGAGTGAAATCGCACTCGGTCGAGTGATGCTAAATCATAAATCGGGATAAGAAAATCTCAAACCCCATTTCTATTCATTCTATCTTATCCTTTCTCACTCCAAATCCTCTCCCTTCTCTCCCTTCTCTCTAAAACCCCATAAACCTATCCCTCCATGGATTCAAGCTTGCTCAAGGGAATTATTCATCATTTTCTCATCCTTTTCACCATTGTAAGTCAAGATCTAACCTTCTTATTTTTGTAGTAAACCCTAACTTTTGGGGGTTTTCACTTGAGTTAATTAGTTAGTAATTAGTATATGTAATATGGGTAATTAATAGATAATAAGAAGTGGCTTTGTATTGTATATTAGTATAGGATATAGCTGTGATGCATCTAATTAATAGATAATAAGAAGTGGCTTTGTATTGTATATTAGTATAGGATATGGCTTTGGGTAATTAATAGATGGTTTGTTTAAGGATAAGACAGTCTTGCGAGACGGAGTCTTATGGAATTCGAGTAGCTCATGAAGAATGTGAAAAGGTAGGTTAACCCTACTCAGTTTTAATAATGTGTGTGTATATTTATATGTCTTTTACATCATTTGCATAAATTGAGTCAGATTTGTATCACATGGTAATGTTGAGGAATTTTGTGAGTCTTTTATGTTATTAGGATTGTATTGCATTATATGGTTAGTTGATATTCATGATGTATGAGACAAAGGTAAATTGGTAAGAGTGTTGCATAATAATTATGAGACGAACATATTGATATATTATGATGCATCTAACATTATTTGTGATGGTTGATAATTGTTGGTGGTGATCTTTGTTGTTGATTGAGACATAAGATGGTTGGGATACCGTCTTACGCTTGAGTCGCCTCTTGGATCTTTCCACTCCAAGATGGATATGCACATTAATAGCTTAAGATCAGAGGGACACGTATGGGTGAGACACGACGTCTGGCAGGGGATCTGGTTGGCTTTCGGACCCGGTACATCTGGGCGTGTCCCGTACCTTTTTAGTGAGGTGTGGTGTTGTGGCCGTGTCCCTGACACCAGTGGTTATGGGTATGTCTGGGCGTGTCCTGGTACCGGCGTGATGGTAGTGTAATTGTAACTTATTCATAACATAGGCATGTTGCATATTAATTTATCATGTTGTGTCTTATATTAAATTATAGAAACTGACGTGTTGTGTGTCTGTGTAATTTTCACCTATTTTCGGGGTGGCCTGTGTCGATCCATATGATATTTCTGATCATATGAGGAGCAGGTTATGTACAGGTTAACTTTGTTAGCACGCGGAAGACGGGACGAGCGTTAACGACATCCGAGTCGAGCATAGTTGGCTTGAATAGTATAGTGGTCATGAGTTGTATTCTCTTATTTATTCATTCATGGTTATGTAATTTACTAAATACTTTATTTATTTAAGTTGTTTCTTAATTACGACTCCGATTTCACCTCTTCGGGCAACCAAGATGGTAACATCCTCCCATTACCTTGGCCGGGAAAGAAGAGGGTGTTACAAAGTGGTATCAGTGCTTTGAGTTTGGAACCTAAACCAATGAACCAAAATGAACCTAGTTGTGTCTAATAAAATGAACCCGACATGAGTACAATAGGAGATCGGTTTTGGATGAGTGGGCACCCTCATATCAAAACTAGTGCCTATTATCTCGGTTGGTCACTACGTGGGTGGTTACGATTATTGAGGGAACGCTATATGAAAAGTGGTGTGCTTACATGAATGCATGACTAGTATTAAGTTTCTTGCATGTAGTAGTTGTTTCCAATGACATGTGAATGAGTATGTGGACACGGGGGCCACGGGGGCGCTTGGGACAAGCGTTTGCATTTGTGGAGTCGCCACCAACTTTTATGGGAAATTGGAACCGTTCGAATACCTCGTGTCATGTCAAGACACAAAGTAGTGACATGAACACTAAGAACTCGATGCCCTTAGCAGTCTATGTTTAGAATGACTCTCGTGGATGCCAATGAACACGGATGTTCACAGAGATCTGGAGTAAGGAGTGAGGGTACGTATTAGAAAGTCCTTTTACTGAACAGCTAATTCCGCCCGCCTCGATAGCGGCCTCTACTAATAATTAGGGAAATCGTTCGTACTTGATATGCTATCGATTATATGCATGCAATGCAACATCCAAAGATTAATCCTAGCATGTGAATATTAACTAAGACGGTGAACAAATAATTAGCACTTATTATTGTCGAGTTAGGGTTTAGAATTAATTACATGTGAAAATATATCATCCATAATAAATAAATAAATAAATAAATAGAGATAATAAAAATTACAATGAATTACAATGATTTAATTGATTTACGTCAAAAATATATTTAAGACGGACGATTTGAGGAAAATAAAGAAAAATAAACAAGGTTGGAAAATATGGATAGATTAGGGGTGATATTACGGCTAATAGTCAATTAATTACGTAATTAAAGGATTAAGTCAAAGCAAGAACGGAAATTCTGAGACAAAATTCATCCCGGAACAGGCACAACATTGCTGCGTCCCTTGGAAGACGCGCAGGTATCACTGCGTGTGTTCCTGAGGTGAGCTCTGGCTGTGAAGTCAGAACTGCGGGTAGTTAGCATTCGTTGATGTGTTTAATGATTGATTATCGATATTTGACTCGAGTGAAAGTGATTTAACATGTTAATTACACATGAAATCCTCATGAAAGCGATAAACACGGATTAAAACGGGTTAAAAACGTATTAAAAATGAGTTAAAACTAATTAGGTTTATATACGAAGACGGAAACGGTGCTTGAAAGACGTGATAAAATGAAAATAAACGACAAATACATGTTCAAAGGACGAATTCCAGAAACTTGATATGAATGAATCGAGTCTCTAAAATTCGGGTTTGATTTAATGACGAAAACCCACAAATATTGATAATAAGGGATTTAAGCCGGAATAAAACGTGACAATTATTAAGAATGTATATTAAAATTTATTTATGTACGAAGAAAAAGAAAAGAAAATAAGAAAAGTAAAACAAAAGAACGAAATCAACAGAAAAACTGAGGAAGAAGAAGAAGAGCAGAAACAGCGGCAACCCCTGGAAGAGGCGCAGCTGTTGCTGCGTTTCTTCTCGACGTCTGGTTACTGCTAATCCGAAAAAACGGTTTAATAATAAGGTTTTAGAAGTCGGCTTTAAACATACTTTTGACGTGAATCTTACAATAATTAGTACAAAAATAAAATACAATAAAAAGATGGGATTTACACCCTCAGACTTACATGCTTGACGAAACGAGATTAACTAAGTTAACGTTTAGTGATTGCTCGACTCGAATGTATGTAGAAAGTGCCCTCGTTAGAGGATTTAGATTAAGTTGATTGATGTGTAGTGGTCAAATTGGTGGGTCATGCAACGTGACTGGAACTCAGAATGATCCGAGCTTACGTGGTCGATTGATCAAGCATGTAGGTGTTGAAAGCTTAGAGCACGGTCTTAGAATGCAAAGGGAGAAGAGAAGGGCAGACACTCGCGTGAAAAATATGTGGAACGAAGGTCCCTATTTATACTAAAAAATATAAAGCGTTTTGGAATGACTCAAACTTTGGAAAGAAATCACGGAAAAATCTGAAAACAGGCAGAAACGAGCTGGGGAAGAGGCGCAGCAGCGGCTGCGATCCTTCGAAGAGGCGCAGCATCTGCTGCGTCATTTCCCCAGAGGTTTCCTCCTGCGGAAGAAAGCATTCCGCGTTTCTTTTAGGGAATTGCGGTGGATCTCTACTTCCTTATTTCGTAAAATAAGATTTATGAGATATATTTGACCAAAAGTTATAAAGTTAATTTATGGAATAAATATCCGGAATATTATAGGACATTCCGACTCGGCATTTTAAACCGTTTCTTAGAAAATGAAGCGGTTTTTAACCCGGACTCTAAATGAACTCTAATTACTGTCAAAACGACCGTATTGGTGCGTAGATGACGACCAAGGGGTAGACACAAGTATTTGAGCTATCACTGTTGGAGTTTCCCCGATAATAATGTGATCACATTGTTGATCATATTGAGATCGCATGTTTAAATCTCATATTGAGAATACATGAGGGAAAGTAAAACGCCTTAGTCAACTGGTCCACACTTATCAGTAATGATTGGCTGACTAGAGTTTGACATTACTGTCGTACGACGATGGTGATCAGTTTATCCCTTAAGGTCATACCTATAAGGTAATGCTCTTAATTGATTATTTAATTAATCGTATGCCGATACGAGTTAATTAAACTGCTTAAAATTGACGGATTATTTTGTGAGTAAAATTACGTATCTTATTGTAATTCGATTAAATAAGATACGGTCTAAGTAATCGAATCGTTTTATTACTTAGATTAAATTAATGTTTACGAAACAATTGAAACAGATTAAATAATTTATTATAAATACAAGTTGTTGTAATTTATAATTCGATAAACCATTTTGGTACAAGTAATTAAGAATTACTAGTTAATTTTGTATGTGACATATTTTATTAATATGTTGATTTTTAATATGTTAAAAATACACTATAGTGTAACATGTCATGTAACATGTGACATATGACAAAATTTACAATTGACAAATATAAAATGGACCTTCCATTTTATGTTGGGTGTACCGAAAATGGGGAGAGTTAGGGTTTTAAATTGTGTGGATTATTTTAAATAGAAAACACAATGATCACTCTAGTTTATAGCCATGCAACCCTATAACTTTTGAGAAGAGCAACTTTTGCATGCATTGGCTCCCAAAAGTCCAACCCCCCACCCGGTGTTTCTACCTAGAATTAGCCAAGGGTTTCTTCTATAATTATTCACCTCTACACTACATAATTTTCTAGTGTTAGAAAATATACCCAACTCTCTACATTTGTGAAATACTTTAGAGAAAGAAACACTCATAAAATCCTCTCCTCTTAACCGAAAAAGAAGAGAACAAAATCCATTTTTGTGTCAATTTTAAGTTAGATTTTAATTAATACTAGATCATATTAATTATAATTATTAAGGGTGTTGCTTTGGGTATAATTCCTTGGGAGAGATTCTCCACTTGAATCTTGTTCATCCACCTTTGGAAAGCTCAAGAACTAGTAAGAAAGTGAACTTGCTAGTGCCCTTTTATCCGAAATACTCAATGTAAGAATTAATTTTCTCCTTACTCTTGTATTTGTTTTACATGCATAAGATCTAGAATTAATTTTATGATTTAATTAATTATTCACATATTCAATATGTAATCAAATGAGATTAATAAATCCCAACAAGTGGTATTAGAGCACAAGGTTGTTGCATGCAAAATCGAGTTTGTTTTTCCGAGTTAATTAGTTAACAAATAAAACTTGTTATTTAGGATTTATGAAGATAAATCACGAAATTATTTTGCATGTTAAAAATTTTTGGTCCAAAATGGATTTTAGGTCATATGGGATGATTTATGGATTTTATTGTTCATTATATATATTATTGGAATTAAAATGTGATTTTTATGAGAAAAATGTCAATTTTGGACGAAAAATAGTTAAACTTCGAATTTTTCAGTGATTTTTGGATATGATTTCAGAAATACAATCTACTGGTTGCATGTTAAATTTCGTGTAAAATAAAGTCATTTTGCATAAAATATGAATTTTATAAGTTAAAGTTGAATTTAAATGGGTTATTAGGTTAATATGAGTTAAATTTCGAATCAGGTCCTGAAAATTTTATATGTTGTCACATGCATTATTACTCAGTGTGTGTAAAAATTTTAGATGGATTGAACTCCTTTTGCATGATTTATGAATTTTTGAGTAAAAATTCAATAAATAGTGACTTAAATTAGCCTATAATGCTAAAAACATATTTCTTGACTTAAGAAAAATGTCCAATGTTGCTTATTTATCCCAGTTTTCATATCTAAAAGTGAAAAGTTGATTAAATTATTTTTCTTATGCTTTAATGATTTTATTTGTCAAATTCGATAAACCGCAACGATGTTTTTCTCGAAAGATTTTCGAAATTTTTAACCTAAGTTTTGAACATTCTGAATGTCATGGAATTATTCCAGAATGTTCAAGAGTTTAAATTTCAAATTTTGAAATTATTTGAAATTACTTTAATTTAATTTGGAGTTTTTATATATATTTTGAGTCCAAATGAACAATATTAGAAATTAAAGTTGAATTTTTGTTGAATTTTTTGTGAAGACTAAATTTTGAGTCCTAAAAGGTTAGGGTAATTAACTTGAACATAAATGTGATTTATGAAATGTTTCATAATTTTAATAGTTAATAATCATTAAAATCCATAAAACCGAGAAAATATACGATATTAGCTCTTTAAATGCGATTTGGCATAAAATTAAGCATGTTCATACATATTTTAATGCTGTATTTTATTTATGATTGTCATATTTTTTATTTATGTAATTTTTGATTTATGTAATTTTACTTAGTATGGCCTTAGTTTTTAATTGGTATTACCCGGAATGTATGGGAATATCGATTCGGTTTTAATTATTGTGATCTCGTATCACCGTTTTGTAATTTAATAGATTTAATTTTTTATTACAAATGTATAATAGGAAATTATGTAATTTTTAATTATTACTTGTAATTCCGGAGATCCTTGAAGAAAATGCCATTTGGAAAGGCGTTCCGACAAGACGGTGTTGCCTTGGAATGCGCGCCAAGTGAAGTTCAAGGGACCAATGGAGTTGGTTTCCGAATTTGTAATAGTTAATTAATTTTTCTTTTTAGGAAGGCCATACTAGGATTTTATGTTTTTATGTTTTGCATTTATTTATTTGTTTGCATGCCTCGCTAAATCGCCATAACTAAACATGCATTTTATTTTATCGAGTCATCGTCCGTGTCAATTATAATGATCGTAGTTCACCGCTTTAGTTCACTCAAAATGTGATAGATGATAAATTGACAAGACCTATCACTAAATAATTGAGAATTAGCCTTACCAAATAGTAGAAACCATGAATCCCAATTTCATAAGGAAGTAGGCTCGGCTTACCGGGGTGCTAAACTTGTTACGTTGGGTAAGTGGGTAGTAAAATGTTATTACATCGAAATTTGGATTGAGCTCAACAGAAGTATTCGTGACCGTAGTCGCATGTGTTCCGGGCTAAAGATAAATATTAGAGTAATTTTATCGACCGAGAGTTCTAGAAGTAGAATCGATTAAAGTGTTAATCCACCGAGTTATATTGATATGGGATGAATTGGCTCACCGTGCCCGAATTAATATGAATTTGGATCTCGGGATCATTTATAATAGTTGGGTAGAGGTCACTATATAAATGCTTAAAACTTGTTTAAAATGATTACAAGTATTATCAAAACAATAGATGTTTATTAATTCCTTCACTTTTATTTTGTAGTCAAATTTGTTTTCTCTATTGCAATTGCAACTCCAAATTCAAACTCAACCACTAGCTCGAACACTCTCACCAATGTTTCATGTCTCTGATCATTCATGGATCGTTGTAAATTAGAAAAGAATGGGTCAAATTTCACCGATTGGGATGCACAACTTCGCTTGGCCGTGGAGGGTGACGATAAGATTCGTTACTTTACCGAGGCCTCTCCCGCCACACATACCACTAGGTCTACTCCCGCCGCTAGGCAAGCCTATGAGACTTACCAAACGGAGTCGTCCGCGATCAAAAATGTGTTGATCTTCTCAATGGAGGCCGAACTCCAAAGGAGTGCTATAAAGATTAGCACCGCCTATGAGATCTACACGAAGCTTATGACCATGTTTTCACAAGCTCTGAGGATCATTCAATATGAAGCGGCTTTCGCATTCTTTGATCTAAACATCAAGGAGGGCAAAAAATTTAGCCCTCATGTGCTCAAGTTGATGGAGCATGTTGAGACCATAAAAATGAAAAATGTAGAGATTCCCGAGGAACTCATCATTGATCAAATTCTTCATTCGTTGAACAAGGTTAAGGCATATGTTCAATTCAGGGTGAATTTTAATATGCAAAACTTGAAAGTATCCCTTAATGAATTGCACAAAATGCTTGTGCAAGCCGAGAGAGACATGGGGCTAAATGCTAGCACCACCAAGGATATGCTCAACATTAATCAAAAGAGCAAAGGGAATTTCAAGAAAGGTGGTCACAAGGGAAAGAAGCAAACTCCCTACAAGAACAAAGGAAAACCTTGTGAAGCTACCTCCTCTAAGCCCAAGAAGGGTGCCCCGTCCGGGGAAAAATGCCACTATTGTAATGGCGTTGGGCATTTGAAAAGGAATTGTCCTAGGTACCTAGGCGACATCAAAGCTGGAAAAGTTGTTCCAGTAGGTAAATTACTATCCCTACCTTTTTGTTTCAATCTCAACTTTTGTATTTTGAAACAAGTTGTGATATTTACCCCTTTTTATTGTAATTAGGACATCCTAGCAAGGACAAGGGCAAAGAGAAGCAAGCCTAGAAGATCTTGAGGGAAGCTTGGCTTTATTTTGTTTTGTCTTTATTTCATATCGCATTTTAAAACTTTAGAACTATTTTAATTTCATCGTTCGACTTGGAAATTTGTTTGTTTCCTTAAACAATGGTTGTATTTTGGATATTGGTGACTTGGTTTGCAACCCAAGTCACTTATCTTATCGTATCATTTGTTCTAAAATTTGTCATCATACACTACTTGCTTCGATAAACATTAAGATTTTATCAACCTAAATTGATCAAATAGACAATTATAATGATTGAGTCATTATATGTCCATGAGCTATGAATTCGATTCTCCTCATGCCTTTGTGACTAAAGTCACAGCTTACTAATGAAAGATCAATTATGAAGTTATGATTGAGTTGTTGAACTCACACAAGGGAACGTTGCCAACCTTATTTGATACACCTATAAAAAATTTAAATCGTCTAATCTATGGTATGCTTTCAATATGTCTCGATTAAATTATCATTATGTTGATATGTGCTACGTTTTTCCTCCTTGTCCATCACTATTAAATTGTTTTATGGCTCAAAAGCTATCTTTGAAGAAAAAGGGCATTTTTCCTAAAGATAGAGTGGGAGTAAATTTTGCCACAAACTCTTCTTGTACAGGAGACCAAAAGAAGATGTTCTTTTGAGGAGTGAATTTAGCCACAAAATCTTCGTATAGAGGAGACCAAAAGAAGATATTCTTGAGGGAACTACGTAAGGAGACCAAAAGAAGATGTTCTTGAGGGAACTACGTAAGGTGACCAAAAGAAGATGTTCTTGGATTGTAAGATTTTGATCGATGGAGGGATATAACTAGAGATTTTAATATTCGACATTTTAGTTAAGATCCTTATGAAACTAAAATGATATCTATGCAAGTAAATGGATTTATTTGGGATTGTTAAGACCAATCCAAGGTAAATATATATTTATAATTAAAGGTTGCATAGAGTGGCATGTAAATGTCTACAAAAGCTAAGTTAAGTGTTAACTATGCTAAAGACTCTAAATCATTGCTATACTTCATTATGAAATAAGTAAGTTATTAAGACCACTTTCCAAAATGGTATTTTGAAAGGGATATGTGAATGACATATATGGTTTTAACTAACACTTTGAATAGCAATTATTATTTCAATTCATAAAATGTTTCGAATGAGTTGTCAAAAACGAAACATGTGGAATTTAGTGGGAGTCAGTGACAGTCATGTTTAGACATGAAGTTTAGTAGGAGCAACCGTCCTTCATGAATTGCATAACATATTACTCATTGGGAATGACGAGCATATACTGTCTTTTATAAAGAAGCATTTAGGTTTTCAATTCTGGATGATATCGGACATCATGTGGATCTATTAAAACATGGGATGTTGGATTGGCACTTAGATAGGTACCTTATGTTGATAATGATCTTTCATCTTAAGAGATTAACCAGTTAAGTAGGTTATTCATGTCGAGGAATATAGAATTACCATGATAGAGTCATGGTTATTTACCGAACCTAAGAACTATTGTTTAACATGAATTGATAACCAATGTTTCAGCCATTTGTATAGTCATGTAATGCCATTATGCACATGTCCTAGATGAATTAAATGCTTGGAGCATGATAAGTCGATAACAAGTTAACCCATATGAGAGTCATTGGTAAGCCTCAAAGAACCATCATGAATTCTCAAGGAGAACTAATAGTCTGTTCTGGAGTATGGAACGATACTTAGTTGTGTGTTAAGAGGTTACACAAACTCAAGTTTCCGAACTCATTTGGACTTGTGAAAATCCTAGGCAATTATTGACATAAGGAGTAAGAGACTAGAAAAGTGTTTTTTATTGTCATCCATTGCAAGATTCTACGAAATGAACCTAAGTACGTTGTGATTGGGTGGTGAACTTTAAAACTACAAGTAGTGTTGTCCACCGAAACCCACATCACAAGTTATGTGATAACTGTAAGATCTTCTTTCAAGTTAAAGAACCTAAGTCTAGTATGAAGTCTAGACATGTACTTAGAAAAGTTCATGCTATAAGGGATAACATGAAATTGAAGGAAATCGCAATTCACAAAGTTTGAACATTTGGACACATGGTATGTTCACTAGCTAAACTTTTATTGCGTTAAGCAAGTACTTGACTACACTTATGATTATAAGACATAAAGTAGTAATATGGTATTGACTACTTATGTGTGATAATCACATTTAATGTTTGACTTATCGTTAACTCATCTTGTACTTTGTTATATCCAAATGGGATTGTTGAGACAATATTGAACCCCATTAAAGTGAACTAGATTAACATAATATTCGTCCCTAGTTACTTATATGAGGTGACATCTCGAAGTAACTAGAGTGTGATGCGATTGATGGCAAGTTCAAGTGCAATACTGTTATGAGAGATGACTAGTCGATCACATAGGCAGACTGTAAGGGACACTCTGTCGGGCTTATGACCGCTTATAGAGTTCTGGTAAATTTATATTGCATGGTCGTGGTGAGAGCTACTATGGTATTCTTATGAGTCGATTCTTTGACTAATGACTGTTCACCCAAGGTGGCACAGTTTCAGGGTAACTTTGATTTATGTTCCTACGACCTTCGTAAATGGGGTTAAATGGGCTTATTTTGGGTTATGATGAGCTCTGGCTAGTCGAAGGGAATAGTGCGATATGAATTGTCCACCCCCTTATCAGTGTTGAAATAACATCTCAGGGCCACTCGAGGAGTAATGAACTGGAAATGCGTGGCCACGCTCGGAAGGTATCTATGGTAGATAATTCCGGTAAATCAGTTGTTCTCCAGATCGAGGAAACCACTCTCGATATGATCACTTGAAAGTACGACCTGAAAGACACCTTGCATTGAGTAGGAGATAGAAATAGGACAAGAGAATTGGTGACGCATACTTGTCGAGGACAAGTGGGAGATTGTTGGAGTGTCCCCGACAATAATGCGATCACATTGTTAATCATATTGAGATCACATGTTTAAATCTCATATTGAGAATACATGAGGGAAAGTAATACTTCTTAGTCAACTGGTCCACACATATCGGTAATGATTGACTGACTAGAGTTTGACATTACTGTCGTACGACGGTGGTGATCAGTTGATCCCCTAAGGTCATACCTATAGGGTAATGCTCTTAATTGATTATTTAATTAATCGTATGCCGATACGAGTTAATTAAATTGCTTAAAATTGACGGATGATTTTGTGAGTAAAATTACGTATCTTATTGTAATTCGATTAAATAAGATACGGTCTAAGTAATTGAATCGTTTTATTACTTAGATTAAATTATTGTTTACGAAACAATTGAAACAGATTGAATAATTTATTATAAATACAAGTTGTTGTAATTTATAATTCGATAAACCATTTTGGTACAAGTAATTAAGAATTACTAGTTAATTTTGTATGTGACATATTTTATTAACATGTTGAGTTTTAATATGTTAAAAATACACTATAGTGTAACATGTCACGTAACATGTGACATATGACAAAATTGACAAATATAAAATGGACCTTTCATTTTATTTTGGGTGTACCGAAAATGGGGAGGGTTAGGGTTTTAAATTGTGTTGATTATTTTAAATAGAAAACACAATAATCACTCTAGTTTATAGCCATGCAACCCTATAGCTTTTGAGATGAGCAACTTTTGCATGCATTGGCTCCCAAAAGTCCAACCCCCCACCCGGGTTTTCTACCTAGAGGAAGCCAAGGGTTTCTTCTATAATTATTCACCTCTACACTACATAATTTTCTAGTGTTAGAAAATATACACAACTCTCTACATTTTTGAAATACTTTAGAGAAAGAAACAATCATAAAATCCTCTCCTCTTAACCGAAAAAGAAGAGAACAAAATCCATTTTTGTGTCAAGTTTAAGTTAGATTTTAATTAATACTAGATCATATTAATTATAATTATTAAGGGTGTTGCTTTGGGTATAATTCCTTGGGAGAGATTCTCCACTTGAATCTTGTTCTTCCACCTTTGGAAAGCTCAAGAACTAGTAAGAATGTGAACTTGCTAGTGCCCTTTGATCCGAAATACTCAATGTAAGAATTAATTTTCTCCTTATTCTTGTATTTGTTTTGCATGCATAAGATCTTGAATTAATTTTATGATTAAATTAATTATTCACATATTCAATATGTAATCAATTGAGATTAATGAATCCCAACAATCACTTGACGATAAACTTACGGACTGTCATAAATCGTTCCGCGTACCAAACATGCTGCCCAATCATCAATGGGTGGTTGGCGGGTGATGTGATCAATATTTGAACATATTTAGTCCCCGAATTAGCCTCGTTCCAATGCTTTTTAGTGCATATTTGGGTCATTTACTATCTTTAGTCCTTTGTTTTGCATATCCTTTGAGGTTTTGTTTCCTTGGTAGGAGAGGAGTGCAAACCTTGCATTTTCATGGCAAAATAGAGCTAAATTGATTGAATTTAATGACCAAGCATCAAAGAGAAGACAAGACTAGAAGGCCTTTGTACATAATGTAGTAGATGGGCAATGATGAAGAAGATCCTTGCATCCGCGACAAAATCTCGGAGGATTGTTGGAAGAAGAAAAGAAGAAAAGGAAGCTGAGCCAGGATCCGCTCGTCCCACTACTCGGGATGCCCGTCCAGCAGCCTCCCAGGACGCTCGTCCAAGCCGCCCAGACGCCCGTCCAGCAGCTCTCCAATCCGCCCGTCCCGACTATTGGACACTCGGATTCTACTCCAGAGGGACACGTCCTCTTCTTCCCTCCATTGAAGATGCGCATATTTTTGGAAGACTAGCTAAAAGGAGACCCGCATCTTTTCTTGAGAGGAGCGATTCCTCAAGGACTTAATCATCATTTAAGCCCTTAGTAACCCTAATTTGTGTACCTAATCCCCACTATAAATGCTCCATTAGTCTAATTAGATTATCATGCTCTTCTTATCAATCTTTAGTATAGTTTATATCATTCTAATCTCTTCTTAATCTTATAATCAACTTCTAATCAAATATTAATACAAATCTCATTTCCTTAATTTCTCTTTTGTTCATCTTTTATTTTGGGTAATTGAAGATTATTTGGGTTTATTGGGAGATTGACAACCTTCCATCAATCATCAAGTACTTCTTTTATTCTTTGCATTATTATTTTGGAATCATCATTAGGTATAACTCTCTTAATCCCTTTTTAATTATTGTTAATCATCTTCATTTATTTATCATGTTTTGCTTTGTTAATATGATTGACAACCTTGTTAACATATTAAACTTGATAATGAGTGAGTAGTTTCCTTAACTAGGGTTAATGGGTAATTAGGGGAAACCAACATGGGGGATGATTCATGCTTAATTTAATATGTTTTCATAATTTATTTGCTTGTTTGTTGTGATCTCAACTTATGCACATGTTATGTTTGATGAAATGCGAGTCTATGAATCCTTGCATTTTTTACCCAATTTTTACCTTTTCAATGAGACTTGTAAGACATAAACCAACTCGAGTCTCATTAGACCATGCATATAGTTGAGTAGGGAGGATTAAGTTGACTTGTAGGTGTTGTAAAATCTAATCGATTCGGCTCTGGGACCCAAACCTTCCTAGGATTGTAAGATATAAACCAACTCGATCCTATCACAACAATAATTGCTTGCTTAAAATTTGAGAATTTGTTTGTATGATCAATTCCCATGAATCCCCTATGACTCCATGACACCCTAGTGGTTTTAATCAATTGTTTACATCTCATCTTGCTTGTTTACTTTAATTGTTATTTAGTTTAGTGATCTTCTTATCTCAACCCAAATTGTGACACCCCTAGACACCGCTACTTGCAATCGAAAATCCTACATCAATACCCGTTCCATGGGATCCGACCTTTACTTGCCTCTTTACTAATAGTAGAGTTGTTTGTGAAGTTATAAATATTGTTTTGGTCTAGGTGCTCCTAACGACAAGTAACCGAAATCTAAGCTCAAAGCGGACCGACCAAAAACGGCGCCGTTGTCGGGGACAGTGTTAACTTGATTTGATTTTCTTTGATTGTTATTAGTTGTGTCTTTCTTTGCCTTGGGGAAGTAAAGCTCCTCAAGGTTTGTTCTAATTGTGTTCGAGTTGTTTGATATTTTGCATGTCTAGAAGATCAAAAGGTAACTTGTTACCCATTGATCACGAAATTGAAAGACCTTTGACAACCAATAGAAGACTTGCTAGGAATACTTTGAGAGGTATTGGTGAGGTTGTAGATATTCAACCAAACCCTATTGAGTTCATCAATCCTTTTGCAAGAGAAGGTGAGGAGAATCCAACACAAAATCAATCACACAATCAACCCACAATGCCTAAATTTTCATCACATTCCGTACCAACCGAAGAGAACCTACCCAATAGTACTCCCACACCACAACACTTAACCGGAAATTTCATTGCAAAATCCGCATTTATCCAATTAGTCGAAAGAAGCCAATTTGGGGGGATGCCTAGTGAAGACCCTCATTCCCATATGGAAACTTTTTGTGACTATTGTGATGCAATTTCACAAACCAGAGTGACTCAAGACCAAATTCAATAGGTCTTATTTCTTTTTTTCTCTAATTAGCACCGCAAAACAATGGTTGAAAAGCCTTGATAAAGCTACTCTTGGAATTGACTCTTGGAAGAAGTTGGCTCTAGCTTTCTACAAAAAATTCTACCCTCCGGAAAAGACTAACATGCTAAGAGCTCAAATTACGGGTTTTAAGCAAAGGGATGAAGAATCTTTATATGGAGCTTGGGAGCGATTCAAAGGAATTTGTCGCTCATGTCCTCATCATGGACTTAGCGAGTGGTTCTTGGTACAACAATTTTAGAATGGTCTTTATGAAGACTCAAGAAACATTCTCAACATGGGATCAAATGGTATGTTCACCGAAGTTGACGATAATCAAACTTGGAATAAGATTGAGGAAATGGCGGTCCATAATTCACAATATAGTAGACCTCGCAAGGCTACTAGAGGAGGAAAGCATGAAGTGGACTCTATTACTCAATTGGGTGCTCAACTTAGTGCTCATATTTATACCATCAACTTGAAGTTTGAGAAGGCTATGGCTAAACTTGAAGAAGCCTCAAAGTCACCAAGCATCATGTTAATGCCATCAATCCCAAGTGGGATATGTGAGAATTGTGAAACTTTGGGACATGACCAAAGTGAATGTAGGAGAACAAATGAACAAGTGAATACTTTTCAAGCATACAAAAGTGGTACCCCTTATTCCAACTATTACAATGAAAACACCAAATTCCACCCAAATCTCTCATACAAAAGCCAAAATGTTCAAAACCCTAAACCAACATACACCCCACCTCCCATGAGAAACCAAAAACCAAAGACCCTTTTTCAACCAAAACCAAGGTTATCAAAATCAAACTCCATACAATCAACAAAATGACCAAGGTTTTGATGTCCAAAAAGCGGCCCTCCAAATGCAAAAGAATCAACAAGAATTTTTGACTCAAATGCAAAAAGATAGCCAAGCAAAAGACATCACCGTCAACAACATCCTAGCCCACATAAAAATGTTGGAAACTCAATTGACCCAACTAGCATCTTTAAACTCTCAAAGACAAAAGGGGCAATTACCACCTCAAAGTAATCCCCCAAGACATGAAACGGTTAGTGCCATTCACTTGAGAAGTGGTACGAGATATGAAGGACCAAAGAAGCAAGTTGAGGATGAAGTTGTGGAAGCTAGTGACAAGGAAAGAGTTGTGCAAAACTCTAGGGAAGAAGAACCCACCAATTAAGAAGTTTCAAAGAAAAATGAAGAAAAGGCCAAGGAGAAGGAACCCATTGTGATTAGGCTTCCATTCCCGATTCGTCAAGCTAATCTAAGTTTGATGACCAACTTGGAAAATTCATGGAAATTGTGAAGAATTTAGAAGTCTCGATTCCTTTCACGGAATTAATCAATCACGTTCCGGCCTATGCAAAGTACATGAAGGACATCCTTACGAAAAAGAAATCAATCCGGAAGCTTGAGACTATTGCCTTCACTAAGGTGAGTAGTGCCATCCTTAAAGGCAGTTCACCTCCAAAACTCAAGGATCCGGGAAGTTTCTCCATTCCATGCACTATTGGTGACACTACAATCAACAAAGCTTTATGTGACCTTGGGGCAAGTGTTAGTGTCATGCCATATTCGGTTAGCAAGAGGCTAGGAATGGGAGAACTCAAATGTGTCAACATCACGCTTCAAATGGCGGATAGATCAACAAAGACACCTTTAGGGGTATGGGAAGATGTTCCCGTGAGAATTGGAAAATTCTTCATCCCGGTGGATTTTGTCATTGTTGACATGGAAGAAGACTCCAACATTCCTATTATCTTAGGAAGACCTTTCTTGCACACTGCGGGAGCGGTGATTGATGTAAAGCATGGAGAACTCACCCTTGAAGTGGGAGATGAAACCATCACTTTCAATCTTGACAAGACCATGAGAGCTCTCTGATTGCATGAGCCATGTTTTATGGTTGATCACTATAGCCGGAAAGATGATAATAAGAAGTTGGAATTTCAATGGAAAAAGAAAATGGATGATGCTACATCAAAAGAGCAAGGAAATAGCAACAATGAGAGCTTGAAACGCTCACCCATGACAAGTGAAGAAGATGGCCCCATTGGCCAAGACAAGAAAGAAAGAGAGTTGTCTCTATCAACTCAAGAAACTTTCAATGATCAAGTAGACGAAGTTTGCGGTCTTTGGGATGATGAGTTCGAAGGGGTATTCAATCCCTATATTGGTAATGCTATGAACCAAGACCATCATAGAGAACAACAAATGCAAAAATCTATTGAGGACCTTTATCATGATAATGAACAAGTTTTCGACTACTTCTTCAAGGTGTTGAGTAACATCAACAACACCTTGAACATGCCCCCTTGACATCTCACATTGGATGAGAGTTTGGTGGAGTCCTCCCTAAACCACCATTTGTAAATTTTCTAACTCCCAAACTTGTATTTCAATTATTACATTGCGTTCTTTGTCATTTTGGATTTATTTTTGTGCCTTGATCAAGATATTCATCATTTTGAGAGAAGTGAGGGAGGGACTTATGATTTTATTGATGTGTAGGTGTGGGGATAGCAATTGTCTAGGCTATTCATGCCTTTGTAGTGCCTCTACAATGAAGAACACGAGAATTGAAGAATGAAAATGACACGGGTTACGAAGTACCCACGGATGGACATGAATCCGAGTGGTCAAGGAGGAATCCGAGCGTCTAATCGGACAATCCGCTCGTCCTGAAGAACCCGAGCGTCCAAAGTCACCAGACGCTCGTCAGGTAGAGCTGCAGAATACAAAAAACTGGCCTGTAAGAGAATCCGAGCGTCTCAGCTGAGAATCCGCTCGTCTCATTCTGGACGGTCGTCCTTCACAAAAGACGCTCGTCTTTTCAGTAGCAAAAATCTGGGGATTTCTTTGTAAAGGAATCCGAGCGTCCCTCCAGAAAGACGCTCGTCCCTCCACATCCGCTCGTCTTAGAAGCAAGACGCTCGTCCTGTGGCGTCTTTTCCTGGGTTAAACATTGAAGAATCCGCCCGTCCCGATGCATGGTCCGCTCGTCCTCTGCTACGTTTTCAAAAATAACGGTTGATTTAAACACCTTTTCTCCCATTCATTCTCTTTCTTCAACATACAAACACTACCCACTACCCAAAAACCCCCAAAAACCCTCACCCTCCCCATCAACAAAACCAAATTTCTTCAACCAAATTCAATCAAATCAAATCCAAACTTCCTCACAACAAAAATTAATCACTCCTTTTGCAACAACAAGTGATTCAAACACCAAAATCTTCAACCTTTGAGTCGGTTTTTAGGATACAAAACAACATTCATCCTAAATCGATTTGGGTATCACTAAAAATTGAAGATTTCAATCTTTCATTGGTGTAATCAAGCAAAGGAGAATGGCAAGAACTAAAAGAGGTAACAAGACACCCCCAAAGAAGACACTTTCCAAAAGGCAACAAGCTCTTCAAGCAAAACAATTGTCAAAGGTATTGGTAGTCCATGAGGTGAGGTTGGAGGTTCAACAAGGTCCCCCTATGGAAGCTACAACATCAACAATTCTGGTCATTGAGCAATTATCCAATTATCTGGAGGTAACTTTCACTTCCGACTTTCATAGGGAGAAATTCATTCTCTTTGCTAAGAAAACCATCATGCCTACTATGTTTATTTGTGAAGATGCATTGTCAAAATTGGGTGTTCTTGAACAAACCAAAACCTTCTTTGAGTCTATAGGATTGGGTAAATTGTTTACAATGAAGGAATTGATATACCCCTCCCTCACCTTGGATTTTTTTCGTTCTTTGAAAGTCACAAGGGTGGAGACTCGAACCAACATCGAGTTTCGTCTTGAAAATGTTGATAGACGTATAACTTATGGAGAATTGGGTAAGATATTAGGCCTTAGTGATAACCCGAAATATACAAAGACTCCTATCATGTATGACCCCGCTCCTCTTTGGATGGTAATTTCCGGGATGAAATTCGTGCGTTTTCATAATTGTCGTGATCTCTTAGTCCACCATCCGGGCATTAGAGTATGGCATAAGGTCATTGGGAATACTTTGATAGCTAGAAATGGCACAAATCACCTTACCAAACTCGATTGTATTCTTCTTGAGTCAGCCTTGAACATTTGGAGGGAATTCACCTAGCCATACAATGCTCTAAGACTTTTGGTTGAACGATGGCTTAATGTCGATTGTGGCAAAGAAGGCACCGCCTTTATTGTAAATGAAGGACTAGTTACCCATTTGGCTAAGCATTTTAACCGGTATTTCAACAAAAACAACACCTATGTGTCGGTTAAAGGAGGCCATATTGTTGATATGGACACCATGATTCACAAGTTCAAGTGGGTCAAGCACGACACTCTTGACGACAAATATGGGTGGTTAACCAATGAAGCTAGATCTTTCACATTGCCTTCCAAAATTTGTCGATTGAATGTTCACCGACCGAACTACCTTCTCCCACTCGCCGAAGAGACCGAGTATATCATTTAACAACAAAGAGGCGAAATTGCCGAGCCCTCCTCCTCCATTATCACCCCACCTTACCCATTTGAATACCAAGAGTTCAAACCCAAGGATGTCTAAGTGGGAAATGATTACTTGACACTACTCATGAGGGAAATGCACAAGCAAGCTTACAATGATAGAGTGGATGCTTACAAGGCCCAATATCCGCCCCTCCTACATCTAGCCAGACAAGGACTTCTTGACCCGTCTTGTCCTTTGCCTAGTTGGGCAAATAGGGAAGTATTCTTTCCTAGCATTCCAAGTGGTAGTCGACCGGGTGGAGAGGAGATGGTTGTTTAAGAGGGTGGTGTTCAAGAAGAAGAGGTTCAAGAAGAAGAAGCTCAAGAAGAGGAAGAGGAAAGTGAGGAAGAAAAAGCAAGTGAAAGTGAGAGTGGACACGATTCCACATCTATGGAAGTTGATGATACCTCAAGAGAGGAGGATGTTGATGATAATGATATGATGGGTGAAGATTAGCAAACTTTGGAGGCTTCTACACTCTTACACCTCCATTATGGTTTGTCTACTTCTCTTGTTTTTATTTTATCTTGATCATTTATTTTGCGGAGTCCTAGCAACATTGGAGGACTAACACCTTGGCTTCATTAAGGTGTTCTTTATCTTTGTTCCCAACTTGTACAATCCAAAATAACAATTTTTAGTTTCATGCATTGCATTCCATGTGCATAAACTCCCCCGAAATTCAAGACATTAGAAATAATGTCTATTTTGGTTTGGGGAAGCCCATGCATATGCATTGGGGGCTAATTTAAATAATGCTCTCCGCCATAACAAAAACACATGCATCATGTAGTGTAGCTTAGTATAATTTGCATTTAGTTTAGAAATCATGCATATTCATTGCATAATTTCCTATCGTATTGGCCATTGAGGACAATGGCCATACTAGTGTGGGGATGGGAAATTCTAACTTGACTTTTATTCAAAATCCAAAAAAAATCAAAAATTTCGAAAAATCCAAATAAATTGAAAAATTGAAAAAATCAAAAACATGTTCATTTCCTTTTTAGTGTAGACTTGTATATATATTGTGTTTGTATATATTGTGTTTGTTCATCCTTGTTCACATTAATTGACTACGCCACATCCGAGACATGAGGATATTGAAGACCGCATGGTATGATCTTTCCAATCTCCTTTTTCCTATTTATGTTAATGACTATGTGGCTTTATTTTGATTGATGCGGTAAAAACAATGTGAATTTAGGACTTGCATTTAGGTTATTTGGCATATTAGTTGGTAGAAGCATATGCATTAGGATGTATAAATGTTAGTTGCATCATGGCATGTAGTTTGCATGTTAGAAACATTGTGTGAAACCGTCTACTTAGGAAGCTTGACAAGTGTATATAGGCCCTAGTAGATACTTTTTCTTCTTAAAACTTTGCTTGTAAGAATACTTGTAAAACACCCTAGGATGTGTCATACTAGTATCCTTTGACCCATGGATTAAGGCCTAGTCAAGAGTACCTTGTGGTGTGATAATTCCTTGGCTACCGTTTATTCCAAGGTGACCCTTGAAACCATGCAACCATCATTCATCCATGTTACACCATACATTTTGTCATCAAAGGGAATGGGCACAAAAATTGTTCAAAAAAATTTGAGTTCAAGAAATGAAATGAAAAGTCAAAAAGTTTGCAATTGCATCAAAAGAAAAGAGGAGTAACAAAAATGAAAACTCCTATGCTTCAAATATAAGGCACCCTCGTTACTAATTGGGGTGACTTTGAAAATGTTCAAAAGAAAATGCAAAAAGTTGAAAAATTGTCAAGTATTGAATTGCCAAAAATCAAAAGAAATGGCAAAAAGAAAGTGTTCTCAAATGTCAAATGCCACAAGAAATTGGGGGAAAAACAACAACAAAAGCAAACTCCCAAATGAAACTCAATTACTATTGATCCCTTTTCCATCGTATCCACTTTTGTGCATGGTAGAGAGGGGACGACCCTTCTTCTTGTCTAGGCAAGAAGGGGAATTACACGATCCTCCAGTGTTTCTAACACCATAGGGAGTCTATTCTTGACAAAAGCATTTAACGATTGAGGACAAATGTACCCTAGATTGACACAACTTGGAGGTGATTTATTGATATCCTTCTAGGCTTAGTAGTTTGAAGAAACCATATCTATGAAGGAGTGTGTACCCTTGAATTGCTTCCCCTTTAGATAATTTCCGCCACATAGATGAGGAAAGTGGCTATTCTTTTGTAGATGCATCCATTACTCAATTTTGTGTGCTTTAATGCTTGGATGTGTCGCCATTTTGGTAAAACCCACCTTGCCTTGCAAGAAGGCGTCCTACCTCATGGTTGTCTTGTTGTGAGTTGAAGGGGCAGAGTGAGACCCGCTAATTGTCTCATGTATGCTATATTAGTAGGATAGTTTAAATAAGGGTCCTAGTTTTGTGACCTCTTTACTCGGGACGAGCAAAGGTTCGGTTTAGGGATATTTGATGTGATCAATATTTGAGCATATTTAGTCCCCGAATTAGCCTCGTTCCTATGCTTTTTAGTGCATATTTGGATCATTTACTATCTTTAGTCCTTTGTTTTGCATATCCTTTGAGGTTTTGTTTCCTTGGTAGGAGAGGAGTGCAAACCTTGCATTTTTATGGCAAAATAGAACTAAATTGATCGAATCTTATGAACAAGCATCAAAGAGAAGACAAGACTAGAAGGCCTTTGTACATAATGTAGTAGATGGGCAATGATGAAGAAGATCCTTGCATGCCCGACAAAATTCCGGAGGATTGTTGGAAGAAGAAAAGAAGAAAAGGAAGTTAAGCCAGGATCCACTCATCCCACCACTCGGGACACCCGTCCAGCAGCCTCCCAGGACGCTCGTCCAAGCCGCCCAGACGCCCGTCCAGCAGCTCCCCAATCCGCCCGTCCCGACCCTTGGATGCTCGAATTCTACTCCAGAGGGACACGTCCTCTTCTTCCCTCCATTGAAGATGCGCGTATTTTTGGAAGACTAGCTAAAAGGAGACCCGCATCTTTTCTTGAGCGGAGCGATTCCTCAAGGACTTAATCATCATTTAAGCCCTTAGTAACCTTAATTTGTGCACCTAATCCCCACTATAAATGCCCCATTACTCTAATTAGATTATCATGCTCTTCTTATCAATCTTTAGTATAGTTTATATCATTCTAATCTCTTCTTAATCTTGTAATCAACTTCTAATTAAATATTAATATAAATCTCATTTCTTTAATTTCTCTTTTGTTCATCTTTTATTTTAAGGTATTTGAAGATTATTTGGGTTTATTGGGAGATTGACAACCTTCCATCACTCCTCAAGTACTTCTTTTATTCTTTGCATTATTATTTGGAATCATCATTAGGTATAACTCTCTTAATCCCTTTTTAATTATTGTTAATCATTTTCATATATTCATCATGTTTTGCTTTGTTAATATGATTGACAACCTTGTTAACATGTTAAACTTGATAATGAGTGAGTAGTTTCCTTAACTAGGGTTAATGGGTAATTAGGGGAAACCAACATGGAGAATGATTCATGCTTAATTTAATATGTTTTCATAATTTATTTACTTGCTTGTTGTGATCTCAACTTATGCACATGTTATGTTTGATGAAATGCGAGCCTATGAAACCTTGCATTTTTTACCCATCACTTACCTTTTCAATGAGACTTGTAAGACATAAACCAACTTGAGTCTCATTAGACCATGCATATAGTTGAGTAGGGAGGATTAAGTCGACTTGTAGGTGTTGTATAATCTAATCGATTCGGCTCTGGGACCCAAACCTTCCTAGGATTGTAAGATATATACCAACTCGATCCTATCACAACAATAATTGCTTGCTTATAATTTGAGAATATGTTTGTATGATCAATTTCCATGAATCCCCTATGACCCCATGACACCCTAATGCTTTTAATCAATTGTTTACATCTCATCTTGCTTGTTTACGTTAATTGTTATTTAGTTTAGTGATCTTCTTATCTCACCCAAATTGTGACACCCCTAGACACCGCTACTTGCAATCGAAAATCCTACATCAATACCCGTCCCTTGGGATCCGACCTTTACTTGCCTCTTTACTAATAGTAGAGTTGTTTGTGAAGTTATAAATATTGTTTTAGTCTAGGTGATCCTAACGACAAGTAACTGCAATCTAAGCTCAAAGCGGACCGACCAGCGGGAGGTGTAGAAATGAGGTATCTACAGAGCCCCCACTTTGACTGAGGCTTGGACACGGCGAAAATCAAAGTATAGCCATCAGGTCAATCGAAGATTACAACCTGACGACGGGAGTTGGCTCAAGGGGTCTGAGCCAAGGACCTGTCGTCGGGAACATTTTAAAGTTTGTCCACTATTGGGGAGGGTCGTTTAAAATCCATTAGACTACGTAAGGAGGCTCGCCAGCCATATCATAAGAAGAAATCATACCTGAGGCTTCTTTCTCGAGATGCTTCTGGAGTTGCGTGAGAGCTAAGGTAAGCGTAGGAGCTAAGGTTAAGACCTAAAAGATGTATAAGGATTGTGCTAGGGTGTGGGGCCCTAATGGAAAACATCGAAGAAGGCGGCCTAAGGGAAGGTGGGTATGAGAACTTCTGGAGAACGACATCTTTGCCGAACTCCATGAGGAAAATAAAATAATATTAAGGATAGCAGGACGTCGGTAGAAACTGCTAGGGGAATCTGCTTGCGTCGGTCTCAAGCGAACTCTTGCCGGGGAATATGTTGATGATTCTGTCTGGATTGAATCATTTTCTGGGAATCTGCTTGTGTCTGCTTCCAAACAAACTCCATCTCTCGAGAAGCGTAATCGGTTGTCATGAACTCTCACTGGAATAAAAAAGATATTGATAAAGGTGTGTCTTAGAACACCGTCAAAGAAAATGAAGAGGCTTGACTGATATTGGCGCGTCCTATGCACCGCTGGAAATCCGCTCGTTGTTGCAAGCGAGATCCTTGCTGGGAGATAAAATACTGCGACGGCTTCGCAGTTTGTTTTAGAAAAATATACGGGTCCGGACAAAAATAAATGCCCAATAGACCAAATATATGATGTAAGGTGTTGGAGAAGAGGCGCACCAAAGATGAGCCCACAAATAACAAACTTATAACAAACTTTTGAAAATTGAGCTGGAGGGAAGCTGGAGAACAGGTGCAGCAAGAGCAGAAAAAATTCTTCTCTAAACTCTCTCAAATTCTTCTCTAAGAGGCGCAACAGGTGCTTCCTCTTTTCCCGGGTTCATCCCTGTCTGAGTAAAAACTCGAAAAAAACCGGGTATTATTCACAATTAACAAAACACAATTCTTCTCTAAACTTTCGCAAATTCCGACTAATTTCCATCAAAATTTGATCAATCCACTCCATTAATCATGACTAATCGAGGTATGCCCTTAATGGATTTGTTTGATAAATTAGAGCCGAAAAAATTAGCGTTTCCCCTTACCTTTATGTCGAAAATTTGGAGGTTTTGCCCTTAATGGATTTGTTTGATAAAATCGACATTAGAAATGGAAAATTGGCAATGTTAGGAACATAACCATGTATTCTTTTTGAATTTTCGTCAAGATTGAGCATTTGAGCGAAATTGAGACGGTTTCTCATCTGTTTCGAAAATTGCTTCGAAAATGTCTTTAGGATTGTCGATTTTCAGTGAAATTTGGTTTTCTGGAACCCTTGTGTAATGGGTGAACTCCTACAATGTCGGATTTTTTATTTGCGACAACTTTTTCATGACACTTTTCTAGGGCATAATCGCTATTATAGCGAAATGCTGCCGAATTTTCGACTCAAACCCGTTACTAGGCTTGGACTTAGACTTGACTTGACCCAATATTCCACATGAGTGGTCGGGTTTCAAAAGAAATGGCCAAATATTGCGAGAAAAGGCCACTTTTAGGGCTTGAAAGCACTCGAAACGACCTCATCAAGGCTTGTCGCGGCTTGACGCAGCCTAATTTACTTTAATTTTGCAGGTGACATTCCTTCTACGATGGGGAGGGCTCCCATGGACGTGGACGTAGACTTCGACCCTTCTCTCGCTCTTGTATGGGGTAAGAGAGAGGAGGTGGTTGAGGAGGAGTTTGAGGAGGTCCCGAGGCGGGCCAACGTGGGACGTGGTGGTCGCCAGTTAGTAGGTGCCCCCGAGTGGGCCGAGAAATTGGATGGTAGACATCTCATTTAGGCGGCAGAGAGCCACCTATCCTACAAGACGGCGAGGAGTCTGGTAAATTTCGAACTTGTCATTTCTTATTACATTCCCTACTCGTTTGTCGTTTCATTTCTCACTAGCCTTCGCGCTAAAGATAGCATTTGCTTCGAATTGATACAGGATGCCGGGAACATGAGGTCCTTTTCCGGCTACACGAAGATGATGGACGCCTTTGAGAGACTGTCGGAGGAAGAGAAGGCCATCATCGAGTTGGGAGCCTTCGGAGCTTTGGTGGGAGCGTGGAGGGCGCTCAGGTTAAGTAATATTCGGGCTAACCTTTGCCTGATTCGAGCTTTCCTTGATCGGTACTAGGACACGACATCGACCTTCCATATGCCTTTTGGAGAGGTCGGGGTCACTCTGGAGGACTACGAGATGATCTCTGGTCTGCCTTGTGGAGAGGAGGCTTTGGTGTGGCCGTTGACGGCCATGAGGGTGGACTCATCCGAGGCGAGGAGGCTGATCGGCTGGAACCTGGCAGAGGGTGCTGCAAGTGTTCCTGGGTTGGTGTCGAGTTCTTACGTCAGGGACTACTTTGCGGGTAGGACCCCGGCGACGGTCATAATTGATGGGAGGAAGGTGCCTCCTCCTCCTTGTACTGCTAAGCAGAGGGCTCCTTTGTGGCTGTGGTGGTTCTTGTCTTCGATTTACCTCGGAGACAAGGGGTAGAGGCTGTCGACAAAGCTTCTTCCTTTTCTGTCTGACTTGAGTAGCCTAGGTCGGTGGGACTGGGTTACTCCTGGCTTTGCAGTCCTCACTTGCTACACGAGGGCCATTGTACGTCCTAAGCTGATGGAGAAGGGGACTTCTCCTGCTATTGTCGGTCCTGGACTCTTGTTGGAGGTACGAACCTTCTCTGCATCCATGAAAGATCATTACTTCTTCATTTATTTCTATTTCTATCGAATTATGAAAGATCATTATCGATTATTTTGTTTGCAGGCGTGGGTGTACTCCTACTTTCCCAGCTTCGCGCCCAAGAGGACGGAGCCTGAGCCGAGGGCGTACCCGGTTGTGAGGGACTGAGTAGTGTGTCTTAGGAAGAGCCAACGCTCTTCTTACGATGTTTGTCGACGGGGCGTGAACGCCCTGAAGTTGGAGAGCGTAAGTACTTTTGACTACCTTTCCTTTACTTATGTTTATTTATTATTATTTAGAAGCGATCATAAGAATGACCCCTTTCCCTGCTTGCTTAGAGCCGATCATAGGAATGGCCCCTCGTTTGCTTGTTTTAGTGGTAGCCTAGACCTTGGGAGGACTACCCTGACGCTCCAGCCTTCGTGGCCGAGGTCCTTCGTCCTAGGAGCTCGAGCCGGTTGTTGCTGAGAACGCCCATGGGACCTGTGTGGTACCAGGGCGAGCATTTGACACGTCAGTGCTCTCGTGACACTTTTGCGGTTCCCATCGATCCTCCACGGACGATGTTTAAGGAGACTTCTGACGCTGAGAGAGAGGCTGACTTGGCGGACGCTAGCGGTGACGGGATACGTGCATTTTGTATAGTCTTTTTAGCCTATTTAGCACGTATTTCCAGGTACTTTTGTACTGTTTATATCGCATTATGCCCCGGATTGGCTACTTAGGTTCGTTTTGTCCATTTTGTAGAAATGAACGTGAAAGTAGTGGAATCGTACCATTTTCGTCCTACTTTGCATGCATTTTGAGGAGACGGGATTTTCAGAGTGAGATCTTGCATTGGGATACGTGAAGTAACGGTCTACGAAGCAGTCGGTTACGAGTTGAAGCTGTTTTAGAGGAAGAACACTTGATCGAGCCCTTTTATTGGTCGATCGAGTGGTTTCTATGGCTGAGGGTGGTCGATCGAGTTGTTTTTTTACTCGATCGACAAGGCTGGAATTGAAGGTTACTCGTTCGAGTACTATTTCTACTCGATCGAGTAGATATCCTGGAGAAGTACTTGATCGAGCTGTTTCAGATTGCTCGATCGAGTGATTTTGTCTTTCATGGGCTTTAATTAATCCGTGAACTTGTTTTTAGTTATTGGACTTAGCATTTTTCTATTTAAACGCTCGTTAACTAGGTCATTAAGCATCTATTCTATCTAATAATCTTTTCATCTATCATTTTTTATACAGCAAAAAGACTGCGTTGCTTTTCCTCTCTACTGTAACGTTTGCTTTCAGATTTTCTCGCTCGGATTTAGTTGTTCTTTACGCCGGATTCTTGCGATTGTAATCTCTACTCTCTTTTAATCTTAAATCTTCATTTTGTTTAATGTTAGTTATTTCATTGTTATTAGTTTTGACAATATTAATAGCATGAGTAGCTAAATCATTTCATGTTGGGATGAGGGGACCTACGGTAGAAATGTAACGATGTAGTGAGTAGGTTACATGAATCATTTGTGAGATTCTGTTCCCATAGCAATATAACTGTATTTACCGACTTAGTTGAGTGCACGCTTCTGAGTCACCTTTTAATCTAGTTAAATTTAATCCTGGATCGGAAGATTGGACTAAATAGACCTGCTATGAACAGTAGACTACCCTGACGAGGACAGAAGTTAAGTTAGTGGAAATTTAGGATAGAAAGTGGACCGGGAGGACCTTTCCATATCCGTCTCACATGTAATTTATTTAGACTATTTGCAATTGAGTCACTGGACTACCGTAGTGAACTGAAATCCCGACATGTTCCTTTTTTATTGATAGTTTATCTCTACTTTCTGCCTTTACTAATCTTTCCTTGCTTCTCTTTCTTTTACACCTTTAGTTTAGAAAATCAATCTACAACCCCCCATTTTGTGACCAAATAGACGGACTCTTTACAGATATCTTGCCTCCCTGAGGAGATCGACCTGACTTCCCTAGCTATATAGTTAGTTTAGTTAGTTATTTTTTATAGGTATACGACAGCCCTGTCAAATTTTGGCGCCGTTGCCGGGGAGGCAATTGCCCCATCTGTTTTTGTTTCGTTTATTTTATCCGTCTCAGTGAATTCTTTTTCCTTGAGCCAGTTCTTATTTATTTTCTTTCAGTTTTGTGTATGCCCAGGTCAAACAGGTTGGAGTTAGTTTTAGCTGATTCTGAGCCAGAGAGACTGTTCAGGCATAGACTTCATCTGCAAAGAGAATCACGAAAGGAAGCCTTGAGTACTTTCGAACCCGAACTTCAGCATTTCCTATTTACAGAAGATCAATCTTTAGGAGAAGATAATGTCAGTTCTGTAAACCAACCAGTAAAGATGCCGAATATTGCAAGTCATTCGGAGCCTAAAGTATCATCTATTCCTAAAGGTTTCAATCTCCAGACTGAGGATGGGAATACTTTTGACATCCGTCCGACCTATATCAATCTGGTGGAGAGAAATCTCTTTAAAGGTGTGGCAGGTGAAGACCCGAGGAAGCATATGGAGGTCTTTACGGACTACTATTCTACTATCCCCGCCACATAGGGGGTAACTCAAGACAAGATTAAGTAGGTGCTGTTTCCTTTTTCTTTGATCGACTCGGCCCAGGAGTGGTCGATCGACTTGGACTCGCATTTACGCGGCAGGATCACAGACTGGGAGACCCTTGCTCTTGCTTTTTATAAGAGATATTTCCCTTCGCAGCACACCAATCAGCTAAGGGCCAAGATCACTAGTTTCAAGCAGGCACCGGATGAAACGTTCTATGAAACTTGGTGAGGTCTCTTCCTCACCATGGTATTGATCCGTGGTTTCTGTCCAATCAGTTCTACAATGAATTCTACGATGATCACAGAGCCATACTTGATGCCTCATCCAACGGAAGATTTCAAAAGAATACTGATGATGATAAGGGATGGGCGATTATTGAGGAGATGGCGACCCATTGTGCCGAGTATGGGAACCCGAGGGATGGTATTCGAACAGTTCATGTGGTTTATAAGGCAGTCGTGGCTCAGCTGGAAGCCATGAATGCTCGTTTTGATAAATTGGAGCTGCATTTTGCTGGGGAGCCTCAAACGGTCCATTTGATTACTATAGGGGAGACCGTCACATGTGAGACGTGTGGGAGCAACAACGGTCACACTGCTCTTGGCCGTCTTACAGAGAAGGAACAGGTCCTTGCTTTTCAACAATATCGGCAAGGAGGGGGGTCCTATTATAATAACCAAGGGGCAGTCCATCCCAATTTGAGGTGGACAAGTCAAAATATGCTCAATCCTACCCCTCCTCCGCAGCAGTAGCAGCCATATGTCCCTCCTCATAAGGCTCAACAAGGCTTTCAGAAGCCTCCTTCCTTTCCTACACCTAATCAAGGTGCATCATCCTCAGGTGGGGTGAGCGAGTTATCTGAGTTGAAGATGATGTTGCAGTCTTTGACAAAGCAATGGCAATTAAGTGACCAACAAAAAGATGCATCCATCAAGTCACTTAAAACTCAAGTTGCCCAGTTAGCCGCGAACCAATCTACAAGGAAGCAGGGTCATCAACCATCACAAGCTGATAAGAATCCACACGAGACGGTAAATTTAATAAATCTGAGAAGCGGTCGTTCGTATGAGGGACCGGAATTGTTGAAATCAGACCCGAGGAAGGTAATTACTGCTGATGAACTGTGTATTGTTGAAGAAAAGAAGCTGACGATAAAGAGAATACTCGATCGACTGGTTTCAGGTGGTCGATCGAGTGAAAAAGCTGAAGAAAAGACTCGATCGAGTGGAATTGTTACTCGATCGAGTGAACAGGAGAAAGAACAGCTCGATCGAACGAAACAAACAGCTTGATCGAGTGATTTTATTGAGGATACTACTCGATCGAGTGATATTTTTGCTCGATCGAGTGATGCTGTTATAGAAGACCTCGATCGAGAGCCTGCTAGTGCTCGATCGAGTGGAATATCGCTTGATCCAACTGACACGTTGGAAGAGAGGAACAAGGGGCTCGAGATACCCATCACGGTACCCTTCCCAAGGCGGCTACAGAACACAAAGGCTAATCAACAGTTCGGTAAATTTGCCGAACTCCTAAAAAGCTTGCAAGTTACGGTTTCGTTCGCTGAATTGCTGACACAGGTACCCTCTTACCTTAAATTTATGAAAGAAATTTTATCACGTAAGAGGCACATTAACGATCATGGGATGGTAGCTTTGACCGAGGTAGGGACGGCCCTAGTTCAGAATAAGTTACCTCCCAAACAGTCAGACCCGGGTAGTTTTTCGATTCCGTGTCACATTGGTACCCACTTAATTGATAACGCATTATGCGATCTTGGCGCTAGCGTGAGTGTCTTACCGCTGTCTCTTGCTAAGAGACTTGGTTTGACCAAGTTTATTTGCACAAATATGACTGTTTAGATGGTCGACCGTAGTATATCACGGCCGTTAGGTGTCATAGAAGACATACCTGTTAAGATCGGGAGATTCTTTATTCCCGTTGATTTCGTTGTACTTGACATCCCCGAGGACATACATACCCCTATCATTTTAGGGAGACCATTTTTATTTACTGCCCGTGCAGTGATAGATGTCGGGGGCAAGACATTGAATTTTTAGGTTGGGGACGAGGAATTGATATTCCATCAGTCTAAGTCCCGAAGGGCTCCCATGCAAGTTCGGCCTTGCAATGCCCTCTCTTCTACTGACCCTCCTATTGACACTCCAAATGAAGATTTGGAATATTGTGCTGCTATCGTGACCCCTCCGCCTCAGATTGAGAGCAAAAAGGAGGAAAGTTCATCTGTTTTCCTTGCTGCAGGTACAGATGAAAATATTGAAGGAGCTGTCAATGAGTATTGTGCAATTAATGTCAGTCAAAGTGGGAGTGATGACGCTAAAGCTGGTAAGAAAGGAGTTAGGATGAGGAAAGTTTGCGCGTATGTGGACGTCAACTATTCTCCTCCTGATGATTCAAGTTCAAGCTCGTGGAGAATGAAGAGGACGGTTAATGTTGCTGAGGTGACGTCCTCCAGTCAGGAGACCTCCGAGGGGCTGCTGAATTGCTTTGAGAAGTGAGCGGGGAAATGCCCCGTGTAACGAATTGTATAAACAATTTTTAATTTCCGTCGGATTTGTTTATTGCATTTAATTAGGACAATTAGAATTTCGACATTTTTAGAGTGGTTTAGAAGACTATAGACTCTCACTATTCATATTTGGTATTTTGGGATATTTTTGCGAGTGTTTTTATGAGGGTTTGGGGAATTATACGCAAATTCAAAGGCTTACACGAGGAAAAGAGCTCGATCGAGTGATATTTTTACTCGATCGAGTAAAAGTTGATCGATCGAATGGTTTCTTATTGCTCGATCGACAGAAGCTAAATATGGGAGTTCTCGCTCGAGTGAACTTTTACTCGATCGAGTAGATGGAATCCAGAACTCCTCGATCGAGTGATTCAAAACTACTCGATTGAGTGATTTTGCAATTCATACGCAGGAAGTCTCTTTAACTCCCTTCTTTCCTCCTTTATTCTAATTACTCTTTCATTTTTCAGTTTGCCTTCACCTTATTTGCGAAAAATCCCCAATATCTCCACTTTTATTGCCCTTATACCAAATCCGCCACCTACATTTTATTCCTTGCTAATTAATCGTCCATTGCCCTCTATTTTCCCCTTGATTCTTGCTGTTTTACACGGTCCATTAGAGGAATTAGGGTTCGCGTTTTTTCGATCAAAAATCGCCATTCTTGCTTGTTTTGTCGATTAATTGCTCAATTTGTAGGTTCCTCATCATCAAGTAAGTAATTCCAATACTTCTTTGCATTTTAATTTCATTAATTTTGCTTTTTATGAAGAGAATTTGGAATTAGGGTTTCGAAATTCCTTATTGGGTCGAATTTCTCGACTATAATTGTGATTCTTTGCCCAATTTGCCTTACTTGATCATTAATTCCCTCACCTCATTGATTTTCACATGTTTAATTCGAATTTTATGAGACATTTGTGATTAGGGTTCATCTCAGTCGAAACTTTCGATTGAGTTTGGGTTGTCTTCTGCTGTTATTGCTTCAATTGTTGCTTAATGTGTTGCATTCGTCATCTGCTACCCTTCCCCTATCGCTGTTTCCCTGCTTCATTCGAATTATTGAGAAAAATTCGGGAATTAGGGCTGCCAGTCGAAAATTTCGACTGTTTAGGGAAATTCTCTGCTGTTTTCATGCAGTTTTCTTATCAGTTTCCCCCTACCCTATTTGACTAGGATGGATTCTAGCTCCATGCCTTCTACGAGCTCCGCTGCCAGTCCGTCCTTGTCTCTGTCTGAGACGGTAGTCCCTACTGTTACTACCGTCTCCGCACCTACCAGTACCCCTGTGTTCTTAGTTTCTGCTGCTGGTACTGTTTTTACACCTGCTAGCACTGCTGCTAGCTCCGTTTCAGCCACAGCAGCTAGCACTGCTGCTAGCCTTTCTTCCTCAGTGGCGGTCTCTGATGCGTCCACTGCTGCAGCTTCACTTTCACCTGCAGCCCCAGCTTCCTTTAAAGCGGCCCTAGTACCTCGTACCGTCAGTGGACGATCTTCTACTTCAGGTTCTAGAGGCCAGGGTCGCGGTCGTGGTCGAGCTACACCTGCTATTAGCGTCTCTGCTGGCACAGTCACGATTCGAGTGGACGACACCCTCGACTCCCACCCTGAGTACCCGCAGGTAATTTTTGTTAATGGTGTACATCGTTCTAGATTTTATAACTTAGTTGACTGTGAGTTTCTCCCTAAGCGTTTTCTTTGCCGTACGTCACTTGAAAGGCTCGGTTTCTATGAGCCAGTTTGTGAGCTTTTACGGGGCACGGGGATGGCCGGACTCATCATTATGAGCGGCCATACCTTTCGGGAGCTGAGTCTTGAGTTCTTCAGCTGCTTCACCTTCTCCTCCGGGGCACACGACGCTGCCCCCACTAGCCTTTCTGTGTCTTTCCGGTTGTTCAACCGGACGTTTTCGATGATATTGGAGGAGTTTGGTACTAGACTTGGACTTTCCTTTACGGGCGCCACTGTTGCTCCTATGAAGGTCATTCGTCAGCTTTGGCGGACCTTGGCCCAGACTTCCTTTCCCGAGCGAAAGCTCGCTCAGGTCCACCTTCCCCCTGCCCGTTACTTTCTTAGACTGATGGGGAGCACTATTTTTGGCCGAAAGGAGCCAAACAACATCAACAACAACGAGCTCTCTATCTTAGGCGGTTACCCGAACATCGACTGCGAGGGTCCCTTTACCATCAACATCGCCTACTTGACCGCCCAGTACTTCCAGGCTCAGGGAGAGAAGATCACGGGCACTATCGTCTGCGGTGGTATAGCCACTATTCTTGCCCGCTCTCTCCTCCAGGCCTTGCCTTGTGACCTACCGTACATCGAGAGAAATAGGTACCTGATCCTAGCATCTATGCACTCTCAGACATGGATGACTTCTGACTACCAGACTTGGAAGATAGACGGTTCCTTGTCCGTGGACCTACCTTGCACCACTCTCCTTTGTCTAGCCCCTTTGCCTACTGTTGCACGGGGCGCCCGGCCACCACCTTTACCTGAGTACCACCTACTGATCCACCCACCTACTACCTTACCCGCCGCTAAGAAGCGGCGTAGACTTGAGACCGGAGAGGGATCCGCACCTTCCACGGGTGGCCAGACTTCCATGGCTACACCTACCCCAATCCCTAATCCTACTCCTACTCCCGCACCTGCTGACCACACACAGACATAGCCGGTCCTACCGGCTAATTTTGTACCTCCTTCACCCTTTGATGCGTCCTTGCTTATGGACCAAGGGCGCCGTGACGGTTCGTTGATTTGATATTGCAGAGAGACAGGCTCGTATGGAGCGGGACATAGCTTTGACTTTGTTCCCTCTATACGAGTATCACATGAGGTGACACCATCCGATCCCAGAGGGTTTGCCACACCCTTCTTTTTACTGGTACCCAGCTGAGGGATACCCGGAGCCCGCTAGCGAGGAGGAAGAGGACGAGGACCTAGCGGCGGCGGCGGAGAGAGCTCGAGCTGAGCAGAGGAGGAGGAGAGAGCAGGAGGTGGACCCGGACTACACCGTGACGGTGGAGGATGTGACGGAGAAGACTGACGAGTAGCTGCTGGTCTACTCACTTCCCCAGTTTTCAGGCTGGTTTGGGGATGTTCGTGTTTTGTATGTCTATTCTCGCTCTTTTATTTATTTTGTCTCCTTTTTATTTTATTTTTTTTCATTCTTTATTGGTTGTATATTCCCGCTCCCCTGTATTTATCTGCTGGTGTATGCTGGAGGACAACGAGGGCGTTGTCCGTCTTGGTTTGGGGAGGGTATTGCATCCTTTTGAGTCTGCATTTGCATTTGTTTTGCATTCATGTTTCTATTTTTCAGCTTGCATTTATATTTATTTATTTCATTAAAATTCAAAAAAAAAAAAACCAAAAAAATTCAAAAAAAAAATTCAAAAATAAATGTTCACGTTTATTTTGCATATAGGTTGAGTCGGAACAAGTGATTTCCGTGATGATATTGCATTATAACTTGTCATTTTACTTGAGCCTTGCACTTCTATTGATAGCTATTAGCTTTGTCATACGCATAGTTTACGAGTTTTTGTTCAAATATAGCTGACTGTTTAGACTTGACCTGATAAATCGGCAAACTACTTTACAATTTCTGAGATTTAGAGCCCATAACTGGTGACATTCATGACCAGTTCATTAGGAATTGAGAGTAGTACTCCTTGCATAGCATGTTCATCATTTTTGCACTTTTATGACATTCGATTTCTTGTCAAATGCACACATTCGGGTTTGTGATCGGTGTCACATGCAGGGAGGTGCTTGCAAATTTTCCCATTTTCTTATATTTTTCACCCATTTAGCTCCACTTAAGCCAAAACTTTCCTTTTTAACCCATTAGCTACATCCCAATCTGAGCCTGCCTAGTCAAGCTAGTTTAGTATGTCTTTTGTGGTATGATTTTCCGTCTGCAGTTTGGCCCGTATCATTTTGTTTGGAGTTGGTGTAAATAAAGGAAGGAGAAAAGAAAGAAAAAGAATTGAAAAAAAAAGAAAGGAAAAACGTGAATGAAAAAGAAAAAAAAAGAAAAAAAAAAGAAAAAAAAGAGAAGAAAAATGAATGATTCACGTATGTCAGAAAAGAAAGAAAAAGAATTGAAAAAAATATTTGATTTATATCAGTTGATTCATTTAGACGGTATTAAAAAAGGGAAGTTTGTGACCGTCTAACTCCTCCGTTCTTATTCCATATTTTTGAGGAGATAGTGTATGTGATTAGTGAGTTGTGTGCCAAATGAAAGGCACTTGTACTTTATTTTTCAGTCAGTTGAGATTCGGACGGTCTTATGTGGTCCTGTTTAGGAACTAGCTTGGCGCTTTTACCTCCACATTTCCATAACTTGTTTTGCCTTTTCTCACCTGAACCTCACTATTCCCATATCGTTTGTAAGCCCTCAGTTCTGACGGACATTATTGGTTGGAGTGTGTGCATTAGTACTTGAATTGTCTTTCATTTTTATTGCATGCATGCTATGTAAGTCGCAGTTAGGTGAGTGACTATTTCTCTTTCTCTCTTTCACATTTATTATTCACCCTTTGCTTCATGAGAGAAGAGTGACAATGTGAGAGTCCGATTTTGTTGGTCTTGCAAGGTCGATAGGTCGGCTATATTTCTAAACAACTTATAACTCGTTTGCGTATTGATCGCATAGTCAGAATCGTTAATTTTTGTTGCATTAAATTGGTTCAAGTAGACAAGTTAAGCTAGCTCTGAGTTTTCATTTCCGTTCCATTAGTTGCATTTTAGTTTACTCGAGAACGAGTAAAGGTTCGTTTGGGGAGATTTGATACGTGCATTTTGTATTGTCTTTCTAGCCTATTTTAGCAAGTATTTCCAGGTACTTTTGTACTATTTATATCGCATTATGCCCCGGATTGGCTACTTTGGTTCATTTTGTCCATTTTGTAGAAATGAACGTGAAAGTAGTGGAATCGTACCATTTTCGTCCTACTTTGCATGCATTTTGAGGAGACGGGATTTTCAGAGTGAGATCTTGAATTGGGATGCGTGAAGGAATGGTCTACGAAGCAGTCGGTTACGAGTTGAAGCTGTTTTAAAGGAAGAACACTTGATCGAGCCCTTTTATTGGTCGGTCAAGTGGTTTCAATGGCTGAGGGTGGTCGATCGAGTTGTTTGTTTATTCGATCGACAAGGCTGGAATTGAAGGTTAGTCATTCGAGTACTATTTCTACTCGATCGAGTAGATTTCCTGGAGAAGTACTCGATCGAGTTGTTTCAGATTGCTCGATCGAGTGATTTTGTCTTTCATGGGCTTTAATTAATCCGTGAACTTGTTTTTAGTTATGGGACTTAGCATTTTTCTATTTAAACGCTCGTTAACTAGGTCATTAGGCATCTATTCTATCTAATAATCTTTTCATCTATCATTTTTTATACTGCAAAAAGATTGCGTTGCTTTTCCTCTCTACTGTAACTTTTGCTTTCATATTTTCTCGCTAGGATTTAGTTGTTCTTTACGCCGGATTCTTGCGATTGTAATCTCTACTCTCTTTTAATCTTAGTTCTTCATTTTGTTTACTTTAATTACTTGTTTTGTTCTTTCTTAATTTCTGCCCTAATCCTTATTTATGCAATTTCAATGTTGTTTCATTATGTTTAATGTTAGTTATTTCATTGTTATTAGTTTTCACAATATTAATAGCATGAGTAGCTAAATCTTTTCATGTTGGGATGAGGGTACCTACGGTAGAAATGTGACGATGTAGTGAGTAGGTTAGATTAATCATTTGTGAGATTCTGTCCCCATAGCAATATAACCGTATTTACCGACTTAGTTAAGTGCACGCTTCTGAGTCACCCTGTAATCTGGTTAAATTTAATCCTGGATCGGACGATTGGACTAAATAGACCTGCTATGAACTGTCGACTACCCTGACGAGGACGGAAGTTAAGTTAGTGGAAATTTAGGATAGAAAGTGGATCGGAACGACCTTTCCATATCCGTCGCACATGTAATTTATCTAGACTATTTGCAATTGAGTCACTGGACTACCGTAGTGAACCGAAATCCCTACATGTTCCTTCTTTATTGATAGTTTATCTCTACTTTCTGCCTTTACTGCTCTTTCCTTGCTTCTGTTTCTTTTACACCTTTAGTTTAGAAAATCAATCTACAACCCCCCATTTTGTGACCAAATAGACGGACTCTTTATAGATATCTTGCCTCCCTGAGGAGATCGACCTGACTTCCCTAGCTATATAGTTAGTTGAGTTAGTTATTTTTGATAGGTATACGACAGCCCTGTCATGACGTCCTTCTCCTTCCTGGCGAGGAGTACTCTGAGTTCGTTCACCGGAAGTGGGCGTTCTGGCCGATAGTGGTAAGTATCTCACTTCTTTTGAATTGACTTGACAAATGACTAATGATCGTCTATTAAAAAAGTCATTTGAAACTCATAGGAGATCGAGGTGGCAGGCGTCGGGCCCCCATCTTACCCAGAGACGCTCGAGTACACTGACGCGGCGGGGATGACGGCCATCTCGGAGATCCGCGACTTCGGCGAGGAGGTGACGGACGCCGGTTTGGGGGAGTGACAACACTTAGTGAGGAGGGTAAGCCCCCAGTTTTGACTGTCTCTATTGTTTCTTATTGCATAAGAATGCGTTCGTTCCTTTTGAACCTTCTTTGTATTCTAATGCAGGTGGCACTGTCTCAGTACATGGCGTTGTGGAGGACGGCTAACTGGCTGCGAGCCACGGCCATCGAGGCACTTACAGGTGGGCAAGGACGACAGGTATGAACCTCTCATTCTCTTACTTATTTCATTTCATTGATATTTTGAATTTTTATTGCAATTTCCCGCATTTTTGTTTTGAAATGAGGCATTTCTCCTTCATTTGTATGCAGAGAGAGCGTGACCTAGAACGCGAGCTGGCGCAGTCTCGAGAGGAGACAGCTCGCCTGTTGAGGGAGTTGGAGGGCAGGGACACTGAGATCGCTGCTCTCGAGGTGACCGTAGCTGAGCTGAGTGGCGACGAGGAGTAGCTGCATTTTTTTGTTGTTGTCTTGTATATATTTTGTACATTTTGGACTTCATTTTAGATTTTTCGGACCTGTTTTGGGCGTGAGCCCCCAGTTTAATGTATATATCGCATTTTGGTTGTATATATGATGGCCTGAGTGCCTTTGCTGCTGGTTGTTTGATGTTCCTGCAGGTTAGCTTAAAAACAGGTTTGGTAGTTGACGGTTTGTGCCGTCATGCTACCGAAATTTACATAGAATTTACACGTAAAACTCATAGCATATAGATGGCATAAATTGGCGCAAATTGAGAAAAAAGTAAAAAAAAAAGTGCCCGAAAATGAGCAAAAAACTGACAAAAATTAGCAGAAAACGCGCAAAAAATGCCCAAAAATTGAGCAAAAGCAAAAAAAAATGACCGGGCGGTAGGGAAGGCTACCCCCTAAAAAAACTTAAAAAGAAATGTATAAGTGTGAAATGTATTGAAAACGAGGAGTGAAATGATTCCCCTAAAAAAAGAAAATATAATATAATGGGTAAGTGTGCTCGTTTGGCGAAAATGCCGAGTTTGTCTTGAAAAGCGAACCCGAAGAATTAGGAAACATAAAACATGGTAATTTGGCGGAATTACAAAAATAATACCCTATAGGAATAGGAAATTATAGCAAAAGCAAATTAGGAAAGATCCAAATCTGAAAATCACGGAAAACAGCCTGGGGAAGAGGCGCAGCATGAGCTGCGACTCTTCGAAGAGGCGTAGCAGATGCTGCGCCATTTCTCTAGCTAGTCAGACCTCGACAGAAATTAGGAAATAGTGTTTAGTATAAATAGAGACTTCGGGGAAGCTTTTATTCACACAATTCCTTTATCTTTATTCCGTCTATCACACAAAAACTCCCATATCTCTATAAAAAATTTCAAAATCATGGATGCTTTTGAAAACCGTCTCAAAGAGTATACAAACGAGTTCATGAATGTTGAGAAACATGACATGGGTGGCTTTTAATTTGGGATCAATCTTGAGTCTCAAATTAGTGAAAACTGTGAAGCCTTTCTTGGATGCATGTCTTGAGTATTGGGACCCAAATGTTCATGTATTCACCTTTCCTGGAGGCGATATTTGTCCTTTCCCTGAAGAAATGGCTGCTATTGGAGGATGGGACCCGGAGAATGCACCCGCTATACCTCTGAGCTCTCAAGGGTATAAAAGTAAATTTAGAGACTTGCTCGGATTGACCAAGGGTGAGGTGGACCGTCTCGTGACCTCGAAAGGAGTCCGTATGTTTGACTATATTGACCGATTTATAAATAGGGAGGACCCTTCTATTTATTATGTTGCGAGGCGCAGAGCCTTCGGGTTTTGTCTACTTCACTGCTATGTCCTTAAAGGGCATGTTGACAAGGAGATGAGAGGGGATCCTCGTTTTCTGAGCCTAGTGGAACAAATGGAGCTGCGCAAGAGCCCAGCATGCCTTTGCTTAGGGGAGACCATTCTTGGTTTGGATAACATAAAGGCCAACCGCGAGCTTCCTTATTTGGGATGTTCCATCATTCTACAGGTAAGAACCCAATTTCTTTCTTTTTCATATATGTCAACCGTTTTTTTCTTTTGTTTTTCGTTCTTTTTTCGTTTTTTTTCTTTTGTTTTCGAAAGGGTATTTAATTTCCATCTTCTTTTGCAGGTTTGGCTGATGTAACGGCTGCGATTGATCGAGCCCCCAGTTAATGTGCCAGGATATCATGCTCGATCGATTGCAATGAGAACTAGGCTTTACATGGTGGACTTCATTCGGGTTTGCAATTACTGGGAAAATAAATTGAAGAATGAAGGAGGCCCTCTGATCCGGTGGATCGTGCCGTGGTGGCATCTCAGGTCAGTTACTGGAGTCTCATCTTTGGACCTGACACGGTCAGTTCGTATCCCTCGCTTGGAATTCATGATTTGCATCTATCCGAAGAGGTTGATGAGGCAAGTGGGCCTTAAGCAGAAGATTCCGAAGCTTGACACCGTCCCTCAAACTACATTGGTGCATACTACAGAGATTTTTCGGGAATGGGCAATTAGGTGGGCTTAGAGGAACATGTGGTTCATACCAGTTCCTGTTGGCTCCTTATGGGTATCTGACTCATACTTGCAATGGAGGAAGGCTGGTACTCCTAAAGAGCGCGAGAAATTGAGGAAACACGAGCCTGTTGACTACAAGATTAGTGAGGTATTAAAGGAGAATCAGAAGTACTTGACTGAGGAGGAAGAAGAGGCCGGATTCCGAGTCGTTCATCCGTCGAAGAAACCGAAGAGGTCTTCTGCCGTAGAGATGGTGATGGATCGAAATGGCAAGGCTAGACCGCGAGAGAGACCTTTGGTGATTAGGTCGGAGATAGCACAAGAGCGTCCGACTCGTGGTCGAGACAAGAATAGCCTTAGTCGTTTATTATAGTATTATTTATTATTATTTAAGTTGTAATAAACGGCGGGGTTTTTAGAATCCTAGCCGAGCATTTATTTCGGCATTTTATTTTATTATTTGGAATATTATTATTATTTATGGAACAAATGAATAAAAGATTAATTAGTTAAGAAACTATTATGATTTCCTTTTATTATTCTTGTCGAATTTCAAATGCGAATGCAAATGTCCTCCTATTTACATTAAATAAAAAATGGGTTGTATCTTTTGAAGGATTGCCTACGTATTCATTAAAAATAAAATCAAACCCTGTGCGTAGTTTAAATAAATGTAAAAGAATAATTGTTCGAAGCAAGAGCTTGTAATGAACTTTAGAAAATAAGCATGAGCTTTACTTACTCCTAAAATACAACTCAATTTATTTGATGATGTGAGGATGTCGAAATGCCAAAATGCAAGAGCATGGTGACATGAGCTTTTTTTCAACGGGCCAAGGGCCATTTTTATTTCGTGTCGCATGAGCGGCACGTGGGTGTTTACGCGAGGCGCGTTTCCTATTCTGTACTAAGGTTAATATCTTTTCAGTTGGTCAAGGTTAGTTGGGTTAGCAAATTCATTCCCATCTAGGTCTGTAATCCTAACCGCACCCCCCGAGAGTATGGACTTGACTAGGAAGGATCCGGCCCAGTTGGGTTTAAACTTTCCAAGTGGATCGACGGGTAGGAGAGCTTTGACTTATTTGAGGACCAAGTCTCCTTTGATGTTCCTGGGCTTAACCCATTTATTGAAGGCTCGTTTGATACGTGCCTGATATGTTTTCACATTATGTAATGCTCGCAATCTTCGTTCATCCAAGAGGATGAGTTCTTCATATCTATCTCTATTCCATTCAGCTTATGGAATTTGACTTTCAAGCAAGATGCGTAAATACGGGATTTCTAGTTCGACAGGTTGCACAGCTTCCATATCATAGGTCAGAAAGTAAGGAGTAGCCCAGTGGGTGTCCTAACTGATGTGCGATAACCCCATAGCGCGAAAGGTACTTTTCTAGGCCAATCTCGATAATTGTCGAACATTTTCTTGAGGATCATGACGACATTCTTGTTAGTTGCCTCTACCGCGCCATTAGTTTGTTGTCTATAAAGCGAGGAATGATGGTGCTTGATTTTGTATTTGGCTAGCAGTTGCGCAGCTTCGGCTTGGAAATGTGACCCATTCTCACTAATGATCTCATGCGAGCAACCGTATCGACAGATGATATTAGTTTATATGAACTTTGCCACATGCTTAGCCGTAAGAGCAGTATAGGATGCTGCCTCGACCCATTTGGTAAATAGTCGATAGCTACCAAAATGAAACAGTGACCGCTTGTTCCAGCTGGAGTGACCTTTCCAATGATGTCGATTCGCCAAGCAGAAAATGGCCAAGGAGATGTCATGGTGTAAAGCATTAAGGGAGGGACATGTTGCACATTCCCGAAGATTTGGCAATTATGGCAATGTCTGGCATATTTAATACAATCTGACTCCATTGTCGTCCAGTAGTATCCTAGACGCGTGATTTTCCTTGCCATCATGGGCCCACTCATGTGAGGACCGCATTCTCCATCGTAAACTTCTTCCATTACTTTTTGTGCCTGCGAATGATCAAGGCAACGGAAAACTACACCAAGAGGCGTTCTTTTGTACAATTCTCCTTACATGAGGAGGTATTAAGAGGCTAGTAGGCGTATGGCGCGCTGTCCCCTCTTATCCATATCTGGTGGATATGTACCATTGAGCTTGAAGTTTGGGATGGCTTGGAACCAAGGTTCCTCTGGACTTCCTTCTTCATCTGTAATTTGGTGTACATAGGCTGATGCTGACCGCCGTTCGATGCATAAAGCCAGTTCTACCATATTGTCTGGCATATTAATCAAGGATGCCAGTTTCGCAAGAGCGTCTGCAAATTGATTCTCTTCACGAGTCAGGTGTAGATAGGTGACTTGATCGAAAAATTGGGCAACTTGATCTATTCTAGCCTGATAGGGTGCTAGACTTTCACTTCGAATTTTCCAAGATCTAGTAATTTGGTTGATGATCAAGGAGGAGTCCCCGTGAACTCGAACAATCTTGATGCCTAAACTTACTGCTGCTTGTAGACCAATGAGGCAAGCTTCATATTCCGCTGCGTTATTCTTCACCTCAAAGTCGAGTTTGACAGAAAGTGGTGTGCGCTCGCCTTCAGGAGAAATGAGCAACACTCATATTCCAAATCCTCTTAGATTCGATGCTCCATCGAAATAAAGATCCCAAGAGTCTACACTGGTCTGTAAGATATCCTCGTCTGGAAATGACCACATATCTATTACTTGAGTGTCGTTGATAGGATTATCTGCGAAGAATTCGACAATGGCGCGTCCCTTTATGACCTTCAGAGGTACGTATTTGAGATCAAACTCTGAGAGAATTAAGGTCCACCTTGCCAAACGTCCGTTGAGAACGGGTTTCTCGAAGAGGTATTTGACAGGATCCATTTTAGAATACACCTTGACAGAGTAGCTAAGCATTTAGTGGCGTAGCTTATTTGTTGCCCACACAAGAACGAGGCATGTCTTTTCGAGAGGTGTGCACTTACACAAGTATTCTGTGAACTTCTTACTAAGGTAGTAGATAGCTATTTCTTCTTTTCCAACAGTTTATGCGAGCATAGCCCCCATGGCTGTTTCGGTTACTGTGAGATATAAACCAAGAGGTTGATCTCGTTGAGGTAGCATTAGCAATGGTGGCTTAGCTAGTATCTCCTTAATTCTGTCAAATGCCTTTTGACAGTCGTCGTCCCATATGGTATGATCTGTTTTCTTAAGCTTTTTGAAAATGGGTTCGCAGATCATAGTAAGCTTCGACATGAATCGGCTTATATACTGAACTTTGCCTAGAAATCCTCTAACCTCCTTCTCTGTTTGGGATTGCGGCATTTCGATTAGAGCTTTTATCTTGGATGGATCAATTTATATTCCTCTCTGACTGACGACATATCTCAGAAGCTTGCTTGACGTTACCCCGAATGCACACTTCTGAGGATTGAGCCTCATGTTTTACTTGCGCAATCTTAGGAAGAACTTGCGAAGGTTATCAATATGCCCCTTCCTATCTTTGGACTTGACAATCATATCATCGACGTACACTTCTACTTCTTTATGAATCATATCAACTAGCAATGTGGTCGCAGTGCGTTGATATGTAGCTCCAGCATTGATTAGCCCGAATGGCATAACAGTATAACAATATGTGCCCCATTGAGTAACGAAGACTGTCTTATGCATGTCTTCTATGGCCATTTTGATCTGATTATACCCTGCATACCCGTCCATGAAGGATAACAATATGTGATCCACTGTATTGTCTACCAATATATCGATGTGTGGTAAAGGAAAGTCGTTTTTGGGACTTGCTTTGTTTAAGTCTCTGAAATCAACACAAACTCGGATTCGCCCATCCTTTTTTTGGTACGGGGACTATGTTAGCCACCCAGTCTGAATACTCGGAAACTTTGATGAACCCGGCTTTGAATTGTTTATCGACTTCTTCTTTGATCTTAAGAGCCCATTCGGTCCTCATCTGACGAAGCTTCTGTTTCACAGGTTTGAAACCTGGCTTGATTGGAATTTGATGTTCTGCAATATCCCTGTTGATTCCTGGCATGTCTTTGTAAGACCAAGCGAAAACGTCCTTGAACTCGTTTAGGAGGTCAATGAAATTGGCCCTTTCAATTGGGTTTAAGGTCGTCCCTATCCTAAGTTCTTGAGGTTCTAGATCGGTTCCTACATTGATGGGTTCGGTGTTCTCTATAACTGGTGCCCCTTCCCCCTCTTGTAGTATTTCTTTAACTATGTAGGGAGGTAGTTCGACCGAGTCAGGGTCAGGACAATCGTCACTATCATCGTAAATAGAATTACATTCAGAATAACACAACGAGTAAGCAGAATCTGATTTATTCATATTAAAGTTTGAAAAGAGTTGAAACAAAGAAGTCATCTGCTCAGTAGTCAGTGGGGGCGGTAAAGGGACAGTTGCTGGGACATTTCCCAAGCTACCGTTACTACTTGATAATATGCTAGGAGAAACAAGGGGATGGGGAGTAACGACAAAAGAAGACCCTTTAGCGACTTCTCTAGACTCAGACTCAGACTCCGACTCTGACTCGTATTCGTTGTCTTCAGGTTCTCCTTTGAACATATCTCCTTATCCAGTGGTGAGTTTGAAGAGCTTTCCTTGGTTGTTAGTCCACTTGATCGACTTTCGCCATCCTTTCTGCTGATTTGGACTGGTTTCGGTAATCAATGTTGTGGGGTTGAAGTTGTCATCTTGAAGTATCATGGTAATGATCTCATCCTGTGCTGCCCTGACAAATCGGTCTTCCCCAAACATGAGGCTAACAGTCTGTTCGTCTAAACAAGGTGTTTGACGAGTTTTGACGGTAGGAACCGTTTCTGGAGGGATGAAGTAGCAATCGTGGAAGACCTTGATTCCAGCTAGTTGCACTTTTTTATAGTGCCAAGGTTCGGGAAACTCGTGAAAGTACTCCTAACTCCCTTCTCTAACGAAGTATCCATTTAGGGTGGGGAGATAGGGTCGCATCTAGATTCCTCTATCCTTACGGTTATGGAATTGGGTGAGCATTTCTAAGGCTTCTTCTTTTGTGGGCTTGTATCCCAAACCTAGTGGTATCCTCTGAGAGTTTCGTTCCTTGTAAGGTGCGAAGGTATTTTTCTTGGCAAGATTTAATGGCATTCCTGGGAAGTATCTCTGGGACTTGAGTATGTGGTTGAGCACTAAATTTGAGTATGGGTTGAAGTATAGAGGTGCCAGTTTGCTCTCTACAAGGTTTATACTTTGAAAGCCCCCAAGCTCATATACTCGATCTGTGACTACTTGGTTACTTGACATTTTCTCTATTACTGCCTTGATAGTTGACGAAGTGATCATCACTACTTTGCCATCTAGAGAAATCTTAATCTTCTGGTGCAAGGTGGATGCTACCGCTTTGGAAGCGTGAATCCAAGGCCTTCCCAGAAGTATATTGAATGATGCTTCGATATCCACTATTTGAAAATTAACCTTTCGCTCGATTAGCCCTGTGGCTATAGTGAGATTGATTAGTCCTACTACTTTACGTCGTGTTCCATCGTATGCTCGAACACCTTGGTTGGTAGGAGTCTAATCCGATTTTTTCATGCCCAATTTGTATGCCGTTTTTAGTGGTATGATGTTGACTGCAGAGCCATCATCCACCAAAGTCATTGGTACGTTCTTCTTTAAGCATATGACTGTAATGTATAGAGCTAGGTTATGACTGGCACCGAAGGGAGGCAAATCTTCGTCTGAGAAAGTAACTGGGTTACTTAGTTTAACTGAATCTTGGAAGACCAAGTTGACTACATCGTCAGCCGTAGAGTTGTGTGCCACATTCAATTTAGCTAATGCTTGCAGTAAAACTTGGCGATGAAGAAATGAACTCGCAACTAGTTGCCAGACTGAAAGATCAGCCTTTGTCTTCTGCAGTTGTTTTAGCAAGTGGTCAGTAGATGTATCTTCGCCATCATTTGGTGTGATCACATTGGTGTTAGTAACTGGACCACTAGCCGTGGGACCATTCTGAGAGATGTTTTGATATGGACGCCCTAAACGAGTAAGGTGGTCTATATCTTGGTCCTCGCTAGCCTTGACAATATCCTCACTAGCTTTGACTAAATAGTGTTCTGTGAGGTATTCATCTTCATCGTCATCGGCCCATATTCCGTTGACGATACTGAGCTCTCTCAACCTGATGATCTCGGCTTCTAACCTGATTATTTGGTCGAGTAGGTTGTCAACTACCGTGATTACCTCTTGCATTATAGACTCTTGAGATAGAATTGGGGTTAGTGACACGTATACACTATGGTGCCGGGATTGCGTAGAGATGCCACTATAGCTTCCAACTCTGAAACATGCCTACTCACACTTTTTGCCCATGCGATAAAATCGGTAATGGTAGGAGAGATGGTGGAATAACTTCCTTCCTCTTCTAGTGCATGAATTTCATCTTCGGTTGGAAAAATGAGGTGTGAACAATCCAAGGTGGATTCTTCATCTGTGATCATCAGAACTCCAAAAGGATTCTGAGTATTGTTAGGCTTACCTCCGGGAGGTATGGGTAGACGACTGTTAGGCCTGGAAATCCACAGACCGCCCTGATCAGTATTTCGTCTAAACCTGACTGCCAGGCTGTCAGGGTGCCAGGCTATCAGGGCACATGAAGATAGGCGCCAGGCCATGGAGAGGACAACGGTCAAAATATCAGGACGATATTAGACCACATTCGCGTATATTAAAGGAATTAAATACGCAGCATTAAGTGTGAAGATTATGCAGTAAATACGATAATTAAGAGAGAAATATTCGGTGATTATTACTGGCAATTATGGAGAATATTCTGCCTTTAATACCAGATCAAGCAGCCGTTCAGGGAAGAAGACTATATAAGGAACACTTTGAAGATTTCAGAAGGCATCTCATATATACGCATGAAGAAGCATACACAATACTTAGAGAAATATAAAGATTGTTATTATCATATAATTATTCTCTCAAATTACATAGTGAAATCCTCTCCTGGCTTGGTGCCCGTTTCAAGGGTTTTCCACGTACAAAATTGCTTGTCTTGTTATTGTTATTATTATTATTTCTTTTACAGCTTGTTATTATACCCTGACGACATGACCAACAGACTACCTAGAGCTAGTTAACCCTACACAGTTTCACTCTGACCTGATTTCGCCTTGCGCAAAATCCACACAAAACAATTGGCGCCCACCGTGGGGCATCTAGCTCTTTAAATCCTTTTTTCTTATCTTACAAAAACTCAAAAATCCTATAAAAATGGCCCAACCCACCGTTGAAGAACAATTGAACGCAACTCTCCAAAAAATCACTGAGTTGGAAAGCCTAAAAGAAAAAGTGGCCCAAACTGAAGAAGAAATCCTGCAAAAATTGGAAAAAACCCACGGGACAGGCTCTAGATTCCAACCAGGAACCCCGTTTTCATCAATCATTAAGAACATTGACTTTTCCAGCTTTGGAAGCCCAAGTATTCCTAAAGTCATTAACGTAGATGGTGATGATGAACCAAAAAATGACGATAAAGAGAAACCTGATGAATCTGCAGCAGCCATCATGATGGCAGTCGTTCAGGAGATCAAGAAACTCAATGAAAAATTTGATAAGATACCAGGAGTACCTGCCAGCATGGAAGAAGCTGCCCCTGATAGCTATGCTTATTCGCTTTTCATAGACGAAATAGCAAAAGTAGACCTACCAAAAAAGTTCACAATTCCATCCATGAGGGTCTATGATGGAACCACGGATCAACAAAATCACGTGGCTCTTTACAAGCAAAAGATGTTGGCTGCATCTATTCCCAGCGAGTTCAGACAAGTTTGCATGTGCAAGGGATTTGGAACGACCTTGACTGGTCCTGCTCTGCAATGGTACATCAACCTGCCAACTGGCAGCATCCATTCCTTTGCCAACCTCGATCAGATTTCAACCAGCGGTTTGCGAGTTGCAGGGAGTTGGAGAAACGATCCAGTGACCTTTACCGAGTTACACAGAAGCCTGATGAAACTCTCAGGACATTCCTCGCAAGATTCAACAAAGAGAAAGTGTCTATACCCAGGTGTGACGTTGGAACAGCAGTGGAGGCATTCAGACAGGGGTTACTACCATACAGTGACTTATACAACGAACACACTAAATATCCATGCCACACCTTCGAAGATGTTCAGGCCAAGACTCTCGCTTTCATCAGGCTGGAAGAAGATAAAAGCTACAAACTTGGATCACCCAGTAGACCAAGGGATCATGAAAGAAGCAGTAGGAAAAGCAACAAAGGGAACAATTATTAGCCTACTCCATATTCCAGGCCAGATCAGTCAGAAGTCAACCTGGCTCATGAATATCAAGGTAAGGTTAAGGTTTATCCACCTATCTCCGAACATAACTTCAGTGATGATATTGCAGGATTGATCTAGAGACTTGACAACATGGGAACAGCTGTTAGGTGGCCCAGGAAGTCAGAAAATCCAAATCCTAGAAGAGACAATTCAAAATGGTGCGAATTTCACATGGATATTGGACACACCACAGATGATTGTTTCACCCTGAGGAAGGAAGTAGCCTACCTTCTAAAGTCAGGATATTTGAAAGATCGGATCAAGACAAAAGGCAGGAACGCAAACCAAGATAAAGAAAATCAGGAGCATAAACAGGATCGTAATCTCCCCCCACCACCACCACTCTATGAAGTAAAATTCATATCTGGCGGTTCAGAGATTTGCGGCCTGACAAGTTCAGCAGCAAAGAAGATAGCCAGGACACCAAGGACTGTATCACCCTCTGCAAGCCGGATCTTGTCCCAACAATCACTTTCAATGATTGTGACCTGGTGGGCATCCCCGATGTCCATCATGACGGCCTGGTAATTTCTATGCAGATTGGAACAGCCACAGTAAGAAGGATCCTGGTAGATGGAGGCAGCTCAGTGAACCAGATCATGCTTGACGTACTGAAAGCCATGAAGATAAACGAGGATCAAATCACCAAGAAATCTAGCGTCCTAGTAGGATTCAGCGGTGAGACCAGGAGCACCTTAGGAGAAATACACCTCCCAACCTACGTGGAAAGAGTCTCATCTTATGAGAAATTTGGAGTCCTTGACTGCCTGTCATCCTACAACGCTATCCTGGGCAGGCCCTGGATTCATAATGTCAAGGCCGTACCGTCAACCTATCACCAGTGCATCAAGATACCAACAGACTGGGGCATAGCCACAATCAAAGGAGATCACAAGACAGCCCAGGAATGCTACACAGCAGCCTTGAAGCCTTCCAAGGCAGGTAAGTCCCTGGCATAGAAATTACAATACCCTGTCAGGAGCACTTATGTGGAACCTCCCAGAATGGAAACAGATCAGGTAATCCTAGACCCTGAGTACCCTAACAGGTATGTTTTAATAGGATCTGACGCACCAGATAGTGTCAGGCCTAAACTGGTAAAGTTCCTTAAAAATAAATCATCTTGGTTTGCTTGGTCACATTTTGATATGACTGGAATTAGTGCTGATATAATTACTCATAAGCTCAATGTTGACCCATCTTTTAAGCCTGTACAGTTAAAAGACGCAAATTTGCAAATTTGAAAGAAACACCATAATAAATGAGGAAGTAGAAAAACTCTTGGATATGGGGATGATCAGGGAAGTAATGTACCCGAATGGTGGCTAACGTAGTTGTTGTGCAGAAAAAGAATGGAAAGTGGAGAGTCCGTGCCAGACTACGCCGACCGAACAAAGCCTGTCCTAAAGATCCATTCCTCCCGCCTCATATTGATGCCATGGTAGATGCCACAAAGAGCCACGAAATGTTAACATTCATGGATGCTTCCAAAGTGGATTCAATCGATAAAGATGCACCTGCCGACCAGGAGAGTATCGCATTCATTACAGACCGAGGCATATATTGTTACACCGCCATGCCTTTCGGCTGAAGAATGCAGGGGCAACGTACTCGGCCCCGGTCAACATGATGTTTAAAGACGGGGAGATAGGTGACATTATGGAAGTATACATAGACGACATGGTGGTGAAATCCAAGAATGCAGAAGACCATGTGAAGCATCTAGAAATAGCATTTGAGATATTAGAAAAATATAATATGAAACGAAACCCTGCAAAGTGCCACTTTGGAGTCTCTGCAGGCAAATTTCTCGGATATATGGTCACAAAGAGAGGCATAGAAGCCAGCCCTGAACAGATAAAGGCTATCTTGGAACTACAGTCACCCAAGTCTGTCAAAGATATCCAAAAATTGACAGGTCGGGTAGCTGCCCTGAACCGCTTTATATCAAGATCCTCTGAAAGATGCAAAACATTCTATAACCTCCTCAGGAAGAATAAACAATTCCAGTGGACGGATGAGCATGAGGCAGCCTTTCAGGATCTAAAAACCTATCTGTCATCTCCACCCTTTCGGCTAAGCCGAAAAAGGAGAACCTCTGTCAAGATACCTATCTCCACGACACAGAGTCGCGTGATCCTGGTGAAAGAACAAGATGGGCAAGCAACATCCGATCTACTATGTAAGTAAAAGCCTCGCTAGATCTTTGAGTTGAGGTATGGACTACTTGAAAAATACGTTCTAGCTTTAATTATGTCATGTACCAAGTTGAGACCCTATTTTGAAAGTCACCCCATTATAGTCAGGACCAACCTGCCCATAAAATCTGTCCTGCGTAAACGTGAACTCTCAGGCAGGATGGCCAAATGGTCAGTACAAATTAGCACATATGACATCTCCTTTGAACCCAGGGCAGCGATCAAATCGCAGGCCCTAGCTGACTTTGTGGCTGATTTCAGCCCTAACCTGGAACCAGACCTAATAAAAGAGGTCAACCAACTAGAAAATAAAACCCTAGACCAAGAATGGACCCTATTCATAGATGGGGCATCCAACGCCAGGGGGACAGGGTTAGGACTAGTACTTAAATCACCACAGGGAGACGTGATAGCTCAGGCTGTAAGCTGTGAGTTCAAAGCTACCAACAATGAAGCAGAATATGAAGCCCTGATAGCAGGCTTAAAGGTATGTCTAGACCTCGGTGTTCAAAACCCAAAGGTAAAAACTGACTCATTACTAATTGCTAATCAAATAAAGGGAATTTATACGGCTAAGGATGCAAAAATGATTTCGTATTTAGAATATGCAAAAAACCTTACCGCTAAATTTGCATTATTTGACATAGACCAAATATCAAGAGACCTGAATACCCAGGCTGATGCTCTGGCCAGCCTAGGTTCATATTTCACCCCCACTGTTTTTGACAAAATACCAATTGTGCACTTATTAGAGCCAACCATCAGCAAACCTAAACAGGTCAATCCTGTCAATCAGGACAATAACTCCTGGACTAAACCCTATTATGATTGGTTTCTCCGAGGAATACTGCCTCAGGGAAGACATGAAGCAAGGGCTTTTAAAATTAGAGCTTCAACTTATGCTATCATCAATAACACCCTATTCAAGAGATCGCAGTCTGGACCCTACATGAGATGCTTGGAGCCTGACGAAGCCAAACTAGTACTTCAAGAAATACATGATGGACATTGTGGCAACCACAAAGGAGGAAAGAGCCTGGCAAGCAAAGTTCTTAGGACAGGCTACTACTGGCCTACACTGAGGGCTGACTGCCTGGAATACTCTTTAAAATGCGAAGCCTGCCAAATTCATGCACCAATCATACATCAGCCATCTGAACTCCTTCATTCAATTTCGGCACCCTGGCCATTTATAAAATTTGGCATGGATATTGTAGGAAAACTGCCTGTAGCTCCAGGACAAAAAGTCTTCATGTTAGCAATGACTGATTACTTCTCCAAATGGATTGAGGCTAACTCTTTCAGGCAAGTAACTGAAAAAGAAGTAATATCCTTCATTAGGACAAACATTATTTGCAGATATGGAGTCCCATCATAAATAGTATGTGACAACGGAACTCAGTTCGTGGGGAAAAGGACCCAAGCATTTTGCCAATAATGGAATATCAACCTGGTAACATCGACCCCTGGATATCCAAAGGCTAATGGCCAAAGTGAGTCAAGCAACAAGGTAGTCATAAGTTGCCTAAAAAAAGAAGTCTGAAAAAGAAGACGAGGGAGATGGGTCAAGAACTTCGATTAGTACTATGGGCGACAGACAACTCCAAAATCGCAACAGGCCAAACACCTTATTCCCTGGTGTATGGCCGTGAAGCTGTCATCCCGCTGGAAGTACGAGTACCAACATCCGGATGCGGCTGAACAACGTTGAAGCAAACAAAGACCTGATGCAAGATAATTTGGTTCTGACAGAAGAATTAAGAGACGCTGCCAAAAACAGGATGGCATCATATCAACAAGCAGTCGCCAGGACTTACAATAAAAACGTTAGGGTCAGGGTCTTTAAAGAAGGAGACCTGGTCTTACGTAAAGTATTTCCAAATAAAAAAGAAAAGTCAGCAGGCAAACTGGCTCCCACATGGGAAGGCCCTTACTTAATTGATTCAATTGTTGGACAAGGAGCATACAGGCTCCAAACGCTAGAAGGGGAAATGATCCCAAGATCCTGGAATGTAACTCATTTAAAATTATTCCATATGTAAAGATCAGGCTACAATCAGGTATAAATTACTACTCAACCCAACATGCTATGTGATGAACTACATGTTTTACATGCCTTGTCTGTATTTTATATCTGATCAACTAACTCATCTATTTACTTTTTGAATCCTAAACAATTATACACAATTAAAGATTATATGCATAAATATTCAGGATTGAGGGCTACTCTACTGTATATTCCTAAAACAAAAATTCTGCACTTCACCGTGCCTGGCGATTTGGTAACCACCACCAGATACAGTAAAAAGTCAGGACCAATCAGGCATGAAATAACTGCCTGACTTGACTAGGTTTACTGCCACGGATTACAACCGGCTGGACGCAGCAAGATAGGTGCAAGGGTGTTTTATCCCGACCATCAGTCTAAATGCCCTCTTGACAGGCCGAATACCAAACCCTCCAGCTAGGTAGGGGACATAAGCCCTCCTGACAGGCCGGATTTCCCACCCCTTCAACCATTATAACAAAAAACTATACTTGGTTGAAATACTCATAAAAAATTAAAACAAAAATAATGTGCAGGTTATTCGAGCAGAATGTTTGACAGCACCAACAGGATGAAATTAACAAGTAAAACAGAATAAGCCAAAAGACGGCCACCATGCCTATATTAATAAAAACCTTTACCCCCTGGGGCAAAGGTGCCAAAATATTCATAAAAGCCAGGGACAACCTCCCTGACCCAAAAACAGGAAAAGAAAAATAAATGTCTGTCCAGGGACATCCTCCCTGGATGGGCCAAAATACCAACTAAAAATATTTATCACAGTTTCTCCTTAGAAACAGCAGCAGCATCAACATCCTGCTCCTCACTCTTAGCCAGATCAGCGCCAACATCCTGCTCCCCTGGAGAGTGGACCTCCTGCTCGTTTTCCAAATTGTGCAGGTCAGGATACTTTGAGGCAGCAAAGGCCATCTCAGCTGCAGGATCCCACTTGGCCCTGGCCTCGACAGGCTCTGACATAGCAGCCGCCCTTCCTTTGATATAGAAATAGAGGGAAGCATCATCCAGCTTAAACTCCAAGTCATCTCTCTCTTGGGTGAGCTCCTCATTCCTATCCAAGGCCTTCTACAACAGTCGCTTGCTTGAAACCGCCTCAGTATTAGCAGCATCCCTCTCAGCCTGCACCATGGTCAAGTCAGCAGCTTTAGCAGCCAGGTCAGCTTGTGCAAAATCCAGCTCAGACTTTAGCCTATCATAATCCGATCTCATCAGATCAATTCTGGCTACCAAAGATGTAGCCTGATAGGCATTATGGAGACAGGTCGCATCACCCTGGTCAAAAACAAGAAAAGTATGAGTAATTTATACCAACAATAGAAAACTACCAAAACAAAACACATATAGAAATTATGCCAACCTACCTCCCTCATAGCAGCTAGGGCACCAGCCAAGAGGCTGACTGAATGATCCACTGAAGCAATTGCCTGAGTAGCAGTCTTAACAGGGTCAAGGGTAAGCATGACATCCGATTTAGAAACTGCATAGTCCCTAATCTTCACCCTAGCAGCCTCCATATTATCCAACCTGGCTCTCACTTCCCTGACCGGGGCAGAAACATCAACATCTTCAATTCTCCTTTTTTGGGCTGCTGAACTTGTTTCAACAGGGGTGGCGAGTGCATCAGTGACCTTGGCAGCATCAGACTGCTCAGTCAAGTCAATAACAGGCTCAGTATCCCCGCTTCCCTGGAGACCTTCCTCCTTGATCTTAGCCAGCCTAGCTGAAAGGTCAGCCATGCCAAACCTGGCAAGGCGAACAAATGACCTAGTAGCTGCAACACGAAATACTGTATCAGCAATATAAACAAAACATTATCAGGAAACCCAGGTAAAAAGAAAGGAAATATTAAGATGGACTTACTGCCTAAAGTAGTGGCACTAGCAGCCCCTGAAGCTTTAGCTGCCCTGGAAGCACCGTCAGCCTTCAAACAGCGTGGAAGGTGACCAACCCCACAACAAAGAGGCCAGGACCTCTCCAAAGGAGGAATAGCAAGTAAAGCAGAAACATTGGGAGTGGGATACTCAGTTTCAGTAACCCAGTCATCAACTACACACATAGAAGGTATTATTTATTATAAATTTCATTTCATTTTTTACTAACAGATAAAACATGCAGGGCAAAGAAAGAAACCAAAAGACTCACCAGCCACGCAGGCTTCATGATTTAATACGCGGTCGGGACCCAGTAATTGGTCCGACAAACATGAGCAAAGGCCCACCCCTTATCATGGCCACTATCCAAGTTACTCAGAAGAGGAGTAGTAGACGCCCTGACCTTAAAACTTATACGGTCAGGACTATTTGTTTTAACAGAATAACAGGTCTTCAAATCGTCAAGAGAAAAAGAAATATTGTGTTTTTTACAGAGGTTCTCAATAGAACATACAACCTTCCACACCATTGGCATTAATTGATAAGATGGAACACCGATTTCCTTAATAACCTCAACCATAAGAGGAGAAAAAGGAAGCTTACAGCCTGCCCTGAAGGCCCAGTCATGGATGCAGAACCAACCAGGACAAGCCCGGTCATACGATAGGAGAATCCTCAGGGATCTAGACTTCAGCATCAGCAGGGATGATCCCCTTATCCTTCAAATCTTCTCAAACTCAGGCTTCAAACGGTTTGCAGGAGACTGATCCTCATTTAAAGCCTTCGTAGGCTTGAATTGAAAAGCACAATGAGATATTGAGATCATCTCCAATGCAGGATCACTCGGCTTATTTACTATGGGAGATGGAGCAGCAGAAGAAGCAGGCAAGGTTTCAGAAGAAATTTCCTCAGGATTCTGAGGAGGTGGAGTTGCAGAACCGCGCCTGGTAGATTTTTTCTTTGCGACCATTATTTAAAAGATTATGGAAGATTGATTAAAGATTGAGGAAGTTGGAAATTAAGAAATCAAGAAAAAAGATTGTTAAAGAAAGAAGATAAGAAGAAATTGTGTTGATGAGTTCAACTTAATGAAGCACACAAGTATTTATAGCGAAGAAAATTAGGGTTTCAGCCGCAAAATCATTAAGGAAGTTGCAGTAAATAACCACGCGTCAACAACTGCAGTAAAAGAGCCGTTACAGGAAACTGATCAGGAAAAACTTAACCGTTGGGTAATCTTACCAAGATTAAAGTTATCTCCTCAGTTTTTCGTCCTGGCACTACAAATAAGGAGATAAAGGGCAATTGTTAGGCCTGAAAATCCACAGACCGCCCTGATCAGTATTTCGTCTAAACCTGACTGCCAGGCTGTTAGGGTGCCAGGCTATCAGGGCACATGAAGATAGGCGTCAGGCCATGGAGAGGACAACGGTCAAAATATCAGGACGATATTAGACCACATTCGCGTATATTAAAGGAATTAAATACGCAGCATTAAGTGTGAAGATTATGCAGTAAATACGATAATTAAGAGAGAAATTTTCGGTGATTATTACTGGCAATTATGGAGAATATTATGCCTTTAATACCAGATCAAGCAGCCGTTCACGGAAGAAGACTATATAAGGAACACTTTGAAGATTTCAGAAGGCATCTCATATATACGCAAGAAGAAGCATACACAATACTTAGAGAAATATAAAGATTGTTATTATCATATAATTATTCTCTCATATTACATAGTGAAATCCTCTCCTGGCTTGGTGCCTGAGGTTTTTTCCCCATTCAAGGGTTTTCCACGTACAAAATTGCTTGTCTTGTTATTATTATTATTTCTTTTACATCTTGTTATTATACCCTGATGACCTGACCAACAGACTACCTAGAGCTAGTTAACCCTACACAGTTTCACCCTGACCTGATTTCGCCTTGCGCAAAATCCACACAAAACAACGACCATCTTCGATCATATCTTGAAGGACATGTTTTAGTTTAAAGCATTTCTCTGTATCGTGTTCCTTGTCTCTATGATATTCGCAGTATGCACTCTCATCCCAGAACTTAGACTTCTTTTCTGGGTTAGGTGTAGGTCTTATGGGTTGGAGCTTACCCTGTTTCATCAATCTTTTCAGAGCATTAGAATATGAATCACCAATGTTCGTGAACTTCCTTTGTGGGTTATTCTTCTTATATGATTCGACAAGGTTAACCTCATCAGTCTTGCTAGTAGAGCCGTAAGAACGACTCGTCGAACCTTGATATCCACGACCTACTGTCTTGGACAAGAGTCCTTTACGGATGTCATCTTCAATTCTTGTCCCTAGCACAGTCAGATCTTTGAAAGACTTTATGTTTTAGTACCTTAAGTGGTTGCATAAATAGGTCTCATATTATCCACGAACTTTTCCACAAAAGTGGCTTCATCTGGATGTTCAACAAGTTGTGTGCTAGTCTTCCTCCACCTACTTAGGAAGTCGGTGAAGCCTTCTTTTTTATTTTAGGTACAAACCTCTAGAGTGCGCATGTTGACTTGGATCTCAGCATTATGCGCGTACTGTTTGGTGAATTCAATTGTGGCATCATCCCAAGTGGCAATCTTCTTCTGCTTTAAAGAGTAGAACCATTGTTTAGGAATGGTGTCGAGAGATGAAGGAAAGATCTTTAGGAACATCTCGTGTTTGATGCCTTTGATAGACATGTAATCTTTGAAAGCACGAATGTGGTTTAACGGGTTTTCATGCCTCTTGAACTTGGGGATGTCAGTCATGTTGAAGTTAGTTGGCAATTGAGCATTTACCGCCTCATACTTGCGATTATTCTCCCTGTAGATGTCATCTCCCTTAAGGTACATTAGTTGCTCCTCCAAGTATTGGAGTCGTTTTTTAGCTTCAGTAAGACCTAGTAGAGGGTTTGTTTCTTGTTGTCCAACGAAGGGTGGGATGTCATCATGCACGCTCGCATTAGGAACATCATTCTCTGCAGGAGGAAGTCTAGTTTCTACAGCAACAATTCGGCCTTCAATAGCGTTGAGGCGAGCATAAGCTTGGTCTTGGCTAGTTTGGAGACGAACGAGCGCAGCTAGGATTAGATCATTACCATTTCCGGGTTGTCCATTAACACTTGTGTGACTAGTTCTAGGCATCTTGGAAACAGGGGATAAGAGATCGATGACGAATCAAAACACGATCGACCATTTTAGCACACTTACTCGAAAAAGACTCAACTTGTGAAGTGGGAGTGTGCCACTGTGTTAAGTGAGGTTTGAAAATGACGGCGTTTTGAAATGTTTGTCCTAAGCAACTGTAGTGTAGTTGTAGGAGTGCTGACTCGAAGTGAGGTTTTGAAATGGGTTTTGAGGCCCGAATTTTGACTGGACATTTGGACAGAGTTTCGACTCATTTTGCACTATTTTAGGCTATCTTTGAAAATGTTTACGTTTTGAAAAGCATTTTTTTTATTTTACAAAATTACGTCATGGTTTTGTTTACAAAATGGAGATCACAAATGATACAAACATTCATACATGCATTATAACGGTATGCTGAGTGCATTTATAAGGGTTTTGGCTTAAAAGGTGGGTTGCCATACCAAGCAATCAAACCCTGCTCTGTGGAGAGGTCAGTGCCAAACATGAGTAAGGTCGGTTACTAGTCCATTTCCTCGAGTAGTGAAAGCCCTTGATACAAACATGAGTATGTACCACGGTATGGTTGACGTCAATCGCTATCTATCCTTAGGCCCAGATAAGAATTTGGACCATCCAGACGGGACGATTGGTTGAACGGGTTGGGTTGGGCCTAAGAAGGCCGAATAAAACGACCTAAGAAGGTCGAGTAATGAAAACCGACAACTGTCTCATATAAACTATTCCCTAACCTTGTTCAAGTTTCACCCTGTGTAACACGTAAGTGTATATTCCCCAGCGGAGTCACCAAACTGTGGACACGGGGGCCACAGGGGGGCTTGGGACAAGCATTTGCATTTGTGGAGTCGCCACCAATTTTTATGGGAAATTGGAACCGTTCGAATACCTCGTGTCATGTCAAGACACAAAGTAGTAACATGAACACTAAGAACTCGTTACCCTTAGCATTCTATGTCTAGAATGACTCTCGTGAATGCCAATGAACACGGATGTTCACAGAGATCTGGAGTAAGGGGTGAGGGTATGTATTAGGAAGTTCTTTTACTGAACACCTAATCCCGCCCGCCTCGATAGCGGCCTCTACTAATTATTAGGGAAATCGTTCATACTTGATAAGCTGTCGATTATATGCATGCAATGTAACATCCACAGACTAATCCTAGCATGTGAATATTAACTAAGTCGGTGAATAAATAATTAGCACTTATTATTGTCGAGTTAGCTAGGGTTTAGAATTAATTACATGTGAAAATACATCATCCATAATAAATAAATAAATAATTAGTGATAATAAAAATTACAATGAATTACAATGATTTAATTGATTTACGTCAAAAATATATTTAAGACGGACGATTTGAGGAAAATAAAGGAAAATAAACAAGGTTGGAAAATATGGACAGATTAGGGGTGATATTACGGCTAATACTTAATTAATTACGTAATTAAAGGATTAAGTCAAAGCAAGATCGGAAATTCAGAGACAGAATTTATCCCGGAACAGGCGCAGCATTGCTGCGTCCCTTGGAAAAGGCGCAGGTATCACTGCATCTGTTCCTGAGGTGAGCTCTGGTTGTGAAGTCAGAACTGCGGGTAGTTAGCATTCGTTGATGTGTTTAATGATTGATTATCGATATTTGACTCGAGTGAAAGTGATTTAACATGTTAATTACATATGAAATCGTCATGAAAGCGATAAACACGAATTAAAACGGATCAAAACGGGTTAAAAACAAATTAAAAATGAGTTAAAACTAATTAGGTTTATATACGAAGACGAAAACGATGCTTGAAAGACGTGATAAACTGAAAATAAATGGCGAAAACATGTTCAAAGGACGAATTCCAGAAACTTGATATGAACGAATCGAGTCTCTAAAATTCGGGTTTGATTTAATGACGAAAACCCGCAAATATTGATTATAAGGGATTTAAGCCGGAATAAAACGTTACAATTATTAAGAATGTACATTAAAATTTATTTATGTAAGAAGAAAAAGAAAAGAAAATAAGAAAAGTAAAACAAAAGAACGAAATCAACAGAAAAACCGAGGAAGAAGAAGAAAAGCAGAAACAGCGGCAGCCCCTGGAAGAGGCGCAACAGATGCTACGACTTTTCAAAGAGGCGCAGCTATTGCTGCGTTTCTTCTCGACGTCTGGTTACTGCTAATCCATAAAAACGGTTAAATAATAGGGTCTTAGAAGTCGGTTTTAAACATACTTTTGACGTGAATTATACAATAATTAGTACAAAATAAAATTCAATAAAAAAAATGGGATTTACACCCTCAGACTTACATGTTTGACGAAACGAGATTAACTAAGTTAACGTTTAGTGATTGCTCGACTCGAATGTATGTAGAAAATGCCCTCGTTAGAGGATTTAGATTAAGTTGATTAATGTGTAGTGGTCAAATTGGTCAGTCATGCAACGTGACTGGAACTCAGAATGATCTGAGCTTACGTGGTCGATTGATCAAGCACGTAGGCGTCGAAAGCTTAGAGCATGGTATTAGAATGCAAAGGGAGAAGAAAAGGGCGGACACTGGCGTGAAAAATATGTGGAACGACGTCCCTAATTATACTAAAAAATAAGAAGAGTTTTGGAATGACTCAAACTTTGGAAAGAAATCACGGAAAAATCTGAAAACAGGCAGAAACGTGCTGGGGAAGAGGCGTAGCAACTGCTGCGATCCTTCGAAGAGGCGCAACATCTGTTGCGTCATTTCCCCAGAGGTTTCCTCCTGCGGAGGAAAGAATTCCGCGTTTCTTTTAGGGAATTGCGGTGGATCTCTACTTCCTTATTTCATAAAATAAGACTTATGGCATATATTTTACCAAAAGATATAAAATTAATTTATGGAATAAATATCCGGAATATTCTAGGACATTCCGACTCGGCATTTTAAACGGTTTCTTAGAAAATAAAGCGGTTTTTGACCCGGACTCCAAATGAACTCTAATTACTGTCAAAACGACCGTATCGGTGCGTAGATGACGACCAAGGGGTAGACATAAGTATTGGAGCTATAACTTGACGATAAACTTACGGACTATCATAAATCGTTCTGCGTACCAAACATGCAGCCCAATCATCACTGGGTGGTTGGCGGGAGGTGTAGAAATGAGGTATCTACAGCGTATGATAATTGAATGCTTAGGTTTGCGTGAGTAATATGTTTGAGGATGGTTAGCAAGTGTTGGTATATGGATGATGATTTTGCTTTTTAATTTTTCCACCGTGTATTATTTAAATACATGGTAGTGTATACGTGACATATGATTAGTGAAGCATGTCGGTAGCGCACCAAAGACGGTAAGTAGTTTGATGTGTGGACTAACTAGGGTGAATCCTCGATGACTGGTGGATCCCCGAACCTACTCTTTGTGCTGCAGAGACCTTATCATACTAATTTGACCCGAACTCTAAGCCCTAAGCAATCACTCTATCGAGTACGAGCTCACGCTCGGCCGAGTATAGTGTCATCGACTGAGTGGACCCTGGCACTCGACCAAGTGGACCCGTTTCCAAAAACTCGCAACATTCTGAAAATAGGCACTCGACTGAGTGGACTCACCACTCCACCGAGTGAGTGTTGGGCTGGGATTTACATGGGTTTAATCCCATTCTCTCATTCCTTATCTTCTTCATATCTTACTTTCACCTCATTCTTTCAACACCAAAATTTCTACAAAAATCATCCCAAAACACCATTGTTGAAATTCGTTACTTGGATTAAGCTTCTACTCTAATTTTTCCATCTCAAATGTTTTCCTAATTAATAATGTAAGTAGACCACCTTTTATCTTGTTTTGTCCATCTTAATTTGCTAGATCTACAATAATGTGCTCAAGATTTATCAACTAATTTCATGTTTTTACTTAATTCGTGGTAGTAAATGGCCTTCTACACCATTGTTGTTGCTAAATATCAAACTTTGTGCCAATTTTTTCAACTAAAGTGAAGAACATGAAAATAATAGTTGGGCTTATATCTTGGATTTTGGAGCTTGTTGTTGAGTTTAATTGAACAACTAAGGCTTAACCTTTGTTGTTATTGATGAATCTTGTTTAGTATGTGAAAATTTCGTCTTAAAACTCCGTCGTAAATTTTCTAAATATAGATAAGTCATGCCCAAATTTTGATTTTTATGGATAAAAACATGATTTAATTGCCTTACAAGACTACTATCTTGGTTAGTAATGTAATATGTGGTTTCAAATCGAAACCAATTTCGTCTTAAAACTTGTGTGAAATTTTAAATTCCTCTTAAAACACCCATGAACAAAGGTAATTTGTGTCTTAAGGATGGTTTAAGTGTGTTGTTGAACTACGAAATTGATGGTTGTTGCTATACTATGAGGTAAACTAAGATAATTTTGTCGTAAAATGTGACCAAATTCTTGAAAATCCGACACTAACCATGTCAAAATTTTAATTTTTATGCATACTACTTGTGTTACTTACTTTTGATTACTCAAAACCTTTAACTTATTATGCTTGAGGTAGCCTTACATTGAAAAATTTTCCGTCTTAAGGATTTTAAAGTGTCGAAAATAAGCATTCCACTTACCGGGATCTTAATTTTATCAAGTAAATTCTTGTCTTATTTGCTTCTTAATGAATTAAATTGAGTTGTGATAACATGTAACCTCTTATGTTAGGATTTCCCATCTTAAAATATTGAGGATTTGAACAAATGACCATTACGGTAAGAGTCTAGTGTAGTATGTCATGGTTGAGTCATGTTTGAACGAGTTGGTTGACAAGCAAGGGTAGTACATGTGATTAAGGTTATGTTTTAAACCGCATTATTTCACTAGGATTGCAATTTTCCGGAAAAGAATTCATAACAAGAGAAAATTTTGAAATATTGATTAAAATACATGAGAACTATGTTGGCATTTTCTTTTAAATTGTCATTCACCAAACTGAGAAGTGGAGGAAATTTTCATTTACATCCAAATGTGACTTTCAGTTCTTACCTTCCCTATTCTATATCTTGTTATATGGCGTCACTTTGTAGTATGTCAAGGAATACAAGGAGCACCCGAGAAAAGAATGCCCACCAACAACAACAACCCCAACAACAACCGGAGGAGCCACCCGCCTTTACTCACCCGGGATACCCGGAAATAGCCTTTGAAAGTGAACCCCATAAGAACACTTTCCTAGCCTACACCCAACGAAGGATGAACGCCACTAGATTTATGTCGGAATATGCCTTGGTTTCCTTCGGAATATCAGAGGAAGTGAACGATATCTTTCGGGTCCTTGGAATGGAGGGTTTGTATAATTTAGCAGAGATAAGTTACCGAAACCTCGCCCTAGAATTTTTGAGGTCTTTTGTCTACAACAAGAGAGATCACTCCGTGAGTTTCCACCTTAAAAATACTTCCTTCAACCTACCGAGTGATACCTTTGCGGAACGTTTAGGTGTGGGAAAGAGAACCGACTTTACCATCGACAAAATAGATAAGGAGATGAAAGCCACAAAATACATTGATCTTTACACGGGAAACCAACACATCGATGTGAGTGCTATGAAAATCAATGATGTTTAACACCCCGTCCTAAAAATATTTCTCCGCGCCTTGACCTATATCCTCTATGGGAGGAGAGACCCTAGTAAGTTAAACTCCACTGAGGTACTACTTTTGAGCTCTTACCTCAACCCGTTCTATGAGACGCGATTTTACTTTACCCCCTTGACCATGGTGAGCTTGGCTTTTGAGAGGATGACTAAGTCCGAAAAATGCTCCTTTGATTGTGGTGCCTTGGTGACTAGGTTAGCCAAGAACCTATTAGGCTATAACCCGGGGAAGATTGATAGTCCAATGAGTACTAAAATGCCCTACTTTGACATCCCCTACATGAAGAGTATATTTTGGCTCACGGATAGGATGGACAAGGTCGGCTATTCGTGGAAGGTAAATGTAGACTTGTTCATGAAACTTCCCGCACCCGGGAGATTGCCTGAGACCGCTCATTTGCCCGAAAAGGCCCCACCTCGCCTTCCGGCCTGGACTTATCTCATCCCGAGTGGGCTTACTTATACCCTTGATGATGAAGGGGTAGGACGGGATTCGACTCCGCCCCTCTTTCCTGACCATCTTAGGACTTCTCTACATGCCCCGTCATCCTCCTATGTACCCATGCCTTTGTCGCCCTTTAACCGCCCTAGGCACTCTACTTATGCCCCATTATCCTGAAAAGGCCCCAAGTCGCCTTCCGGCCCGTACTTATCTCATCCCGAGTAAGATTACTTATACCCTTGATGGTGAAGGGGTAGGACGGGATTTGACTCCGCCTCTCTTTCCCGACCCTCCTAGGACTTCTTTGCACGCCCTATCGTCATCCTATGTACCCATGCCTTTGCCGCCCTTTGACCGCCCTAGGCACTCTACTTATGCTCCGTCATCTTCTTATATGCACGAGTCTCCACCACTCCATGATCCACCTAGGCATTCCATACGTATTCCATCTTACACCGAGTGATATACCCAACCCCCGTCGACCTATGATCACCAATACCCCATGGCAGACCTTATTGAGAGGGTGAACCACTCCTTAGTCCTAAGGGACATGCATGAGTTCACCTATAACCAAGGTATAAGACCCACTCAGCGCCCTAACTTTTGGTCTGGGGATTGTCACACTTCGAGAGTCTTCAAAGATTATGGTATCCAACCCTCAGATTGGAGTACTAGGATTCCACACGGTGAAAAACACTTGCTTGGTCCTTGGGCGGGACCTCACTATACCACCGGGAGTTTCTTTGGCGATACTTATCAAGGGGATGAGAGTGGTGGATACCAAGAGAATATGGGTGGTGGCTACCAAGAGAATATGGAAGGTGACTACCAAGAGAACGTCGGTAGTACCTACCAAGAGGATATGGGTGGTGTCACCCATGAGGGTGGGGTTGGTACTTTCTATGGGAGTGGGAGTGGAGGAGGAGCGTCGAGTTGGGTACCGGGACTTATGGAGTATCATGGCCGCTATGTTAACATTATAGTAGAAGATGCGGCAATGAACACCTCAGGCGAGACAAGGAGTCTGGAGCATAGCACCCAAAGAGAGGAGTTGCCAGTAAACAATAACGGAGCCTTCGTACGGTGGGTGAAGAGACTTGGTAAGAGGAGGAAGTCCTCTTCTTAGTTTTGTTTGCTTTGAATAAACTTGTTTGACAATTGTGTCGTTCTAACACTTGAATTATTTATTTTAGGTGTTGTAATTATGGACATAAGGCCTAGAACTTGCTTGTTTTAGGATGTTAGATGGTGTGTTAATCACCATCGGAACCTATTTTGCACTTATGTTAGAAAATGGACAAGTTAGGAATCATGGGACTCTCAAAAGTTATTGCCCAGCCATCTAATCGACCGAGTGCTCGCTCCACTCGATCAAGTGCCCGTCTACTCGACCGAGTGCCCATTCCACTCGATCGAGTGGACTGGTTTCGCATTATTTTGCTCGTTTTTGGCCAATTATTTTATAGGTACCCCATTTAGAGGCCCCAATGCCCTCCTAATGATTGGATAACCACAGAAATATCACGTAATTGGTTCTCATGAATTGTTTACGGTTGACAATGTGCCTAGTATGTTGATCTTAACTTGGTGTAGCATCCTTCATGATAGGTGATTAACATATAGTAGTACGGCATGATTAAGTAGATAACAAAGGTAAAATGATGAACTTGGATGTTATGCACTAATTTTGTGATTATATTTGGTAAAATAAAGTATATGTAGTATAATGATAGTAGAAAACGTTGCCATATGACGTGTGGTGCAATGATTTGCTTGCATAATTGATTTTTTTATGGTTATAAGCGAGAATGGTGGTATGAAACCGAGATATAGTGGTCACATGGATAACCATACGGTGGGTTTTACGCAATACATACATACTATTACTTGAATATAATACTGAACAATATGTGACACGTCTGTCGCGTACCTGTCAAAAATACCAACTGGCTCTAACTAATATAGTTAGGGAAGTCGGGTCGAATCCACAGAGAGGTAGGAAATTGTCGGCTAAAACTAGGTTCGTCAAGGTAACCAAATTGGGGGTTTATAAATGTGATTTCTAAACTAAGAGAAAGGAGAAGAGAAATAAAAGAGAGGTAAAAACAGATAGAGAAAAACAGCTAAGACAAACGGTTCACCATAATCATCCGGTCGAGTAATCTAGGTCTCAGGTCAATGCAAATACGGTCTAAGGGGTAGCGAACGTCACCTTTCGGTCCTTAATTCACCCTAAAGTGTAAACAGCTTAACTTTCGTCCTCACTGCAATACTCTATTGTTCGCTACTAGTCTACCTTTTCCAACCTTTCGGTCCAGGTCAAGGATCACTAGGAATTATAGGTCTAATTGCGTCGACTCAATTAGAAAGATACAGTTAATTGTAGCATTTAACCAACAGAGACAAGATAAAGCATTAACCTAATAAATCGATTACTCTCCCTTCATATTACGGATCCCCTATAGTCTAAGCATAAGAAAATTAGCTACTCATAACCATTGAATTATCAGTAACAACGAACAAATAATTAAAACTAGACAGAATGATAAAACTGACAACAATTCAATTGAAGCAATGATAACAATTCAGAAGAAGGGAAGAATTAAAAGCAATAATGAAATTAAGAATAACAGTAGATCGAAAATACCAATCGTATCCCAAATCCGAGTAGCAAAAGTAAAAGAAAGGCAAAATCCAAAGAACAGTGACAAGAAATAGAGTCAAACTAACGTGTGTGGAAGAGATGAGTAACGTAGTTACTCTTCTCCAGTCTTATACTAGCAATCCATCCTAAAACCTAATCTATGGACTAATTACAAAAGCCCATAATATGATTAGGCGGAAATTAACTAAAGCACACGAAACCACTCGATCGAGTAGGGATAATCTACTCGATCGAGCAAAATCATCACCAAACCACTCGATCGAGGAGATACAAATCACTCGATCGAGCAGCTCTTGCAAAAACTCCTCGATGGCTCCTTAAACTGGTCGATCGACCAATCCTGAGTATATAGAGCATTCGATCGAGTAGTGAATCACTCGATCGAGCTATATAGGTACGTTAGGACTTGAATTGCTTCCGAACTCAGTTCATACGTCTTCCAAGTGTTAGATTTCCCAGCTCCGGCTCCTTATTTTCCATGAATGCATACAATTGGGACAATTAAGGCTCGATTTAGCTTCTCTTCGGTTCAATTCCTGCAAATTACAAATAACGGACCAAAGTAGAATATTCGGGGGTATTTGTAGCCAGATGCTACATAAAAGCATAGAAATGCGTGTAAAGATGAGGTGAAAACCTTATATAAAAGACACGCATCAAATCTCCCCAAACCAAACCTTTGTTTGTCCCCAAGCAAATATGAATGCAACTAAGGGTGAATAATGGAACGGGACCAACGCATCAGCTACAAATCATCCACTAGAACCAATTTAATGCGATAACATGACAAAGTGGCAGTGAAAAGTGCAAACGAGTTAATTTAATGTTTCAAACTTACTGAACCGTCGACCTTGCAAGACTCAAAAGATATCGGACTCTCACGGGTCGCTCGTCACTCAAATCAGGCACAAGGTGAGTATATATATGAAAGATAGGAAGAAGTAAGACACTCACCTAACTCGACCTATAAGAACATGCATGCAGTTAACATGAATAAAGTCTCTACAACCGTACATATGCATTCCAACCATACTAATGACCAAGACACGTGCCGAGGACTTACATTTGGGTAAGTGAGGTAATGGGTGAGAAGGGGCTAAAATGAATTTGGATATGTGGGGTTAGTAGCCAAGCTAGCAACAACGGATCCAAATATAGACTGCATCCCAACTTCGTACTCATGACAGCAAGATAAAACGGTGCAAAATTATGCACTAACTCACAAAACACCAAAAATCGTCAACTCCCCATAAAATATAGATAAGACATGGGAGTGTGAATCATTGTACAATTCACTTTCTTTTTCATTTTTGATTTTTTTTTTTCTTTTTCCATTTTTTTTTCTTTCCCTTTTTTTTTCGTTCTCTCTTTTTTTTTTTTTCAATTCAACATTTTTCCTTTCTTTTTTTTTCTTTCTTTCCCTTCAATTCTCCCACCATCTTCTGAAATCAGATAAAATAACCATATTGCAAAAAAACGTTCCAAGAACTACTCGTTACTAGCTCAGCTAGGGTAGGAAGTATTATAGAAAATAGTTGATAGGACAAAAGGGGCAATTTGGCTATGTGAGGCTCATGGGTAGAATGAAATAAAGGGGACTGCCTCTCCTAACACGTGTCACCATCCACAGACCGAATGCATACAGGTATTAAGAAGACTAGACTCATGCTTATGTAAATTGATGTTACATGTCTTAAAGAGAGTACTACTCACATCCTAAATGAAACCGGTCATGAATGTCACCAGCTTAATAAGCTCTAACCTCAGAATGTAATGTAGCTTGCCAACATAATGAATCAAGTCTATTCGTTCAGATAAAGAAGAAACAAAAACTCGTAGATTATGCACATGACCACGCCAACTAAATGTCAAGAATATGCAGGGCTCAAGTAAGGGTTCAAAGTAGCGTCAATGTTCAAACGTTCCGACCCAAAATTAAACATGAAATTTGAAAATTTTGAAAATTTTGTATGATTTTTTTTTTTGAAGTAAAACAAACAAAAATGCATGCGGAAATAATAAACATGGAAGCAAAAATGCAAGAAAACATGCAGACACAGATATGGATGCATACCTTCCCAAACCAAACCGTACAATGCCCTCATTGTACCAAAAATAGGGAAGGAAATGCAAATGAAAGGAAAAGGAGAGGTGGAGTCGGAAAACTTACAAAACGTCATAAGGAGGGACCTCCCCAAACCGACCATGAACATGGGAGGTCAAAGAAAGTCAAGCAGTAGCTCCATAGACGTAAAACAACAGCTGGAAGTCAAAGCCATTCGATCGAGCACTTGGAACAACTTGATCGAATGAACTGCTGCAATGGAAGGGCTCGATCGAATGAAAAACCACTCGATCGAGTGGGAGCGAGTCAGGTTCTGGTCGATCGAGGAGAATATCACTCGATCGAGTGATAACTGCCTCAGAAAATGCTCGATCGAACACTATATCATTCGATCGATTACTTTGACCTGCAAAACACGCATAAAAAGCAAGAAAACAACGTAGGAAGTTCATAAAACAGCGTCTAAAGTTCAACGTAAGGCTAAAGAAAAATAAATAGTTCAACAGAAGTACAATAAAACAGTCCGGGCTGCCTCCCGGAGAGCGCTGGTTTAAGAGGTCCCGCACGACTTTTCTGGCATCAATTAACTGGCGCGTCGAGCTCGTCGAAGCGCAAGACTTCAACACGACGATTATGCCTTGATCGCCTCGTGGTAATGCTTCACATATTGGCCATTCACCTTGAATCTATGACCCTCGGAATCTTCAAGCTCCACGGATCCAAATTTAGTAACAGTTGTTACCCTATAAGGACCACTCCATCTGGACTTCAGCTTGCCAGGAAATAGTCTCAGCCGGGCATTAAACAACAACACCTTTTGCCCAACATGGAACTCCCGAGGTAGGATTCTCTTATCATGCCATCTCTTCGTCTTTTCCTTGTAAATGCGCGAGCTGTCATAGGCATTAAGCCTAAACTCTTCCAATTCATCTAGCTGCAAAAGACGATTCTGACCACACAACTTAGGATCATAATTAAGCTCACGAATTGCCCACCAGGCCTTACATTCCAATTCAACAGGTAAGTGACACGATTTCCCATAAACTAACCTATAAGGTGATGCACCAATTGGTGTCTTCAAGGCAGTTCTATAAGCCCATAATGTGTCGTCAAGCTTAAGACTCCAGTCCTTCCGTGATTTAGAAACTACCTTAGACAAGATCTCTTTTAACTCGCGATTAGAGACTTCTACCTGACCACTAGTTTGGGGATGATACCCCAAACCACGCCGGTATTGGACACCAACTCTAGACAGTATGGAAGTGAGTTTCTTTTCTTTAAAATGCATCCCCCCATCACTAATGACGACCCTAGGGACACCAAAACGAGGGAATATGATCTTTTTGAACATCTTTATCACAGTCTTACCATCACAATGGGGTGAAGCAATTGCCTCAACCCATTTTGACACATAGTCTACAGCTACTAAGATGTACCTGTTACCTTTACTGGATGGGAACGGTCCTTGGAAGTCAATGCCCCAGACATCGAAAACCTCAACCTCTAGGATGCCGTTTTGTGGCATCTCATGTCTCTTTGAAATGTTCCCTGATCGTTGGCAAGCATCACAAGCTGAAACAAAAGACTTAGCGTCAGCAAACAAAGAAGGCCAGTAGAAACCAGACTGAAGTACCTTAGCCACGGTGCGCGATGGACCGTGGTGACCACCATATGAAGAGGAGTGACAGCCTTCCAGGACTATTTTGGTCTCCCACTGCGGAATACACCGTCTGTAGAGACCATCTGCACATTCCTTAAACAACTAAGGATCATCCGGAAATCTTTAGCGTTATACGTAAAACTTCTTTTTCGATGAGAAAGGTCAGGCGGCAGCTTGCCACTGACAACGAAGTTAGCTATATCTGCATACCAAGGTTCTTGGTTAACAATAGACGATATAACAGCAATCAAAGTATCGTCAGGAAAAGAATCATCAATGGGTAGAGAATCTTCCCCTTCTTGTCGCATCAGTCGCGACAAGTGATCAGCCACAACGTTCTCAGCTCCTTTCTTATCCTTGATCTCGCAAATCAAACTCCTGAAGAAGGAGTATCCATCTCGATAGCCGTGGTTTAGCCTCCTTCTTAGCAAGGAGATGCCTCAAAGCTGCATGGTCAAGAAAAAAAGGTGACTTCGACCCAACTAAATAAGTACGAAACTTCTCTAAGGCATAAACTACGGCTAATAGCTCCTTCTCAGTGGTAGTGTACTTCACTTGAGCCTCATCCGGAGTTCGGCTCGCATAGTAGATAGCATTCAAGGCTTTGTCTTTCCTCCGGCCAAGCACCGCTCCTAGTGCATAGTCACTCGCATCACATATGACCTCAAACGGCAAGTCCCGGTTGGGAGGCCGATGATCGGTGCAGAGACTAAAGCCTCGCTTTAACTGTTAAAAGCGTAAAGACAAGCATCGTGAACACAAAAGGGGCATCCTTAAGGAGCAAGCTGTGTAAGTGGTTTAGCAATTTTGGAGAAATCCTTGATGAACCGGCGATAAAAGCCGGCGTGACCAAGGAAGCTCCTCACCCCCTTAACATTAACAGGAGGTGGTAATTCTTTGAATCACTTCCACCTTTGCTTTATCAACTTCTATTCCCCTATCGAAACTAAGTGCCCTAAGACAACTCCCTCGTTGACCATAAAGTGGCACTTCTCGATTCAAAGACAAGGTTAACCTCAATACAAATACTGCAACACTTTCTCAAGGTTAGACAGACGAGTTAGAAAAATCACTTCCATATACACTGAAATCGTCCATAAAAACTTCCATGATAGACTCAATATACTCTGAAAATATCCCCATCATACACCTTTGGAAAGTGGCAGGGGCATTGCATAAACCAAAAGGCATTCTGCGGTACGCAAAAACGCCCGTAGGACAGGTAAATGTAGTCTTAGCTTTGATGCGGGTGGATAGGGATCCGAAAGAACCATGAATACCCGTCTAAATAGCAGAAAAATTTATGAGAAGCTAACCTTTCTACCATTTGATCAATAAAAGGAAGGGGAAAGTGATCTTTCTTAGTGGCGGCATTAATTTGTCTGTAGTCTATGCACATCCGCCAACGATTACTACTCGAGTAGGTATTAATTCATTCTTCTCATTCTTAACTACGATTTGTCCCTCCTTTCTTCGGGACCACCTGTCTTTGGACTCACCCATCTAGAATTACCGACAGAATAAATAATACCTGCATCCAGCAGCTTCATTACCTCACCCGTCACGACATTTTGCATCTTACGGTTCAGCGTGTGACTGACCGACCGTCTCGCAAGGTTTGTGATCCTCCTCCACTCTATCCCGTGCATAAAAATATCGGGACTAATCCCCGTGATATCGTCCAGTGAATAGCCCATTGCCTTCTTGTTTTTCTTAAGTACTGACTAACAAAGAGGTTAGCCGATCATCACTAAGCTTGGCACTAACAATGACCTGGATATTGCTCTGTATCGTCTAGGAAAGCATATTTAAGATGAGAAGGAGAGGCTTACGTTCCGGTACCTTTACCTCAATGGAGCAAAGAGTGCTAATCATTTGTTCCACCTGTGCTCCCTCATGCTCATCTAAATCATTAACAAGCAAATCCAACGCAGCGTCATAAATGCCTGGGCTATCGCACACTCATCAAAAGGCATAAGAGCTTCTAGTGGGTCCTTCATAAAAGAACCCGACCAGAAGTCATAAATAGACTCATCAATGACATCGACCGAATAGCAAGTGTCCTCTATCATTGGGCGAGCTAAATCTTGCGCGGTCGAACGTGATAGCGTCATCCCCCTCGCAAGAGTCGACGCCCTTGTCGACATCGATATGACCATTTTGTACAAAGGAATGGTCTTCCTAAGATAATTTGGGTCCGAGTGTCCTCAGCTATATCCAAAACAATGAAATCTCTTTGGGATGTAAAGCTTGCCTATTTTCACGGCACGCCCTCTAAGACACCTAAGGGCCTCCTAACAGATCTATCACCATCGTAGGGTAATGTTAGTCACTTTGAAATGACTCATCTTGAGTTTCTTGCAGACGAGGGAGGGGCATGACACGACACGGCACCTAAATCGCAAAGGGCCTTATCAATAACCATGTTACCTATGACACGGGTAATAGAAAAACTGCCCGGGTCTTTCATTTTTGGAGGGGCCTTATTCAACAGCAAATTACTAGACTCTTCCATAAATGAAATTGTCTCAAATTCACTCAAATTTCTCTTACGCGTCACAATATCTTTCATGAACTTAGCGTAAGTGGGTACCTGAGTAACAAGTTCGGAAAAAGGGACAGTTACCTGGAGGTTCTTCACGATGTCCACAAACTTACCGTACTATTGCTCGATCTTTGCGTCCTTCGGACGACTTGGGAAGGGTACCCTGGTAGCGATGAGCGGTCCCGCAACCTTTTCTTTACCCTTATCAATGCGTGACGTCTCCACAGCAGGGGAAGATGACACGGTAGTGGTATTAGATAGTAAATTAGAATCCCCGCCACTTAAAGTACTGGATCGAGTACTTTTATCAGTCGATCGACCATGTTTATCACTCGATCGAGTGATTTCATCAGCATAGTTACTCGATCGAGTAAGATTGTCACTCGATCGACCAACTTGGAATTCTGTACTTCTCGATCGACCGCCATTTTCACTCGATCGAGTTACTGGATGATTAGAACCGCTCGATCGAGTAGAAGAGTCACTCGATCGAGTGGTTACAGCACACGCAACAAGTATTTCCTTCAAAAACTCGTCTAGATCATCATCTGAGTTATCATCAGCTATCAAAACCTCGTCTTCTTCATGAATAGGGTCATTTTGAAAATTCAACTACATTGATTTGGATCACAAAGCTGGAAGAAGCTTGGCTTGGTGCATTGCGAGTGTTTGCGCGACTTGTTCTTTCAATTCGATATAACCGTTTGATTGCCGTGACATACTCATCATAATGGATTTTAACTCGGCAATTTCTTCGTTTGCAGAGGGAGGAATCGGTAGCGGAGCTGGCGTGGAGGGGGCAGAGACGCTTTTTATCTCTTCATATAGCTGAGAGAAAGGAACCCCTTGCTTGTACTTCTTATAAGCAAGGGCGCGCTCTACACTTGCCATACATTCATAAAGGTCGTGCCTTTCCTCGCCACATCTACCACATGGCTCTATATGCTCTGTAATCGTAGGCATCTTGGCAAATAAACTTTCAAAGCAACAACTAACCTGCAAAACCAATCAAAGCTTTGCAGAAATGAGATCGGCCTCAAGGAATAAATTCCCTGAGACGAGAGACAAACTTAATTAAAGCAACAAGTTTGCGCCACTTCCCCGGCAACGGCGCCAAAATTTGACACGTCTGTCGTGTACCTGTCAAAAATACCAACTGGCTCTAACTAATATAGCTAGGGAAGTCGGGTCGAATCCACAGAGAGGTAGGAAATTGTCGGCTAAAACTAGGTTCGTCAAGGTAACCAAATTGGGGGTTTATAAATGTGATTTCAAAACTAAGAGAAAGGAGAAGAGAAATAAAAGAGAGGTAAAAACAGATAGAGAAAAACAGCTAAGACAAACGGTTCACCATAATCATCCGGTCGAGTAATCTAGGTCTCAGGTCAATGCAAATACGGTCTAAGGGGTAGCGAACGTCACCTTTCGGTCCTTAATTCACCCTAAAGTGTAAACGACTTAACTTTCGTCCTCCGCAATCCTCTATTGTTCGCTACTAGTCTACCTTTTCCAACCTTTCGGTCCAGGTCAAGGATCACTAGGAATTATAGGTCTAATTGCGTCGACTCAATTAGAAAGATACAATTAATTGTAGCATTTAACCAACGAGAGACGATGCAGAATTAACCTAATAAATCGATTACTCTCCTTCATATTACGGATCCCCTATAGTCTTAGCATAAGAAAATTAGCTACTCATAACCATTGAATTATCAATAACAACGAACAAATAATTAAAACTAGACATAATGATAAAATGACAACAATTCAATTGAAGCAATGATAACAATTAAGAAGAAGGGAAGAATTAAAAGCAATAATGAAATTAAGAATAACGGTAGATCGAAAATACCAATCGTATCCCAAATCCGAGTAGCAAAAGTAAAACAAAGGCAAAATCCAAAAAAACAAGTGACAAGAAATAGAGTCAAACTAACGTGTGTGGAAGAGATGAGTAACGTAGTTACTCTTCTCCAGTCTTATACTAGCAATCCATCCTAAAACCTAATCTATGGACTAATTACAAAAGCCCATAATATGATTAGGCGGAAATTAACTAAAGCACACGAAACCACTCGATCGAGTAGGGATAATCTACTCGATCGAGCAAAATCATCACCAAACCACTCGATCGAGGAGATACAAATCACTCGATCGAGCAGCTCTTGCAAAAACTCCTCGATGGCTCCTTAAACTGGTCGATCGACCAATCCTGAGTATATAGAGCATTCGATCGAGTAGTGAATCACTCGATCGAGCTATATAGGTACGTTAGGACTTGAATTGCTTCCGAACTCAGCTCATACGTCTTCTAAGTGTTAGATTTCCCAGCTCCGGCTCCTTATTTTCCATGAATGCATACAATTGGGACGATTAAGGCTCGATTTAGCTTCTCTTCGGTTCAATTCCTGCAAATTACAAATAACGGACCAAAGTAGAATATTCGGGGGTATTTGTAGCCAGATGCTACATAAAAGCATAGAAATGCGTGTAAAGATGAGGTGAAAACCTTATATAAAAGACACGCATCAATATGTACGAATAGTAACACAAGTCGGGGTTACCTATGAAAGTAGAATGTAAGCTTCAAGCTTGACTTATACTTTGACCATGTGGGAAACCGTAGGATGAAAGCCATACAAATGATATAATTATATAATGAGAAAGTACTATAAAACCCGGAAAAGGGTCTTGGTTAATTAGCGGTGAACTTCGGGACGAAGTTCTCTTTTAGGGGGAGTGGATGTAACAATTAAGGAGCTAAAGAGTGAAACCAAAGGCTTGAGAGAAACAATGGGAAATGGGTGTATGTAAAAGAACAAACACGGTAGGACTTAGGGAAAAGAGGAGACTGAGAGTGGCAACAAAACAGAGAATGAGACTTGAGAGGACGGTGGGAAAGAGAGTGTGAGACGAACTTCGGGGAGAAGTTCATTTTAAGGAGGGAAGATTGAAATAGCCGTACCTTTTAGGACCCGCAAGTTTACCTTTGAATACGTGAGAGGACCATCAGATGAGAAGAGATGCACTTGAGAATGAGAGTATGACCGTACACTAGATCAAGTGAGACTTGGACTAGACCTACTGTGGCAGTAACAGACCTAGTAAGCCGTTTACCCGACCGAGTGAGTGTCACTCGATCGAGTGGTCTGACACTCGACCGAGTGGGTGTCACTCGACTGAGTGAGTGACACTCGACCTAGTGGACTTGCACTCGATCGAGTGACGCTGAATCAGAAATCGGGATAAGAAAATCTCAAACCCCATCTCTATTTATTTTATCTTATCCTTTCTCAGTCCATATCCTCTCCCTTCTCTCTAAAACCCCATAAACCTCTACCTCCATATATTCAAGCTTGCTCTAAGGAATTGTTCATCCTTTTCTCATCCTTTCCACCATTGTAAGTCAAGATCTAACCTTCTTATTTTTGTAGTAAACCTTAACTTTTGGGGGTTTTCACTTGAGTTAATTAGTTAGTAATCAGTATGTGTAATATGGGAAATTAGTAGATAATAATACGGGGCTTTGTATTGTATATTAGTGTAAGATGTAGTGGTGACGGTATTACATGGTTTGTTTAAGGATAAGACGGTATTGCGAGACGGAGTCGTATGGAATTCGAGTAGCTAATGAAGAATGTGAAAAGATAGGTTAATCCTACTCGGTTTTTACATCATTTGCATAAATTGAGTCGGATTTGTATCACATGGTAATGTTGAGGAATTTGTTGAGTCTTTTATGTTATTAGGATTATATTGCATTATATTGTTAGTAGGTATTCATGATGTATGAGAAAAAGGTAAATTGATAAAAGTGTTTCATAATCATTATGAGACGAGCATATTGACATATTGTGATGCAGCTAACATTATTTGTGATGGTTGATAATTGTTGGTGGTTATCTTTCTCGTTGAGGAGACGTAAGATGGTTGGGAGACCGTCTTACGCTTGAGTCGCCTCTTGGAGCTTCCCAATCCAAGATGGATGTGCACATTAATGGCTTGAGATCAGAGGGACTCGTGTGGGTGAGACACGATATCTGGCAGGGGATCCTGTTGGCTTCCGGACCCGGTACGTCTGGGCGTGTCCCAGTACCTTTGTGGTGAGGTGTGGTGTCGTGGGCGTGTCCCTGACACCAGTGGTTATGGGTACGTCTGGGCATATCCCGGTACCGGCATAATGATAGTGTAATTGTATCTCATTCATATCATGGGTATGTTGCATATTCATTAATCATGTTGTGTCTTATATTAAATTTTAAAAAAAACGTGTTGTGTGTTTGTGTAACTGTCACCTATTTTCGGGGTGGCCTCTGTCGATCCATATGATATTTTCGATCATATGTGAAGCAGGTTAAGTACATGTTGGTTATCTTTGGTAGCACGCGGGAGACGGGACGAGCCTTGACGACATCCGAGTCCACCATAGTTGGCTAGAATAGTATAGTGGTCATTAGTTGTATTCTCTTATTTATTCATTCATGGTTATGTAATTCACTAAATACTTTATTTTTTTTAAGTTGTTTATTATTGCGACTCCGATTTCATCGCCTCGGGCAACCGATAAGGTAACATCGTCCCATTACCTTGGTCGGGTAAGAAGGGGGTGTTACAGGTAACATCCTACAAAAGAAATAAAATTATCCACAAGGCGTCAAGGGAGGATAAACAAGAAACGAAGGATAAGTTGGGAGGCACAAGAGCACCTTCCAAGGTAACACAAAAGAGAGTTTAGAAGAAAGATAAGCATCAAGAGGCAAAGAACAAGGCAAGGTACACAAAGAACGAGGAATATCTTCGAGGAAGTAGAAGCATTCTTCAAAAGGTTGCACAAATCTTCAATCTTCGGCAATAGGCACCAAGACTTGATCGCCAAACGGTTAAGCTCATGGTTTGTCGATCCAAGGGCACAAGAGTAAATTATTGACAATCCACAAACATGTTAGAACCTAACAAAGAGTAAACACATTACATGTTACCACCATAGCTCTTTAAGTCTATCCATCACTCATTTATTATTCAAGGTCAAGTTCAACTTAAGTTTGGGGTACACGTGTGTGCGTTGGTAGCGTAATAGCTCTGATACCAGTTGTGAACCCACACGATCTTACGATAAAGTAAATGTAAACTTTGCCATGGAAAATGCGAGGTTTTAAAAACTTTAAAGATAAAAAAACCGCGGAGTCACTATATAAACCAAAAAGTTGCGTTTAATAAAGCTTTTATACAAAATACAACTTAGCTAGATGTGTGGGATCCTAATTCCTAAAAAAGGCACAATTATAAAACAATGTACAATTCTAAACTACAACGAGGAAGGTTAATCAGTGTGGGTACAACACTCGCTAGCTCACACATGTTCACCCCCCAAGAAGCAATACTATCATCTGTCAATCATGTAAACATGAACGCCACAGTCAGTGAGGAGTAACTCAAGGCTCTCCCAGTCATATTATATCAAAACATACATAGATAATAACATAATTAAGACAAAGCATAATGAATACAAGATATAATCAACATGACAAGAGAAAACAAGGATAAACATAGATCATACGTGTTAACATGGATAACTTAATAGGTAAGGTAAGAATGAACGATAAACATACATGTCAACATGAATAGCTTGTTATAAGAAAAAAAGAATAAACAATGAACATACATGTTAACATGAATGGCTTGATATGAGAAGGCTACAAAGGATATTTATCATGCAAATCAACGTGTATAACTTGATAAGTATAGAATACAACATGAAAGTGTACACACGACTAAGTCAACGTGAGAACAATAAATAAACATGTCTTTGGATCACATAAACATAGAATAACATATGAGAACATAGACATAACTTGGTCAACACGAGCAAGAATTCCAATAGCAAACGACATATGCAAACAACCAAAACCAAGCAAGGCCTTTACTACTCTTAGACTCAATTCCTACTCAATTCTTCCCGTTAGGACGATGATAACATGTACGGTCCTAGTCTAAACATGGTGCCAGACTCTCGGGATGAACGTTTCCCAGATCGACAAGCGTTAAACATATCGCATCGGATACTCGAAACATGGCCCACACAACCTGACCAAAGGCCCAACATGAGACGGATGATTAACCTCACTTTGGAAACATAGCCCACACAACCCGACCAAAGGCCCAAAAGGAGGCGAATAGAGCATGAGTTAACCAAACCTCGGCAGAACGGCACAAGAGAGGCGTAATGACATGTCAAGCAAGTATAAGAGGCATAATGACATTTCTATAAGAAAATGACTCAACACAAGTGGACACTCAAGATAGGTATTTCACACATGATAAGGAACCGACAATGAGCAATTAAGAACTCAAATGTGAAGTATATAACATCATTTCATACTTTTCTAAGATAGATAAACATTATACCTCATATTTACATGTTACTTAAACATAGTATAAACAAACGATGACAAAAGAGTTAAGTAACAAGAAACACGAGGCAAGACGTAAACAAACAATTGCTAACATGTCATACACAACTACTAGAACAAAGATTTAGAGTTATATCAATAAGGTAAAGCACGAAAATGGGTAACTAACTAACCAAACATGAATCCATTTGCCATTTAAGGCAAGCATGACATATATGGGTGAAACATCCAAGAACCGTCATTAAATATATAAATGAGTCTTAGTCAAGGTGTTCGAAATCTAAACAAGTGCTAACACACCACACATAAGCATTATCTACAAGGTTAAGAAGCATAGCCAACAACAAACGTAAACCCTAATTCAAACAACAAGTTTAGAACTCGACTACAAGGGTCAACTTCAAACGACCATAACTCAATTTATATACATGTGAATAAGGTGAAACAACTTGGAGGTAATATCTTATCCACTTAGGGTTCTAAAGGTAGGTCATAAGCCTAAAATAGACAAGAAACGAGGAAGTTATAGCCATTTTACGAAAATGGGACTAAGCTATAACGCAGCCTGCGCAAAAGGTTGTTTCCCACGACACAACAAGCTTCATGTTCATCCCCAAATCACTTTTATCTTATCATTAGAATCCCAATTCCATCATATATTATCCAAGTAATTTCACGCAATAACTAGGGTGAAATCAAAGCGTAAAAGATGGATTAAAACACAAGATTTGATCCAAACTCAATCAATTAAATCATCCAACAATTATGACAACATGCTCCATATTTTTCCCAAATGTTTAAGACAATATCCAACAACAATTATCCAAATAAGAAACATGGATAACTATGAAAAGTTACCAACTTTATCAATTAAACGACTAATCTCTAACAAACAAAGCACATAATTGATATAATACCGAGTAACCTATCACCATTACCTTTTTGCACTTTCTAATTTTCTAAACCTTCTTCTATGAGATAAAAATCTTCTTCGGGTCTTCCAAGTCACCACCTAGACATGAAGAATAGAATACTATGCGAAATTATGCAATTTGGAAAAAGACGGGATTTTGAAAGGTTAAACAAGATAAAGACTTTCTTACCTAAAAGATGGAGGACGGAAAGAGGATTCTAGAACAACAAACAGAATTGAATTTGGTTAAGAATTAGAGGTTTTATGTGAGTTTTAGAAGGGAGATTTAGATGGGTTTTAATGGAGGAAAAAACGCATCTTTTCAAAGGAGGGAGATGAACATATGTTGCTGAAAATTATGAAATGAAACCCTAAAACAGGGGGTTTTGGTTCACTTAAGGGAGGTCCATAGGTTTGTTTTGACCCAATAACAAACGCACTTGGTTTGTGACTTGGTTTTGCACTAAAAAGACTGACACTACGACTTGTAAGAGGTTCCGAGCCAAAATAAAACCAATTTAATTTTTACTATACTAAAGCATGATTTTGAAAGTATAAAACCAAATAATTAAATTACCAATTAAAAACGAGTATTTTTAAATTACCGATTTTAATATGTTACCCATAAAGATAAAATCGTGGGTGTTACATATTTCAACCCTTGGATGTAATTTTAAGAGCTCGGATTAAAGGTGATATGCCAATATAAGGACATCTACCCCAACTGCATTGAGGCAGCTTTTTTCATAAATGAAAACCTAGCGAATTTTCTCAACTTTCCTTAAACTTCTGCATTGACTATAGTTTGAAACCAAGGCTTGATAGTTAAATATGTTTTAATCTGTGGTTTAGTTGATCAAAGCCTGTTAGGCTGTTCGCAAAGTAAAACAATTTTCTGCCTTGATTGTGAGTAGTTTGTCTTTGCTGTTAATTTAAATTGAGTTTAATTGTGTTTCACAGTGGTAAATTTAGGGTAAGTTATCTAAATTGTTTGCTTAAATTTAGGTGAATTTTCTGTGCGATTTAAGTTAAAAATTGTATCCAAAGTTTACATTGTTTTTATTCAACCATAAACATTTTTTTTGCAATTTCTCCATAAACCCTGGTGTTTATGCTGCAATTTGGTTATCAGAGCCTAGTTTGAGAGTGTTGGTGAGTTCATTATCCGTAACTACATTTAAAAACACAAAAACAACCCAATGATTGAAGAGAGATTACCGGGAATTGAAACTAAAGTTGAGGAATTCGCAGGAGTTGTCATGTTATGGTAGGAGCATTGAACAATATGGTGAATGTCAATACAGAAGACAACAGAGAAAGGCCACTCAGAGGCATAGTGATACAGGAGAAGCATGAGTCTATGTTGAAAACGCAAGTTCGTGTCACTCTTGACATTTTAGATTCGTTCACTTAGTTTAAAAGCTAAATATCTCCTAAACTATGGCTAATTTTGGTGTGATTCGAACCTTGCGAGGTGAGAGCCACCATTCGTGTTCAGTTTCGAGTTCCTTGCGAGGAAGGAGAGTTGTTCACGTCATATCCTAGTTTTAGTTGAGGGGTCTTGCGAGATTTTCACAACTAATTCATATCCCTTTTAATTTTTGTGCATATATCATACAAAAAAACATCAAAACACATTAATTCCGCTGCGTATTTTATTATTCAAAAATAAAACATCAAAATCCGAGTAGTTTTACTTCAATTTAGTAAAACTTGTGGTTATTTTATATCAAATTGGTATCAGAGCAAGGTTTTAAATTTGTTGCTTAACAAATTTATTTTATATCAATTTGGTTACCAGAGCCGGTTGTAATTTGTTGCTTAATAAATTTGTCTTGGGAGTTCATAATCATCTCGAAGGAAAATCAAACGTGCATTGAAGGCATGGGAGGAATATCAAAACGAATTACTATGGGAGGACATAACAAGGACAATTGATCATCTTGCATCCAAATATGAAAAGTGGGAACGTAGATATAATGAATCTTGTGAAATAAAGAAACAAGAGAAGGAGATTGAGTCTTTTGATGGTTTTCACAAGGAGCAAGAAGAGAAACATGTAGAAGATGTGGAAAAGATGATGCATGATGTTGTCGAAACAAACAGCCCAAAAGATTATAAGATAGAAGATTATCAAATTCCGAATGATGAATCAAAGGAAGAGGACGAAATTATAATTGTCGAGCCATTGAGTGATGATGATCAAACAAAAGATGCAATTGGTGATGACTTATTTTCTGTTGAGGAGGAATCCCATATAGAAGGTACTTCATTATTTGATCCTAACTTACCGATTGTTTTTGACAAAGAATTTCAAGAAGTTTATGGAGCTCATGTGGAAGAAATTGATCCTACAAGTAATGAAGATGCAATTCATGATGATCTTAATCTTATGCCAATATTGAAAGAGGAGTTTTTGGACTATAACATTAATTTAGATTCTCATATAAAAGAACTGTATCAATCACCAATTGATAAATACATTGATGAGAAGCTATATGGTGGGAACTCCAATGTCTTATTGAATTCGATTCCTATGGATGCTCAAGATAATTTTTCTATACCAAGCAAGTTTATTTTTGATTGTGGCAAACTTGTGCAAGGAGGGCGGTTGGGTGGAAGGCACAAAAAAGGAAAGCACATGAGAAGAATGTAGAAACCCAATAGGATTCTCACTTATGATGCTTGTTGCAACTACAAATCAAACAAGCTTACAAGATTTGTGTTTGATCCCGGAGGGTCTAATGATGAAAATTATTTACTTCAAGATTTTGAAGATTCGAGGATGAATCTTTTTAAAGAAGGGGAGAATGATACAGGAGAAGCATGAGTCTATGTTGAAAACGCAAGTTCGTGTCACTCTTGACATTTTAGATTCGCTCACTTAGTTTAAAAGCTAAATATCTCGTAAACTATGGCTAATTTTGGTGTGATTCCTAGTTGAGATGAAAGTACATGATGTTAGCTTTCCAACGAGTGGTATACGCCTTATTTGGATAAGTAACGAAGGAGATATGATCATTTTAAGTTGAGCTGTTCCGATTACACGCAAATAAAAAATGACGTGGACATTCAACATATTTGCAAGATGGAAGCTCGGATGGAATTGATATTAAGATTAGTTTCCTAAATCGAGTCTTATTGTTAGTTTCCTAAATCGAACCAGTTTGTTATTATTGTTGTTTTGGTAAAAAATTACCGAGTTATTGATTTAATTTGTGGATTAAAGCGATCGATCTATGGCTTATGAATGAAATAAAATGCGACGATAAAGACGAGCAAAAATGCAACGAAACTAAAGATGACACGAGAATTTTAGTGACGCGGAAAACCCGATGTGGGAACAACCGCGGGAGGAGTCAGAATCCCACCAATTTGGCACTATAATCGAGACGGAAATAAAGAAATACAAGGGTGTTTTCTAGTGAATATTGCTTAGTAATTGATAGGGGTGTTGTTGTATATGTGTCGATGTATGGAATGAGATGATGCTCTAATTGTGAATTGCTTCTCTTTATATAGTTGTTGTCTTGCTAGGGTTGAGTCCACATTGTTTTCCTGCCTCTGCTCCTGGATTCCTGCGTCAGCTCCTGTAAAGTAGGGGGTAGTAGCTTGATAATAGCAGGTGGTTGGTTGACTTCTTCGTACGTGGGCTTTGTTCATAAAATATCTTATATGTGTTTGTTTGCTTTGACTAATCCAACGGCCCCTATGCTTACACGTCATCAATCCTCTTACTTTTATCTTGTCCATTCATGTGTTGCCATGTCGCCTTTGATAAAAAAGTGTATTTTTTATCCCTAACAATTGCCCCCAAATTTCCGTTTCAATATATTTTAGGCGGGAATTTCTTCTTCGAGGCGCTAAAAACTGACGGGATTTGGCAGTGCTGTCGACTTTAAACTTCCCCTCAATTAATCTTCTCCTACCGTAACTTTATGTCCCCAACTACCCATAATTGCTGCTAGGAATTTCTGCCTCTGGACAAGCTTTTGCCCCCAGGTTCTGTCAAACCCAAGGCTACATTTGTTGTGGTTCTGGCTCTGACGGAAGAAACGTGCTGAAGATGCTTCCAAGCCAGCCGGGAAGAGAAAGGCTGTCCATGCCTCTTCTTCTGGTATCCGTGCAAAAAGGAGATCTGCCTCTGGTTCAACCACGGAGCAAGTTCCCATTGAGGTCACTCCTTTTGCTACGAAGCCTCTTATTCCTGGATATGTTCCACCTCGTGGCTTTACCTCTGCTTCTACGCATCCCCTGCTTCTTAATCCAACCCTGCTTCTGAGTCCAACCCTGCTTCTTAGTCTCCTGTCTCTGGGTCCCTTGCTCCTGGGGGTCCCTCCGAAGTAGCACTCAGATTCCCAGGAGGATTTGGCTGGTTGAGATCTACACGAGACCTGAGTCTACTTGGTCGGATGCTGTTTCCTGCTCCTAGGTCTGTTGAGAAGAGAAAGGCCAATTCTGGTTTTGCATATGGATCCAGAACCAGAAAGAGGGCCTACTCCTGATTCGGCCATAGAGTCTATTCTCATTGAGATTACTCCATTTGCAGCCATGCCCCCAATCCCTGGGTCTGCTCCACCATTTGGCTCTGTTTCTACTTCTGGGATTATTCCTGTTTCTGGGTCTAACTCTGTGCCTGGATCCTCCGTTGTTGGTGAATGATGGATCCAGCTGGTGGATGCTAGGCCCAGCCTCCTCCTGGCTCTATTGTTCTGCGTCTGGTCGACATAGGTACTTCTGGTGCTGAGAACATCTGTTAAACCTTGCTTACGCAGTTTATATACAGCTGGTACCTGAGAAACGTTAGTAATGCAACCTTAGTGTATGCGATGACCTTCTAATGCATGATCTAGCGATCTAACCAATGTAGACACTTTATGAAGTTATATGTCGGGAATGCAATGTTTATCAATGTGTCGTGAGAATGATCATGTTTGAGCGTGTGTTGCGAGTGTCGCAGGTGTTCTATCGTTTGCTTTGTATGTTGTCGTTTCTGGCGTACTTTTGATTTGTGCATGCACGTTTTACGCTGTATGTTTGGACATCGCTGTTTGATTGCTGGCTAAGGGGTCTAGTACACCCACTCGTTCAGAGAAGCCAGGCTTGCGTGGGTGCTAATGCAACACGGGAGACTGGTTGTCCCGGTTGTACGTGCTTAGCCACGAACACACGCCTTCTGTAGTAAATGCAAGTTCCAACAGATTAGTTGGCACTTTATTCAATTAGCCATTTATTTGAAAGAGCATTTTAAATAGACATAATTTTTAGACTAATTTTGTGAAAGATAATTCATATACTTGAAATGTTAATATGATGAATGTTTGCAAATAAAGTTTCTAAAACAAAAGAGCCTTTGCATTCCATAATATATGTAACTAAAAATCTTCAGAGACAGAAAATATTTAAATCAAAATATATGTCGAAATATTTTTCAGAAACAGGATAATTTTTCAGAACCAGAAATTGTTGAAAGGTAAACATATGCAAGAAAACATATATGAGAAAATGTTGGAGGTTAATCAAATTTCCAGAGCCAAAGAATATTGAAGGCAAAATCTAGAACCTGGCGGAGTTGCATCTGGTAGGCTGAGTACCTGGTTGTTGACCGTGCTTGTCGCTTAGCTGAAACACTTATTCAAGCGAATGATGTTCCAAGATCTGGGAACCATTTGTCCTTCCATAGTCATGAGTCGGTATGCTCCGTTTCCAACTATGCTTTCTACTTGGTATGGCCCCTCCCAGTTGTAGAAAAATTTCCCTGAGGGGATGACTAGAGAGCACATTAAAGGTCATCTCAAGCATAACTGAAGCGACATCTTTAGAACAATGGAAACTGTGAAGCAGTCCGATATGGTGTATCGTCTTATCATCATAAAACATGGCCTTTACTGACATCGATTGGGTAGAGACGTATGAACATGGAAAGAGATCCTGTAATTGGTGAGCAGTACAAAGGATGTATAATCCCTTACTATTATCCCTATGAAACACAAATCCACTTGAAGTAGCAAAATTACCGTTGATCTTAGTACGTACTCCAAATCAATAATACTGCCGATTTTGATACATCTGGATCCATCACCAGAGTTTAGAAATTCTAAGAGTATTTATAAGAGTTTTTAGAGAGACGGGATAATGAGGATGGCACCTGGCTAAATGCAATATGTAGCCAAGTAGTAGAATAAATGCATTTGTCAATATGAGGTTGTATCACATGAGTTTTTGGATTTTTGTGCTAACAAATTATACTCGGTACTTTGATTCAATTGAGTGAGTGACAGTTATTGACAACGCGCAAATTAGGACAACACGCAAACAGGTACAATATTTACCCATATTCAATTATTGTTCTTTGTATTTTTACAAATTACTCCCTCCGTCTCAACAGCTTACTTACATTAGCTTTTGAACACTATTCACAACTCAATAAATTTTTAATATTCCTCGAGAATCTATAAGAAAAATAATAGTTATGTGGAATCTTGTTTGATACTTTATGAATACATTAAGAATATTAAATTTTTATACTCCCTCCATGGACAGAATGTGGCTGGCCGAAATTTTGCGTTGAGAGCCGAGTTTTACAAGCAAAATGGTGAAGCACAAATTACAAGATTCTAAGCACAAATGACAATAACTGGACCCTCTTTTCTTTCCTAAAGATGCTAAGACAATTAAAAAGCAAGAGGCATCCATACTAGCAGCTGCTTTTACATGCCTATTTGCTGCCATTTGACTCCTTTTGGACTCTTGTGACTAGTTCTTAAGTGTAATTTTCAGCTTTATATTTTTGTTTTATAGTCCTTTTAATTGTAGCCCTTGAATTTGCTTTTACGTGGAGGGCCAAGATGTATTGAGAGCCTCTATATAAAGAGCTCATATCCTTATGTAGTTTTCAGATTTGGAGAAATGTGAAAATATGAGGTTTTTGAAAACCCCAAGTCTTTGCTTAGTGCTAATACATTTCATCTTTGCTTAGTGCAAGAAACCTCCATTTTCTTAGTGATTTGGAGCGGAGTTGAGTCCTTGCTTCGTGATCTTGGACGAAACTACTCCTAGGCTTAAACTTGGTTCGTGTTCTTGTTTAAGTCATATCCTCCTATCTTTCATAATATGTTGCATAAAACTCACACAAATAAATCCCCAAAACCCGAAATAATGATGCACGACAAGCAGCCTGTTTCGTGTTGTTTTGTGATATTGTTGTCTCGTTATTTTTGGGTTACTCGTTCCTCGTGGCAGCCCGCCTCCATTTCTCATATGCCCATGCTAACGCCAGAGCGACGTGGATCGAGGGTGAGTTAAAACGGTTTCCGGGACAGTCCTTTCCTTAGCCCGGTTTTAGGTTTCTTTTTATCTTCTTTTTGTGTTATTTGTAACGGTATCGGGTAAGGTTGCAATTGTTATTGATTCGTTGTCCATTTGTGGCTGTTTCGGGCTGCTTTTCGGACCACCTAAAAGGAGCCTCGCCGTTTAAGTACAAAGTGGTATCAAAGCTTCGGCTCTTGCGTTTTCTTAAACCAAGACGATCTTGGGAAAAAGTGGTCCTTGTTGTTCTAGGGTGTGACACCGCAAACCTGTGCGCGGCTTGGTTTGTGGGTGTTGGCTTTAGTTCGAGCACTTGTGTGATGCACGAATCGAGTTGGCTAATAAGGGGATTCTAAGTATTTGTTGTGTGCTTGCTTAGAATGTGCTTTTATTATCTCCCTCTTTAACATCTACACAACATTTTTCTAAAATTGTTTTTGTTTTTTGAAATCGTATTTTGTTATACCCTGTTTTTAACCGCTAAAATTTGAGGACAAACTTTTCTCAAAAAGGGAGTTTGGACCGAATGTGGCTGGCCGAAATTTTGTGTTGACAGCCGAGTTTTACAAGCAAAATGGTGAAGCGCAAATTGCAAGATTCTAAGCACAAATGACAATAAGCGGACCCTCTTTTGTTTCCTAAATACGTCAAGACAATTAAAGAGCAAAGGGCATCCATACTACCTGCATTTACACGCCTATTTGCTGCCATTTCAGTCCTTTTGGACTCTTGTGACTAGTTCTTTGGTATAATTTTTAGCTTTGTATTTTTGTTTTGTAGTCCTTTTAATTGTAGCCCTTGTATTTCCTTTTAGGTGAAGGGATAAGATGTATTGAGAGCCTCTATATCAAGAGCTCATATCCTTATGTAATTTTCAGATTTGGAGAAATGAAAATATGAGGTTTTTGTAAACCCCAAGTCTTTCTTAGTGCTTAGACATTTCATCTTTGCTTTGTGCCAGAAAACCTCCATTTATTTAGTGCTTTGGAGCAGAGTTGAGTCCTTACTTCGTGATCTTGGACAAAACTACTCCTAGGCTTAAACTTGCTTCGTGATCTTGCTTAAGTCATATCGTTCTATCTTTCATTCTTATGTTACATAAAACATAGAAAATAAACCCCCAAAACAGCCCCATAAAACCGAAACAACACAAACACAAAGCAGCCCTAATTTTGCCTCGTTTTCTATTGCAAGCAACGGTTCCTCAAAACGTTATTTTCATTTTTAGTTTGTTGTTATATTAGATCTTGTTTTATCTCGTTTTGTTGTTGTTGTTAGTCGGGTTTGTTATTGGTCGTAGCACCGCCTCCTTTTCTATTTTGCTCATGTTATTGCAAAAGCGAAGGCGATTGAGGATGAGCCAAATAGTTTCCGGGACTGTTCTATCCTTAGCCCGGTTATAGGTTTGTTTTTGTATTGTTTTTATTGTGTTTGTAACGGGTCCTCGTAATGTTTTGTTTTTGTTGCTTATTCGTTGTCCATTTGTGGCTGTTTCGGGCTATTTTGCGGACCACCTAGAAGGGGCGTCACCGTTTTAGTCCACTCAACACACCTATTTTCACCCCATTTCCCCTTTTTGACAACGCATTTATTTTCACCCGTTTTCTCCACCTTCCTTATTAGGTCACTTATATGACTATATATGGTCCTTGTACACTATCTCTATTTACATTATTTGCCACTCACTTATGGGCCTAATATTTAAGATTAACTAAGCTAACCCATATTAGTCTATCCAACCCAATCAACTAATATAATTACTCCCTCCATTATTTGTCCCCAAAACTCATATACTCCCTCCACTATTTGGACCAAACCGAATTTCCCTCCCTTTATTGGATCATACCCAGGTTCTTTACCCATTCAACTCACTTTTTATCTCCATTTTTCACCTAAACCCAACCGATTCTACATTTACATCCTTCTCACCTCTCACTAAAAAACCTAAATCCTCTCTAGAACATTCATCCACCGCCTTCTCTTCTCCTTCTCTCCCTTCTAACGATTTTGTTGTTTTACTCCTACTCTTTCTCCTCATTTCTTTTGTTCTTCCACTGTCATCTTCAAGAGATTATTCCAAGGATAACTTAAACATACACTATTCTATACTTCATGGGTATGTTGTCTAAGATTCAGAATAAGGGTTTGACGGTTTTGATACCCTTGATCCGACGGGTTTAGTGAGTTATCTTTTTGTAAAGATCCCTTATGATCAGACTCTTGACGAATCTCAATTTTTGGAAGATGTGTTAAAGAAAAACTGTAACACCCCCATAAGTTTGGACTCTTCCTTTAGGCATTCCCAACACATGCAGGCATTACAAGACTTGCATTCCCAAGGTTGTAGTGCGAACAATCGAGTAAAGAAGTACTTAACATAAACTTAAATAGATATGTTGTAGTTAGTTAAATAGTTACAAGTTTGGGGGATGCAAATACCATCCCATTAATAAAACCAAATTGAAAGAAGTGGAATTTAAATGTCAAACACTAAGATAAGTACAAGTGATGACATCTAAGGAAGACTACTCCCAAGCCCTCGAGTCATACATGCTAACCTGTCAACACTGCTCTCCATATGAGCGGAAATCACCATATGGTTCACCACAGACATTTAAAACCTAAGTTAACTTAACAATATAAATGTTTAATAGATGCAATGATCAAGCCTATATGCTCATGTGACAATGTTAAGACAACAACCATAATTCCAACAAAGTATGAAATGCATGACAATCATTCTCCAACATACTCACCTCCACATACCGGTGGTCAGGACACGCCCAAGCGCCACAACCAACACAAGGTACTCGGAACACGTCCATGGTACCGGGCCCGAGATCAACTTGAGTCCCCTGCTAGACGTCGTGCCTCAACCACACGAGTCCCTCCATAACCCAAGTACTAAATGTGCACATCCCCTTGGAGTGGAAAGCTCCAAGGGTGACCTGGGCGAAATACGGTTTCCCAACCGCCTTCCGTCTCCATAATCGTAACCAAGAACCCACCATCATCCTCCATTGTCAACCAAGCAACAATCAAGCCAAACAATTCCAACCAAGGCAATTATGCAATCACTTCGACATAATAAATATTACCATGCTCAATTCTTCCCTAATTCATTTCTTCTCATTTAATTTGTTCTTAACATGTTATAATGCATTACAACCATCATATGACCATTAACCATACTCGCATTTGCATAATTATCATGAAACCATTTTATATCATAAACCCTAATTGTCAAGAACATGTTATAATGCAAATACCATGAGACCAATGCAATTAATAACAATAAATGCATAATTAAACACCCATATCATTATAGCTAGGTAGGGAAAACCCTACCTCAAGCTTATCTTGCCAAATCCTCAAGTTAGCCACTAGAAGTGCTCCTCAATGAAGCTTCCTGCACAATTAATTACTATTTTCATTACCATAATTCACTATAATAACTAAACTAATTAAACCCCTTAATTACCCATCTTAATTCCATAACCTAATTAATTACAAGATAATCCACTAATGATAAATTAAGATAATTAATATAAGATTAAGGAAATAAAGCATGAACCGACTTACAAATAAGGTAGATGAACAAGAAAGAAGAAGATGGTAAGGAATCTTCACTTGAGGAGGCTGGGTTTAGAGAGGATTGTTTGGTAAATGTTTTAAATATATTTTTTAGAGTTTAGAGAGTGGTGGAACAGGGTTGGGGAGGGTTTTTAGGTGGGAAATTTGAAAAGATAAGCCTTAAAAGCGACTTTCCACCAAACAAGTTTCCCATGCAAGCTGAACTCGACCGGCACTCGGTCGAGTGGGCGGTCCACTCGATCGAGTGGAGGCTCCACTCGGTCGAGTGACCAATCTTCCAGACTTCCAGCCTTCTGCCAAAGTGTACTCGGTCCTACACTCGTTCGAGTGGAGTTTCACTCGGCCAAGTGGATCATCTACTCGGTCAAGTGAGATCTATATAAATGCAAGGTATTACAATATTCCCCCGTAAAAAGAACTTCGTCCCCGAAGTTCACACCCGACACTATAAAAGCAAAAATTCTACGTCCCTTTAATGTCTCAAGGTGAGAGACGGTGAGTCGGGTATCATGACGCTAGTATGCTATGACCAACTAAAAGGCTACTATAAGGTTAGGTGATGACCAACTAAGTAGGAGAAATAAGAAAACTCGTGTGCTACTTCTACTTGCGTAATACGCCCTACCCCTCTAGAAACACGGTTACGACCTCATAACCAAACTGATACCTGCACGAAAAGGTTAGGGTATCGCTCTTTCATGGTTTACTCGGCCTCCCACGTGGCCTCCTCTACTCGATGGTTGGACCACAATACTTTCACCAACACTTTTTCACCATGCCTTGTCTTCCTAACCTTCCGGTCTAGGATTTCCTTGGGCGTTTCCACATATGTTAAGACATCATCTAGCTCGATCATTTCCGCCTCGATTACATGAGAAGGGTCACTTATGTATTTACGCAATTGAGACACGTGAAAAACATTGTGAACTCGGTCCAAGGCCAGGGGAAGTGCTAAACGGTAGGCCACTTCCCCGACTCTATCCAATATCTCATAGGGACCAATGAACTTTTGGCTCAACTTGCATCTTTTCCCAAATCTCATAACTCCCCTCATGGGTAAAACTTTGAGTAGCACCTTGTCTCCCACCGCAAATATAATGTCACTTCTTCTCAAGTCGGCATAACTCTTTTGCCTATCTGGTGCCGCCCTCGTCTTATCTCGAATCACATGTGCTTGGTCGATCATGTCTTGGATCATTTGAGGTCCCAACAAGACGGCTTCGGTGCTATCATCGCAAGAAATCGGTCTCCGACATTTCCTTTCATACAAGGCTTCAAACGGTGCCATGCCAATGCTAGCATGGTAGCTATTGTTATAAAAAAATTCAATCAAATGTAGCTTATCCTCCCAAGAACCTCCAAATTCTAGGATGCACGCCCTCAACCTATCTTTCAACGTTTGAATGGTCCTCTCCGTTTATCCATCCGTTGCCGGGTGGAAGGTCGTACTCATCTTCAATTAGGTACCCAAAGAGCTTTGAAGTTCTTGCCAAAACCTTGAAATGAATTGCAAAACTCGGTCCGACACAATGTCCTTTGGGAATCCATGAAGTTTGGCCACATACTTGTAATAAGCATTAGCTAACTCCACCTTGCTCCAAGTGTCCTTCATTGCAATGAAATGAGCCGATTTGGTTAACCTATCCACAATGACCCAGATCATGTTGTTACCCTTTTGAGTTCTTGGTAATGCCACTATGAAATCCATAGATATCGACTCCCACTTCCATTCAGGTACATCTAAAGGTGGCACTTTCCCTTGTGGCCTCTTGTGTTCTCCCTTTACTCTTTGCAAGTCAAGCACCTTGCTACGAATTCCGCCACTTCCCTCTTCATGTTTGACCACCAAAAGGTCTTCTTAAGGTCTTTGTATAACTTAACGCCACCCGTGTGCACCGAGTCAGGTGTGTTATGAGCTTCATTCATTACCTTTTTATTAAGCTCTTCATAACTTGGTATACACCATCTCCCCTTGAACCTAAGGCTTCCATCCTCATGAAACTCAAATCTTGAGGGCTCTTCCCTTTCTAGCACTCCTTTCCACTCTTGTATCTTCACGTCACTTGCTTGCTTCTCTCGAATTTCGTCGTACAACTCGGGTTCCAAGGTCAAGTCTCCCATTGTTTCTCCCTTTCGTATCACATGGATACCCATTTACCGTACCTCTTCCTTCAACCTTAACATGGACAGGGCGGTACACGAGGAGTGCACCGACTTCCTACTTAAGGCATCGGCCAACATATTAGCTTTCCTTTCATGGTAGATTATCTCCATATCATAATCCCCAATGAGTCTAATCCATCTCCTTTGCCTCATGTTCAACTCCTTTTGGGTGTAGATATATTTCAAACTTTTGTGATCATAAAATACCTTAAAGGTTCCTCCATACAAGTAATGCCTCCAAATTTTCAAGGCAAAGATAATGGCTCCCAATTCTAGATCATGTATGGTAATTGTCCTCATACGTCTTCAATTGCCGCGATGCATAGGCAATGACTCTACCATTTTGCATAAACACACATCCCAAGCCATTCTTTGAAGCATCGGTATATACTTCAAAATTTTCACTCCCTTCCGGCAAGGCTAACACCAGGGTCGTGGTTAGGCGCTCCTTTAGGGTCAAGAAGGACGTCTCACAACTCCCGTCCCACTTGAAATGGTTCTCCTTTCTCATCAACTATGTCAACGGTCTAGCAATCTTGGAGAAATCTTTCACGAACCGGCGATAATACCCGGCTAGGCCTAGGAAGCTTTGAGTTTCAGCTACATTCTTGGGTGTCACCCACTTAGACACGGCCTAAATCTGGGTAGGATCTTTGGCAATTACTTCTCTTGATATTACATGGCTTAAGAAAGCCACTTTCTCCAACCAAAACTCGCACTTACTAAGCTTTGCATAAAGTTGGTGCTCCCTCAAGGTTTGCAAAACGATTCTTAGGTGCTCCTCGTGCTCTTCCTTGGTCTTAGAGTAGACCAAAATATCGTTTATGAATACCACCATGAATTTGTTCCAGTACGGACTAAACACCCTATTCATGAGATCCATGAATGCGACCGGTGCATTTGTTAACCCAAATGGCATCACCACAAACTCATAATGCCCGTACCTTGATCTAAATGCGGTCTTTGGGATGTCCTCATCCTTGATCTTCAATTGGTGATAGCCTGATCATAGGTCAATCTTTGAAAAGACTCTGGCGCCACTAAGTTAGTCAAACAAATCATCGATCCTTGGTAGAGGGTACTTGTTCTTGACAGTGACATTATTCAAATCCCTATAGTCGATGCATAACCTCAAAGTCCCGTCCTTCTTCTTCACAAATAGAACCGGTGCTCCTCATGGTGAAACACTAGGTCTAATGTACCCCTTGTCCGCCAATTCCTGAAGTTGTTTCTTCAATTCCTCCAACTCTTTCTGATCCATCCGGTATGGGGCCTTAGAGATTGGTCCCGCACCCGATTTCAATTCCACCCCGAATTCCACTTCTCTTGGTGGAGGTAATCCGGGTAACTCCTCCGGAAACACATCCTCGAAGTCCCCCACCACCGGTATGTCTTGAGCTTGTGGTCCTTTCATATTAGTGTCCTACACATGACACAAGAGCATAGGACAACCCTTCTTCAAACACACCTTTAAGGTCATCACCGAAATGAGTTTCACCTTGGGTTTGACCAAGTAACCCATGTATGACACCCTAACACCTTTGGGTCCTTTCAAAGCGATTTTCTTTTGATAACAATCTATATTGGCTTTGTGTCTACTTAGCCAATCCATCCATAGAATTACTTCAAACCCCTCTAAAGTAAATTCAAAGAGATTTACCGGAAAGTTGGTTTCATGTACTATGACCGACACTTTTTTATACACTTTTTAACATGTGATAGACTCTCCCGAAGGTAAGGACACATCGTCATTGGCTAGTTCTCCCTCCCCCAAACCTAGGGTCGACACATGACTCTTAGACACAAAAGAATAAGTAGCTCCTGAGTTAAATAAAAAAAAACAAGGATGAGAATTAACAACAAATGTACCGGAGACAACATGGCCATCCTCTTCAGCGCTCTTCTTATCCATGGCAAAGAGTTTGCCACTAGACTTACGTTCACCTTGTACCGTGCTTGCCGATTGAGTTGGCCTAATCCCCGAAGCATTGCCTCCTGTGAAGCTTGTTGCCCTAGATGAAATTTCCTCGGTTGTTGCCACCATTGAAAGTGGGGTTAGCGTTCCTCAGGTTGCTCCATGCCCCTGAATTTCGGTGGTTGGTCCCGCTTTGAGAAGGAGTGAAGTAGCAGTTCCCTTGCCCGAACCTCCGATTGTGCCCTCTTTATGTTCTAGTACACTCCACTTTCCCATGGCCGAAGCCACCATAATTGCAGCACCTTAATCCCCAACCATCACTCGCAGCTCTACCTTCATAGCCACCCGATCTTCTATAGCCACTTGTTGGCGCTCCACCCAAGTAGGACCTAGCTTGATTGAAGTTATACTTCTTGGATTGATATCCCCCACCTTCACTTTCGGTCTTTCTTTTTTCTCCGAACCTCTCCTTAGCATCTTTGGTCATGCCGAGGAGCCTCTCCGTGTTTCCGGCCCTAGCATATACTTCCTTCACACTAGACAATTCTCCGGGTGGGAGCTTCTCTAAGATCTTGACGGTCAATCCCCCCTCAAATTTGAGAGCCAAGTGAGATTGGTTAAGGTGGAGGTCTTCCATATAAGTAGCGAGCTCGTTGAAGCGGATGTAGTAATCTTGTATCGTCATAACATCGGTCATAACAAATCGGTCGAATTCCGCCCGGAGTTTGCATCTCACGTGCTCGGGGATGAACTCATTTTTCATTTTTACCTTGAAATCGGTCCAAGGGATGGCGACCTCACCTTTCTCTTCATAGAAGTCCCTCATGGCATCCCTCTCCTTGTACCACCATCCTCCCGCAAGGCCTGCTAAGTAGAAGACGACTTGCTCCACTTTGAGCTCTTCGGGGCACCTTACCACATCAAACACGTATTCCATCTCCCTTACCCAATCACTAAAGAGGAAAGGTTCCTAATGTATCACTTTTATATATACTTTTATAGCCCCCTTTATAACATTTTACATACCGTTTCGTGCCTATTATATCATTTATATGCCTTATTTCAATGAATTGTCGATACTGCCGCTATTTTGTGTTTTGATGCAGAAATGACTCGTTATGAGTATAATCAAGCTAAGATTAGCATGGCGGAGACGACATAGTAGAATACACGAAGCATGGCACGAGAAACGAGGAAGCGCGAAGGCTAGAAGTGAAAGAAGAGAAGAAATAGTCTGTGAAGCAAGATCCTCGATTGAGTCACCTCTGGCTCGATCGAGCAACTGTCCTCGATCGAGTCACCTCTGGCTCGATCGAGGAACCTTTCTGGCAGACTTATTTTCAGACTTTCCTAAAACGATTATCTTTTGTTATAAATTAAAAACTCGTACTTTTATGTTAGACTACGTTTTATTTTACCTTCATACTGCTGGATATTTTCTTAGAACCCTTATCTTTCCTTGTAACGGTACTAATCTTTCCTCATTAATTAATCGTTCATCATTTTATGTTCATTGATTATTGTTTCATGCTTTTAATCATGTTTTCATTCTTAATCATTGTTGTTGTTGTTATCATTATGAGTAGCTAATCTCCTCATCTAGGATGAAGGGGATCTAGGTTAATTAAAAGGGAAAATTTATTAATTGCTATTGATCACATAAGTTGTTGTTTGATTATTGTTCTTCTTCTAGTTAATTAACTTACACTACTACAAATCCAGGCAACTACAACGCCCCTTTAACAACGTTTATGCACGAAAATCACAATAGACGTTGTAGAATGTATGGCGCGATTTTTACTAAACTTAATTACAACGGGTATGGTTATATAACCATTGTTATACGTTTTAACAATGGGTTAAATTTGCACAACCGTTGTTAATAATTTGGCGCAAAATTGACGCAAAGTTAGTGAAAAATAATCACAACGGGTATTTTTAAACCCGTTTTTAAAACTTATTTGACAACGGTTGTTGATTTACAACTGTTGTTAAAACTTATTTAACAACGGTTGTTGTTTAAAAACCGTTGTCAATACTTTCCATACTATAAACCACACAAACACAGATCAGCTACAGCCACAAAACACATACATAACCTAACACAAACACAAACACAAACACAAACACAAACACAGACAAACACAAACACAAACACAGCAAACACACTTTCTCATCGTCTCTTTCTCTCTTTCTCTTCGTCTCTTTCTCTCTTTCTCATCGTCGCTTTATCATCTCGCCATCACTGTTGGTTTCATCGTCTCTTACTTTCTCTAATTATCAGGTAAATCTCGTCGTCACTGTTGGTTTCATCGTCTTTCATCGTCATTGTTTTCTTTTTTTAATTATTTCATTTACATGTATATATGATGGGTTTTTATCGATCATTATTATGTTATTATTCGCTTAATTAGCTCGTAAAACAAATTAAATAAAATAAAACAAAGAAGAAGCAAGATGATAGAGAGGAATGCATGATAAGCTTAATTAATAATTCATTAATATATATATATATATATATATATATATATATATATATATATATATATATATATATATATATATATATATATATATAAATACATAAATTAAAAAAGAATTACATTTCTAAAAATGCAATTCTTATATTTTCATAGAGAGTCTTATTCTCTTCTATGATATACCTCCTCTCCTCCTTAGCTATTTAGAGGTTTCGTTAGTAGATTGCTATATCGTCATATAGCCGCAACAAGCTCGCTTTGCTCTGTCAAGCCATTTCTTTTGGCGTCCTTGAGTGCGGCTTGAGCATCCACAAGATAGCTCCTAAAACTGTCCTCGATGTGGAGCAACCGGCGGATGAAGCTGTTGTTGTGCTCGGTCATAGTAAAAGTTTTAAGGATGTAATCGTTCATTTTGTTGATGAACTTTGGAGTTGTTAGTTTGAAAGATTAATTAGGAGTTGGAGATTGTTTTAGCAGTTAGGGTTTGAAGATAGTGAGATAATGGAATGGTGGTTGAGATAATGTATGTATTTATACTAAGTAATGTGTCCTTTGAGTTGTTTTTTAATTAATATAATATATGCATGTTTAGGAAGTTGTGCCATAATCATCATATCTCCCTGCTTGAAATCTAATGTAAACTCTTCTCATTCCATATATTGTCCATTCATATGCACAGTACAGGGATGGCAGTAATAATAATGCATGCATCGGAATTATAACGGGCCCCGTAATTATGCATGCATCTAGAAATATTTAATTTAATTTTTTTTTTATTTTGTAAAAACAAACAACAACAGTTATGTAGATACAACCCGTTGTCTTTAGTTATAACGACGGTTCCTTGTAAATTAACCGTTGTTATAACTTTCCCACCAAAATTGAGTCACACTTTCAACAACGGGTTTTGATACTTAAAACCGTTGTTAATAGTTTTAACAACGGGTTGCTTAAGAAAACCAACCTTTGTTAAAACCTTTTACAACTGACGCTTTAACAACGTCCGCTTTTTTATATAACAACGGTTTTTAACCGTTGTTATAGCCTGTATCTGTAGTAGTGTTAAGGCCTGAGTTATTAATTAGTGTAGCGAATTGATCCTATCGTCGACCGGGTTAGAATTAATATAGGCTGCGATAACCAAATAGATTGTATCTAATTATAGTGACCGCATGTTAGAATCGATCTAAAGGGCATAATTGAGTCGACCGATCTTATGACCTTAAACAGCTTGATAGATTTAGCAATTGATTAACAATCCCCAAATAATTGACCTAGACAACCGGAAATCCCAGACTTTTAATATTATTGTTTAAACCTCTTTTTAATTACTTGCAATTAGTTGATTAGATCAAAATAAAACAAACCCCCCAGAAGTCTTGTTAGTCCTGTGGATTCGACTTAGCTTTTACCGCCTCCATGTGGATTCGATACCTGTCTTACTGCTAGCTATTCTTGTTAGTCCTGAGATAGATTTACTTTGGTTTGGTGATACGACTTTAGCCACATCAAATTTGGCGCCGTTGCCGGGGAGGCAATAATTGTTTAGTCTGTTTGTGTTTATTTTGTGTTTTTGTCTCAGGGAACCCAGTTCCTTGAGACCGTTCTCACACTTCTCTTGTGAGTTTCGTGTATGCCCAGGTCTAATAGGTCCGATATTATCCCTTTTGATCCTGAACCAGAGAAGACTTTTCGCTACAGACGGAAATTTAATCAAGAAGTAGGTCAAGTAGAAGACTTGAGTATACTTGACGTCGAGACGGCAAGCTCAACAGAGACAGCCGATCGGTCCTACGAAGAGGAAAAGGACGACATTCTTATTCCTGAAATTCCAGTCACCACTGATATTCCCGAAACTACCATCATGCCTACTTTAGCCAGTCACTCCGAGCCGACCTTAGCTTCTATCCCACAAGGATTTAAGCTGCCCACTACTACCAATGGAACTTTTAAGATTTGGCCATCTTATATCAATTTGGTGGAACGAAATATGTTTGGAGGGACAGCTGCTGAGGATCCTGCGACCCATATGGAGAAATTTGTCACCTACTGCTGTTCTATTCCATTAACAGCTGGAGTGACACAAGATCAGGTTAAGCAGGTGCTCTGTCCTTTCTCTCTGAAAGATGGAGCTGCTGAGTGGTTGAGAGATATGGATATGGATAATGAGGGAGTTACAGACTGGAATTCCTTGGTTCTTGCTTTCTACAAGAGGTACTTCCCGCCTCAAAAGACTAATGCTTTGAGAAATCAAATTACCAGTTTCAAGCAAGGAGCTACTGAAGATTTGAATGAAGCTTGGACTCGCTTCAAACGCTTAGTCCGATCAGTTCCCCATCATGGTTTCCCGAAGTGGTTTCTTAGCAACCAGTTTTATAACGGGTTATATGACGATCATCGTGCCCTTTTGGATTCTTCTGCTAATGGGAGGTTTCAGGATAACACCAACGATGGTGACGCGTGGAAGTTAATTGATCAGATTGCTACCCATACCGCCAGGTATGGAAATCCTAGGGGAAGCACGCGAGGTACTGGTGTTGACAGTGCCCTCGCGGCACAGCTGGAGACTATTTCTGCCCAAATTGCTGAGATAAAGACTACCCAATCAGTGGGTAGCAAGGAGAGAGTTCATGCCATGAGTCAGCAAGTAGAGGAGACTTGTGCTAGATGTGATTTAGACGGTCATGGTTCAGCTGATGGCATGGGTACATTGGAGCAGGTTAATGCTTTTCAGGCCTACAGACAGGGTGCACAAGGTACACCCTTCTCCAATTTTTACAATGAAAGAACGAAAGAACACCCATTCCTTCAATGGTCCAGTCAGAATATACAAAACTCGCAGCAACCACAGAAGAATGTTTATGTCCCTCCCAACAATCGCTGTAATCAACCGCCAGGGGGATATCAGAGGCAAAATCAAGGAGGCCAGCAGTTTAACAATCAATATCAACAGCCTCCTCAGCAAACTCCTCAACAAGCTCCAAACAATGAGATGACAGAGTTGCGCAATCTTTTCCAACAAACTTTGTCGATGCAGTAGAAGCAGACGGCTCAAATTTCTAAGCTGATTGCCCATAAAAAGATGCTAGATAATCATGTGGCTCAGATGGCACTTCAAAACCCATCAAAACAGGCCGTAGGTCTTCCTCCTCAAGGTAAACAAGCTCACGAGCAAGCTAATGTTTTTCAGCTGAGGAGCGGTACTTCTTATGCGAATCCCGACCTACAAAGCCTTGAGAATTACGTGCCCATTATTGTTGATGAGGTCCCTTATATGCATCCCAAAGGATTGAGTAATTTGGAGCTTAGTGATGATGAAAAATAACTTGATGAAGTTGAAACACGAGCTGACGATAAAAGTAAAAAAGACGAAGGAGCTGAACCTGTAGAGGTTCCTCGATCGAGTCAGCAGCGGCTCGATCGAGGATCCAGCCAGCTCGATCGACTCACCCCTCGACTCGATCGAGGCACCACTTCGACAGCTGATGGTGTTTCAAAAGTTGTTTCTAAGGTCAAGCAAGCCGAGCCCATAACTATTGCACTACCTTTTCCTCATCGACAGCAAAAATCCAAGCTGGATAAGCAGTTCGGTAAGTTTATGGAGGTCGTGAAGAATCTACAGGTAAGTGTCCCTTTTACTGAATTAATTACTCAAGTGCCAGCTTATACAAAATTCATGAAGGAGATTTTGACAAGGAAGAGATCCTTTGACGCGGTGGAAACTATTGCTTACACTCAGAAGTGCAGTGCCATATTGCCAATCAACTCACCACCTAAATTAAAGGATCCAGGAAGTTTTTCTATCCCTTGTCATATCGGTCACCTTTCTATTAGTAAAGCTCCTTGTGATGTAGGAGCTAGCGTCAGCTTTATGCTTTATTCTATTTGTAAGAAATTAAATATGGGTCCGTTGACAGTTACTAATATGACACTGCAGATGGCCGATAGAACTGTTAAACACCCATTGGGGGTGTTAGAGGATGTTCCCGTTCGTATTGGGAAGTTTTTCATCCCCGTTGATTTTGTTGTCATGGACATGGCTGAAGACAACCAAATCCCTATCATCTTGGGCAGACCGTTCTTACATACTACGGGGGCGGTTATAGATGTTAGGCAAGGGAGATTGACCTTAGCTGTGGGGGATCATACGATTATATTTAACTTGGAAAAAGCATTAAAACATCCCATGATAGAAGAGACTTGTCATAGTATAGTTGTTGTTGATTTTACTATTGATGAGTGTCTTCCTATGTGCTTGGACAGGGATCCTCTGGAGATTGCCCTAGTTTCAGATCCAGTTGATCAGACGGGTTCATGGAGTCCAGAAATTCATCGGATTGAGAGGCTTCAAACTGGAGAGGAATGCCCACATCAAAGGGTATATAGTTTGGGTACTACGCCTAAGGTAACTGAGGTAAAGAAACTTGAATTAAAACCTCTTCCCTCTCATCTTAAGTATGAGTTTCTTGATGACTATGAAATGAATCCAGTGATCGTCAATGCTAGCCTAACTGAAGGTCAACTGTCTGCTTTGTTGATTGTTTTGAGAAATCATAAAAAGGCAATTGGGTATAGCATTGATGATCTGAAAGGTATTAGTCCTGATTTTTGCATGCACCGAATTCATTTGGAAAAAGGCCACAAGCCTAGTGCACAGGGTCAGAGACGACTAAACCCTCTGATGCAGGAGGTGGTAAGAAAAGAGGTACAGAAATTACTTGATGCCGGTATAATTTTCTCTATATCTGATTCTAAATGGGTCAGTCCTGTCCAAGTTGTACCTAATAAAGGAGGTACTACAGTAGTAAAAAATGATAAGAATGAATTGATTGCTACTAGACTTGTTACAGGGTGGAGGATGTGCATTGACTATAGGAAGTTGAACACGGCCACTAAGAAAGACCATTTCCCACTTCCTTACATTGACCAAATGTTAGAGACATTAGCATGTCATAGTTATTTCTGTTACCCAGATGGCTACTCCAGTTTCTTTCAGATACCCATACATCCTGACGATCTGGAAAAGACCACTTTCACATGTCCATATGGGGTATTGCATATAGGAGGATGCCCTTTGGTTTATGTAATGCTCCTGCTACCTTTCAGCGTTGTATGATGGCCATATTTTCTGATTACATAGAGTCTATCATGGAGGTCTTTATGGATGATTTCGGTGTATATGGTACTGATTTTGATATTTTCTTGAGAAACTTGACTAAAGTTTTGCAGTGCTGTGAGGAGAGCAACCTTGTTCTCAACTGGGAGAAGTGCCACTTCATGGTTACTGAAGGGGTGGTACTCGGTCACTTGGTGTCAGGTAAGGGTATTCAAGTGGACAAAGCTAAGGTTGAGGTAATTGAGCAACTCTCGTACCCGGTTAATGTTAAAAGTGTGCGTAGTTTCCTTGGTCATGCAGGGTTTTATCGCTGATTTATTAAGGATTTTTCTAAAATTGCTCAACCTCTAACCCGACTACTCCATAAAGATACACCTTTTGTGTTTACTGAAGAATGTGTTAAGTCCTTTGACAGGATTAAACAAGCTCTTATCTCAGCTCCCATTATCCGATCTCCGGATTCGAGCCTTCCTTTTGAGATTATGTGCGATGCCAGTGACTATGCAATTGGAGCTGTTTTGGGGCAGTGAAAGGACAAGGTGTTACATGCCATCTACTATGCAAGCAAGACTCTTGATGATGCACAAATCAACTATGCTACTACGGAGAAGGAGCTTCTTGCAGTTGTCTATTCTTTAGACAAATTTAGAGCTTATCTTGTTGGTTCTAAAGTTATTGTTCATACTGACCATGCAGCTTTGAAATATCTCTTAACCAAACAAGAGGCTAAACCTAGACTTATTAGATGGATTTTATTGTTACAGGAATTTGATTTAGAAATCCGTGATAAGTCTGGTGCTGAAAATGTTGTTGCAGATCATTTATCGAGGCTGGGATTTGCAGGAAGAGAGATCTTACCCATTGATGACTCTTTTCCAGATGACCAACTATTAGCTGTAGATGCAAATACTCCATGGTTTGCAGATTATGCCAAATATTTGGTGGGAGGTATGCTTCCTCGTGATCTATCCTATCAGCAGAAGAAGAGGTTTTTGCATGACGTGAAGCGATATTTCTGGGATGACCCATATCTGTTCCGGGAGTGCGCAGACGGTATCTACAAATGATGTATTCCAGAGGGTAAGGTACGTGTCATCCTTTCTCATTGTAACTCTTCTTCTTATGGAGGTCATCATGGTCCTTCTAGGACATTTGCTAAGGTAATGCAATCGGGTTTTTATTGGCCTACTATCTTGAAGGATGCTACTACTTTTGTCCGTTCTTGTGATGCATGTCAAAGGACGGGCAATATCTCGCAAAGGCATGAGATGCCTCAAACTAGAATCTTCGAAGTGGAGATTTTTGATGTTTGGGGCATTGATTACCAAGGGCCATTCCCTACTTCTCATAGGAATCTGTATATTTTAGTAGCTGTAGATTATGTTTCTAAATGGGTGGAGGCAATTGCCACCCCCACTTGTGATGCTAAATCTGTTGTTAAGCTGTTTCAGAAGATTATCTTTCCACGGTTTGGAGTGCCTCGCGCAGTGATCAGTGATGGAGGCAAGCATTTCAATGAGCGTCATCTTAATTCTCTTATGAAGAAATATGACGTTACACATCGCAGAGGATTGGCATATCATCCTCAAACCAGTGGACAAGTAGAGATTTCCAATAGAGAGCTGAAACATATCTTGGAAAAGGTAGTGAGCAAGAACAGAAAGGATTGGAGTCGGAAGCTCGATGACACTTTGTGGGCTTACCGCACTGCATTCAAGACCCCGATTGGAGCATCACCGTACCGATTAGTCTATGGCAAGTCTTGCCATTTACCTGTGGAGCTCGAGTACAAGGCTATGTGGGCCATAAAGGAGCTGAATATGGATCCCTCACTGGCGGGTGAGAAGCGACTGCTTCAGTTGAATGAGCTTGATGAGTTTCGACTGCATGCCTATGATAGTGCTCGAGTGTATAAAGAGCGAACGAAGAAGTGGCATGATAAGCATATTTTGCCAAGGGAATTTCATGTTGGTGAGAAAGTTCTCTTATTTAACTCTCGTTTGCGTTTGTTTCCAGGTAAGCTGAAGAGTAGATGGTCTGGAACGTTCACTGTAGCTGATGTGAACAAGTTTGGGTCAGTTACACTGCAAACTGATAAAGGGGAAATCTTCAAAGTGAATGGGCAACGATTGAAGATCTACCATGAAGGAGCGTATGTCGGGGTGATAGAGGCTTTGGACCTCTTTGCCATTGATTCTTCTCACTGATGAAGAATTACGGTCGTGCGGGACCGCAAAAACCGCCTCGAGAGGCGGCTCGGATTTTGTAACTTATTAGTTTGTAATTAGGATTTCATTTTAAGTTTTTGCTTTTACTTTTATGTTTTTCCTTGAACTTTGAGAGATGAGGAGAGGGTACTTGATATGCTTTCAAGTATTATTTGCAGGAATTTGACGGAATTTGAAGTTATGAGTGACAAATGACGAAAGAATACGCCAACATCAACTTCTTCGATCGAGCCAGATGCGACTCGATCGAGGAACCTATCAGCTCGATCGAGCCAGGAGCGACTCGATCGAGGCACCAGTGCAGATTTTGAAAAAGTTTAAAACGAAAGTTGGCTAGTCAGGATTTTGGTTCCTCGATCGAGCCAGGCACGACTCGATCGAGGATCCAAAATAAACCCGGTTCCACGTTTTCTTTACACCGGTTTTATGCTCCAATTGCTCTTACTTCTTTCAAATCTCTTCTTCTATTTTCGACACTTTACTGCATTATTACTCTTCTATTGCTCTTTCTCTCTTCATTCATCATCATTCATCATCAAATCTCTCTTAAAACTTGTGTTTAATTGCTTATTACGTGTTTGCATCAATCTCTTGTGCTTATTTTCGCAATTTCATTGCCATATTTGCCAAGGTAAGTCCCGAATTGTCTTATTTTGTCTCGGAAAAATCTGAAATTTCTTGCTTAAAACTTGAGTTTATTGTATTAAATCTTCCATTGCTAGTATAAAATTGCTATTTCCTTGCTTTCTAGCCCCTTGTTTGTTGAAATTCATGCCTAATTTGCTAATTTGGGAATTAGGGTTCTTCAAAATCCGGGTAGAAAATATGCATTAAATTGGTTAGAAATTGTGTTATTATGCTTGGAATCTTCATTATTTGATACATACTCATGTTCCCCTAACTTTTTGGATGCTTTAATTGTGATTTTGAGTCTTAAAAATTGATTTTTTGACCCATTGATGCCAAAAACCGGGATTGTTTATGCTATGGTTGAAACATGATTGTCTACTTGTCTATCTTGCAGACAATGTCAACTTCTAGGCAAGGAAATAAGAGGACTCGAGAAAGGTGAGCCCCGGTCCAGCAACCCGATGTGATTCCCGAAGAAGTGGTGTCTTCGGAGGACGACTTGTCTCCTTTGGATGATTACCCGTTCATTGAATTCCATGACAAGGCACAAAAGGACAGGTTCGAGTATTTGTTAACTAAATCCATGAGTGCTACTCGATGCGTGGATAGGAAAATTCTACGAACTTTAAAGATTGATAAGATTATGTTTGGCATGTTCAATGAGATAGGGTTACAGGGTCTTTTCACACTCGATGAACTATCTTACCCTGCTTTAACCCTCCAGTTTCTAAGCTCATTTACTTATTTTCCCAGTGACCACCTTATCAAGTTTCGATTGCTTAACGTTGAACGGTCCTTAACCTTTGACCGTCTGTCAGAAATTCTGGGAATAGATAAGCATACAGACGGAGATTTATATAGTGTTGGTGGGCTGTCCGCTATCCGATATTTTCCATTATTTACCGGTTATGCGGATGCGGATGTCAGTGCTATGTCTTTGTTGGACGTCCAACATGTTTGCCTTCGTTTATTCTTGAGGTATTTGACCTATTTGTTGTATGGCCGGCACGACAAGAGCAAGGCCTCCACTATTGAGGTCTTGATCCTTGCTAGTTATCTGAATATTTATAGAGAGGAAACATTCCAGTTCTCTCCCCCTGCTGTTGTGTGCTCGGCTTTTGATAGGATGGTCGGGAGGTATGGGAACCTTGATTGTGGTGCTCTTGTCACCAAGATAGCTAGGGATATTTGTGATTTTGAGGGTGATGATCCCTACGAGCCCATGGATGACCATGAGACACTTGCTGATGATGACCATCTCCCTTATGACATTTCTTATATTGATATCAAGAATGGGAAGAACCATTACTGGAAGGTCCAGGGCGAGTCTTACATGCTTCTACCTTGTGCCCGTTTACCTGCTGTAGACCCCCTTGAGGAGAGTACGGCTGTGGAGAAACCCCCGCCCGTTACTTATCTGATTCCTCAGGACCTTCTGGTCACTTTTCCTGGGTCTAGTACTACTACCACTACCGGTGGGCGCCGGAGACGTCGTCGGCCCACCACCCATCTGCCTGGCTCATTCCAGCCTGCTCCTCCTCCACCTCCTACAGTCTATGCTACTACGGGCTACCATTTTGATCCGGTTGGTGCGCGAGAGGTGAGGATGCATGAGGGCATCAACACTGCTTTGACAGAGAGACAGATGTGGGAACAGATGGAGGCCATGTCTCTTGCTTCGGGGGGACAGTATCGGGGTGTGTCACCTAGCTATTACACCACTCCTGGTGACGACAACCGTATGTTCCACCTCTATAGAGTGACTCCTACAGAGTTCGTGTTGGAGCTTGTGTCCTCCACAAATTAGTGTGATAACATTAATAAATCTCTTAAAGGTTCACAAGGGTATACTTCGTATTTTATCAGTTGATTAACGATTACCTACTAACGGTTGGCTTGCTAGAAAGTTTGACGTTATTATCATACAGATGGCGGTGATCAACTGGTCCCTAAAGGTCACACCGATAGGATGTGTTTGAGAGATGTGGTTATAGAAATATAATCACATTGATGCCTTATATGACTAAACAGTTAGTCAATGTGTTGATAAGACAATTATTTAATGAAGATTAAATAATATTAGTTGAGACGGATTAACTGTCAATTCGTAAATTGAATATAATAAGTTATATTTAATTAAATGTATGTAATGTTAGCTTGGACGAATTAATCTGTTAATTCATAATTAAATGTAATCGGTTATATTTAATATCAACAAGATGAATGTGTCATAGTGGTAATAGTGAGGGTACTCAAACCAAGAGGTCATGGGTTCGATCCTCACTAGATGACAATTCATATTTAACACATTTTTACATTTTTGGAAACGGAAAATAAGGAATTAAAACTC